>NC_081406.1:124908715-125554143 GCF_030272615.1 Cryptomeria japonica | reverse complement strand
AGCAAAGAGGCAAAGCACTTCAGCAATCAATCCATCCAAGGGTAGAAAAAGGTATTTATCATCATGGCATCTTCCTCTGCACCTGAATTCATAGCAAATCCTATAGTAGTCAAAGTTGTAAAATGACCTAGGCCTGTGTTTCAGCTAGTTCCTGAGGTAGTTAAGAAAGATGACAACACAGGTGCTTTTTCAAAAATTCCAAAAGGTGTTGTTTATGCAGAAGACCCTAGAATGTATATTCATTGCAACATAGAGGAATTAGGTGATGAAGAAATCAAAAAAATGTATAAATCTATTATATGTGACAACTCCAGGAATGTGAAACTTGAACATAAAATTGTTGAAACCCTAGGATTCACTGAAATCCTCTGCATTCCTGAATTTCCCAAGGAAGTGGTTAGGATAGTTTTAAGTAGGGTACATGGTTCATTCTTTTGGCTTGACTCAGTGCATAAAATCACAAAGGAAGTTGTGAAAGCAGTAAGAGGGTTACCTTCCACCGGTAACAGACTTGACAAAACCAAGAAGGTCTCCAATGACTTGGTAACAAACTTAACTGGTGCAACATCCGACAAGAGGTCATTGAGGGTTAATGATGTGACCGATACAAATGTTAGATTTGTTAGGATGATTTTAGGTTACAAAGCAACTCATGCTAATAGGCTTAACTCAGTTTCTAGTTTATGCATAAAGAGTGCTTATGAAATGGTTAAGGACAATGTAAAAATTGATATCAGTGAATGGTTAAAGGATGAGTTAATTGACAACTTAGTAAAAATCAAGAAGGATAAGAAAGGAACCTTTAGATTTGGAAATCTACTTGTATGGTTAATGCTACATATAACCAAATAGGCTCTCGGTATAGGCAACAAGGATTTTGGATTTGACATACCGGTAGGAAAACAATTATCCGACTTATTCAACAACATGGGTGAAAATAGAGAAAAGAATATCAATGAGTATTTTCAAGCACTAATGGTCAAAATGAATAAAAGAATCAAACTATCATAAGAAATTGTCAACAAATACAAGGATGACATATGTTTTGTAATCAAAAAGGATGAGATCTGGATGGAAGCAGTCATCCCAAGGACAATCTAGGTAACAGAGATGGGGTATGAAACAGATGACCACATAGTGGAGACTTATGCCAAAGCACTTCTGGAAGCCCCCAATGAACCAAAGGAAGAAGTATTTGGTAGTGCTGCGACAATTGAAAGTCAAATTCAATCTAAAAAGAGAGTGAAAAAGGTTGAGGCATTTGTAAGAAAAGGAACCAGACAAGCAAAAGCCATAAAAGAAGATGTATTAAAGAAAACCGGCATAATTGAAGATGAGTTGGCAGCCCAACAACCTGAAACTCATCTATCACCGATATGCACTTCCTCAGAAGGAGATATGCCAGCAACTTTCAAAAGAGTTGTCAGGAAAAGAGATCCCTCACCGATAACCACTCCTTCACCTAGAAGGACAAGACAAAAGCAACAAGCTGTGAGATCTCCTGTCAAGAAAGTCACACCTAAGAAGAAGCTGACCCCCAAAAAGAAGAAGAAGACAAACACCGTCTTGGCCCCTCTTGACATATTACTGAATGAGATCATAGAGGAAGGTAAATTCAAAAACATAAGGAAAATCTATGACACCCTATCAGATGATGAGAAAGGACAAGTTGAAGAGAGTGTCATATTACACATGGACATGTACAAAAAGTTTTTGTTGCAAGTCCTAAATGAAATTCTTGATGAACTATATAAAAGACTTGAGGCCAGAAGGCAAGGAATAATTGAGTTGGATAAGAAAATAAAAATAGAAAAATTACTTGCAGTATACCCAGTCAACTCTCCTAAGGAAATTGATGATCTGATAGCTCAGGCCATCGGACAGTTTTTTCCACTGCACACCGACAAATATCACTAGTGGCAGGTAGAGTTACTGAAGTTTCAAAGGAAACAGAAGATGGTTGGGATACATTCTTGGTTGAAAACGAAAAACAAGAAGAATATAGGAATCCCAAGCCCATTCTGGTATATCAAAAGGACAAAGGGAAAGGTAAAGTTGGTGGACCACCAAGTATCAAGATCAGAGACAACTTACCCCCACCTCCTTTAAATACTCCACTGGTAAAAACAACAACTGCAGAAGATCAACCGGCAGCTGAGAGTATGGACACAGAGGATAATAATCCTAATCCTGAAGTTCTATATACTGTGAATGTTGATACTCAGAAAATCAACATAGTGGTAGATAAGGATACACCAGATAAATCAGGAAAAATAGAGCACCCGGTAGCAGATTCAAAGAAAAAGATGGAATTCAGAACACAAACAGAGAAACCAACAGAGTTAAAGGCTCTAGAACAGATGCCACCGGTAAGAAATGATGCAGGAAAACCAATGCTTAAGGAGATGGAGACACAAACAAACCTTAAAAGGTCAATACTAGCATGGTCACTTCCACCGGCACTCAGTTTGTTGGATCACCATTAAATGTAATAGAGGTATTGCTTGAATCTATCAAGAAAATAACTGATTATAGCTCACAAGCTTATAAAGCGATAGATGATTCAATTCTAGTTTTGAAATCAATAGCTCCCAATTGTAATATAGCCAACAAAGATTCTTTAGGCCAGTTGGATACAATTTGTAAATATATTTCTAGAAATTTTGAGCAAACAAAGGTAGAATTTGTAAAGGAAAGTGTAGAAAAAGAGAAACATAAATCCTTTGAGGAAGGAATAAAGAAGTGTAACAAGGAATTTGACACACTTCTACCGGAACTATGCAATTTATTGAAAGAGCACAAAACTCTGTACAAAGACACTTGTAAGATAAACGTTTTGACCATAGATGTAGACAAAAAGATGAGCAAGGTACAAGAAGAGATAAATAAACTTGCAAATAATTTTGTTAACTCACTCGATGCATTATTAGTTTTTGAGGAAAAGATAACAAATTTTGAGGAAGAATTGCTCAAATTAGAAAGAGAGAAAGAGAAAATAATAAACAAGGCAAAACTCTTGAGATCTAAACTAAGTCCAAGATTGGACTATTTATCATCTCTGCGGAAGGAAATCTCAGAGGCACTAACACAGGGAAGCAGAACACCGAGAGAGCACTTGCAGCATCTCACCGGTATAGTATACACAATTGAGATAGCAATAAAAGATAGTAAGAAGTTTATGGATGGAATAAACTTAATTTTGGGAGATATTCTTTAGATAATAACCACCCAACTACAAGGTTGAGGTTATGAATTGGTACAACTACAAAATCTACTAACCTTTGTCATTGATGCCAAAGGGGGAGTAGTAGGATGAGAAAATTCAAAGTACAGGGATCACATGCTCAGGGGGAGCTCTCACATTTTTGGTAACATTTTTGGTCTATACATTTTTGGATATCTTTTTGAAATTTCTCATGAGTGTTGCCATCAATGCCAAAGGGGGAGATTGTTGGCATATGGACACTCCAATGAGACATTATGTGTGATTGAAGGTTTTGTCATTGATGGCAACCTTGCAATCCTATGGCACCGGCAAGACATTATACCAGCTAAGCATTACATAGGCAACCTTGCAATCCTATGGCACCGGCAAGACATTATACCGGCAAAGCATTATTCAAACAAGACAGTGCATCGACATCAGCAAGATCAATCTACACCAGCACCGGCATAGAAGAGAACATGTATATCGGCACAGAGGCCGACATGATTTTTGATATGTAATATTTTGTTTATTATTAAGCCGACTTGGCAAATTGTAAAATGACTCTTGTATATAAAAGAGATCATTGTAGACATTTGTAGGATATGGATAGGAAGCATAAATAAATTATAAGGCAGACCTAATGTGCGAATTGTAGGTCAAGGGTATATGTAAAGAATAGAGCAAGAACCGGTACTGAATCTGGCATTGAAGATGCTATTGTAAACCAGTACAGAATATTGGATTTGTGTAAATCCTCATTGTAAGTTAGTGTGATTTCTTATTGAGCAGTGAGCTCTAGGCAGTTGGCCTTCCTGCATGTGCAGGCCCCTATTGTAAGTAATATTGTCTTATTGGCCAGTAAGTGAATATTGTGGGTAACAAATCCCACCGAGGTTTTTCCCACACCGGGTTTCCTCATTAAATATCTTGTGTTATGGTGTTCTTTTCATGTGGATGTTTTTGATTCTATTATTTACATTAATTCTTGCATACCAGTATACTGTTACTTTATGTTCTGCATATTCAGTTTTAAGAAAATTTCATTACCAGTCAGATACTGATTCACCCCCCCTCTCATTATCTATGGGAACCCTAACAGTTTGTACTAGTGTACATAATTATTTAAATGAAATGCCAAATTAAACAAACAAATGTATAGATTCCAAATTTTAAGGGGGTTCTTCGATCATTTAAGAGACTAGTTCAACACAAAAATAATCATAAAATGAGGAAATAATGGTTTAAACAATCCTTGAAAGACAATTGGTGTTATACTTCTAGATTGCAAAGAAGATAAATGTATGTTGCATCTTCTAGATTAAAAAATAAGAATTGTCTATTATTTCTTCTAGGATTGGAAGGATGAAGTAGTGATAGGCTTAACAATTTGAATTGAATTGAACCTTTGTGGTTGTCTATTTTCAACTTGCAAGAAAGATACTTAAGTAGAATAATATTTGTCTCTACCTACTATTTTTACCTTTATTTGGGTTTTCCTAGTTCATCTATTGTGTTGCATTGCAACAATTTGTATTAATCCTTATCAATGAGGGTTATTTAATTTTTAATTAAGTACCACAATATAAATTCTTAAAAAGTTGAATTTTATAATTAATGTCCGTGTCTACAAGTTATCAAGAATTAACAATTAAAAAATATTTTTTTAAAGAATCTTATAGATATCTAAGAAGACCATAAGTTTTTCTTAAGAGAAAATAAAATTCTCTAGTAAGAAATTGATTATTTAAATGACAAAATTGAGGAGTTAGAACAAGAGATAAAGAGAAGGATGCACTTCTATTAAATCTTCAAGAAAAGAAGTCTAAAATGTAAATTAGAGAAACCCGATTTGAAGAATAAGAAGGAAGTATTGAAATGGTATGCAAGAGAATATATAGATAATTTTTTCTTGATATTTAAAAAATAATGATTGTACTTGTATGTTTCAAGAATGCACTAAGGGCAGGCGTAGGTTGATGATTTCTTGTATGAATGGAATGTGATAAAAACAAGTTGTATAAAAGTGTAATGCATACTAGAAGCCATCATAGTGGAAGGGAGACCACCATTTGTGAGAATTGAGTATTGCAGTATGTAGATTTGAGAAATATTAAATGTAACAACCCTTTAGTTGTACTCTAAATTTCACTCATATTTTTCCTTAACTTTAATAGTTATTATATGTTAATTCAACTATATACTTAGCAAACATATATCTATTCAATAGGATAGGAATCCATTATCAAATAGGATAAGAATTCATCCATACATTGTGATAGGTACCTATCAATCAAACATGAGATGTATAATTATTTAAATGGAGAATTAGACTTTGGCTCAATCCATCACAATAAGTCTCTCTTATGACTATAATTCCCTAATGAAGGTAAATAAAGGTTGTCATCCTTTATGGAAAAATAAGTAAATTCTTGAGTCCAACCTCAAAATTTGACTTTAAACTAGAGGAAGTCAAGAAAATCCATATTGGATTCATTTAAGAACATAATGCATCTATTTTATCTTTACATTTAATTTAAAATTTATTTAATCATTTACAATATGTGTCTTTCATTTAGTGATTAAATTATTTACTTAATTATTAATTAGATAATTTAATTTATTATAAGTGTTAAGTGGTTGTTGATATATCCAACTTTTAGAATTACCCCCTGAATTGAAACCAAAAAATAAAGTATTGCTAACATTATTTTTTAGCTAAACTACCTACATATGCACTTCCTAATGGGATGAAGATGTAACATATATTGTCCCTCTTTCTAGTGTATTCTCATTTTTAGGAAGATTTTCAAATTTTGGCTCCAATAGATTTTATATATTACAACACCTTGTTATGAGATCACTTACTATTTATTACATATAATTTATCTTATCCATTGATTCTTGGTATGTGGGGAAATGAAATCCTAGCCTTGTAATGTAATATAAGATACCAAATCTCCATGAAATATCATTGAAACATAAATTAGGTTTAACTAAAGTCTAGATAGGATTTTTGAATAATTGGAATTCTATTCCTTTTCTGCAATTAAATTTGAGATTGTGAAGTGTGTGTGACTAAACTAGGTTAAATAATATGAAAATGATAAATTTAAGCAATAATATTGAAATATAGAAATGAAAACCAACACAATAGATTAGATCTAGAAAGAGGATACATAAAGGAATCTGTAGCTAAATTCTAAAGTTGAAAGTGTTGGACACAATTAGAGGGTTCCCTAGTCTTAGGGTTTCTAAATGAATAGAAAGGAGAAAAAATGCAATCAAGAGATCCTATAGGGTTGTCTTTACAAAAATAGTTGGAAATTGTTGGACACAGTTGAAAAGGCACCTTGGTTTAGGGGATTTTTTTGCCCAAAATTTTGGATCATCTACCATTGTCTTATCTATGCTCCTACAACCCTTTCTACAATCAAATTTGAAACTACACACACAAAAATGGGAAAAATCATTGTGTTATATAAGGGCTTACCTAATTTAAACTTTGTGTTGGCATTCCCACCTCCACAACAACTATGATTGATAAAAAAAAAGCTTATCCTTAAAAAAGATAGAGGCTAAATCATAATGAAAATGATTTATTGACAAGATTGTTTCTTAGGAATGGAAATCAAGGTGAAGTAATTATATTTTGACAAGTCCTTCAAGTATTAATTCAATAACATGATAAAAATATATAATCAAAATAAAATCATACTTGAATATTGGTTGTTGTAGTTTGTTGCTCAATATGCTAAATACTTAGATCTATAATTCTTGATTAATAATGATGGATTAATTTGAATGTAAATTATAATGTGAGTAGCATTTTTGAATGATAAAAGATTGGCTTATACAAGGCTCACAAGATATTTTTGAATGTAGACTAATAGCAAATGGTCAAATAAAAAGATCAGGATTGGATCACAAATAACAAAGGTTGACACTTGGACATTTTTAAATTTGGGTCCATTTTAGAGGGACTAGGGCATTGGGTGCTCTATTCCACTAAAATGGATAAGAAAAGGGGGTAGGAATGTGTCAAGATTTAGAACATAGAATGTAGTCCCAAAATTAGCATACGATAAAAACTAAGTTATGGGTTTAACAATTAAATTGGAGAGTATAATAGGTACCAAATAGAGTATAAAACTATAAAGGGTTACAATTTTTTATGCTACATTTGTCCCCCACTTTAGTAAGAGTGTGAACTTATGATCATGCTCATAGTAAAGTAGAGTAAGAGTATACATGCAGGGATAATATGACACCAAATAAAGGGGAGCAAGCCCCCAAGCTCAGATTCTTATCAAATCTTACAAGAATATTGGAAAAAAGATACACAAAACACATGACAAAATAAATCCAAATAAACAGAAAGAAAAGAAGAACAACAAAGGACACAAAAATGGGGTTAGTATGAAAAAAAAAGGCTCCAAGTCAACTAGGTGAAGAGACCTTGATAGCAAGTTTGTCTCAATTGCTAAGCATCATTCTCAAAATTCAATTGAAAAAGAATAACAAGACTGCTAAAAAGAAATAAGAGAATATACCAATATATGATGAGAAATGGGGTTTGTTGTCGAAATATTAGCAAGTTATGTTTTGGTAGGGTCTATAGAGAACTCATGAATTATACTAGCCAACAAGTTGCGTTATGTTGGATGATTCATGTTTACGAAATGGATCATAATGAACATGTTTTTTTATGTTGGGTGATCCATGGAAGGTTTTGATTCAATTGGACAACAAGTTTTGTTATGTTGTGTAATTTATGTACTGTAAAAAATGACTAAACTAGAAAACCTTGCTATACTAGGTAACCAATACCTCATGGAGCGTAAATAACAATAGCGAGAAACTAGAAAGCCTTTCTATACTAGATAATAAATGCTCTAGAGACTATAAAATATAAATATGATCAAACTAGTAAGCCTCACTCTACTTGATGACCACCACCTTAGGGAGTGTAAACATGTTCAACAAAGGATCAAGCTAGCAAGTTGTGTTATGATAGATGATAGAGAATTCATCATTTTATGTTTTGCTAAATTTTGAGGAGATCAAATCCTCTTCTTTGGAGAGATACAATATTAAAATAGGTCTAAGTGAACAAAATATTTAGGTCCTAAGTTTTTCATGATCAATTAGAGCATCAACATAGATCTATGAAGTAAATTTTGATATTTCTTGGTAGGTTTTAGTGTTGGATAGGATAATTAAGAATGAAATGAAACATATATGAGAATCTTCAAGAATATTATAGGCCCATAACAACCTATTAAACCTTTATTACTAATTTCACTAACTGAAACAAGAATTAAACACATGCTTTGCCCCAATGAATGTATACAATTCTATAATAGACTTGTAAAATTTCATGTTGAATGATTTTCCATCTAGTAGAAAAACCAATGAACCTATCACAATAAAGTCAAAGATGGAATTCAAAGTGACCTCTTTGTTTGATCTTCTAATTTAGCAGTTAGTTTTATATTTTTACATGTGTGAAGGACTCAAGGAAGAACATTTAATTACTTTCAATGTTGTGAAGAATTAAATCTCACTCTATGGCGGTTATTTTTTGTCATTTTTGTAAATTTATTTGTGGAGAGAATAGTATTGTAGGTGTGTCAAAAGATCAACTTTTTTTGTGTGAACTAATTGATTCCATGGAGGAAAATGTAATTCTACAATTCAGTATTTGCGATATTAGAATGTATAGAATTTTCTCTCTAGAAAATGATATTTTAACTTGACGATGGGTTTTCCCCAAGATAATTTATATGTTCAATTTATTTTGTGTGTATTTTCTAACTAGTGTTATTTATGTTGAAAAGGTCTATGTGTTTTCCTGTACATAAGTCTTTCTCAATTTGACATCCATTTAAAAATTGTTAAAAATATATTCTTAAAAATAATATGATCATTTATTTATCTTTTTATTTGCTAAAAGCAGTATAAAGAATGTCATCCCTATTTATGGAGCATCCTCTCTCCTTCCCCTCTCCCTCTTCTCACCTCCCTATCCACCACACCCTTCTCCCCTTCCCTTAAAAATTGAGAGATCTAGCAGAGATAATACTTTATAATTAGAGTTTCAGCAAAGAGATAGTATTTAATTAGTCTATCATCTTATTTTTAATTTTATTAGTTAGACTATTAGATATATTTTGATTTGAACGGTACACTATAAGCTTTGACTTGTTTAAATGATTCATTTAAAATCACAGTCATAAATGAATGACATTGAAAAAGCATTAATGTTATGTTTAAGCTTACTATACGATAGTTATGATTTAATTTAAAAAGTGATCATCCATGTAAGACAAACTGGTTAAATTGTTAGGCAAGAATTTCTTGAGATTTTGTAGAACATCTAGTCTGTGCGTCGTGTGAAACAAGATCTATTATTCATGAATAAATAACAACATTTTCATCCATTTACGTAGGGAAAGGCCTCGAACCTAAAAGCCTACTGCATTGTTAAGCCATCTTCGAGATCAACAGTTCTACTCAATTTTAAGCGAATTTAGTGCCAACTTCTTCCGATCGATCTTTCTGATAAGCTCCCTTTTGTTATTTGAATGTGGTTTATTTTAACACTTTTGATGCTTAGGGTTTGTAGTCTACCTTACAACCTCCGATTTACAATCTCACTGAACTACCAACACTTTTGTAACAGGACTGACTCTAGACTCCTTATACTGTTCCCGTCTTATTTATTTCCTCAAACATGCTGAACCCACTTTAGAAATTTGTCTGCCACTGTGAGAAAGTCAAAACTTATACTCACTTTTCATGGTCTCCCCAATAATATATGACAAGCATCCATAGGCATAATTTAAGAAAAAGCCATGTTAAAAATATATGCAAGCCATGCATTTGGTGCACCAGTACAGAGAACATGATACTAAACGAGATAACAACAAACTACCTTCTTACAAACGGAGGCAATGAACTATCTACTATGCAAACTCATTCAATGTAATGTTTATTAATCTCTTCCAAAGGCAACCTTGAATGAACTTCTTAATATATCATCTATACACCATTGATTTGTAATAAAGCTATTCCTAAGTCTAAGTCGGACCATCTGCACTTGATTCCCCGCAGTGCAATCTCTCTCTCTCGACTCTATGGAAGTCCTGATCTCCCTGCTTAAAATCAAGAGAGAGAAATTGCATAGCTAATTTTGAAGTGTGATGAAAGTAAACAAACAGAGAAAATATTTCTCATGTGTCCCTGGACTTCAGCTGAACTGCAATCCGTGAAACAGGAAATCATCTAAACTGAAAAATCCTCTAACTGTATATCTGAACAGATCCCTGCACATACAAACTAATAAAACATCTCTAAAGTTTAAACACCCACTACAATTTAAGGCTCCTTCTTATCTCTGACTCTAAGAAATTTCATGTTTAATGCACCTGTTGGCCTGGACACAATAATCCATATAGCTCAAAACAAGCTCCTTCAAACAGAGAGCCTCGCAATCATTATGCTCTGCACGCCTGTAATAAAAGTCCTCCAAAAAATGAGTAGCACTACAGCAGGAGGACACATGATAATAACCTCCACGTGGAAACTCATGATGACCCTTCTGAAACACTGAGCACAACAACCCAGCTATAAGCTTGAGCTTGGGCTTCTTCTTCATCACTTTCTTCTCCTCCCACCGCCGTCGAATATCCAGAGTAGTTGTTTCTTATCGGGGATCTAAACTTAGAGGAAGCTAGAAGCTTCGATCTATTATCTAATACCCTAGATCTGTAGCATATATTTTATCCGATCCAAGTCTCTGATTAGCTCGAACTTTGTGCTGGGACTTTTCATGAATCTAGGAAACTTGTATCCCCAGAATTCGCCTGGGGATCAGCTTATATGGATAAGTAAACAAGATTAAGCTGTGCAGGATATCCAGGTAGGTGTTTCGTAAAAGAGTCCGGATCCGCCGGGCTGCTTGCATGCCTGAATGGCAGCAGCAGAAGTGGTGTTGTAGCCTCTAGGATTCATAACACTGCATAGAAAAAGAGTGCTTCTGAGAAAAATCTGACGGTCATCAGTTACTAGTATAGTCGATATCTAGCCCTACGGTCTATTTGTGGATGTTTATGTATCCATTCAAGTCTTTCAACCATATATATTTTGTTTCTTTTCATAAAAGAAATATTTTTAAAAAAAATCTATTACTTTCAATGAAAATGTGACCGTCATCAATTATTACTGTAGTGGATATTTAATCATATAATCTATTTGAGGATCTTTATATATCTATTCAAGTGTTTCAACTATTTATAAGAATATTTCATTTTTTATTTTTTTTTGTGTTTTTTTGTGTAGTATTGATAACAAAATATTTCTAAGGGAACTATGGTTTCTAAAGGAAAACACGATCATCGATTATTACTATAGTGGATATTTAGCTTTATAGTCTATTTATTGATGTTTATGTATCCATTCAAGTCTTTCAACTATATATGAGTTTATGTGAGCATGGATTAAGAGTACTTCATCTTTATATTTTGTCTTTCTTACACAATATTGATCTCTTAATACATTTTTATCAATCTATTCATAGTTTATATAAGATCAATTAGCCTAAAATGAATAGTAAAAAAAAATGTATTATTAAGTATTCCACATTAATTTTTAAATGAAAGGTAGATGTTTAATTTAGTCAAATTTACTAATTTTATATTTCATCTTAGGTTTTGATTGCTTTAATTGTTAGTATGTTTTCATTTCCTTATGAAATTAGAATGCTATATTTTAAAACATTAACATATTTAAAATTTTATAGTAATGGATTAGATTAATCCATATTTAGTTTAAGTGCCTAGTGTATTATGCGATTTATAATAGGTTTTGTTGACTCTTCAAAGAAATTCAAGGCTTTTAAGTAGCTCTTATTCATTATAAGGGTCAATGGTGTTTATCTTTATTCCTCTTAGAGGTAATACAACACAAATTCGACCTATTTACGAGCTCTACTTAAACCTACACATTTAGATCTATTATTCCAACTACAATATACTACTACCATGCAATATTTGTACAACTTAGAAGCCACAATAAAGGGTGTACAAGGTGTATACGGTGAAAAATGGATAACAACAATGTTGAAAGACTAAATGAATTCAACCACAAAACCCTAGCCTAACAACAACAAAGATCCACCATAACATATGAAGATTACCTAAGACAATGCAAATCAAATGAAATCACAAAGATTATACCATCACATGTCCAATAGGGTTTGGATCTCTATTCTTCCTATCTCCATTGATCTTGCTTGATATATTTGCTCTTATATTTTATGTGCACAAGAGATCAACAAAGAACAGAAATGTGGCTGCAAGTAGGATCACATATGAAAGTGCAAAGGCATATTGTAGTTGAGTAATCTAGTAGTTAGGTAGGGTTGATAATGAAGGAAGCATCTCCTTATATAGAAGACACTATAAGAAATGGAGGGATAAGATTGAGAGGTGTAAAAGAGGTCGGCTATGATTAGAGGGTAGGTAGAGGAAATAATAAAACAATAAGAGGGTAGGTAGTGTAGGAATTAAGAGATGAATGACATGTGTCATAGGTAGAAAAGGCTCATGAATTAATTAAATAAATAAGATACTTATTTAATTTAGGAAAAGGGTAATTTAAATAAATAAATGTATTTATTTAAATGAGAAATGAGGCTAGAAGAGGATAAATGAATTAATTAAATAAATAAAGATTTATTTAATTGATAGAAGAATTAGGCTAAAGTAATTAAATAAATAAAATATTTATTTAATTAGAATGGGCAATTTTAGGTGTCTACATTTTGCCCCTCTTTGAGACAATGTAGCTTGTCGCGTTGTTTCAAAGAAAATAATATGAACTGATACAAAGTTGGCCCAAGATGGGAATGATATGCCCCCTAGAGATATTGGATGAAAATGTCTGAAAAGATCGAAGACAATCTCTCGATAAGAAAGAAAGGCTAGAAAGGATTGACCAGATAGGATAGAGTGACAGAGTCACGGGATAAAGAAGACTAGCTCGGGAGACAAGGGCTAGGGCTAGGGCTAGGGCTAGGGCAGTCTATAAAATAGACCACGAGGGGAATACATCCTTATTGTCATCCACACATCCAAGAGATCAGAGTGCAGAGAGAGAATAGAGCAGCAGCAGTCAGCAGCAATGGCATTGGTTCACAGATTCGATTGTGTTTGCCGATATCAGAGGCCAGCAGATGTAGGAGAGCTAGTAAGTACCTCAAAAACCTCCTTGTACTTTGTTGAAATAAATGTTGTCATTAATGCATGTTAAGTAGTGCAATAAATGAGCTTTAGGATAGGTCAAAAAATGTCAAAATCGTGTAGGTGCGTTTGCATTGGTGCCAGGTGTGTCTAGGTTGGCTAGGCATGTCTGTGTTTGTGCCAGACACATCTATGCTGGGAAAAGCATCTGTGCAAGATGTGAGCATGCTTGCGTTGTGCAGGCACGTTTGTGTTATGTGGGCACGTTTGTGCAAAGCAAAGGCACATTTGTGTATTGTAGGTGCGTCTGTGCAGAGCAGGCATGTTTGTGCAGTCTATAAGCATGTTTATGTCATGAAGGCACATTTATATCTTTAAGGTCGAATCGACAGTTCTGTGATGAACATACGCTGTCGATTGGATAAGCTGTTGAGAGGATAGACTCAAGCAGGTCCTCTAGGGAAGACTAGAATAGATCGAGGCACTTTGTGATGAATAGTGAGTACCAAGACATAGTACTTTGTGATGAACAGGGAGTACTAAAAAAAAGAGTAGCACTTTGTGATTAATAGGGAGTGCAAATATGAGCAGCACTTTGTGATGAATAGGGAGTGTAAAAACACATAGTACTTTGTGATGAACAAGGAGTACCAATAGGATAGAAGCAACACTTTGTGATGAATAGTGAGTGTCACTAGGATAGATAGCAACACTTTGTGATGAACAATGAGTGTCACTAGGATAGAAGCAACACTTTGTGATGAATAGTGAGTGTCACTTGGACTGACATGATTGCTTTGCTTGATTGCAGGAGTATTTGCCTATGCTGGAGTCACGGGAGAGATTCCCGTCGACATAGAGGTTATGACTAGAGTTGACATTCGAGGACAAGGCTGCCATTGAGGTTATGGGTCTACGATACATTCTGTACGTGCCTGAGTTTTAGGTGAACATGGGTTTGTTGACTGCACTTGTTGAGAGGTGGCATTCTGAGACATGCACTTTCTATTTGTTGATGGGTGAGATGACAGTCACCTTGGAGGATGTTTATAGGATTCTGAGGATACCGATCGATGGGGAGCTGATAACCTATGATCGAGATGGAGATAGGGAGGCCCTGAGATGAGTGTTCTAGGATCTGGGATTGGAGATTAGGGCTGGACACGTAGCATGGGACACGATGACAGTGACAGGACTGGCACTACCAACAATGCTAGGAGGAGTGATCAATGGGTTCCTATGTCCAGACAGGGTGACATGGGGGTTGGCTATGGGCTGGGGAGCACCTTGGAGATACTGGCTACACAGCATACCAAATTTGCCTAGGGACCGTGCGTGCTGGCACACTTGTACTATGAGCTTCATCAGTTTGTTTATCATGGATCCATAGGATTGGGCTGCAGAGTTACATTGTTACAGGTGTGGGCATATGAGCATCTACCGGTTACCCGATCGATACATTTCAGGGGCAGGGGTCATGGACGCAACTTTGTGCATTTGTACGATATAATTACATCACAGCCACGGATTGGCAGGTTGGAGCATTGGCGTCGAGTCCTAGATGAGATCGACACTGTGATATGGAGGTCGTACCATGAGTGTGAGCAGTGGGAAGATGATGCAGTAGATCTACCCTATACTTTCCAGAGCAGATATCTGATTGGGCAGACACCCTATGTATTAGAGAGACAGTTGGTTGATAGGGTATGCAGGCGGTTTAGCAGGATCTAGTGGATGCCACGGGGTTCCAGTATGTATGCATGGACAGTTTGAGACCAGGCACACTTTGGGCCACTGCTATCGTATGATCAGGTCGTGATGCAGCTAGTAGAGATGGTGCCCATGCCATGGGATATGTGGCCAAAGATTGAGGATGCAGGTATTGATATAGAGTACACTGCATATTGGGTTGAGCATCCTTTTCCATGACTAACAAACCCAGGGGAGCTGATAGATGGAGATGGTGGTGGGGATGGGGATGATGATGGAGATGGTGGGGGGAGAGGCCAACGGAGGAGGCGGGGTGTTGTTGGAGAGAGGAGAGTGGCTCCATAGAGAGAGGGTGGGGAGGAGAGATAGGCTCAGGTAGTGAGGGGTCGCGGTGGATTGCCACTACAGGTGCCAACAGCACAAGGTCCTAGACAGGTATAGGGATAGGGACAGAGGCAGGTACAGGCACAGGCACAGCCACCAGTATAGGGGGAACCATAGGCAGAGGTACAGAGGGCCAAGGAGGATGAGGATGAGCTTCTAGAGCTGAGGGAGATCTCCCAGGGATAGGCAGATGAGATCCAGGATCTAGAGAGGGAGATAGCTAGGCTTAGGAGAAAGCTGAGGGATACTGAGTGGGAGCGGGATCAGGCTATCCAGCGTTATACTGAGGCTGAGACAGCATTGAGGGCTAGGAGGCAGGCGACAGAGGACACATGGGCTGGATACGCCTGTGTTCTGCAAGCAAGGGAGGAGATAGGTTACTGGCGAGACCTATACTATGGGGAAGTGCCACCAGAGCAGTGGGCGAGGAGCTTCCGTAGACCATCACGGACAGTGACGGCCACAGGAGGGAGTCAGAGGAGACAGGCGTCCAGCGGTGGGGTTATGGGTCCTCCACCACCACCAGATAGAGTTGACAGGAGAGACGATCTTGGGGTGGGTCCTTCTAGAGCTCAGACTCTGTCGAGGCCAGGCAGCTCCGAGGGAGGGAGTTCATCATAGCCATAGAGGGCTCCCTATGTATCAGTTTTGTACCATTTTTGTATGATGATGTAGACACCTTCGGGTGATTTTGTAGCCATATGTATTTTAATATCATTGTATCATGATACTTTTGATTATATATATATGAGATGATTCATCTTTGCAGCAGCTATATGTATGTGTACCTATGTGATGAGATGTTTTATGATGTATGTTTCTATGTGATGATTATGATATGGATGGAAATATGTACATAATGAAATGCAATATTTTTGTTCTTTTATTTTTTTAATGTGTTATGTATGCAAATGTGAATGTATGAAATGCCAATGAATATGATAATGCAAATGATGAAAATGCATGAGTAAAATGTAGAATGTGCTGACATGTGTTATGTGCAAGATGTGATGCAATTGTGATATCTATATGTATGTATGTATGTATGAAATGCTAATATGTGGTAATGCAGGTGCAACTACATGAAATGCAAATGTTTTTGGTGTGTCATTATACTCAGTCATGTGATAGCAAGCTACATGGACTCAAGAAGGATGATGGAGGTCAATCAAGAAAGGGGGATGGAAGATAGAAGATATGAAAGTGAAAGAGCTTCTTGTGCGTTATCATCATTGAGCTTTATTATGGCAAAATAGGTTATGACAATCGAGGCATATGTTTGACCCAGAAAGTCATTGTACCTGTTTACATGGAGATAAGACTGTCACAAATAAGGAATGTCGCAGTTCATACTAGACTCACAGTGTCCTTATCCTTGGACAAGTCATAGCATTACTAAGAGACAATCCACATATAGCAAAGAAAAATAGGTGACGATACCCCATCCTCGCCTTTCTAGTCAAAAACATCCTGGAGATAAAATCTCTAGTAAGAGACATCCTGGAAAAGTTAAAAGACATGTCATCAAAAGAAAACCAAGACTCGACACCAACATCCATTGTAGTCCTCAAGTTTTGTGTCTCTTGTCACTTGTATAAGTCTTATTTGATTGTGGTCACAATGTTTACTTTCACAAAAAGGATAGATAGCACTGAACCATAATGTTGTCTAAGTCTATTGAAAGATTTGATTTGTTGAAGCCCATTGTTGTTGTTGTGTCTCATCTGAAACTGACTGAATCCATGCAACTGATACTTTATTACGGAGAAGACGGAACTTTATTGCGGATTGGTGATGCAAGTGTTGCTTTATTGCGGATTGTGCGCGTATAGACTAAAGAAAACTAGAAGAAACTGTACTCCTTGAAACATGTGATGATCTCGGTTCCACACCCATCACTAGATGTAGGATTTGCCTTAGCCACAGATAGGAGCTGATTTATTATGGATGAAAAGGGATGAAAAAGGAATGTTTATTATTATGGGTGGCTAACCAATCTTAGGTAGATCAATAACAAGCCATGATGGGAATGGGTAAGTTTATTATGAATGAATACGTCGTGAGTGTGTGCAAAGTGAAAGGATGAAATGGACTTCTGAAGGAGGGAGGAGCAATGTCTCTACACATGGCATCGGTGACCCAGTTTTCACCATTGGACGAAAATGTTTTTCTTTACTTTTTTGATTTTATTTTTTTTTGTGTCAGAAAGTGCCTGTTTGCCAGGTTTTCACCTAGTAACGATTTTTTTATGTTTATGATTTTATTTGTATTTTTGAATATATATTTTTTGATTCTTTTGTATTTTTGAATTAGGATATGTTGAAGAGCTATGTGTAAAACCTGCGAAGGTGCATGTTGTTGATAGGATCCTCCAAGGATTCACCCTCTATGGTTGAGAGTTGATATCCACCAGATCCATATGCTGCTGTGATGATGTAAGGACCAAGCCAATTTGGTTCGAACTTGCCCTTCTTCTCTCTGTCTTGCTAATTTTTAGGATTTTCTCTGAGAACCAAGTCACCTACCTCAAATGTGTGAGGCTTGATTTTATGATTGTAGCTGTGAGTCATTCATTGTTGATAAGCCTTGAGATGATTAAAAGTAGTTTGTCTTCGTTCATCCAATAGTTCAAGTTCGTGCAAGCGAGAGACCCTGTAGTCCTCATCACTGATAATATTTTGCAAACAGACTCATACAGAGGGTAACTCGACCTCAATAGGAAAGATAGCTTCAATGTCGTAGACAAGTGAATAGGGCGTAGCTCTTGTAGTTGTGTGGACACTTATGCGGTAAGCCCAAAGTGCGGGATTAAGTTGGATATGCCAATTACGGCCAGCGTCATCGACTATCTTTTTCAAGATTTTAAGGATTGTTTTATTGTAGTAACTATGGGAGGTGATTGAATTCAAACTAAAGTTGATAGTAACAAGAAATTTAAAGAGAGTCAGGCCCTCTAGGAAAAAGTGGTTGAGAGTAATATCGTTAACTATGTGGAAGATATGAAGCATTTTGAGCCTTCACTATAAGAACAATTTTCTCGGTCCTGGGAGAATGGTGATGTTCGGGTGGGGAAGGTGAAGTTCATAGTGTAAATGGAGACTATTATTGTCGCTACTAGGTTGGTTGTGGAAGACACATCGTTCCAAAAAAATCCCAAAGGAAACTATAGGGAGGAATTCAAAATATTTTTGAGCCTAGATAAGAATGTGGTTCCTCTCCAAAGTGGTTTCAAAAGGGATGACCAACTAAGTATTTGGAAAGAGGTTGCACTACCCTTGATGAAGTTTGTCACCCTAGATGAGCGCTGATGCAGAGCATCATGAAAATCCAACCAAGAACCTCAAATCATTCGTGAAGTTCAATTATCAACACAAATATTCCATGTTAGAGGCATTGTCATATATTTCCCAAAAAAATCATCAATCAAATAACCATTATCAAATTGTCTCCATAGATATCAATCCATCATGATTGTAGATCCATATATTATTCATTAAATCTGAATCATTTAAACCCTTCATCTATTCATTTCTTGCAAATGAAAACCAAGAATTTTCTCAAACTATGAAATTTACTCTATTTTGGTCATGAAATTACAGTCATGAACAATCATTAATAACTCTTACAATATTAATAAACAAGACAATCTCTCTGGTCCAATTATCAAAATGCTAGTTTTAAAACTTATCTCCAAGTTATAAAAATATCCAATGGTTAAATCCAAGGTTATGATGATTGTTCCAAAACTGGTCACCGTGAATCAGGGTTTTGGGTAGTTCCAAACGGTTTTCACCAAAACTCTCATAACTTTCTCAAAGATGCATGAAATCAACTCAAACCAAAAGAAATGGAAACATTATTAAATATAATACACTATCATTATATAAATACACTTGTTTCTAGGCTTTACATGGTCGTACAAGGCCTGGAAACAAGAGGAAAAACTTTCAAGACCACAAAACAAGAGATTGAAAACAATGAAAATGTGATACCAAAATATCTCCAATGCTTTCCAATTATTTCTCCAGTTTTTACATACCCTTATGAACGACCATTACAGAGGTTTTATATCCTTTTCATCTTCACATGGAAGTTACAACTACCCAACTTCCTCTTATGACTATACAACTTCCCATTTTGGTCTTTTTATAACTTTTACAACTTTTGACTCTAATGACTTTAAACCTTCAAAAGAACCCTCAAAACATATTAGGATGGAATAATAATGTATTTTTGCCACCATTTTACCCCTCCAGGTTATTTTATACAAATTTTACCAAATAACTAATTCAAGACCTTATTGGGACAATTTGGACAACTCATTACAATGGGCTCTTTTAGCCTTATATATTGATTCATGTTGACTCAAAATGACAATACAAATGAAAATGTAATTGAATATACTTATGAATTGATTGTTATCCTCTTATAGACTCCTTTTTTGCCTTTGTGTTAGGTGCTCCTACACCAAGCACTTTAAGTGTTTTCACTCCCAATTGTTCTCGATGCTTAATCACTTAAGGCATGGAGTTAAGATGAACTTTCCCTCTTATATTTTTTCCTCCATATCCTAATATGTTGTGGTGGCCAATTCTAAAGGTACCCTCCCCTTGCACCAAGGTCTCATTTTGCACCATTATAATTTCCATTTGGTTTAACCCCAACAAGTGGCTTGCCATAAATCATTCTGGTCTGGGCCTCTATGTTGAGTTATCGATCAACCCAATTAATTCTAATGCATCACCTAAGAATTAGAAAAATCCCACCTCAATTAACCCCTTTCGAACTGCTAAATCTAAAAAACCCCTCAGTTCCCCCTATTGGTGAATGCTCTATAAAAAAAGATGGTTATTATTGAACAAGTTTCGAAGGAGATGGTTTCTTCTTGGTTTACCAGGTTTGATTGAACCCCTCATAACTCGATGAGAAATGAAACTACCCCTCCCTATCCCCATCCCCTTAACTCTCGTAATTATTCTCCTCAGAGTACTCTAACTAAGGAGGAATTCCCCCTTTTTGTGGCTAAAGTGAATGAACTCTATGCGGAGTTCAATAAGAATGAACCTACAATCCATTGGCTTCTAGGACAATTTGAGGTGGTAAAAAAGAAAATCAATAGAATTGAAGCCCTTGTTGAAGCAGGCACCAGAGCCTTGAGTTGGGTTACAGATGGCAAGGAATAGGGGGCTTAGATGGTGGTGGGTAAATTTGTTTCTATGGTTGATAAGTGGAAAGGGTTAGAAAAGTCTATAAGGGAGCTTAGTGAGAAATTTATCCATGGTAATAACACAAAGGATTTGGCGGATGTGGTAGAGGCACTACATGACAATCAGGATTCCATGAAGAGGAAAATGGAGAATATGTTTTTACACAACATGGAGATGACAGAGAAGAATTCTACTACTCTCCAATATATACAAGAAAAAATTGTGAGGAGGCATGATAAGAAGAGGCGCCATTTGGAGTCCTCCACTAAAATAGGGCTAGAAGTGTCTGTGTCTAAGGTGAAGGCCATACTAGACTCCCCAGCCATCTCTACAAGGAAAGGCTCAAATAGAAAGCTCTCCTTTTTGGAAAAAGGAAAAGAAATGTGTTAGGATAGGAAGTTGGTGTTTTCTGCCACCAAGTAAGCCATCGATTTGTTGTTTCGATAGTGGAGTGTCCTATTTTATTCTTTGGCCTATTGGATCTAGTGGTTCTATTTTTTTGGGTTTTTTTAGTGGTGCTTGAAACTTGCTTAGTTTTGTTCCTTTCTAGCAATAGGATTTCTATCTTGGTCCCTCACACTTCATGAGCCCTTAGTTTTTGTCACTCACTAGTTTTGCAGTTATGCAAGTGATAATAATTATGAATGGATTGAGGATAAATTTATTTTGTTTAATTTTTATTCCCCTTTTTATTTGCTTCTCTTAAGTATTGTTATTTATTTATTTGTTTATGTTTTTTAACAAGTACTAATCATTTCTTTAACTTGTGACACCTCTCTTACCAAATGAGAAAAATGGACTAGTTTTCAATTTTCTTCATACATTAAGAAATGGAATTACAACCACATCCCTCTAATTTAAAATCAATAGCACTCTCTATGGAGAAAAAAACTTTTGACATTAATCCTATTCATTTTTCCTATTTTATAATTAGTGATCTGATCCCTCAAATAAGTGTAATTGAAGTCATTTTTTCCTAATAATAGACTCAATTTTTTTTCTTGGTTCACACAACCATTGATCTTATAGAGTGTCACACTTTTTGGAGTTAGATAAAAACAATCCTCACATTGAGTTGGTTTAAAGAGAAGATCTCAACATTATTGAATTTTTTTTAAAGTGAAGTGAGAATACTAAAGTTATTCCATAGTAAAGAACTTGATGATTTAATCTATTGTGCAAAATTTTTAGTATCCATAATCCTCTTAACATAAATCTTCGCAACCATGCATCAAATTGATTTACTTATAATAACTATATTTTAGGTATATAATCAAAATATAACAAGTTGGACTAGATTTATATTATGTCATGTATCTTACTAACATTTAAATAGGCTAAGGTCTCATGATTGTACAATATATTTCAACAACTCATTCTAATCGTATATTGTTGAGGGAAACACCTAAGAAACAAAAAAACACAGGGAATTGCAATAAAGACATAAAAGATGATATTATTATTATCTTCAAAACATGCAAAACATGCAATGACAATCTAGAGGAATAAATCCTCACAGGTTGCATCACAGAACTTACAGAGTTTTTTTGGAAAGCCTTTACAATTTATAAATTGCCATTTGGCGAACAAAAAATAAAACATGAAATTGGAAATATGAAAATATAGCCAGATTCGAAAATTGAAACTTCCCGAAAAATGGTCCATCTTCTGGCAGCCTTAACTTTTGATCTGCGAATCAGATTGATGCGTTGTTTGAACCATAGAAAATATCTCTGAGTGAATAATATGTTAAGAACCTACTTTGTTGATTCTATCCATTTTTGGACCTGTTCGACATTATTTAGTGCACCAAACTTGACTTGGAAGAATTTTTTTTTTTTTTTGGGAAACTAAAACTTGAATAACTTTCAAACCGTAGATGATTTCAACCTGATTCTTTTTCCAAAGTGTTTATTTTTCGATTCTCAATCTTCCCACAAAATTTGGGCTCCATTCATTTTTAAATAAAAACTTTCTATTTTGGGCAATTGGCTAGAAAAAGTAGCTTGTCAATTCTGAAAGTTGGAATCTCTTATTCATCCAAATGGGTATCCAAAAATGTAAAAACATTAAAATAAAACTACCTAAAAATAAATATTTTTGGGTGATGCAGGATTGCACTTACACCACTGGATGCTCCTGCAACATATACCTATTCAATTAACAAAAATTTAATTATTTTTTTAATATATTGTTCACCATAAATTAACCCATCTTAAGTGGTGTGAATGCATACATGATATCTAATGTTTATGCTTGAATAAAATTAAAGTATTAAAGGAATATAGTTATATTGGTTAGTGCATCTTGAATGTTTGAGATACTTATCCATTTAAAGAACCAAGGTAAAGGGAATTCTAATGAGAGATTAAGTAAAATATTTGAAGATACAAATAAAAAATGGTAAAAAAAGATCTTGTCAAAAAAAATTCTAATGAATCTCTTTACAAAGTAGTGGAAATTCTTTAACAACAACTAATATAATTTTAAATCTTAAAAGGCAAAGGGTATATTAAATTCTTTTGTCATTTGGACAAAACGGTGTGAAAGTTTCCAATTTTTTCATTCAATTCCTCAAAGTAAGAATGATGTCTACCAAGAGTATACCAAGATATTTCATAACTACTAAAGATTAATGTTAAGTAACATTTTCTTTCCCAATATAAATTATTGTTCTAAGATGAACATCTAGAACATGTGATTGATAAAAAGACTAAACAATATTATGTTCACAAATTTCTATATTATTTAATCTATCTAAAAAGTTAATTCAATATTTTTATCCACTTCTTTCTTAAAAGAATATGTAGAAATATCACTTGTTTATGAAAAATAAAATTCTTATATGATGATGTGTTAGCTATTAAATTATTTTTCTACGCAACTTATAATATTTGGGGATTCACTGAATAAATCAATGATATACAATGTGAGCACATCGGGTACTAATAAACACCACTATTCTCTTCAAAATTATACTTGTGATAGCCACTTTACATATACTCGTATAATTAAAATACCATCTAAGTTATATCATGTATCCTATGTACCTACTTTTTATTAATTTTTATGTATATCCTTATTATTTCTACCATATCAATGAAGGCTACCACTCACAACTACATCTAACTCAAATCTATATTTTTTTCATCTTGTACATTAACTCCATGCCATGCAAAAGATATATGGCATATGACATGTATGTCATTGTTTGAAAATATTTGATTAAAAGCACTTATATATCTTGACCCCTAACCACTTTCCACTACAAATCTAGTTTTGAATACCCCTAGTAATTGATATATCAATTACTATATATATATATATATATATATATATATATATATATATATATATATATATATATATATATATATATATATATATATATATATATATATATATATATATATATATATAATGGTCTTACATGTACCTAATCATTTTTAGGTAGGATCGTAACATTACCAAAAGGTATCCAATATATAGTTTCAAACTTTGGTAGGATTATATTGAAATAGCACAATCTTTGCTTGACCATTTTGGTTTTTCTTAACTACATTAGAGTTGGGATTAAGTAGGCATCCCTATTATTATGAGGCTATAACACAATAAAAGACTACATGTAGAAAAAAGATATCTTTATGCTAATTGACCTATATCTATATATATCCCCTATACCTATACATATAACATCGATTATATTTTCTCCTTTTCTCCTATTACTATAGTGAAATTACTGGGGCACATTTTGGTTATTCAAAACAAGTTCTAATTTGTATACACATGATAAGGTATTTCTTTAGAGGTGGAAATACTTCCTATTTTCCATCATTACTTTTACTAAGTATACATTGATGTTGTTGGTTCCCCAAAAGGGCTTTACACTGCAAGAGGTAAAAACCAAGTTGATTCTTCAGATTATCTATGGAAAAGCCACCTCCAACTATCAATATGTTTAAGAACTTGGACCAACCATGACAAGGATTGTGCTAATCCTTCTATACTTTGTGCACTGCAAGACCCAAGAGGGTGATCCCTTGGTGAATCTATAATCTTTGCACCATACTCACAATTTTCACCAAAACTAAGCAGATAAACTCATATAAAGGCTCAACAAAGAGGGAGAATGCTCAAGAATGGTGAATTCTTCAGTGATACTCAACCTATTGGAGCATGAGATGTCTTCAATAAATAGTAACATACACAAAACGAAAATATATTCTGATATTCAGCAAATTATAGCAAGTTGTCAGTGATTTTGAACACAAAAATGACATTAAAGACAATTACAAGTTGTGATCAGTGCCTTACTCCATTGGGTACTTGAATTTACAAGATGAAAAATAAAAATATGGCCGAATTTTATCTAATAGCATAGGATCTAAGATAATATTTCCTTACAATTTATCTTATCTGCAATCCCAACCCAAACTACTTATCAAAATCCCTACATAAGCCCTCCACTCTGCAATTCCACTCAAGCATTTAATCGACCCCTTAGATCAAAGCATAAACAAAAAATACATGCACCACAACAATGCAACAAATGAAAAAACCCTTGATTCTACTCATTCAAAATGTGATAATTATACACTAGAGAAATGGATTTGAATTATATTTTATTGACTTTATCAACTATCTTCTACCACAACACAATTTACATATATCTCCTTCAAGAACCTGCACAAAAATTGACACTAAAATGCTTTTCATTTCTCTATAAATGACTTTACAGCTTGTTCATCTTCACCTAAAACCTGCTACAAGGGATCTATGACTTTGACTTAGCAAGACTCGGTACAAAAATAAAATTTGGACCCTGTTTCTTGGCCTTGAATTCCCTTTTATAGATAATAAG
This sequence comes from Cryptomeria japonica, assembly GCF_030272615.1. Taxonomy (NCBI): domain Eukaryota; kingdom Viridiplantae; phylum Streptophyta; class Pinopsida; order Cupressales; family Cupressaceae; genus Cryptomeria; species Cryptomeria japonica. Next base: position 125,528,532 of record NC_081406.1, on the reverse strand, counting down.
GGAGAAAACAAGCTATGGGCTATAGGAGACACTTGTCACTCAAAGATGAACGGTTACCCATAATTATGGTACAAAATATTCCTTCCAATCTCCCAAAAATTGTCCATACTAGTGTTCATGATGAGGTAGAACCAAAATTTCTAACTACATTTTGTTAGAAATAAAAACTCCTTGAATCATTCCATTATCATCCTTGATGCCTCCAAATGGACCATGAGATGCGTTGTTTTGTCCTACAGAGCATTTGCATTCCCAAAAGGGTAACTTAGAGCCTGACAAGAAGTAAAGTTGCCCTCAAACTAGAGAATAACTCACACTTCATGCCCAAGCTCAATGAAAGAGAAAAAATGAGCTCACAGGGGAACATAATAAGAGGGTAAAGGGTCGCAGCCTCTATGTCATTGAAAAGATGACTGATTACTGCCCTGAACCCAACCTTGTCCTAATCCTATTCCTTTGTTGGACCCTTCCTAAAATCCCATGCCAACTAGTGGCAGGGGAGAAGCAAAGAATGCATCATGAGGGGCTCCTTCAGATCATAAATGAATTTCAAGCCTCCATTGACTATCCTCCCAACTTTCAAGGCTCCATTGACTATAAGCATACTCACTCTGAAAAGGGGACTTACATCTGGCATCATAGAGTTCATAGTAACTCCTTGCACGATATTGCTCAAACATCATCCTTATCTCTAATCAAAACTCTTCAAAAAATAATGAGGTCTATGTTCTCTTCTACCCACTAAACCACCATCTTGTTATATTTATAATAAAAAATCTCTTCATTTGCCAGTTCTCATTCATGGGAAAAATTATCATTTTGATGCTTTCTACTCATCTCGCCAGCTATGGACTCGATAAGTCATGTCTATCAAATCCAGGACACCATCACATTTAAGATATCAATCCACTACCTTCTGTCAAGGCTCACATTATGTGATCAATTTTGTTTTGATCTTATTGTTCCTTTACTACATAATTTCTGCTTTAGAATCCCTCTTTGAACACTGAGTCATTATCTTTTGAATTCTTCTCGGAGATAGTTCCTTGATTTTACCATAATGTGAGAATCCCTGACAACATGCATCCTCTAATATTCTTGATAAATTCTTGATCGTTTCATTGCCAACTCATAAATCATCCCAATCCTTTTATGCCTCTAAAACTTTGACTTCTCGTTGTCGTGACAATGAAATTTGTTGAGATGGCATCTTTGGAACTGTCAACTTTGCTTGCTAATTCGACTTGACTCAACAAACAACCCTTAGAATAGGTCTTCTAAAAATTAGTCGGCATCCATGCATCTTGACTTGTCTTCAGTCATCCCATGTCGACAAGATTACATTATATCTACCTTTATTTTCCCATGCGTGTGATAAGCAAACGGCTTCAATCACCGTTTTGAAATACGTTTTGAATTTCCACCATAGATTTTATCTAGCATGGTGTATCACACGATCAAAATCAGTCAAGCTGATATTGATCTTCCAATGTGGTAGGTGAGTCCATCAAAAGACTGACTAAGCATCACAAAGCAGACCAAAAAGGAAGTTACCTGGATAGGGAAACTCAAATAGAAAAGGAAGCCTATTCTAATATGCACAAGGCCTAATCTACTACTCCTAGAAAATAAATACTTCAAGAGAAAAAAAATTCCAAGAACTGTCCATGAACACGTAGTTCAAGAATTTCATCTGCCCTTTCTTGGAGAAAATAAGGATATTCTCCCCACTTACTTTGAATTAGATATGGGCCTAACCAGATGGCATCAAAATTTCCATGCTTTTCTTTGTCTTTCAATCTAGCATTCCACATCAAGACCAAAACACTTACTTGAAAACTCCTTACAGTTGCTCCTTATACAAGTTCATGACTTGCATCTTTAATTTAGTATTTTGGTATTAACTTCTCTTCTAGTTCCATTCAACTTCATCAAAGCTTCAACCCTCAATTATATTTTAGTTTTCATATCATCATCACAAGTTTGGACAAACTTGTACATCTCCATTGGTTGGCAGAGTCAATCTCCTTTTCTTTGCACCTAATATTGTAGATTGAAAAACCAAACCATGACTGATGGCCCAAGGCCACCAAAAATGAGATACCAGTATTTACCCTTACCAAATATCTGATTCTCATCTACATATGTGATCAATAACTTGAAAATATCACTGCATACAAGCTAACCACATATACAAACATTTGCAAACTACAAGCTAACCCTATGTCTGATATCATCAATGCCTCCTCTGATCAAATACTTATTCAATTGGAATGAAACTAAAAATTCTGACTTGGATTCATGCACATCACTACCAACAGAGACAAATAGAATTTCTTGATTAGTTTGAAGAACTCTTTCCTCATCATACAAACCATGCTCACAATAGTCTGAAACATTTTCAACATTACCATCATAACCAGTAACAAAAGAAAATTCATCTTCATCAAACAACATCAAATCAGAAATCACATCTTGGTCAACATTTAAGATGTCCGGATTCTCAATTGTCTCTTCATACAAAGGATTAGAAACCAGATGAAATCCCTCCTCAAAAACATTATGGAAAAGCACTATATGATCCATATTTGCTTCCTAATCAAATAGTGCACTAAATTTTTTATTGAAACCACTACCCTTCTCAAGTTTACATTCATTTTCATCAAGAATAAAAGAATCACAATATGAACTAGAACAACTCTTAGCATTATAGTCCTCACAATACAAATACTCAATTTTATGATCCTGATAGGCTTCAAAAAAATTATCGTGACTATTCTGACCCCTTTGAACTTCATCTTTCCCAACCACACTTTCTGGTTCAAAAATATCTTGATGACAAGAAAAATGAGGAACAATATAATCCATTGCATAAAGAGTTGTTTGTAATGGGACAGCTGGTGTACTGCTACTTGTAATATTTGTTTCAGGCACACATACGTGGACTAACTCTTTACACACATTACTTTGGATAAGTTCATGTGGCATAATCATAAGTTGAATCATACTTTCTCCATTGGAACACACCATGGAGCTCTCTAGCTCAAAATAATTATCAACCAAGACTGGTGGCAACTCATCATTCAATTTCTCATCATCACACATAACAGATTCCTGAGAGAATGAATCTATGTCAAGAAAATCTTGCACAATAGCATTATCTACATTAGATGTATAAATTTCCAATTCTTCTTCATACAAATTACTAGATTCTTCTAAACCATAAGACTGTAGATGGACCTAAGTTTGTGTGGCATCCTTGCTAGAACAACTAATATTTCTAGATGATCAATCTCTATATCTAGGACTCTTTAGGAAAACTTCAACTCAAATATAGAGTTGGTGTAGCATATATATAATCTAGGGTGGAAATTTATCTATTGGCTATGATTTAGAAAAATTCAAACACCTTCATAGTGCTTTCTCTTCTAGTGGGTATTCTTTTTTTTATTACAAAGGGTTTGACCAAAACAATTTCTAGTATATTCAAAGCATTTCTATTGTACAATGTTGAAAATGATGAGTAAAAGAAAAGCCAACAATAAAACTCCTTTTGTTGAGTAGTAATTTATTTTACTATTTATTTCTCATTTTTTTATTTGTATTATTCATTATTTCCTATGAAATCATATTAGGCTCTTTATACTTCTAGTTTAGTTTCCTAACTACCTTTTGAGCCTCGTGATGTTTTATTTTCTCTAATAGTTTATTTTCTTGAATAATTTTTTTATAATAGTTAATATAATTTCATAAATGCATTTTATTCATGGATAGACAAGTCATTGATTATTTTGGAAAAATATGCATAAGAAAGCAATGTTAACTTGTACACCCATAAATAATAATATAATATATACATTATACTTAGGAGTTAAATTCAATGTCTATAAAAATAATATTATGTAGTTGAGTATAGACCAATAATTAGGATAGGACATGTTGATATTAGTTAGATTTTTTAATAATTAAGGACTAAAACTTATTAAAGTCCTCCTCTACAATTCAACCTATAAAAATTTAGTATATAAAAGTCCATAATAAGAAACCACATCAAATAGGTAATAATTGGATAGTTATTTTTACAAATTTATTACCACTCTAGTTTTAAATTTATTTCAAATATGTTAAACTAAAATGATTGAAATTTATTTTATCTTATATTTAAATTCTATAAAAGAATACAATAATTTAATTACAAAATACTCTTATTAACTATAGTGATTTTGGAAAGCATAATAATTTTTATTATTGTTAACCTTGTTTAATTAAATAAATATAACCAATGAAGAACAAATTAGTGAAAATTAATGAATGAATTATATATTTGTAACAACTATTTTAGGAAAGTATGTGTAAATAATAATTATATTTATCTCTATAATTATGGAATATGTACTAATGAAATGAATATTGTAGAATTAGGATACGATCTACATAGAAAAATGTGATATTTCTACTAGCATATTACTTAGAATTGATGTTAAATTTCCACACTCTGTAAAATCAAGTCCACAAGTTTAGGCCAAGTTCATAATCATAGATTCATCCTTTGAATTTAGACTTAATCCTACATTGTTTAAAACATTTCTCTATCTCTTTCTTGAATATTATGTTTTTTCATTTCTTTTTCTTGATATTTAAGAGTAGACAATATTTAAGAACATTTATAAGGTTTGATGTTTATTCATTTGGAGATAAATTTTCCTAACCTCCAAAAATGTGTACAATGTTGGAAGATATTAGGCAAAGGATTAATAATGATATATGGGCTAGGAAAGGTGTCTCAGCTAATGTAGTAATCTTGAAGTGTATTTGTTTTAGAAATAGAGGTTATTTTAGGACAAAAAAATTATCAGAATAAGTTTTAACCAGCTAAAGTGGGTTACAATGATGTATATTGTAGTCACATAAATCTGTCTAGTTTAATTAAATGAATATTTGCTATTGATTTGATTAAAAATCCACTAGCCATCAGTTAATTAAATTAATATTTAATTAATTCATCTTCAAAATATTCTTCTATTAAATAAATAAATTATTCAATTTATTTTAATTCATTCATTAAACCAAATTTACAATCAATTAATGAATAAATTCTATTTATTTCATTTAACCTCCTTTCCTCTTTTAAATAAATAAAATAAAATATTTATTTAAATCATAAAATCCCCCCACTGGCATTCTCCTAAAAATGCAACTTGCACCTATTTGTTGAAATAAATGAATTTTATTTTAATAAAAATCTTATTTTCCCTCACCCACCAAATCCACTTGCACTCCTAAAACCCCTTCTAGATTCTTCTAACCCCTTCCTATTTAGCCTAATCTCTCCACTAATTATTGTCACATTCCTAAGCAACTTGGAGTCACTTCTCAAAGACTTCAAAGTCTTTGAAAAATATTATGCTTTGTGTGTTCAAGAAATTAACCTCTAAAGTCTTCCAAACCACTTATGGCTCTTACATGACCATTTATGGTTAACCCCTAACTCAGCCCTCATGTGACTCATGTGTCTCCTCAAGCATTTATTGCTTTGACCATGGTTATCCCTTTTACCTTTGCACAAGAGTTTATCCATTGGATAAAAGCTTTATTCTTTGAATAAAGAAATTATTCACTCAACCCAACCTTGACCTTAACTCCCAAGTTAACTCTCAGGTCATGTCAAGCATTTAATGCTTATTCCCTCTCCTCTCAACCTATCTCATATTAACACTTGTCATCCTATGATTGGGTTGAAAGCCCTCACATGGATCTCAAACCATTCAATTCTGACCCTCGTTGAGATTACTCAATCTCAACCATCCATTGCTCCATTTTCCCTATAAATAGAGCCCATTTTTTCATAATCCAGATCTTAAAAACTTGTATGCATCTAAGTTATAGAGAATTTTAGAGAGAATTTTAGCATAATCAATCATATTCACTCTTTTGGCTTAAAATCAACACTAGCTAATTAGATAATCTCTCATTTTTAGCTTTTGTTCACAGCTGCATAACATTTTAGATTAATCATCTTTTTATCTTGAACCTCCATAAGGCATCGATGGTGCAAAAAGTTGTTGAGAGCTACACTAATTTGGAACTTGGGGAGGAAAGGAACAAGGGAGGAGGAGCTACGAGCATGGTAGAAGACATTTGGAGATGTCTTCTTGCATTTATATTTATACTTAAATACTTTACTTTGTTTTTAGTGTCTCTCTTGGTATGCCTGCTTAGACTAGTTTTTGGTTGATTAACACTAATGTTTCTCTTTGTTTCTTGTGTTTTTGTGTGTTATACGACAATAGGTTTTATCTAACGTTGTCCATTTTGCATAGCATCATTTGGTGAACCCGACATGAATCCAACAACTTTTTTTTAACAAACTAACTTTTTGACTGTTTAGCTTGACACACAGGTCGCACTTTGGTGCTTTTGTTCGCACTTTAGCGCTATTGTTCTTACAATGATGTTATTGTCTCAAATTTAGCACTATTGCCCATGTTATAGCGCTTTTCATTATTAATTGGGCAAGTGCAAGGTAATGAGTCACAAATTCACGGAAGTCCATGCGTTGGAAAATGCGCTCTTATAAACGGGGGCCCGTTTGTGCTTCGGGCTCCCGAGCCGAAAGGTAACGGAGGTCCGAAGCAAAAAAAAAGGGCCCCCGTTTTGTTTAAAAGCTGGCCCCCGTTTCTAAATGGCATTTTTCCTTTTTTTTCCACAAGCCGCCCTTGTTTGAAAACGGGGGCCCGTTTTGTGGAAGTTGATTCCACAACCCGCCACTTGTGTCGGGAATAGGCCCGGGATAGGCCTGGGATGACCACACCTGAGACATGGACCTGCAAATTCAAATCTCCATGAATGAAAGCACAAATATGAACTTCAAAAATAGTTTACGTGCCTCTAATCAGAGAATTTTTATACGAAATTAAAACCCATTTCAGATTATACTGTCTAGATTCTAAATATGTAAATTTATTTAAAAATTGATTATTTTAACTATTTTTCATTTAATTTATACAAAATCGGGTCCATAAATTTGAAATATTAACTAATTTTGTTAATTTAATAACTTTTTTATTTTAAAGAATTTTGGAAAAAAAATTATATGCCATCAATCTACACAAAATTCTTTTGTATTTTAAAAATAAAAAATAAAAAAAATGTTAAAGTTTACATCAAATTATGTGGGTCGTACACGTCAAATTTTTAAAAAGATAATTATAGCCATTAAAAAATTAATTAAAAAAAAAATATTAGAAAAAAAAATACAGAAAAATATGCTCATCAATCTTCAGTGTGTTACAAACCATTTCCCAAAACGGTTTGAGAAAATAATTTAATTGTGTCAAAAAGTGTGGGTCGTACACATGCATGGTATGGTCCTGAAACAGGCATTTTTAAAACATAGTTTTCATAACTCCATTTAAAAAGTTATTTTTTATTATGTGGGTATTAAAATAAATTATATATTTGGAAAGTACACTCAGAGGGCTATCTTTTATATTACTAACTTTTTCCAAGATTCAATCTCTAAGTGCTTCAAAATTTAAGCTCAAATGAGACAAAATCTGAAAATCAGGGAAAACACTTCCACTTTTTGGCAAAAAAGTGGACTCATCTTCTTGCACTGACCCAATTAGCTCTTTTGTCCATATTTTAGCGCATTTGTATTTGTTCTTCAAATATTTTACTTGTATATACTTTAGCGCATTTGTGTTAAGTAGCGCTTCTGTTGTCACACAGAGTAGCACTATTGTAACAGAACATTGTAAAAGAAAGGCCTTGTAACCAATAATATTATTTTTTAGGCTTGTGGAAGCCCACCATGTTTTTGGATTTTTCTAACTGTTCATTTCGTGTGCAGGTTTTAAACTAGCTCCTTTTTGTTACTTAACAATCAAAAACACTTCTTTTGGTGCTTCAAAAATCACAATACAATTTTATTTCTTGCAAGTTAAGATTCTAATTTCGTTTTGTTGCTTAAAATCAACAAAACAAGTTTATTTCTTGCAAGTTAGGATTCATTTTCTTTTGGTGCTTAAAATCAACAACACAAAAATTTGATTTCCTTGCCTCAATCCAGAATTAAAAATTCACAATCAACACTTCGATTTTGTGCAAGTAAAAAGAACAATCATCTTGTCTCTTTTTTGCAAAATGATTTTTCTTCATGCAAATGTGTTTTTCAGTAAGTTGAACAAGATTTCAAATTATAGTTTACTCAAACATATTTCCTTTGAAGTTAAAAAGAACATTATGGTTGTTGGAGAAACATCTCTAATTAGATAGAACATCATTGCAATGACAAGTTAAAAAGAATGAGTGTATTTTGTGTTTGGGACACTTGTGTAAAAGAGTTGGTCGAGTGGTCCTACTTCTAACACACACTATCCTCTCCCTTTGCTTTCGTGGTCCTAGGTTCAAGAGAAAATTGTTAGTAACACTCAAGTTTTATCTTTTTAACAGAGGCCTACCAAGAGACACATCACTCTTGGGAATGACCTCACACGGTAAATCCTTCGAGCCGCTATAAAAATCAGGTGAGAGTGAAAGTTGTAGCCTTGGGTATAGTTGTTCCTACAGTGTAACTTGCCGAAAGGACAAATGGGCCCCACCACAAGTTACAAGGCTCTTAAGTGAGTAATTGCAGAATGAACTTATTTCCAAAAACATAAAAAATTAGTAAAAACCTTTACGTAGTAGCCCATCTATTCTATTGATTGAGGGTATTTGTGATAAATTCAGTGCAAGAGCATAGAAGGTTTTGCTCCCAAGATACTCACCATACATATTTCCTTGAGTAGAAACATAGTTTTTTAAAAGGTTACTTGTAGCCCGATAAAAGTGGTGACTCCCCCATCATAGGGATTATCTAGATTTGTTATGATCATGCAAGACTTAGTATATCACATCCTTACCTACCACGGTGGGATTCATAAGGTATGTAGTACCAAAGTTGAAGAAATATCAAGATGTGGGCTGAAATTATCGCAACTGGCTATTTGACCTTAGGGATAAAAGGTGTTTGAAGTATTTTCATTTTTGAGTCAAGACCAGTGCAAATTGAGCCAACTTCAGGCTTTGGAAACACATAAAATACATTTGAAGGAAAGGGTCATGAAAAGTTCAAAAGATTGGGTTGATCTAGACCCATACTTACTTGTGCCTTTTGAGGCAACATTCTTGTGTTTGTGTGCTTGCTTTGTTTTCTTGTCAAAAAAAAACATCATAAACTCAAATCAAAAACAAGTGTTCATCCAACACCAACATTTTCAAAAACACAAAAGATCAAAAACAAAGAGCAATAATCAAAGTATCAAACTATATGACCATTCTTCACATCTTGAGAAAAAATAATCTTCATCAACACATCAACTTGAAGAAAAGACCATTAAGCTCAAAGGCTTTTATCAAAAGGAGGAAATTCTTCTATCTTAATAGACAAATCTTTGTCTCTCATAGAACCTTCTTACGATACCTTCAAGGGAAATCAAACGAATTTGATCAAGATTCATTAAACAACAGAGCTTTTACTAAATACAGAGCTTTGATCTATCATCAAAATAAGGGAGGCAAGATCAATCCTACTTTCTTTCCAGATATTTGTATCACATATAACATAGCTCAGGAAGAACCACAAACCCCTGAACAAGAAGAGGAAGAATTTGTTCCTTTTGTAACACAAAGTTTCTATTGAAGTTGAGCATCTCATCCATTATCGCATTCACATCTCATCAAATCCATTCCAACTCTGAAAATATCAAAAGATTTTTATCCTACATTCTATTTCGATATTGCCTAAATCAAACACAAACACATCACTTTTTAGAAGTGTCTCTAGATCTAGGATAAACTCATCCTAAGAGACATTTCCATGTAGGTTAAAACTAGTTTCTGAGTGTATCATCTCATTACTAGGTAGTTGAGTCTGTAATACATCTCAGATTCCTCTACACCTTATCACATCAAACTTTGTCAATCCAACACAACAAGCAATTCAAGAAAGAAATTTGGTAACACCTACCTTTAGTGCTAGGGATCCGTATGCAAACTACTTCACCAAACTTCAATCTTTCATTTTCATCACCATCTCATCATCATTTTCATTAAACTTCAACAAAAAATTGCAAACAAAATGGCTCATACAAGATCCAGGTCTAGACAACAAGAAATTGAAGAGGACGAGGAGGAAAATCTTAATGAATTTCAAGAAGCCCTTGGAGGAAATGCAAATGATGAAAATCCAAGTACTCCTACTCTTGTAGCAATAGAAAGGGCACACCACAACCCTCTCTTTAATAGACTTTTTGACGAAATAATCAGGAGCAATGTTGATGCTCACTTTTTAAGACTTGCTCAAGAGGGGGCTAAACTACCCTCTGACTTTGACGTTGCCAAAGTCGTAATGAGGATGAAAGAGGTAGAGATCACATTAGACATAACCCTCCTCAAGGTAATCCTCCTTCTCCTCCAAATGAAATAGTCATGCTACAGAAACAAGTCAAAAATCTCTCCCAACAACTTCATAGTGGTATAAAAACCAATCAATTTTCACTCAATGACATTTGTCCCTATCCCTTTGATAGGAATCTTCATATGCCACCTTTTCTGTGAGGGTTTGAAACACCCAAGTTTGAAAAGTATAGAGGAAAAGGAGATCCTCATGATCATGTTAGAGAATTCCATTCAGCTTGCCTCAAAGTGGCATACGAGGACACATACCTAATGCAACTTTTTTCCCAGAGCTTGGGAGGAACAACCACATCATGATTTTCCCGATTACCCAGTGGCATTAGGACATTTGAAGAACTCATCCAGAAGTTCCTGGCACATTACTCACACAACATTGAACGTGATATCACAATGGCTGATCTATGTAACACTAAACAAAAACAAGGTGAGCTATTTTCAGTCTTTCTGCAACGATGGCATCAAATGTCTAGCAGACGTTCTCTTTAGTTACCTAAACAAGAACTAGTGGAAATATTTATTTCCAACTTAAATGACAAAATGGAATTTCACCTAGACGTAAAAGACATAGACTCTTTCCATGACATGATCACCAAAGGCTTAAAATGTGAGCGGGCTCTCATCAAAAAAGGGCTTATTAAGATATACAATGAGCCAAAGGATGGCCCTCGCCCATGCTTCAATAGTGACAAGCCTAACTTCTGGAGCAAAAACAAAAATATCATCAACGACGGGGTTGTGGATGCAAGAACTATCAAAAGTCCACAACTTGTGGTTTGATTTACAAGACAGAACCCCCCACCCAAGAATAACACAGTTGCTCCTCCAAATCAAGGACACAATACATCTCAAGAGGAACCTAGACAACATCAAATTTTTTTTAACCAAAACGAACATACACTCCCTTAGGGGAACCCATCAAAATAGTGTTACGTCAATTGGTTTCTCAAAATCTGGTTACCTTACCCAAAACATCAAATTATGAACCTCAATTCAAACCTTCATGGTGGAGGGATACTAAAGATTGTGATTTCCATCAAGGGAAAGGGCATAAGACAAGCAATTGTCACAGATTGAAAGATCTTATTCAGGATCTTATTGACCAAGGTGAAATCAAAATCAAAGGACATGACCCAAAAACAACAAACAATGATCATCTCATGTTCAAATATCCACTTCCATCACAAGATCAAAGACGTCCTTCCACTTCAGAGAGAAACACAGATACCACTGATTATACGCAAGTCACATATAATTACACTGTGAATCACCTATATGATGCCAGTGAATAGATTGCAACTATTACCATCAAAAATCCCATCTCCACTTACAATGTTATTACATGTCACGAAAAGATCACTATAAAAGCAGCTCCACAAGGCACCCCATCTATCCCAAAGCAGTATAACCTTGTGGAACAATTAGACAAAACATTCGACTTGATATCTATCTTAGAGCTATTATGCCTATCTCCATCCCATAAAACAATCTTGGATCAAGCTCTCCAAGAGGCGTCAGTCCCGACAAACCTAAATATAGATCAGTTCCAAGCTATGGTTGGAAATCTAAGGTCATCACCTTGTCTCACTTTCTCTGAAAGTGACAACCCATCCTTCCAGCAACCTCATAACGCCTCACTCCACATTGAAGGGTTTATCAACCAACATAGGATCAAGCGAGTCTTGATCGATAATGGAGCAGGCCTGAATATTTATATGCTCCAATTAGTCACAGCTTTTGGATATGCAATTGAATCAGTGTATCCCCATAAGAAGATCACAATCAAAGCCTATGATGATGCAGAGCGTTCATCCAAAGGAGCTATGGTGCTACCAATCCAAGTGGGCCCCGTGGTGAAACACATCATCTGTCAAGTTCTGGACCTTCCTCTACCATACAATTTATTATTAGGAAGACCTTGGATACATGCCATGCAAGCCATTCCATCCACCTACCATCAGTGTATCAAGTTCTCGCATAATGGTGTAGAAATCACAATCCTAGGAGATGCAAATCCCTTTGCATATTGTCATAATATAAATCATCAACCAGAGATTACTGTTCCCAACAATAGAGAAGCCATCTCCTCCACATCATAAGTAAGTCTAGTCTCTCTTTCCAATTCAAACACCACTATACCCAAGAAATAGAAGCTCAAGATGAAAGTAGCAGAGGAAGGTCCTGGGGAATACAATCTCAGCCAACTCTTTTATGTATGAAAAATGCCCACTTCTCCTAGGACACATGGTAAACCTCGACGGTTACTTCAACAACCACTAATCAATCTAGCATGTACTTTAATGCCATTCATCCTTGGAAAGAATCAAGAGGAAGAACCAAAGATGAAGACTTAGCAGAATGGATCTATAAAGATCCCATTACCATCGACATTCTGCAAGATAAACTTCCCACAGATCATTATGGCAAAGGTCTTCTCATTATGCAAAGAATGGGTTATGATGGTCAAAGTGCTTTGGGACCTTGCAAGCAAGGACGACATGAACCACTATAGCTGGAATTAAAACCCAAAGATAACACTGGCCTAGGCTGTCAAAAGGAGATTCTTCCTAAGCTCAGATTCAAAGGGAAACCCAACAAACCACTATATCAGCCTATTACCAAGAGGTCACCTTTGATTATAAAATTAGCATCAAACACCATAGCAAATGCCCCAATGAGGCTAAAAATCCTACCAAAACCATCTACAATACCCATCATCCTACCAATCAAACCAACGACCCCATTCACAACAACAATAACATCAATAGCACCATTAGTAGCAGAATAAACACTACCAACACTCCCCATGTTGGATTCATTGATCCCCATAATCCTTCCTATAACACCAATCATTTCATATATGATGGTACATCAATCGATCACACCTGCAGTGTTTAACTCAAAGGATATCCCAGTATGGTACAGTAACCAGCTACTTGAAAGTGACTCAGAGACTGACTCACATGAATGGGAATTTGATTCCATCCATCTTAATAATTTAGATGAGGAAGACACATCACTACCTCCATCTCGTAAGGACATTCATGTTTACGAAGAAGCATAGATAACGACCTCTTGGGTCCCCGAGCTGGAAACTTCTTCCACAGACCCTACGTCACATCCTATGCCTAATTTTGACAAGGAGAGTACCATCAACGACCTTCACCACAATGTCTTAACCCTCACTGACACCTCTAACAAACTTATCCTAATCGATGAGGTAATGCCCATTATCCATCCTGAACTCATTGAATGGAACCAACCTAATCCCCCATGTCTTGACCATTTCCAAAACGATGAGGTGATCATTGAATTTTTGGAACTACAGGATAACATACCAAGTGGGGATCACAAAGCTTGATTCGCCATTGAACTTAATAGTACATCATACTTTGGGGTGGATGCCAAACCTTTCAGCTACAAAAATATAACAATAAAACATGGATCTTCCAGTGAAAACCACACTGTGGCACTGTTTGATCCCACAAAAGTAAAAAGAAAGAGTGTATCCAATGGTGAAAACCTCTTCGAGGCACCTGAGGATGAAAGGTTTGACATTCTCCCTTCTAGTAAACAACAGGAACGATCAACAATTCTCATCGAGGAAACAAAAGAATACAATGTGGGGACTCCTGAAACTCCTCACTACATACATATGGCATCTTATTTAACTCCAGAGGAACAACCTAAGTTTTTAGAGTTCTTCTAGAAGCATTAGATCAGCTTTGCATGGTCATATGTAGACATGCCTGGTCTTGATCCGGATTTAGTCATGGATCACCTCACCATAGCAGAAGGAGCCAAACTTGTCAAGCAGAAGCTTCTCAAGATGCATCCCTAGATTGTAGTACTCATCAAAGAAGAACTCAAGAAACTCTTAGATGCTGGTTTTATTAGACCAATTGATTATGCATATTGGTTATCCAACATTGTTCCTGTCAGCAAACCAAATGGGGGCATCCGTATTTGCACTGACTTTAGAGATCTGAACAAGGCATGTCCTAAAGATGACTTCCCCCTACCAAACATCGACATCATAGTAGACCTAACAACAGGACATGCCATGCTTTCTCTCATGGATGGCTTTTGAGGATACAATCAGATAAATATCGCACCAGAGGATCAACATAAGGTGACATTCACATGTCCATGGGGAACATACTTCTGGAATGTAATGCCTTTTAGTCTAAAGAATGCAAGAGTGACCTATCAAAGAGCAATGACCACCATCTTCCATGATATGATGCATACTATAATGGAAGATTATGTTGATGACTTACTGGCAAAAGCACTCACAAGAGAAGGTCATCTGGACATATTAGAGAAAATATTTGATAGACTAGAACAATATCATTTTCAACTCAACCCAAAGAAATGTGTCTTTGGAGTAACCTTAGGGAAGCTTCTAGGATACATTGTCTCAAGCAAAGGTATTGAGGTCAATCCTACAAAGGTCAAAGCAATCAAGGACATGCCACCTCTAAAGAATATCAGTCAGCTAAGGACATTACAAGGATGACTTCAATCCATTTGAAGACTCATTACATAACTGGTAGATAAGTGTCACCCCTTTACACACCTATTACACAAAAACATCTGCTTTCAGTGGATGCTAGATGCCAGCAAGCATTCCAGATGCTTAAAGACTATCTCATGAATACACCATTGTTGATCCCACCAGATCCAAGCAAGCCTTTATTACTCTATATCTCAGCAACAAATACAGCATTAGGTGTACTACTAGCGCAACACAATGCAGAAGGGAAAGAGTGTGTTGTTTACTACATCTCTCGAACACTGGTTGGCTATGAACTCAATTACACACCTATTGAGCGAGCTTGCCTAGCAGTAATATTGGCAGCCACTAAATTGAGGCACTATCTGTTGACACATAAAGTACAACTCGTTGCAAAGATCGATCCACTCAAGTAATTACTCAACAAAGTAGCATTGACAAGCCACTTAGACAAATGGGTGATCATTCTAAGTGAATTTGACATCGAGTATGTGGACCATAGGGCTATCAAGGGTCAAGTTATTGCAGATTAGTTGGCCGATGCTCCCCTCATAAGAAATCATCCTCTCATTTCCAAATTTCTAGATGAAGAGATATTCATGATCACAATAGCACAACCATGGAAACTATACTTTGATGGTGCATACACTAGGCATGGCTCGGGGGTAGGCATTTTGTTTATCACACCTCAAGGTGACAACATCCCAAAGTCTTACAGGCTCACATTTCCATGTACAAATAACATAGTTTAATATGAGGCCTTGATCATAGGACTCAGGCTAGCCATACAATGAAAGTTACAAGAACTACAAGTATATGGCGACTCCCAACTGGTCATTCGACAAGAAACAAATGAATATCATACCAAGGATGACAAACTCATGTCGTATAAACAAATGGTGGACAAATTAAAAACATCATTCACTACTATCACCTTTGAGTAGATACCCAGAGATCATAATCGAGCTACTGATGCTATGACTACCATTGCATCTCTCCTAGATCTTCCATAGAATTCAACATGCTATGAGTTCTTGGTAGAATAGTTTTGGATTCTCGCTTATGATATCCCCGAATCTAAGATGATATGTCACCTTATCAATTCCAAATCCCTATGGTATGGTGAGTTCTACACCTACCTCCATGATCACACCCTTTCTCCTAACCAATTGAATAACCAACGTAAAACCTTCATTCGCCAAACCACTCGATATACCATTATTGTTGAAACCCTATACCGACATAGTCTTGATGGTACTCTCCTTCGATGTATGCAACATGATTAGATAACAAAGGCCTTGAAAGAGGTACATGAAGGAATTTGTGGAACTCATGCAAGTGGTCCAGCACTAGCCAAGAAACTCATGCGCACTGGATACTATTGGCCATCCATGGAAAAAGACTCCTACTATTTTGTCAAAAAATGTAATAAATGACAAGTTCATGGAGACCTGATACATGCACCAGCATAGGAATTGCAACCAATCACAACACCATGGCCTTTTTGTCAATGGGGCTTTGACCCTGTGGGTAAAATCCATCCATCTTCATCCAACAACCATAAATTCATTATTACCGCCACCGAATACTTCACAAAGTGGATCAAAGTTTTTCCACTTACCCAAGTCACAGGCAAGTAGATCACCTCATTTGTCCATAATTACATCATTTTCCGGTATGGTGTACCCATGTCCATCATCACAGATAACGGGCTTCCATTCAAAAATCAGGATGTTCGTGAGCTTTGTGAGAAACTTGACATCCAACACCGCTTTTCCACTCCCTATTACCCACAAGGCAATGGTCAAACCGAAGCATCAAACAAAAACATACTGAGAATCCTCAAGAAGACAGTCAATGATGTCAGTCGTGATTGGCATGTTTAATTGAATCCAACACTATGGGTGTATCGAACTAGCATTCAAACCCCTACAGGCGCAACTCCCTACTCACTAGTCTATGGCGCAAAAGTCATCCTTCCTATTGAGGTTGAGATACCATCACTACGGGTTTCCTTACATAATCTTATAGATGATGAAGCATACTGAGTCTCACCTCTTCAAGACTTAGAGCTACTTGATGAGAAACGACAAGCTGCATACAATCACCTCAAAGCTTATCAGAAGTGCATGAGCAGAAGATATAATCATCGAGTTAGACCCCATACATTTGAGGTAGGTGATCTTGTTCTTCGAGAGAATCCTTGTAACCAACCAAATAGAGAACATCAGGGAAATTTTGAATCAAACTGGCTGGGTCCATATGTTATCAGTGCTGTATTTGGGTCCAAGACATATCAATTGGCTACTTCAGAAGGAGAACTGCTAGCAGATCCAAGCAATAACATGCACCTCAAAAGGTTTTATACATAAGTTGCATAGAGCATCGGGCTCCCATACATACCGGAAAAACACCAAAAACATTTAGATAAATGCAAAAAAACATCAAAATAGTAAAGAAAAATCATGCATCCAAATGATGAACAACCACTCCAGTGGCACCTTGGGTAAGTGCGATGGTAAAAACCTAGCAAAGAGGCACCACTCGTAATAGCTATGACTCCATTGTCTTTTAGATTCTTTATGATCACATTCATTTCATCCATTCATGCATCCATCCAAATCATGGCTTGTTATTGATCTGCAATCAAGGATAGTCCTTTATGCATCTCGCATCCTGCTTTTCCATAGTCATGTCTAAACTGGGGGCAATACCCTTAATCTAGTTGAATATTTTTGGTATTTTGTGAGATGGTTTTGATTGTTTTTGTATGTCTTCTGCGAATTATTCTGATGAAGTATTGGGGCATGTCCTAATGGTGTCTACGTGGGAAGTTCACTAAGTTATGTGATCATATGAGAAATACAATCATAGATCACTACGACTTGCTGACAACAGCATATACCTTGACCATATGAGCATGAACCATTATCGAGGGTCCATATTCTTTATTCTTTATATATTTTGTTTTCTTATAGGTACAATGCTCCATCCTTGGTTCTTACTACCACATCCAAGTTCAATATTATCATGCTCAATGATGAAAATAATAGCACTATGGATCATCATTCCATCTCATCTGTTTATATTGCATTCCATTGCATATTGCCCATCCATTTACTCATTCATTATTCATATGCATGGTTTTGTATGCAAGTGTGAACAAAGTTAATATGAGCAATTATGTGAAAATTGAGTTGGTCTTGGATATAATCACGACGGAGTTCTTTGATACATCATCAGTGCATCATGCAAAAGTTTTAACAACCTTGCACTCATTATCATAAATCACATCACCATATATTTAGTTGCATTTGCATAAACCCAGTTCATTCGCTTACATATAGGTTTATTAAAAGCTTAAAATCTTCATTAGCATGCATTTCAAATCATAAATAGTTGCATATCATTCATACATAGTAATGACAATGGGTGCATACTCTATTTTCATCTTCTTCCATAGGACTCGGTCCTAGGTCCTCCATATCTTCTATCTAACATTGAATCCCCCCACTCACCCTTCCTATCTTGGTCATCATCATAATCCCTTCATCGTTTCCCACCAACGCAATCAAGCCATGTTCCTCACCATCCATCTCTAAATAGAATGGACTACGTTTCCCATCCTAAGTCAACCCAATCAAGCAAGTTACTCTATCTGCATAGGTACATTGACTCCCACACACCTAGACTGTCAATATATACTCTGATCAAGTATCTTCAGGTCTCAATAGGTAATCGATCATGGTAATCCTAGACTACATCAGACATTTATTATAATGACCTAGTCTCAACGGGGCTTCTATGATTCACCACAACCATCCATCACACACACACACACTATCAATTGATCAACCAGTTAAACACAATCATAATGGACAATTACATCAATTGTCTAAGTCTCAACGAGTATTTTGCTTCCTATACCTTGACTTCATCAGGCAATTACATCAATTGTCTAATTCACCATCAGGTCACTTTGATTCACTTACTCAGACTTTATCCTGTCCAAGCGACCGACATCAACTATCATGCTTTGACTCGATCGGGGCAATTAAACCAATTACACCAGATTGTTCAACCAACTTTAATCAATTGTATAGCATTAATCAAAAGCACACACCACATTTGCACCGTATAGTTTTCCTGACCTAAGGGTACTCACTGGCTTGATGTTTCTCCATATCCACTTTGATTTCTTCCATTCTTTGGCCCTTATTGCTAATTTCTTCTATTATACCTCCCCTCCACTTCTTGTTCTTTTTCGAGAGATTGCCCGATTTTTCAAAATTTTCAGCCCATCTCTTGAGGGGGCATACCACTAATTAAATTAACATATATTATCTAATATATTTAACTCAAAAAAGGAGAATTAATTAAATTATTAGATTATAATTTTTATCCTCTAGAATTTTGGGCTCCAGATTCAAGAATATGAGAGCAATTGTGATGCACAAGTGACTATAAGAAGGAGTTATAGATATTGACCAAGAACTTTCACCAACCTATGATATGTCATTATGAGTGTTATAAGGCATATTTTAAGGGCATAAATAAGGAAAATTGGAGTTCATATGTTGGGAGGATAATATGGCATCTTATGCCAAGTGGAATCTTCTTGAGATATGGGTGCCACTTTTGAGTGGTATTAGCTCATGATTTTATATTTTCCTTTCGTAGTTTCATGTATTGGTTTCTCTATTTATTTGGTTCTTAGGAGGGAAATTTATTTAGTATATTTTTTTGATATTGTTAAAATGTATTGCAATATAAGTGTAGATATTCTCTCTTATGAAGGTATCTTTCTTATATGATACTATAATCAATTTAATATTGTTTCTTATATTAGATTTTTTAGGATAGAGTTTTTTTAATGTTTTCTCTAGGACACATCATTCAGTAATGGTAAATTACTTTTGTTATGTTGTTTCTTTCTTAGAATTTATTTTGGTTCATATTTTCTATTCATCTCTACTATTAGATTCATGCAGAAAGCATTTTCACAACCTACCTTCCTTTCATTTATTATTAAACATTATGAACTCAAGAATTAGGTAGTAAGATCAATGGCTTTTATACTGTTTGGTTTGAGTGGCAGTATATATAATGATATTTGTTTTAAGGAAGATGAATAGTATATTTATACTAGAGATGGAAAAATCTAGTGGAAGTTTTAGCATCATAAAATTGCAACCCTTGCAATTTCGACCACATATTAGGTCCTCACCTATGTGACTACATCTCTCTACTCGATTGAGACCCCTCTCTACACCTTCATTTTGAACTTCTCCCATCTCAGCCTTGATGACATCTCAGGACGCTGTCTAGGCACCAAGATAGGGCATGACAGGGGTGTGGTTCCCCTGTCCCCCTTAAATAGGGGTGTGGCACCCCTGCCATCCCTCTTAGGGTGGCCCTAAGATGGGTCTATCTGGCTCTTGAACATAATTTACTCTTCGTGGACTTAAACTTTCCTTTGTTGGCCTTCGATGGGATGAATATTATTCCTCTTAGGCATGTATAAAAGGAGATTCAATTCTCACATTTGTTACATAAAGGAATATAAGCAAAATCCAAGTAGAAGGTCTTCATTATCGTCATCAAGCATTCAATTCTTCAAGCATCCATCAAGTTCTCTTCTTCATGTGTCTTCTCCATTCATCCATTGGAGCAACATTATAACATTCATTTTCAAGCATCTATGTGTTAGGGTTTTGTCATGTTACATGCTATTTCATATAACATTTATGATTACATTCAAGAAGCAAAGCAACAATCATCAATCAATTACAGATCTACAAGGTATACATTTCCATTATTTACATTTAAGCATTTGAAATTACTTTCTTTCAAGGTTGATACCTCAATCAGGGTTCGACTGAGGCAAAATCCTATCCACAACCCTTTTCCCCTTCTTTTCTCTATGTAGGTTGCAGGTGGGTAGCTGTAATTACAGGTTTGAACTTCATTTGTAGAGACGAAAAAACCCTTTTCAACGCACGGATTTTTTGGAAGACCAAGTACACTTTCAACCTGGTCCTGATGACTTTTCTCCAAATTTGTAGGGTAGATTCGTATCAGTCTAAATATCTTAGATCTGAAGTTACAACATGATCCTAAACTAATAACTCCCTATTTCATCCACTTTTGTCTCCTTTTTCTACATGGTCAACAAGTCAACCTTTCCATTTACAAAAGAGGGTAAATCACATTCCAACCCTTGCAATCCACTTGGTATTCACATCCTTATTCTCCTTGGATTTGGATCTAGTGTATTCAAGCCCTTCTTTCTAATGTAAAGTATCTCCCAAGTGAAAATCATACTAGTGACTTCCCTTCTCTCTCCTAGGTGGGGAGTCACTTGGGTTCAATTTTCCACTTTACATTTTGGTGAACCCGACATCTTACATCTTAATTCTAATTTCTTATTATTAGATCTAAATAATTGCAATTTGAATGTCAAGATTTCATTTCTAATTTTGATATTTTTGCAAATTTTAAAGGTTAATTGCATAAAAACCCGAATTTTACATTTTGAGAAAATTGAGCTTGTGAAGTGTAGCATTTTACTTGCTTGTTTCAGATCTGATTTATATTTGAAAATTGCAATTCAAATCTGTCTTTTCATTCTGAAAATTATGTGGTTAAAAGAAAAACCCAAATTTTTTAAGAAACTCCTATTTCGACGTTTGACTACCAATTTTACCGATCTAGAAATCTCCAAATTAATTGGTTTTTTGGATTCCATAATAAAATCATAATTTCTATAATCCCTAAAAATTTTGGAAAAAGTTGGTCAGACCAGGTATACTTTGCACCTAGTCCCTAGCTTTTTTCCTGAATTTTTGGGAGTTGGAATTGACTGTATCTTTTTGCTTGAACCCAGAAAAGTGCCATACCTTATAATTTTTTTCACCCCTTAAGGTCGGATACATATTCAAATTTCCACAGTCTTAACTTTTAAATTAATTTTCATGAAAAGGTCCTAATTTTAGATCTTCTTTTCAAGTAAATTAAGATTTTAATTAAGAGACTTTCAATGGAAATTAATGGATTAGATTTATTTTCCATTTCACACATGATTACATTATTTTTAAAATATATTTATTACAATCATGTATTTGGCAATGGCTTTTTTCATTTCATGTTGCTTCTTTTCATTCATAGCACTTGGTCATATTGTGTTGTTAGGATTTCAAGTTTATTTCCTTTTCAATTTGATCTCAAAGATTTCATGTATCATTTTTGTTGAATAATGGTGATGTTACTAACAAAATGCATTTCATATGTTAATAATCTAAAGGCTTTTGTAGATCCCAACCCTAGAGACCCTAATTCTTGCACCTATCGTAGGGTATCCTGTGTGAATAAGATGACAACTACTATATCAACCAATGATCCTTTTAAAGAGAAAGTATTGGAGAAAAAAAAAAAGCTCATCTTCTTCTTATACGCATACCCTTCAGAAAGGGGGGGAAAATCAAAGTATCAACATTCTTACATCTTTAGATCCTCCTTATTCTCCTAGGACTTATCTTCAACATCAAAATATATGTAGAAAGGATGATGTTATGCATTTTATTCATGATCTTTCCCCTCACATAGAACTAAGTAAAGATGAACCTTTAGATGATGAAAATGTTTATTCCCAATATCCCAAAAATGATAAGCATGACAAAGGAAAGAAAATTATCCTTTCACGTGATATTCTTTATTTATCTATAAATCATTTTATTCCCCCTTACATATCAAATTTAAAAAAAAAAATCATGATCCTATTCCCCAAACTACTCATTTGCAAAATCCTTATAGTCATGGCTTTCATATAATAACAAAACAAGGTTTTCAAGGACAAACACTTGGGAAATTTGAGCAAGGAATTTGTGTCCCTCCTACACAAGCTACTACAAAAGGCCTAGGAAATGAGACTCATCTCTCTATGGATGAACTCCTTAAGCTCCAAAACTTCAAAAACTATCTCCAAAGGAAACAAATCAAAAGAGCTCGCAAGAATGTTTCTTCTTCAAAACGTCCTTTTTGCTCATTTCATCAAACCCATGATAATAATGTTGATGATTGCCCTGATTTTCAAAAATCTATTCAAGATGGGATAGATAGTGGAAAAATTAGGATCGTAGATAATAATCCTTCTTCTAATAATTCTTCTCCTTCAGGTCAAGACGATGAGCTAAAACACATTTATCAACTCGATATACTACCCACAAGAATCTATTGGAGATTGAAATATGATAAGAAAATTTCCTTTCCTCCTAAAAACCAAAATAAAAATCTTAAGCAAGTGAAGGGATAGGAATATTGCACTTTTTATGGTTGATATTCACATTCTCTTGGAAAATGTCATGCATTCAAGAAATTTGTTCAAAAAAAATGACCATGCATGATTTTTTGTTACAATAGATCTAGTTGTCTTCCTTGAACTAAACATAGTGCCTTAGCACTTCTTTTGCCTTTCATGTTGCTCTTCACCTTATGACATAAATAGCCAACTTAACTGGGGGCTCTCTATTATTTGTGGTGGTATTGTTTCAATTTTAAATAATTTGGGGTAGCAATATGAAGTTCACTACCCTTTTTTTTTCATATTTATGCATTATTCATTATTAGATCTCCTTTGTTGCATACATTCAGTCTCATATGAGCATATAATTGTTCTTTGGTTTTTTCTCTTTGCTAGAAGAGGAGCATCTTTAATAAGTAATACACTTCTTCTTCTTCTCTTAATTCTATTGGAAAACTTACCTCTTATATGGTTTCAATTATTTACAAGTTTGATATGCCACTAGTATGGAATGATCTCCTCTAAAGTACATGTCCCTTCCTTGAGAGGATTCATTCCATTATGAAGGCATATCACTTCAAAATAATGACCATTAGAAGATGTGTAATCCTCCTCTTTGTTCTTCTTACTTGAGGGGCGAGGATTTCGCTCCTTTCTCTTTCTTTTTATCTCATTTATCATTGTTTCTTTTAGAGGTTGTATTTTTCATATATTATTATCATTTCTTACAATGGTATGTTCTTATAACTAGTCCCTCTTGGGGAATATGTGATGTTTTCTCTCTCTTCTCTTGTAAGATTACCACTTCTTGAGATGTGCATTTTACATATACTAATGTCTTTTCTTGCATGCATTCATGTAAGTACATTATGCATTTTCTTATGTTTAAATTCCTTTGTAGAAGATTGTGTAAGCTCTTCTCATTGTCTCTGCACTTGGGGGAAATAATTTCTCTCTCTCTAAGGACCCACCCTTTCCTATGTTGTTGAAGGTGTGAGTTTTATTACCTGACGCCATTCCTTGTGTGAAATTATTATTTTTTGTTCAAGGGTTCTCTCTTATACAAGAGGTGTAACTCCTTAACTACAATATCTTTCACACATAGTAATTTACATCTATAATAAATCCATCCATCCCCATTAGGATGCAAGTGGGTCATCCTTCATCAAGAATCCCTTTTACCTAGAAATAGGAGGAAGGATTGAATTCTTGTTCTCTTTTGTGCTTCATCCTAGAAGATGTTATATTTGTCTAAGACAACTCCTCTTGGAGGTAGATGTCTTTTGAGCAAAGATCTCTTCTCCTCCAAGGATCTCATTTACACTTACAACAAGCTATCTCTTTTCAACTATCTTATCCTTGCTTGAAGAGTATTCCCTCTCTTGCATAGATATATGACATTGTTGGATAATAGATATCTTCTTTGTGTTGAAGGTAGGTATCCTTGTTCTACTTTCCTTAAGATATCAATATTAAACTATGTTGACATCTTAAGGGGGGGCACCCACACTGCTCCTTTTGTACTATATTTCTCTCGTGCATTGTGTCTCTTATATAGTGGGTCAATCTTGGAATCAGAGGGTAGCCTCTTATAGCAAGATGTCTCCACTTTATTTTTGTATAGCGGATCATTCTTGGAACCAGAGGGTAGTCTCTTAGAGAAAGATGTCACTACTTTTCTTTTTTATAGTAGGTCATTCTCAGAACTAGAGGGCAACCTCTTAGAGCGATATGTCGCCAATTTCTCCTCTTTTATAGTGGGATATTATTGGAACCAGAGGAAAGCCTCTTAGAGAAATATTTTGCCACTTTTTCTTTTATACAATGGGATATTCTTGGAACCAAAAGACAACCTCTTAAAGCAAGATGTCGCTACTTTTCTTTTATACGGTGGGATATTCTCGGAACTAGAGGGTAGCCTCTTAGAAAGAGATGTAGATACTTTTGTGACATTTGTACTATACATCTTATACAGGTTGTAGAATACTCAGCCATAGACTCCTATGAGGTATTTCTAACCTCACTTGCACACATGTGCACGAGGTTGAGTGGAAATAACAGTGGTCTCACCCTCCTCCCTTACATGGATCGCCTAGACAAAATCTGGGGGCTAGTTTTCCATGTCCTTTTTTATCCATTGATCACCTAATTCTAGGGGCAAGATGTCCATGGTTCTCTTCATTTGCATTTTTTCTCATAGATCACCCAAGTGTTTATTCATGTCCTCTTTCTCCTTCCTCTCATGAGCTCATAGTTTTTCTATTGATAGTTCATGGATGATGTCATCTTTTCTCTTTTATGTGATTATTTGTGTTTATGTGATGGAATTTTTCTTTGTGTTTCAGTTAGCTATTTGAGACATTTGTATCGAGGTCTCTTCGGCTAGCTGATGTATGGTCCTATGTTTTGTTTTGGTCATGTGTGTTTTGTGCTTTTTCTTGTTTTGTTTGTCTTGTTCTTTTTGTTTTGTGTCCTCTTTAATATGTTTGATTGGGTTGAGATCCTAAGATTAGGGGCTTTGTTCCTCAACATTAGCGATGTCTTATACAACTTGTGGTATTCCTCAGCATCTCTCATCTTCATCTCTCTCTCTTCTACTTTACTGGCAATATTGGCGTAAGTCATACTCCTACTAAAGTGGGAGCTAAATATAGTATCATAAAATTGTGACCCTCACAATTTCAACCACATATTAGGCCCTCACCTATGTGATTGCATCTCTCTACTTGATTGAGACCCCTCTCTGCACCTTCATTTTGAACTTCTCCAATCTCAGCCTTGATGACACCTCAGGATCCTGTCCATGTTAGCAATTGACACTCATTGGATTCATTTTATTGTCATTGATGGCAACAAGATCAGATAGAAAGCAACATGACTTGATGGAAGTCACAAACCGGCACTAGGAGGCATATACCAGTAGATACTGGCATTGAAAGCATTCAGGGCTATACCGGCATTGGCACCAACACCAGCACCCGACATCAATATAAGGAAGTCAACATCAAGAAACACTTATTTTAGTAAATCATTTTGTAATTATTGTCGAGGCCAACATTAATATTCTTTGTAAATGCATTGTAAGCCGACATAAGGCATATCATATGTAATAGGTATATAAGTTAGTCTGCTAGGTCATTTTTAAATAGTAGAAGGTGATATATGATGTGAATGAGAAAATGATACAATAGGTGAATAAGTAGCAGAACTGTGATGCAAATTATATGTATGGAGATCATTTTTGTATGTGAACATTGTATCAGACAATGATCTATAGATATCTAGGAAATAACTCTTGGAGGAGAAGTAATACTAGTATTAGTTCAAGACTGTGAACCAATATAGAGCAGAATCAGAACCGAAACTCTATCTAGCATAGAAGATGCACTCTCGAGTTCATTTTTAGTAATTTACTTTGGCAAAAATATTGTAGTCAGTGAGGCTCTTTAGTGATGAGCAGTATGCTCTAGACAATATCCCTTCCTTGGAAGTGCAGGCCCCTGTATTATGTAATATCATTTCATATAGCTAGTGAACTGATATTGTGGGTTACAAATCCCACCATGGTTTTTCCTCATTGATGTTTTCCATGTATAAAATTCTGTGTTATGGTGTTCATTTATGTGGATGGTTTATTTGCTTCATGTTATATGCTTATTTGTTTACTGATAGATACATGCATGGTTTAGAAAGTTAAAATTATTGATTCTGACAGAACACTGATTCACCCCCCCCCCCCCCCTCTCAGTGTTTTCTGATCCCAACAATTGGTATCAGAGCCTGGTACCTCAGAAGAAGTTTAACAGCTTGAGGAAGATCCTGAAACTGGAAGCTTTGAAAATGACTATGATAAAGCAATTTGAGATGGCTCTTGAGGATTATTATGCTCAAAGAATGAAGAACTTGAAATTGCAAGAAGAGATGCATTATGCAAATGAATTCATTTCTATTCTGCAAGAAAGGTTGTCATATGCTCAAGACAAAAGAAAAGAACTTATACAACAACCGGATAATGAGGAGAAGAATGCTTTTAAGGAACAATGTGAGACACTAAGTCAAGCAAATATGCTCATGAAGAATGAAATGCAAGATCTGACCATGAGGTTGTCAAAAGATATTGAGGACAGAAAGAAGGAAGATAGTCTTACTTTATCTTTGAAGAACAAGTTTGATGTTCATGTGGAAGATTGACTCATGAGAATAATCTGTTGAGAACTAATTTGGCACACTACCAGAACAATGAAAAAGAACCTGAAAGGAAAATAACTACTCTGAGAGATGATCTAACTACTGCAAGCGAGTATAAAGAAAATTTTAGGATTAGTGTTGCACAATTGGATGACTTACTGAAAAGACAAAGACAGATTGATGATTCTAGAGGACTTGGATCTGTACAAGGTGAAATCTCTAGTGCTACTAATGGAGATCAGTCGACCGGTATGCAGAACTCATCAGAACAGAGGAAACCATTAAGGCAATCTATTGCTTATAAATTCAATGGTAGATGTTTTGCTTGCAATAAATTTGGGTATATGGCTAAACAATGTAGAAATAAGGAAAATCAAAACTACAATTCTATTCTCGATCAATACACAAATTGCAAAAAATATGGTCATAAATCAGAAGGCTGCAGAATGAATGTTAAATGTCATGCATGTAGAAATTTTGCACATTCTGCTAATCATTGTAGGTCAATAAATAATAGCAATACCGAATATGCCAAAGCAATTCTGAATAGCAATGTTACATGTTATGCATGCAACAAAATAGGTCATATTGCTAAATATTGTAGAAGCAAGACTCAACTGGCTAATAATGATAAAGGCAATGAGAAAGGGAAGCAGAAGGTAGATGAAATACAATAAGATCATACCAAGAGATGGGTTAGAAAATCTGAAGAACAAAGTGGAGATGGATCTATACCGATATATCCACTAGTAGAACAGGGTAATCCTCCACCAGCAAGAAATTCCACCGATAACTAAGGCATAAACCTTAGGGGTTCGCAAAGTCACTGCTAAATTTTTCATATTACCCCGGAAGAGATCTAAGAGATTTGGAAAGAAATATGGAGAACTATGTTCATCATCGATGAAGGTTACCCCA
This sequence comes from Cryptomeria japonica, assembly GCF_030272615.1. Classification (NCBI taxonomy): domain Eukaryota; kingdom Viridiplantae; phylum Streptophyta; class Pinopsida; order Cupressales; family Cupressaceae; genus Cryptomeria; species Cryptomeria japonica. The sequence continues at coordinate 125,500,153 of NC_081406.1, read as the reverse complement.
ACACTTAACTGTGAAACTGGCATCCATAGGATTGTTGGTGAAGCATTAATAACAGAAAATTAGGGTTTTATTCACTGATAAAAGAAGCTAAGTGAATTTATTTTCACTCACCGAGCATTCAAGCAATCAGAGCAAAGTAAAGGTGAACAAAGAGCGAGCAAAGCATTGAGAAAGGATTTCAAGCAGTTATCTGAAGCACTCAAATATTTCACTGGCATTCACTCGGGTATTTTCTGAAATGGCATCTGGATCTTCCACTCCTACTTTTATTGGAAATATGACAATCATCAAAGTTAAGGATAGGTTAAGGCCAGTCTTTAAGGAGGTTCCCAAAATTGCCAAAAAAGAAGACTCTGCAGGAGCGTTTTAGGGTTCTTGAAGGAGTAATGTATGTTGAAGATGTAAGGGCATACATTCACTGCACTCTTAAGGATTTGAGTACCAAAGACATAAAAATCATGTATCAATCAATGATACTGGGAGACACTGGAAACATTAAACCAGAATTCAAGGCAATTGAGGATTTAGGGTTAACTGGTATTCTGTACATACCGGAATTCAAGGATGAAATGATCATATACATTATGAGCAGGGTTCACAATGAATTCATTTGGCTAGACAAACCTCACATGATTACAAAGGAAGCTATTCGAGTTTTCACTGGCTTACCTAGGGTTGGACAAGAAGCTACTAAGAAAATTTCCAACACAGAGGTCGAAAAACTCACTAGTGCTACATCCGATAGCTGAAAAATGAGGGTAAGCACAATAATTGACTCAGACATAAAATTTGCAAGCATGATCATAGGATATAAGGTAACTCAATCAAATAGCTTAAATTATGTTGCAAGTTCATCCATTCATGTCGCATATCAAATATTAAGAAATAATGTGAAGTATGACTTATGTGAATGGATGAGGAGTGAGTTAATGTTAAACCTTTAAAAGATCAAAGGAACCAAAAAAGGCACATTCAAATATGGAAACTTAATTGTCTGTTTAATGTTTTATTTCCTGAATGAGCTATCCAGTTTAGGAAAGAAGCAATGGTCTCATGACATACTGATAGGTATGCAAACCAAAATGGCTATCACCGGTCTTGGTACCGATAGGGATGAGAAGCTTTGGGACTACTTCAAGAAATTTTAGGAGAACATGAGGAAAAGGGAAAGAATCTCTAAGAAAATTGTGGAGAAGTATTCCACTGACATATGTTTCACAGTGAAAACTAATGAAACACTCATGGAAGCAGTTGAACACAGACAAATCTAGATAACTGAGTTTGGATATGAGGTAGATGATAGTATTTTTGAGCTTTATACAAAGATGTTGTTAGATGCCCCATTAGATGATAAGATGGGACACTTTGGTACAGCTAGAGAAAAGGCTCTTGAAGTGAAAACAGGTTTCAATAGAAAAAGAAGAGAGAAGAAAATTGAGGAAATGTCTGCATATGTACATGATGTGCTACGTAAGATAGACACTTAGCTAGGTTCCAAATCTAAACATGGAGTCAAACCGGCAAAGGTTGCTACTGAAGAAGTGAAGAAGCCGCAAGTTCACATTTCCCTAATCACTTTTGACTCTGACCCTACGGATAATGAGCCTCTACCTTTCAGAAGGGTGCAAAGGAAGGATGTGGTAAAACCATTGGTAGAGAGAAAAAAGTCAAAACCAAGGAGGAGACTTTTCAGAAAGGCAGCTCAGCCCACTGCACCTCCACCACCGGTAAGGAAGCCTATGCAGAAGAGGAAACTAGTCACACCGGAAACAACAACCAAAAAGAAGAACGGTGATGATACCAGATCTGGTAATAAAACAATGAACTGTGCTGAAATTATTGATGAAGTGACAAAAGATGGGATATTAAAGAATATATCAAAATATTATAAAGTTTTTGAAGAGGGTGAGCAAAATGAGTTAGAGGAAGCTATTTTATTGTATATAGATATCTATAAGAAGGCATTAGTTGAAATTTTGAAAGAAATACCTTTATCTCTATACAATAAACTTGAAGCTAGGAGACTTGATGCTATCAAGAGGGATAAGAAAATCAAGGAAGTCGCACTTTTGGAGCAATGTGGCACTATAAATAATGAAGAGATGAAAAGATGTATAGGAACTACTTATAGGACAATTTTCAGTAGTAAAAACCAACTAATAAGTCTTATGATGGGTAGAGTGAATGAGGTGGTAAATGAGACAAGTAAGGGGTGGACAAAATTCTTTCAAAAAAACCCAAAGTTTCTCACATCTCAGGAAGAATTTGCAAAGGCAACATCCCCTACAATTCCTAACAAATCAAAAGGAAATGAAATTTTATGTAGTTCTACTCCAATTTTGACACAATCACAACTAGCTGTAACTAAAGGCACACAACCACAACCAATAGTCATAGAGAGTGTTCATGACACTGGAAACACTGTGGATAATACTCCACCTGCTGTAACCAAGACTGCACCAAGTGGTGAAGCCACCGATACAAAAGAGGTTGAGATGGACAAGGTTAAATCAACTAAGTCCATACTGGCAGGCAAAATAGATTCACCAGCAAGAATCTTGGCAATTGATACTTCTCAGGTTGAGAAGAAATCAATCTATAAATTAAGTCCAACATAACTAATGATGATGGCCACTCAGAAATTGTTAAAGGAAGGAACTATAGAGAAAGGGTTAATTGATCAATCGGTCTATGTATTACACATAATAATGCTTGACTATCAGATAGAGAATGGAGCAAGCCCTTCTGGTAAGCTCAAAGCTTTAATAGAACACATATCAAATAACTATCAATCCTTGAGATAGATTGCAGACTGACAGGCTTTGGACAGTTTCTCTGTTGCAAAGAGATCAACTTTGGATCAGCTGATAGAAACTGAGAAGAAGAAGATAGAGGAAAAACTTATCTCTATTGTGTTTTGTTTGAAACAATACACCAATATTTACTGAGTATGTTGTAATACAGGAAGTCTAACAGCCAATCTAGATGACAGATTGAAAGAATTATATGACAAAATGGCTACTATTGCTAATTCTTTTGATGGGCTAACTACATTTGTTGATGGACAAATTTTGTCCTTGGAGAACCACGTTTTTTCTGTTGAGAAAGAAAAAGATAAAATATTGAGGAGAGCAAGAAATTTAAAAGAACTGATGAGTCCAAGACTTGACTCTTTGGGTGTTCACAAGAGAGAATGTATTGACATGCTAACCAAGCCCACACCGATAGATACCCAGGAGAAGGAATCACTTCCCCACTTACTCAATGGACTTGCATTGGTATCAGACACTTTCAAATCAAGCTGGGAAACATATCTTCAGCTGCTGCAAAAGGAATACCCATAAATTCTGAAGATGACTAAGCTAGAATGACTATAACCGCATTCTTTCATTTTTTTATTCTTTCATCGGTCTTTGGCATTAATGTCAAAGGGGGAGTATGTACATATGTGAAAAATATCAAAGAATATGTTATCAGTTGAAGTGTGTTTCTCAGGGGGAGCACACCAACAGGGAATCCATTTTTCACATGAGTGTTGCCATCAATGCCAAAGGGGGAGATTGTTGGCAATTGATACTCATTGGATTTATTTATTGTCATTGATGGCAACAAGATCAGATAGAAGGCAACATGACATGATAGAAGTCACAAATTGGCACTAGGAGGCATATACAGGTAGATACCAACATTGAAAGCATTCAAGGCTACATTGGAACTAACACTGACACCGACACCCAACATCAGTACAAGGAAGCCGACATCAAGAAAGATTTATTTTAGTAAATCATTTTGTAATTATTGTCGAGGCCGACATTGAATATTCTTTGTAAATGCATTGTAAGTTGACATAAGGCATATCATATGTAATAGGTATATAAGTTAGTCTACTAGGTCAATTTTAAATAGTAGAAGGTGATATATGATGGAAATGAGAAAATGATGTAATGGGTGAATAAGTATAGCAAAATTGTGATGTGAATTATATGTATGGAGATCATTTTTTTATGCTAACATTGTATAATGCAATGATCTATAGATATCTAGGAAAGCACTCTTGGAGGAGAGGTAATACTGGTATTAGTTCAAGACTGTGAACCGGTACAGAGTAAAACCAAAACCAGAACTATATCTAGCATAGCAGATGCACTCTTGAGTTCATTTTTACTAATTTACTTTAGCAGAAAGCTTGTAGTTAGTGAGGCTCTATAGTGATGAGCAGTATGCTCTAGGCAGTATGCCTTCTTGCAAGTGCAGGCCTCTATATTATGTAATATATTTTCATATGGCTAGTGAACTAATATTGTGGGTTACAAATCCCACCGTGGTTTTTCCTCATTGAGGTTTTCCACATATAAATTTTGTGTGTTATGGTGCTCATTTATGTGGATGTTTTATTAGCTTCTTGTTATATTCTTATTTCTTTACCGATACATATATGCATGGTTTAGAAAGTTAAAATTGTTGATTCCAACAGAACACCGCCCCCCCTCTCAGTGTTCTCTAATCCCAACAGTCTAGGCCCTAAGATAGGGCAAGAAAGGGGTGTGGCGCCCCTGTCCCCCTTCGACAGGGGTGTGGTGCCCTTGTCCTCCCTCTTAGAGTGGCCCTAAGATGGGTTTATCCGACACTTGAGCATAATTTACTCTTCGGGGACTGAAACTTTCCTTTGTTAGCCTTTGGTGGGATGAAAATTAATCCTCTTAGGCATGTATCAAAGGATATTTAAATCCCTCATTTGATACATAGAAGAATATAAGAGAAATCCAAGTGGAAGGTCTTCATTATTGTCATCAAGCATTCAAGTCTTCAAGCATCCATCAAGTTCTCTTCTTCATGTGTCTTCTTCATTCATCCATTAGAGCAACATTACAACATTTATTTGTAAGCATGCGTGTGTGTAAGGGTTTTGTCATGTTAGATTCCATTTCATACAATATTTATGATTACATTCAAGAAGCAAAGCAACAATCATCAATCAATTGCAGATCTACAAGGTATACATTTCCATTATTTACATTTAAGCATTTGCAATTAATTTATTTCAAGGTTGATTCCTCAACTAGGGTTTGACTGAGGCAAACCCCTATCCACAACCCTTTTCCCCTTATTTTGTGTGCGTAGGTTGCAGGTGGGTAGCTACAATTGCAGTTTTGGATTTCATTTGTAGAGACGAAAAAACCATTTTCGATGCATGGATTTTTCGGACAACCAAGTACACTTTCAACCTGGTCTCGACAACTTTTCTCCAAATTTATAGGGCAAATCCATATCAGTCTAAATATCTCATATCTGAAGTTATAGCACGATCCTAAATCGGTAACTCCCTATTTCATCCACTTTTGTCTCCTTTTTCTACATGGTCAACAAGCCAACCCTTCCATTTACAAAAGAGTATAAATCACATTCCAACCCTTGCAATCCACTTAGTATTAACATCCTTATTCTCCTTGGATTTGTATCTAGTTGATTAAAGCCCCTCTTTTGAATGTAAAGTATCTCCCAAGTGAAAATCATCCTAGTGACTTCCTTTCTCTCTCCTAGGTGGGGAGTCACTAGGGTTCAATTTTCCACTTTATAGAAGTATCTTTGAGATATGGAAGATCAATATGGAGGATTTATTCATAGATAAAGATATATATATTTTAGGAGATAGATCCAAACAACTATAATAACATGAGATGATTAATTACTATATTTTATTAAGTGAAAATAGGTTTTGAGGGGGACCCAAAACCCTATACAACAGGTTTTGAGGGAACCCAAAATCCTCAATTTTTGCATGGTTCTAGAACTTGCTTACAAAATATTACACCTATAAACAACACATGCAACTAATAGCCAACCCACAACCAACCATCAAATGCTAAACATTAAGAACGGGCTAGATAAAATAGAAGGTCGAAGCGAGCAAACTAATACTCAAGCAATCATGAATAAAGGCTTTTTCTAGGCTCCCTTAACCTTAACACTATTTTTTAACAAGGCTCCCTAGACCTTAATCTTTAGTAACAAAAAGATATTACAAAGTAAGATTACTAAAATAATGGGTTTTGAAATGGGTCCCACAAGCTTCAACTGAAACAAAAACACAATTCCATAGAGAACCCAAACCTCAACCTTTTCCTAGGTTTCCACCTTTATAGGAGAAGAATAATGAAGAAGGAAGAAAGCATCAACAACACCAATCCAACTAGCCATAAACATAGAAGCTGAATCTCTCCAACTGCAAATTCCAGCCTTTCCCATAATGTAAATCTCATCCTCTATAGGAGATGCCACCATGTCCATAGAATATACGAAAAAGGATGAAAGAAGTAGAGAGAATCCAACCTTGGTCACACCCACAAGAAGGATCTCCACATCAATAGGAAAAAACTCTACCTTAGTACAAGTAATATTGTGGAGGACTAGAATAAAAGCAAAATGAGCTCACAAAACAAGAATGACACCCATAAACCATAGATCTCCCTCTAAAAGGACAAGGAAAAATAACTCTTCAAAACCAAAATGGCCCCTTCAGCAAAAACAAAGAGCCCCAACCAAAATAGCTCCAAGAGAAAAGGAGCCCAGTAGCTTAAGCTTGAGGAAATGGACACTATTTCCACCAAGAACAACAAAACTAGGTATGGAAAGAAAAGCATAAAGGAAAACCATACCCCACAAATTTATTGAAATAGATTTTTACAACGAAAAATGGGTTACAATAATGTAGATCTTTTAAAGATATTCATTTTTTGAAAAGGCTCAACTAGCTTCCTGGGTGAAAAGTTATGAACTCTAAAAATCGAGCACCCACTTCAAGAATATAAGAGCATCTATGACATATCTGAGAGTTGTAAGGGGGAGATATACATGTTCACCAATAATATTTACCAACCTATGGTGTGCCATTATAATTATAATAAAACCACCTTTAGAGGGTTTTTATAAAAGAAATTAGAGTGCCCATGTAAGGGGGGTAACTGTTAAATCTTATGCTAGGTATAAGGAATATTCCATATTTAGCATGAGTATTTTTTTGGAATTTGGGTGCCACTCTCAGGTGGTATTAGCTTGCAATTTTATTGATTTCCCTTTGGTAGTTTCATTTATTAGTTTCTCTATTTATTGTGTGCTTGGAAAGGAGTTTCATATATCATATTTTGTAGGTATTGTTATGTATTTGGTATTACTCTAAATATGAGTGTTGTCATTATCCTCTGTGAAGGTTCCTTATCTAGATTGCATTGTGACTGATAGTGTTATTGATTATTGGATTTTTTTTATAGTTTGGTGGATGTGTTTTTTTCTAAAAAGGATCTTCTAAGGACATGTCATTTAATTATGGTGGTTTCTCTATTTATAGTATGCTTAGGATGGAGTTTCATATAGCATATTTTGTAAGTATTGTTATGTTGTTGGTAGTACTCTAAATATGACTGTTGGCATCATCTTATATGAAGGTTCCTTGTCTAGATTGTATTGTGGTTGATATTGTTGTTGATGAATATACTCTTTAGAGTTTTGTGGATGTGGTTTTTCTCAAAAGGATTTTCTAAGGACACACTATTGTATTATGTTGAATGATTTTTATTGTACTTTTTGCTTTCTACAAATTATTATCTAGATCATGTTTTATATCCATCTCTCCTCTTAGATTAGTATAAGAAGCATCTCAATACCTTGGTTTCCCTTTAATATGTATATTCATACTGCTTGTAAATCATCAAACTGAAATGGGATTCTATTGATGGCTACTTTAATACTCTAGAATGAGAAAGGATTTGTAAATTCTATATGATAAAATGAGATGTCTAGATGAAATCATTGAATGTCTTTAAATACTAGTGCATATCATCATTTTTTTTTAAACATGTGCTTAATTAGTCTAAGAAAAGAAAATCAAGAGAATCAATTGACAAAATTCAAATTTTAAAATTTGACAAGAAAGAAAACAAATTTGTAACTATGAAAATGTTTTTAGGTTGATAAATAATTAGAACTTAAAAACTATATGAAAGTAAATACAAGAATAAATCTAAAAAGATGTATAAATAAAGTGAATGTATAAATGTGTGTATATAAAAACTCAATATACAAAACTTCACTATCATAAATTTATACTATCATTTATAATTATTACACTTTAGGCACAAGAGTGCTTAGCTACCTTTCCTCTTTCTAGTGAGTGGCCCTCACACCAACTACCATTATTTGGTTTGAATCTAGAATTCTACCCTCAACATAAACTATTATGGATCAAAACTGTTCATCCACCTTTATTGTTGACATGCTCTTGGTCAAGAGGCTAAGTGTCTCCTAACCTACCATCATTGTCATCTCGAATCACACACGAGATTTCCTATCCTAGAACATTGAAGTGTTCTCTGGTGAGAAACTCCCAGTTAAAGACTTTGTGCATGGCGTCCACCTAAACAAGAATGCATGATGGATGAACAGTGGCACTAAACCCCATAGCCACGTGAGTGAAGAGACTTAGCCAAAAACATTATAATGAAGCAGCAGAGCCTCTGACCTTTTCTGCAGCTCACCCCAAGGACAGACAGACTCACAAGCATGCCTAAGCAACGTGGGGGGTCTTGCATATTATATATATACTTTCCTTGGCTCAAGTCAGCCCTCTTTTCAATTCCCTTGCACCCAAATTGGCTCATAGCATACATAAAGCAAAGGTAAAGAGAAATAAATATTAGAGAAGACAGCAGTGTCAATTTGGAGCATCCAATAAATTTGGATGATAGTGGGAAAAATTTGTACAGGCGCACTTTGACAAAATCACAATCGTCTCATCGGATGCCATCACCATGTGTTGACAATGGACATAGATCATTGAGATTGGTAGTACATCTTTTCCAAACCAAAAAATCTTGCATATTATATTTCATGCCAACAACTGGTAATCATGGCCTTGCTTTTATTCAACTCTTACCCGTGACTGTACCTGGTTATGTAGGAAATCGGTGATTCGTCCACTGCTTTTTCGAATGTCCTTAATATTCTTTCTGCCCAGATTTTTATATTTGCCAGTCTTTTACTCTGTTCTTCCTCTTATCTACAGCCAGATTCTTCATATCTACGGTAGATCGTCAAATTTGTATGCTTTTAAAACATCTGGAACGTCAATTCGTACTGGATTGCGATAATGCTTCTAAATATTAGTTCTATAAAATATAATAATTCTTGCGTCAGTGATAATTTTTAATCAATATATCGTAATTCTTGCGTCAATTATAATCATAGATAGAATCGAATTTAAATTTGGTGACCATGTATATGTCTTTCACGGCTGGTAGACTGTTATACTTGTCTCTCTTCTAGTTTTATGGTTAAAATAATAAAATAAATAAATAAATGGATACCCGTCTATATTATTGTCCCTGTTTTCTGGATTGAATTGTGTAGAATTATTTGCATCAATGTTTTGGATCATGTTCCGTAATCTACCAGGAGAATCAAGGAGATTTAGAAAGCACTCACAATAATCTTCATGGACTGTAGAAATTTAAAGAATTTAAGTGTCTATATTACATATTTAGATAAAAAACGAGGTGGATGGAAAAAGTCACACTCTTAAAATCTATGTGGGGCATCAAAACAAAGTGCTGAAACAAAAAACATAAAACAGGTCACTAAGCAGTTAGACCATAAGTAGGAGGGAGATATGTCATCTGGTTTGCCCCATCTCTTGGTGGGATTTGAGGTAACCATTGGAATATCTCATCCATCATTATTATTATTAACATTTTCTTCTTGATTTTCATTAGCAACCACTTGAGCAAGAGAGAAGGCAAGAGCTAAATGAGAAAATTTGTTGGCATCAAACTAACTAGAATGTCTTCCACTAGTACTTGGTAGAGAGGGAAAGTGCTTTCTAATAGGCCATGACCAGCTTACTAAGCACGATCCCTTCTCATAGAAGGAGGACACGCCTAAGAGTGAGCCTCTTTGCCATAGGCAGAATGGCTACAGCCACAACAACCTCAAGTAGGTGAGAGTTACAAGTACCCTAGCCACAACACAAAGAGCATTGCCTTGGTGATCTAATAGCACTTATAAATGAGTCACCTCAAGAGTAAGTGTATTTGCTTGTACTTGAATCTGCAATAACACATTATTATAAATCATAGCTTTAACATAAATTCAAAATTGATGATCAATAGAAAAAAAATAAAAATAGTAGAATTTCTATAAATCACCACCCTAAAAGCATGTCAAAATTGAATGAATGTATGAGATATGTGAGTTTAATCCCTAATAAGACCATATGGCAAGAAAAAGGCTTATATATCAACAACTTGAAGAAGTCATATATCTAAGACCAAACATTTTGAGCTCTGGGATAAAAACATAAAATATATTTGAGAGACTCTTTATGCCCACAGAAAGGGCATCGAGGATTAGGTCAAAATGGGATAATTTGGAACCAATGGGGAAGCCTTGAAATTAAGACACTGGGTAAATTGAAACAATTTAGGCTTCACACTACCTTGATCAAATGGTGTGAAAGCTACATTGGTGACTACAAATACCAATGCAAGCAAACAATAAAGTTAATTTTGTTATAGGCGATTCATCTAATAACCCTACACATTGTTTCTCTTCTCAGAAGCATGTGACTATAGAGACTAATTTACTCTTCTCTCTTTCTCTCTATCTGCCCCTCCCACCCTACCTAGAAATATCTCTCACTCCCTCCCTATATCCATGCATCCCACCTTGTCTCTCTCTGGTGTCTCTCGTGTGCCCTCTCTTCACCTATATCTCACTTTATCCCCCCACCTTACCTATGTGTCTTTGTGTACCATACACTATATACTTATCTCTCTCTCGGGTCTCAGTAAACCTTTCTAGCTTTCCTTGATTAATTCTTAACACACAATTTCTCTCTCTCTCTCTCTCTCTCTCTCTCTCTCTCTCTCTCTCTCTCTCTCTCTCTCTCTCTCTCTCTCTCTCTCTCTCTCTCTCTCTCTCTCTCTCTCTCTCCTCGTTTTGTGTGTGTGTGTGTGTGTACTTTTCTCTCTCACGTTTTGATCACCCTTCCTATCTTTTTCTTTTCAATTATTATTTCTTTCTCACCTTCTTCTAGTATCAAAATTAACAATAGATAGAATAACAATTTAAATTTGATGATCATATATATTTCTTTCACAACTTCTACACTATTATATTTGTCTCTTCTACTTTTATGGTTAAAATTCTAAAATAAATAAACAAATGGATATTGCCTATATTATTGTGAGCGTTTTCTATATTTAACTGTGTAGAATTATTTGCATCAATGTTTGGATCACACTTTGTGATGCTTCACCAAAGTGAAGTAGATCAAGAAAGCACTCACAATAATCTTCATGGACTATGGAAATTTAATGAGTTTAAGTGTCTATATTATTATTTAAAAAATGATTTTTACATATTTAGAGAAAAAAGAGGGTAGGAAAAAGCGGTCTTCAAATCTATGTGGGGCATCAAAACAAAGTGAGAAAACAAAAAACCTAAAATAGGTCACTAAGCAGTTAGAGCACAAATAGGAGGGAAATCCCTGTCATCTCATTTCCCCATCCATCAATGGGATCTGAGATAACCAATGAAATATATCATCCATCATTAGTAGTAGTAACATTTTCTTCTTTATTTTCATTACCAACCACTTAGGCAAGCGAGATGCCAAGAGCTAAATGATAAAATTTGTTGACATCAAACCAACTAAAAATGTCCTCCATTCGTAATTGGCAGAGACGCAAACTACTTACTAATAGGCCATGACTAGCCCACTAAGCATGATCCCTTCTCACAAGATGTGGAGAAAACTAAGAGTGAGCCTCTTGATGGCCATAGGTAGAATGGTTACAACAACATCAACATCATTAAGTAGGTGAGAGTTACAAGTACCCTAGCCACAACACAAGGGGCATTACCTTGGTGATCTAATAAGAACTATATAAATGAGCCACCTCGAGTGCAAGTTTATTTTGTTGCACTTGAATTTGGAATAATACATTAGAATAAGTCATGACTTTAACATAAATAAAAAATCAATGGTCAATACAAAAAAAATTGTATTAAGTATAAAAGGTAAAGTTATTATAATATAGACTCCAAACTATTGCACCACATTTGGACTATTCAAATTATGCCAAATACATCTATATTCAATAGTGATTGTACAAATATTATTACAATGACTTATATATCTAACTTCTATAGTGAATACATACATCTAACTTGTATAGTGATTTACACACAAAATGATCTCATGACTAGTGTACAAAATGGGTCTTGTACATCATATTCATATGCAAATGAGAACTATATACTTCATATTGTGTTCTAGAAACCATGACAATAGACAAAAAGTTTAGGAACAGTTGCATAATAACCCTATTTTTCAATGCACAAGGTCCAGCCAAGAGGACCCTCCATCCAAATGATAGTCCTATTCCATGGTATCACTCCCATTTCTACTAGTTGGGCCTGGTACTACCTTTCCATCTTCCTCCCCTCATTGATATCATTCATAAAGGCTGCTAGCGCATTAATGAAGGGGTTTATCTCCTTATTGAATATGGACCGGGTATATCCATGTGAGATCTCCGAGTTGTAGACCTTGGTAGTCCCCTCCTTAATAAATCTTTTAAACTTCATTTTTTCAATCCTCGTGATGATTTTGACCTGCACATCAATGTTGTAAAGAATGAGTCTCCTTAGAGACATAGTAAGCAATCTCTCCTTACCCTGGAATTTATCTTTGTTCCTACTACTCCAAATGATCCAAACAATTTCACTAGACAAAAGATGCCAGAATAAATTACTATCCTTTTTTTACCCATTAAAGTGCTTGGCTACAAAATCATGATATATAAAACAAGAGGATAAATTAACCCAAACTAAATTCCAAATTTTCTTAGAAAAAATGCATTAAAAAAAGCATGCTTGATAGTTTCAAAAACCCTACAAATGTTACAAATATCAAAATCTCTTTGATTATTGTTGGCAAGAGACATTGTAAAGGTAGTCAGATATTGTCATTGATGGAAACTCATGTCAGTAATTCCATCCACGGTTCATGATTTCCTCCTACCGGAAGTCATATTGATTTTTGGATAGGTCTGGTGAGTTAGAATAGAGTATCCAGCAGAATGTAGCATTTTGGTTGGTATTTCATTTTGATTGAATATTTTGTGTTGCGGAGCTAAAGGATGTTAGTTGAATGTTTCGAATACCTTATTCCAAAATGTTAGCCTTCAGTGTTGATTCTTGAGTGAATTAGAAGATCTAGTGTATAGGTTTTTAGGATGAACAGTATGGTATGACCGGCATGTGTGAGAAATCATTGTGCGGTTTATGTGGATCAATTTTCATGATCATTTCTATGTTTGAGGATGTTTATCAGATATATGGGTAATGAGTGGACAATCTTTTTTATCTACATATGCATTGGAGTTTAGATTTAGCCAACTATGTATGCACATTTCATTTGTGTGTTATTCATTTTGGGGTCAACATGTAGAAGACCTAATTTCATGTTGCTGATATATAAGACCTATGCATATGATATTTTTTGGTATCGGTGTGTGAAAAGTGTTTGCGAGAGATTGTGTGCAATTTCACGTACGCAAGTGAAGGATTTTTGCTTTGAAATATTGAAGATCAGGAGAACAAAGCAAAGGCAGAGCAGCAGAAGAATAAGTGTTTTGTGCTTAACCGGAACTATACCTTGGCATTTGTAGATGCTATTTTTTAGTTTAGACATTCCAATTATCTTTTGTAAAATATTTTGTAAGGCAGTGAGCCATCCGGGGTTGTATCCCTTATTGTTTTGAGTAGTGATTTGTAGGCAGTTTGCCTGAATGCATGTGCATTCCTCAATGTAATATTCTTATACTTCTAACAAAGTATATTTTATTTTGGATCTAATCCCCACCATGGTTTTTCCCTTAATCGGGTTTTCCATGTATAAATATTGGTGTTATGGTGTCCTTGTTGATTGCTTTATTTTTCTACATTTCTCTTTTCTTCATTATCATCAAGTGGTTGAAAGAACAAGTTAAGAATGTTAAAATTTGTAGAACATTGATTCACCCACCTCTCAATGTTCCTTGATTCCAACAATTGGTATCACAACCTAGTCCCTCGAAAGAATCCTAACAACTTGAGGTGGTTCCAAGAAGGTGAATCAAGGATCTTGATCAATCCCAAGCTAAGGTTCAGCAAATGAAAGAAAATCTTAGAAATGCTAAGAACTTCATCTTGTCATTGAAAGATCAGTTGAATAAGTCAAGAGAAAAGAGAAAGGAACTTGTTGATAAGATAAAGGAGAAAGAAAGTCAAAGCATTGATGATCAATCATTAAAAGATAAGACAAAAGAATGTGAGAAGCTTTCTAGAGAGAATGCAGCCCTAAAACATGAAATGGAAACTATAGTGATGAAATTGACAAAGGAGATTAAGGAAAGAAAGAAGAATGAAGAGAATCTCAATCAGTCCTTGAAAGAAAGATCTAATGAATGCAACAGACTTGGTTGTGAAAATAGCCAACTAGAGCATGATTTGCATGAAACCAAAGAACTTGGAAAGAAGATTCTTCTTCTTAGATATGATCTTGGAGCTACAAATGAGTACAAGGATAAGTTCAAGATCAATTCACCCAAGCTTAATGAGATGCTTGAAAGTTAGAAGGATATTGATGATAGAAGAGGTCTTGGATTTGAGAAAGATGAAAGCTCTAGATCTGGTCAGAGCAATCCTAAGTCTCAAACTCAAAATAACTAAGCTAAAAGGTCTCCAGTAAGGAAACCTAATGCACATAAGTTCAATGGTAACTATTTTTTTTGCAATGAATTTAGTCATATGGTTAGTCGATGAAGAAATAGAATGAATCAAAATGGTCCATATTTTTTTGGTCAATGTTTTAAATGCAATAAGTATGGTCATAAGTCAAATGAATGTAGAAGTGTGATGAATAGCCTTCCAAATAGGAGAAATATCAGATGTTATGCATGTGGTAGGTTTGGACATGTTGCTAACCAGTTCATATCAAGAGAAAATCAAGGAAATTTTAGGCCTAGACAAGGAAATTTGGTATTGCTAAAATTGCAATAAATCCGGTCACATTCTTAGGTTTTGCAGAAGAAAAAATGTGAATAGAAATGGTCCAACAGAAAAGAATAAGAATGTGTAGTCAGATGAGAAAGGGAAAGAGAAAGTGGAGGAAATCAAAGATTAAATGAAGGAGACATGGGTTAAGAAGAGTGACTCGGATACTAGAAACGGGTCCGCACCTGATTTTGGTGCTAGAACTTCATCCAGTAACTAAGATAAGGCATCCAGCCTTGGGGGAGTTTTCATGAAAATCTTATAAACCTCTTGTTTGAGATTTGTGCCTGATTCTGACAAGTTGCAGAAAGTTGTATGTGATGATTATTGATCTATTGAAAGGATTTCAGGAAGTTCTTGAGTAATGTTGAAGGTCTGTAGAAGATTTTTGTGGAGAAAGTCTGTGTATGCAGGGAATCCGAAAGTATTAGGGAAAAGTGCATTTATTACACCTAAAAGTTAGGTATTAAAAAGACAAAAAACAAATTAATCACTTCATTTATCACTTTGGATTCCAAGAGAAGAGAGCTCTTCACAAGGAGATCATCCAAGAGACCAAAGCGTGAAAGCAATTTCTCAAGACAAACCCTAATTCGATAGTCAAGGTATTTATCAGTGAAATCTTTCAAGCTTGAAGTTTGAATTTCTGAAATGGTTGCCTCTAGTACTGTAACCCCTCTAGTCATAGTTATTACTGAAAGGGCTCGACTAAACTTCAAGAAACATCCATTTATATCCATGGAGGACGATTTGAAGAGTGCATTCTCATTGATTCCACATGGTGTTTTGCACATTAAATATATTATGGTGTTCCTGTGGCTAAGAAGAACTGTTAAGATTATTAAGAATGTAATTAGACTTGTTAATGGTTTGTGTTCATTCAGAGAGTTGTCATTGTTGAAGTGGGTAAAGAACTAGATTGTCACTAATGAACCAAATAGAGGTTCGACAAAAGAGCCATGACAATCAATGATATTTTGGAGCATGATGTCAAATTTTCCTCAATGGAAATTGGATATAATATTTACTACTCTAGCAGGGAGAAGTCTATATCCAGGACAACAATATATGTTGCTTATGAAATGATCCGAGAGGATAAGAAATATGACTTGTGTGAACTACTCTAGAGTGAGCTAATAAAGAAGCTGAAGAAGATCAAGGAGGACAAGAAGCATCCATTCAAGTATGGCACCTTCATCTTCTGTTTGATTTTCTATTTCATGAGTGAAGTTTCAGGAGTTGGTCAAGTCCAATGGGATTATGACAAACCTACGAGAGTACAAATTAGAGAGTTGTTATACAAAGTTAGTGACACCAAGGCTTGGAAAGTTGTTTTATGGAGCTATTTAAAGAATTTTCAAAGTGAAATGCATAACAAAGAAAGAATCCCTAAGTCAGTAGTGGAAAAGTACCAAGATACCATTTGCTTCATGGTAGACATTGACTAGTATTTGATGGAGGTTGTGTAACCCAGGATGGCATGGATCATGCCCATGGGGTATGAGGTTGAAGAGAAAATTCTTGAACTATATGAACTATATCCACTGAGGAGAGGTTCAGAACCTATGTTGAAAAGAGATTGAAATTGCACAAGCAATTCAAGAGGCCTGAGATTTAGAGGAAAGTGAGGAAGGATGTAAAGGTATATGCTAAAAGCATTCGGATCACCAAGGAAGCGGTCTGGGAAGCTAGAAAAAGAAACATCCTATCTGAAGATCAGACTGTTAAAGAGAAGAATGCCAAACCAAAAGTCTTTGCCCCCAAGACCAAGTAGACAAGGAGTTCTACACCCTCCTCTGATCCACAAAAGCCTATCAGCATAGCTAAATCTCTAGCCAAATCATTCGATAGTGAAGAAAAGAAGAAGAAAGTAAGATTTGTGTCTGTGAAGGATGATGAGGAGATAGATTCAGATGAAGATATGAAGGAAGTAAAGTAGAAGGGGACTAAAGCTTCTAAAGTTGCTAAGGAGAAACCATTTGGTGGTGAGAAGCCAAGCAAGAAACCAAAAACCTCCAGAATAGACAAGGTAATTAAGCAAGTAAGATTCTTAGTCAAAATTCCTATGTCACTATGTCTTTAGATGAGATTGTAGATGAGGTTGTGAAGATTGGAAATTTGAAACCAATGTCTAAATGGTATGACAATTTTGATGATAATGAGAAAAGGGCATTAGAGGAAGCTACTATTAAATATTTAAATGTGTATAGTAAAGCTCTAACAGAAATAATGTTAGAGATACCAAAAGGTTTATATGATATTTTGGAAATCAAAAGACAAACTAAAAATAAGGAAGATGCAAGGTTAAGAGAGTATGTAATTGTGATTTTATGTCCGGTAATAGCGGTTGCAGAAATTAACAGAATACTTCAAGAAGCTAAGCCACTTTAGAAGAAAAACTAGACTCAATAAGATTATTATTGGTCTAACTGATGAAGTATTAAAGGATACAAAGAAAATCCTTAAGCCAATTTTGGAAAGAAATCAATATGATGTTGTCTCATTTGCTCCCGTGTCACAAGTAGAGCAACCCAGAGATGATCATGTTGATGTAAGTGCTCTAGTATAGGAAGATGATGTTAAATATAAGCAGGGACATGATTCAAGAAAAGGTGAAGAGGAAACAGGCGATGATAATGTGAACAAGGATACACATAATCCTCCAAATCATGTTGGCAAATATTGTCATTGATGTCAACCCTGATGTCAACAAAGTCGAGCTATTACAGGTTGCAGAGGAACTAGTAGGAACAAAAGAGATGATTTCATGTGTTGGAGAGGTATACACAAGGTGGTTTCACGTTCTATAGATGCCTCACAATGTGTTTGATCCATTGTCTTTGATGTGTGCAAGTTGTAGAATTGAAAAATGTCAAAAAACCCTCTTTCTATAAAAGTTGGCATGACATTTTAATTATCTTGGTGAAATGGTTTTGAAGAATAAATATCAATGAGACTCTTGTGTTGTGTGGCTGATCTAAGTAGTTCTAGAGAATTCCCTTTTAGTGTCCCGATCAGTGTAACTCTGGTCGATCTACATGGTGATCTTGAATTTTCTTTGATCATTGTGATCTACGTGGTTGCTAGGAATGCTCATTAGGGTGTCTTAGGGTGTCGGTAAGTGTTTCACCGATAGAACATCTCTAGTTGATGGTGTGCATGGTCAGAGTGACTCTGGCTGATGACTAGCCAGAGGGTGCTACTAGGCTAAAGTTGGACATTGGCAAGAGACATATTGATAAGAGGTCCTATTGTGGAAAATGAGCTTACATCATCATCGAGATAAGTCAGGCTGATGTTGTTGGAGAAGTTGTAGAAGAGATATCAACGTAACTCATGGTGATGGGGTAAGTATAGAGGTGCATATCGGTGACTTTGGTCTTTGGAATGAATTTTTAAATGTCAGATCAACTTCTGTGGTCTGGCAGATGTAGTTTTTGATCAGGAAGAGTTTGGCCGATGAAGTTAGACATCGACAGGAGTTATAAAGTTTGGATGAGATCGAAGACATTGGTCTGACAGTGCAAGTCATACTGATAGAGAAATATGGAGGTGTATCGGGTTGAGTCACTTCGATATGAATAGTGAAGACAAGTCAAGAAGATTGGGATGTGTCTTTTTGACGTACATGACAAAAGGAACTAAAGCCATCAGAGGACCATCGAGAAGTGTCTGGCTGATGGATGGTCATCAAGGTGAGTTATAAAAGTGGGATGAAATCCCAAAGGTCAATCGAACAATAGAAGACATGCCCATAGGTCTACAGAGAGATACATCTAGTTGAGTCACCCCAATGAGAGTATGAAGAAGAGCCAAGGAGATTGGCAAGACTTATGACATTGGAATGAGTTCCTCAAGTTGTCCCCGACCATATGAGTCATCCAGATAATGATAATGAAGTGTGTCATCAGTGTAACTCTCAGCGATCACCAACAGGAAAGGAATTCCAAGAGACAATGGAGATCGGAGAGAGCTTCTCTAATGAAAAGACCTACTAAAGCATAAGGATATTGAGCGAATCAACATAATCGCTAGTTATCAGACCGATAGTGATTTTTTTTGATGCCACATCTGCAGCCTAATTGTTACAGAGTCCTACATGGCAGTTGACTGACATTGATTGAGTGATTTGAACGACGAAATGGAAGACATGTTGCATCTGGGTGGTTGAACAGATTTATTGAGATGTTGAAGATGGTGTCTATAATCCAATCTGAGCAAGAGAATGGTGATTTCATTAATGGAAAACCAGTTGTAGTTGGTTGATGGGCTCGAGGTGATTGAGAGAGGCAAGATCAGATCTATTGGATAGATTGAGATTACTAAGTCTAGTAATTTAATTCTAGAGAATTATGTGAGGACATATAGAATGCATTTAATATGGAAGGCCAGTTTGAGATCACACTTAGGATAGAGAATGAAATCTTGCATATACAGAAGCTGACCGAATGAAGAATAAAATCAGTGTGATTCGATAGGAGAGGTTGAGGTAGATGATTTGGAAAAGCGATGTGGACAAGTAATAGGGCTCATATTGTGAGGAGTAGTTAACAGCTGAAGAGTTGAAGTGTGATAGGGTTGGGAGAGAACGATGAGTAGTTGCAGAACTAGAGTATAGAGAGCAATGAGAAGATTCAACAAGGTGCATCAGAGTCAAAAAGAAGAATAAAAATCAGATAGAGAGAGGAAAGGGAAAATTACAAAACATCTGAGAGGCAGAATTAACTTGTGTAAAAAAACTCATTTGTAATAGGGACTTCCATTTTTCTTATTTGCATTCTCATTGTATATATTTGAGTGAGTGCTCAGAGTAAGGGTAGGTGCTCCTTTGAGTAGGTTCTCATAAAACTAGGGATTGGTGTTCCTTGAGTTGGTGCTCAGAATAGCAGGGGTTGGTGCTCCTTCGGTTGGTGCACTAAAACATATTGTATTCATTTTTATTTGTGACACTGGATTGGAGCAGTAGACTCCAACAACTATTTTCATTGAGGTTGTTCCCACGTTGGGTTTTCCTCATAAATCTTGTGTTGTGGATTGATTCTTGTGTGTGTATGTGTGTTCTCATTTGCCTTGCATCCTTTGTCCCAGCACACTTAATTTAGAAAATTTTAATAATACCCTGATTCACCCCCCTCTCAGTGTCCATTTGTATTCTTTAGATCATCCCATGGATACAATATCATCAATTGAGAATCAAGCCCCAATAGTTGATGATGCGGGCCCTAAAGAGGTCAAAAATGAATTAGATGCAAATGATAAAAAGGATGCAACAAGCGACACTACAGATGTTGTGAAAGATTTTCTTGAAAAGGAAAAGAATTTTTTTTATGGTCTAGCATTGTACCAAGGACCGATTGACTTAGACTCCCTCTCTACAATCCAAAAGCTAAAGCTAGCATCATTGCCACAAGCTAAGGAAAGATAGGAGATATTAAAGTCACACATTGAGGACAGTGAGCTTGTAAGTCTTGCATCTAGTATCCTAGAGAGAATAATGCCTACTTTTCAAAAGTATACATCTAATTCCCCTTCTAGCCAACTAAAAAGTCTGATAAATTTGGTGAGAACTCAATTTGAGTTATTGGAAAAGTCAAATGAGGTAAAGGTCCACAATGAGTTTAATGCAAAGAGACTCCAAACATTGAAAAGAATGATTGTCGATGATAGAGTCACATTGGATACTTTTATTAGAGAATTCAACATGCATTATCTAAAGGTGGAAATATTTACAAATCATGTCTATCATTGTCTAAGTTCACTGAAAATATTGAAAATAAATCCAAAGAGCATGAAGAGCAATTAGCCAGCATATCTCAGTCATTTGATCCCTTGTTAGTTTCTGTGAGCAGCCATGAAGATCAGGCAATATCCTTACTTGACAAAATCAAAAGTTTGAGCCATGACAGGGAGAAGATTGTTAGTAGAGTAGGTGAACTTCGAAGTCACATCACTCCCAAGTTAGACACATTGCTCACTACATTGAAGGATGCATAGGATGCTCTGGTCACTAGTGAACCGTCAAATCTTAAGTCGACAGAGACGCAAGCCTACATGTACAATGGTCTTATATCTATGCTAGAGTGTCTAAAGAAGGGTTGGGACATCCATTTAGATTCATTGAAAAACACTTTTGCAGATATCTTCAAGTTTTTGTTAGCAAGGTTTGTGTGTATATATGTAGTCTATATAGAATTGTGGATTGAATTTTGGCATCCAAATCCATACCTTTGCCATTGATGTCAAAGGGTGAGTGTAGAGTAGTGAAAAATGTGGTACTCATCTTAGGGGGAGCTCCAGAATTTTAAAATATTGCATTTTTGAAGTTTTACAGTGTACATATGTTGGTACTAATTCTGACACTATCATTTTTCACTAAGTGTTGTCATCAATGCCAAAAGGGGAGACTGGTGGAAAGAGACATTGTAAAGGTAGTCAAATGTTGTCATTCATGGAAACTCATGTCCATCTATGGTTCATGATTTTCTTCTACCGGAAGTCAGATTGAGTTTTGGATAGGTCCGGTGAGTTAGAATAGAGTATCTGACATAATGCAGTATTTTGGTTGGTGTTTCATTTCAATTGAATATTTTGCGTTGCGGATCTATAGGATGTTAGTTGGATGTATGGAGTACCTTATTCTAGAATCTTAGCCTCTAGTGTTGATTCTTGAGTGAATTAGAAGATCTGATGTATAGGTTTTCAGGATGAATAGTAGGCTATGGCCGACATGTGTGAGAAATCATTGTGCGGATTATGTGGATCAATTTTGGTGATTATTTCTATGTTTGAGGATGCTTAGCCGACATATGGGTAATGTGTGGACAATTATTTTTGGTCTGCATAAGCATTGGAGTTCGGATTTAGTCGGCTATGTATGCATGTTTCATTTGTGTGTTATGAGTTTTTGGGCCAACATGTAGAAGCCCTAATTTCATGTTGTGGATATATAAGACCAATGAATATTATCATTTTTGGTATCAGTATGTGGAAAGTGTTTGTGAGAGATTGTGCGCAGTTTCACATACGCGAGTGAAGGATTTATGCTCCGGAACATTATAGATCAATAGAACAAAGAAGAGCCAGAGAAGCATAAGATTAAGTGTTTTGTGCTTAACCGGAACTATACCTTGGCATTTGTAGATGCTATTTTTTAGTTAAAACATTCCAATTATCTTTTGTAAAAGATTTTGTAAGGAAGTGAGTCTTCTAGGGTTGTAGCCCTTATTGTTGTGAGCGGTGAGCTCTACGCAGTGTACCTAAATGCATGTGCATTCCTCAATGTAATATATCTATACTTCTAATAGAGTATATTTATATTGTGGGTCTTATCCCCACTATGATTTTTCCCTTAATGAGGTTTTCCTCATATAAATCTTGGCATTATGATGTAGTTGTTGTTTTCTTTGTGTTTTTCCATTTCTCTTTTGTTCATTTGCATCAAGTGGTTGAAAGAACAAGTTAAGACTTTTAAAATTGCAGAACACTGATTCACCACCCCCCCTCTCAGTGTTTCTTTATTCCAACAATTATTAAGAAGAAGCTTCTGAAGATTAAAGAGCCACTTGAAGGCTTTCTTTTTAGAAGCCATATCACTACCCTATAAGATGTTACAAATTTTTTTCCTTTCATTATTATTATAGCTTACTTTCCAAACAAAATTAAAATGCATAACCAGCTCAAAATTATAACACAGAGAATCATAAACCATCTTATCTTTAGTCCTTGCTAGCAGAGAACCATCCACCCATGTGAAGGAGCGATAAATGTCTACATCTTTAGCACACAACTTGGGGAGTTGGAGACAGAGACATGCCTCCCTCAATATGGCACAAGTCCTCCAATTGGTTTAAGGTAAGCAATATTTCTGACAAATCTCAAAACAAAAGATTAGTTGTCCATTAGGGATAATATCTTTAAAAGAACAAATAACATTTAGAGCCCATCTTTTAGCAAAGCACCCTTGAATAAGGACGAGAGGTCTACCTTTGTGGAATAGGTTCCACCTGATAGATATTTTACCACATACAGTATTATTAAAACTAAGAATCTTATTATTAGAAATTAAGTGTCTAATGTGATCCCAAGCCTTCCAAATTACTTTGAAGACATTAGATCCAATTAGGGAGATATGGAAACTACCAACGATGAGGTCACTCAAGGGGAGAATTTTCTAAGACTTGGCTTGTTTGGGGATTGCAAGCATAATATTATGCATGATAAGAACCTTCTATGGTTCTTCACCATCCAAAGAATGAAAGATCAATTTGGAAACAAGGGCAATTCCTTTATATTTGAGATCCTTCAACCCTAAACCTCCCAAATTATTACCGACACAAGAGCAACTCCATTTAACCAAGTGCCAATTATTTTTACTTCTGCCATCTTACTAGAGGAAGTTCCTGATAGTTTTTTGAATCTCATTAATTTGATAGCTACTAAACATCCAAACTATAGCATAGTACAAGTTGTAAGAAGAGAAGATATTCTGGCATACCTGAATTCTACCAACAAGAGATACAAACCACTTGTTCCATTTTCATAACTTTCTTTCCAAATTACCTTTAATCCAAAGCCACATGCCCTTCAAACAAAAGTTAACAGAGAAGGGAATGCATAGATATTTGACTTGTTTGGAGGGGCCCCCCATTGAAAATTGTTCTTATTAGGCCATATGGGGGGTTCCTCATCCCATCCAAGAAGAGTGTATTTTGTTGGAATGAGGGATCACTAAGAGGGGGGGTGAATCATTGATCTATCCGTTACCAAATTTTCAAACTTAACTTTAAACCACCGAAAGCATACACTTGAAACTGAAATGTAGAAACATAAAATAATCAACCACAAAATCATAACACCAGATTTTTATGTGGAAACCCAAATGGGAAAACCACAGTGGGATTTGAACCTACAATATTATTCCACTATGGCTAGTAGCAAAAGAATATTACAATATGGGGAATGCACAAGCATTCAGGCACACTGCTTAGAGCTCATTGCTCAAATACAATAAGGGATGCAAACCCAGAAGGCTCACTACCTTATTGATCAATTACAATGATGAATTACAGGAAAATGAACTCCAAAATATCATCTACAATGCTTGAATGAGTTCTGGTTAAGTGCCAAATATACTGACTAAATCACCTATGTTGTTCTACTTTGTTCTACCCTGTTCACTGTCTTAGTTATCCATCGGATCAAGATTGCACATGTGAAACTATGCCAAAATGGATTCTTGTTCACCACTCATGTGCATACAATCATACCATGCACCAAAAATATCATCTACATCGGTCTTATATATTTGCAATCACAAAATACGTCTTTTACCATGTCGGCTTGCTACTGTAGCATGTAGTCATATGTCAGCTTGACCGAATCACCAAAGATAAATGTGGATAACAAATACAATAATAAAATGATGTCTCTATGTCATCTCAATCGACCCATACATGATTCGTACCTCCGCAATCACCGGAAAGCTTCTAGATCAAACCTGCTTTGTACATCCTTGAATACCGATTAACTGGCTATCAATTGACATCCTCTTCCAAAAATAAAGATCCTGTTGGAATTATGGATGAATTGATTATGTGTTGCATTGATTTCTTTTCATTGATGTCAACAGTAGCTGTTATGGTTGGTTACCGACAAACAAGTTTTGGTTACCGGTAGAAGATCTAGTGTTACTGGTAGAAGAGACTATCTGTTGGACACTTTCGACATGTTTGGATCAGTGAAGTATGTTTGATTTCATGTGTTATATGCTCGTTTTGGTTAGGTGGTATTGGCTTGGTAATCGGATGCTATCATACACTCTGGTAAACCCTTACTGACACTGGTTTAAGGCTTTATCGATAGAGCTTTCATTGAGGAATCGTGACAGGATGCATAGTTGTTGTTGGTGCAGCTTCTTCATGGATTTCAGGATGCTAAAGATGTTCTTTGATCATTCTTCAACTATTTGAAGACATTGCTTTGGCATGGTGGACTCAGAATAGGTCAAGTACCTATCTAGGTTATGGACTAGTATCATGCTAACATGTACTCTACACGTTACCAAGATGTTTTGAGATGATTTATGGATTTGTTATTATTGTTTTGGTCTTAAGATGACATGGCATATCATTGTAAATGGAATCATGTAATGATCTTATTGTAATATCTTTTAAGTGGCCAACTTAATTGGTTTAGGCCTTAGGGTTTGTATAAATAAGAGGTAGAAATTGTTTATAGAGTATCATGGTTATTGGAAAGGTCAGGGTCAAGGAATGTAATGTGTGAATATTATAATATCATTCAGGAAGAGGAGATGGTCAATCATTGGTGATCGAATTGGATTCAGAAGAGAATTTAGACCTTCGACACTAAGCTTAACCGTGACTATAATCAGGCATGGTAGATGCTATTTCTAGCAGTTCACTCTATTGGATTGTTTTCCATTTATCTTGAGATGGTTGTATCCTCTCTGTAGTTAGTGAGACTATTTTGTAATGAGCAGTACGCTCTAGGTAGTGTTCCTTCCTGCAAGTGCAAACCCCTCATTGTAATACATACTTTCTGTAGAAGTATCATTTGACTGTGGGTAGGATTCCCACCGTGAGTTTTCCCTTTCCTGATTTTCCACATACAAATCATGGTGTTATGTGGTATGGTTTCTTTGCATTGATTATCTAGTTAATTGTTAAGTTGTATTGTTTAACAGTATTTGTTCCTACCGGCATTTGTATGTTCATTACAAGTACTTGATTTGTTTAAGGTTGTATTGTGGATTAAAATTTATAATCTGTTAACAACTGATTCACCCCCCCCCCCCCTCTTAGTTGTTCACCAGTTATCCTAACAAATCCTTGATTATTGGATAGAAATATCATGAAGATTTTCCATAAATGACAACCCTAAACCAATAATCAACCATCAGAAGTCACCGGATGAGTGTCAATTGCCAACAATCTCCCCCTTTGGCATTGATGGCAACACTCATGAAAAATGTCTAAGTGTTGAGAACTGTACACTAGATCAAAAGAATTTCTAAGGCTCCCCCTTAGACAAAGAATTCCACTCTTCTATACTGTACATTTTTCACCGTTCCTCTCCCCCTTTGACAACAATGTCAAAGATGGGGTGCTATCCAAAATTTATAAATAGAGATACTTGTTGGAGAATTTACAAATACTTGAAGATGTCACCAAAAATAGTCTTCAAGGATCCTAGGTGAGTGTCCCACCCACTCTTCAAGTTATCCAAAACTATGATAAATACACTAAATACAGATGCATGAATTTCTACTTCCTTTAGATCAGATGACACAGGTTGAGCAATCGCCTTCATGCAGTCTACTTTATTGCTTAACATGGTATCCAACCACGTGGCAATTAGGTTCTTTAGTTCACCAACTCTCCTCAAAATTTTATCCTTGTCCGCATTGAGGCTTGAGATCTGATCATTTAGATCTAAAATCTATCCTTCAACACTATTGGTTGGAGCTACATTGGGATCAAAGGAATATGAAATACTAGCAAGTTTTCTTTGGCAAACACTTATTTGCTTGTCTATGTCTACAGTGAATTTAGGCAAAACTAGACAAGACATACAATTTACCACCTTCTATTAAGGCATTTGAAATAACCTACAGACCTTTATTCAATCTAACTGTATCATCTTCATGTTACTACTTATCAAGTTGCCATTAGTTTTATATCCAAAGTCATTCTATATACTCTAGTCAGTTACTACTACCGAAACATTCAGTCGGTATGCACAGAACAGTCAGTTATAGAAAAAAGTAGTCACAGAGCCCAGTATGCACCGAGTTGTCTACCGAGTATCATTCCATGTCTACCAAGCATAAAAAATGATACACCGAGTGAAACGTGTTACCAGATTCATTAAATCTAGACACACATGGGAAAATGTGTTACAAGATCGAGGAACATAGAACTGTTATCACATTAGAAATTGCACTTAAAGATTGTGTATGATTTTGAGGTCATCTAACCAATGAAATATTTTATATAGTTATTCATTTGATAAATCATGTTTGTAAGATTGAAGCAATGAATCAGATCACCGACATAAGAGATCTATTTATTCAACATGGATTAAGGATAAAAGTGTGATAGACAGAGATATACAGAGGTGTATGAAGCAAGACATATGTGATACATAAGAAAGCACTAAGTGTTATGATTGTTATAGAGACACAGAGGTCACTGAGAAGGATTTCAGAGAACAGTCAAAGAACAGAGTAAACAGAAGGGTTTACCGAATTACTTTATGGGTTACCAAGGTATGCTATAAGCAAGGTAATCTTATTTTGAGCACATAGAATTTGCTATAATATTCCAGAAGTAAAGTTGCAGATATTTGTAAAGATTTTATTGAAATATTTTGAAGTTGTAAGAGAAACCTTTAACAGGGTAAAAGACTAACTAATTCTATAAATTGTAAAGCCTCTAACCAGGTGCAGCATTTAGTTTAAGTGTTGTAAAATCCCTTAACAAGGTAGATCTAACAGATCTTGGTACTCCTAACAAGGTAAGCTATTAGAAATAGCTGAACATGTAGCTCTAACCGAGCAACCATTATTATTACAGTAGTGAAGTTGTGTGTGCCATCCCCACCGTAGTTTTTCTCTCTAACCAAGAGTTTCTACGTAACCAAAATATATGTGCTATGGAGTGAATCATGTATGATTGTTATCTATTTGTTTTAGTTTTATGTTATGTTACATCAATTTTTGGTTTATGCATAATAGTAAAGTTATTGTTGATGAAAAGATTTGAAGTACTGATTCACCCCTCCCCTCTCAGTACATTTTCTTTTCATATTGGGCCTAACAATTGGTATCAGAGCCTGAATCTTGGAAAAAGGTTTAACAACCTAAAGAGAAATATCTTATCAATGGAAGGCTATAAACAATCTCAGAGAATTGTGTATCTACAAGAAGAGCTGGATCATGCTAATCAAGTGATTGCAGTCATGCAAAGACAAATGCAAAAATCATTGAAAGTGAGAAGAAGATTATCCGATAATTTGTAGGACTCTCAAGAGTTAGTGGAACAAATTGAAACATCATCTGAGAATAGTATATCTGAAGAAACTGAAGAAATGATTGGAGTATTGAAAGAAAAGAACAAAGCACTGGCTGATCAGCTAAAAGCAATGAAAAGAGGACATGAACATTTCAACACACAGACGACTAAGAATCTTGATGCATTGAGGACAGCTGAAGATAAAGTAAGAGATCTAGAAAGAGAAAAACACCAGCTTGAAGCTTTAGTATCTAAAAAGAATGAAGAAATTACAAGGTTGACTAGGATTCAACAAAATCTATCAGATCAATTAGATTATGCACATCATGAAGCAAATCTGAAAGATGATGAGAATCAAGCATTGAAACTTGAAATATCAAAGTTGACCAACGACCCAACAAAGAAGCAAGACTCGGTTACAAAGGAAAAGACTTTACCGAGAAGGGAATTCATACAACGGAGAGAGGAGAATCATCAAAGCAAGCTAGAAACAAGAAGCACATCAAAAGAAAGTAGCCTATTTGCAACTACTGTGGAAATCAAGGTCATACTACTAACATGTGCCAAATCAGAAAAGCTAAGCAACCGAATGTCACTAAGTCTAATGGTTATTGTTACAATTGCAAGAAATATGGTCACACATTTAACCAATGTAGGACAAAGTTTGTTAACAATTGTAAGAAGGAAAATTTCAAAGGGTTTTGTAGAAATTGTAATAGATATGGACATAGTACCGAGAAGTGTTGGCTTAAGCAAAAGAACTATATGTGGTCTGCACATCGAGCAAATGCTATAGGTTACCGAAATCACACAGATCCTTACCGACAATATTCTGCAGTACCATGGGATTACAATAGAAGGATATGGTGTGAATGTTGTGGAAGATATGGACATATAAGTTCCAACTACTTTATAAGGTTTAGAATGAACAACCGAAGATCATGGAAAAATCCTGGTATGGCATGTTTTCATTGTCACAAAGTTGGACACTTGGCTAGAGATTGTAGAGATCAACCTAGAGGAGACACTGAAGAAATAAAAGACAAATTACAGATGATTTGGGAAAAGAAGGAAATTATGTCAAATGAAGAAAGCACCTTACCTACCGACTTAGGTGCACCTATTCTTAATTAATCGGTAAAGGTATGAAGGGACTGCATTATCTCAAAGGTCAAATCTTAACAGTTCCTATTTTATTATGTACTTAATTCAAAATCTACATAACTAAGATGTATTAGTTAGTTTGAAAGTCTATCAAAGTCTTTTGGAGCACTATACAGGAGGCCTGTCAAGTCGGTAAATGAGGAAAGTCTAGTTACTTGGTTAAAGCGCAAAAAGGAAAGAAAGTTTAATGGAATCGAGTGCATTTAATGTTTTTGACCTAACCTACACGGAGCCCAATAAGCTATATTGTGTACTTAAAGCATTTACGCGGTCATTTTTCACTCACCAAGTTTTCAAGAAAGTAGAGCAAAGTGAATCAAAGGCGATCAAACCTCCTCCAAAGCAAAATTCAAGTTATTTACATCAATCTCAATGCATTGTTAAGCTAGTTTACCGATCATATCAAGTTGTTATTATCTAATAAGTGTGAAGTGTCTACCGTTTAAAAATCCTCAAATCCTAAGGATCTTGTGTTAATTCTTATCTGAAATCTTCAATGGCACCTAAGATCCAGAATCCCGTTGTTGTTGAGAACATCAAAAAGCCCTCACTGAAATACTCTTTAACTCCAAAATTGCATCTGAACCAGATGACAAAACCACATTTTCACTCATTCCAAATAGAGTTTTATTAGTCAAGGATGTGAGATTCTTTACCAAATGTCAAGTTGAAGAACTAGGTCACATTAAAATCAAAGACACATATGATGAATTGTGCACCGATGGTAAAATGGATAGCAAGTATGAGCACATTAAGATCAAGGGATTGACTGAAGCCCTAACCTATCCCCGTGTCTTCAAACCCCAGTGGGTCAAGTTTGTTCTGAGTAGAAATACAAGGATGACATATGTTTTGAAGTGGACACTGATTACTGTTATGTGAATGCTGTGGAACCAAGAACTCAATATTTGCTACCTATGGGTTACAAGATTGATTTTGACATCACACAACAACAGATAGATGCATTTCTGACATTACCAAGGCATGCTACTGAGCTGAGGTATGGAACATATGAAGAAGTGAAGGAAAAAGTAAAAAAGAGTGTTGTAGTACACAAAGCTACAAGGAAGGCAACAAAGATGATAAAGGCATTAACGGAGAAATTTGGAGAAGATTCTTCCTCCACACCTGTCAAGGGCACTATAGCCATTACCGAAGAGGAATCTAAAGCCCAAGAGGCAGCTATAACACTGAGAACTGAATTGCCTAAGGGAAAAGTGTTGAAAAGAAAGAAACAGGATACATCAAAGATATCACCGACTCCTCCAACAAAGTGACCTAACACAAGAGCATCTGCAGCACCACCGAGTAAGAAAACAAAGAGTGTTGTTGCACCAAAGATATCAAAAACTTACAAGAAATCTACTTGGAGACTCATTTTGGCAAAAGAGTCTAGTGACACTGAATCTGAAGATGCAAGTAAATTTCAGATTGTCAAGAGCAAGCAGGTAAATGTACATAGTGTTGAAATTTTTTGTGCTAATCTGAAGAAATATGGTGGATTTGGATCATTCAAATATGTAAAATATGAATCTAGATCTGATGATGAAAAGAGACAAATAGAAGAAGCAGTCATTTGCACACTATTGAAATTCTGATTGGTCCCATTGGAAGTATGTAAATCTCTTCCAAATAAATTATATTTGCATATTGACAATAGGTGGAAGTGTGCAATGGACTTAGAGAAATAGATGAGAGAAAGAAGTCTGGTACATCTTTTCCCAGACATGTCAGTAGATGAGATCATCGAATATCTGACAAACCGCCACACAAAATTCCTAGTCAAGCAAAGAGCTTTGAAATTGATGAATGGCCTTTACTTGGATGTAGAGAATGAGACCAAGGAAAAATGGCATAAACTCTTTCGAATCAAGAATGCTGGTGAACAAGCTGAAGTTGAAATAGTTGATGTCACTGAGTAGGATCCTACTGACACCATACAAGTAGATGAAGATATCATGGATACAGAGGCACCAGAACAAGAAATGATAAAAGGAAATGCTTACGCCCAACTTGTATCCAATGGATCAATTTTGGAACAAGTTCAGCCCTATCCTCTGGTCAATCAGCCTATCTCAATTGAGGCCATTAAGGATATGGAGCAAGGCACAGAAGGTCACAATTCAATAGCAGGAGAAGCTACTTCTCAAGAACAGACCTCTTAAGCTCCTTCCAGCACTGAAAATGTTGCAACCGAGGCACCAAGCTCAGAGACACCAAAGGAAACTACAGAGGGTAAAGAAATCGACTAAAGTGTTGCCTCTACCAAGCAACCTACCAAGGGTCAACAAGACTCACAAGCCATTGTTTTAGTCCAACCGATGAAAGGTAAAGAAAAGAAGATGAAAAAGAATAGTTTCAAATTAGATTTGTCAAAACCAATAGTGTTGCCCAATATTGATATATCCAAATTAAAGGGGCAAGCACTCATTGAATTCGGTGAACTGTGCAAAGCCAAAGTTGAACAAGAGAAGAAAATGGCTATTCAAAAGAAAAATAAAGTACTTCAGAAGGTGAAAGCACTCTTAACCGATATGCTACCTGAAGCTACAGTAACCAAAGATGCAGCCATCCACATTCAACTGGATGAACTCCTAACCAACATAGAGACATCTGGAGTAGATGCATTCGAATATTTGAGCAAGTTAGAAGACAAGGAGCTCACTGCAAAAATGATTGAAGAGGTACAGAAAGCTATTGCCATTGTCAAAGTTAAACTTGTCAAATTTATTGTTGAGTTGTCCCCTCAACTCAAGCACATTCTTTATTTATTTCAGAAACTCTGTGCATTCTCTCTATTCATTAAGGACATCAAGAATAAAATAGAAGCAATTGAGAAAGAGATCACCAATCTCTCTAATAAGTTGACCACTGAGCCACATTCCATTCAAAAAATTTATACCAAGCTACAACAACTCATGGTTCAACAATTAGAACTAAGGAATGAAGAACACAAGATAAGGATGGACATAATGACACTTCAAACATTATTCCTTCCTCATCTTTCATCCGTCCAAGAGCAGATCAACAAAGCTACCTCCCTATCCACTCAACAAGAGGGAAGCACCTTAGATGGACTCATTTCACTATTAACTAACATTCAAGCACAAAATTCACTCATGGATAGTGTTAAGGATGCCCTCACTGCCACTCTCACTGATGCAAGGACAAAGTATAAATCCATTTTTGACTAGTTGCCCCCACTGAATGGTAACTAAGTTTTGATGTTTGTCAAAAAGGGGGAGTGAGTATCATATCAAAGTATACAGGGGAATGTAGAATACAGGGGGAGTATATATTGAGAAAAATAGAGTATTCAAATGCAAAGTCAATTTTGATAGGAACAAAGAACAGAGTAGTGAACCGATCAGTTATCATAGAACATTGATCACCGAGCATGCAAACTCAGAGTTTTGTACAGTATATTGATAAGGGGAGTATATCTAAATATACTATTTCATTGACTAATGTATAGACTGTCTATTTAGTCAAATTTTGTAAGTATATAGACTTTTGAGTTATGAGTTTGAAAGTAGTTTTGTCAAACATCTCAACTAATGTCAAAAGGGGATATTGTTACTACTTATCAAGTTGCCATTAGTTTTATATCCAAAGTCATTCTATATACTCTAGTTGGTTACTACTACCGAGACATTCAGTCGGTATGCACAAAACAGTTGGTTATAGAAGAAAGTAGTCACAGAGCCCAATATGCACCTAGCTATCTACCGAGTATCATTCCATGTCTACCAAGCAGAAACAATGATACACCGAGTTGATATACACCGAGTGAAACGTGTTACCAGATTCATTGAATCTAGACACACATGGGAAAATGTGTTACAAGATCGAGGAACATAGAACCGTTATCACATTGGAAATTGCACTTAAAGATTGTGTAGATTTTGAGGTCATCTAGCCAATGAAATATTTTATATAGTTATTCATTCGATAAATCATGTTTATAAGATAGAAGAAATGAATCAGATCACCGACATAAGAGATCTATTTATTCAGCATGGATGAAGGATAAAAGTGTGATAGATAGAGATATATAGAGGTGTATGAAGCAAGACATATGTGATACATAAGAAAGCACTAAGTGTTATGACTGTTACAGAGACATAGAGGTCACCGAGAAGGATTTCAGAGAATAGTCAAAGAATAGAGTAAATAGAAGGGTTTATTGAGTTACTTTATGGGTTACCGAGGTATGCTATAAGCAAGGTAATCTTATTTTGAGCACATAGAATCTGCTATAACATTCTAGATGTAAAGTTGCAGATATTTGTAAAGATTTTATTGAAATATTATGAAGTTGTAAGAGAAACCTTTAATAGGGTAAAAGACTCTAACTAAGTCTATAAATTGTAAAGCCTCTAACTACATGCAGCATTTAGTTTAAGTGTTGTAAAATCCTTTAGCAAGGTAGATCTAACAGATCTTGATACTCCTAACAGGGTAAGCTATCAGAAATAGTTGAACATGTAGCTCTAACCGAGCAACCATTATTATTGCAGTAGTGAAGTTGTGGGTGCCATCCCCACCACATTTTTTCTCTCTAACCAAGAGTTTCTGCGTAACCAAAATATATGTGTTATGGAGTGAATCATGTATGATTGTTATCTATTTGTTTTAGCTTTATGTTATGTTACAACAATTTTTGGTTTATGCATAACAGTAAAGTTATTGTTGATAAAAAGATTTGAAGTACTGATTCACCCCTCCCCTCTCAGTACATTAGCTTTCCATATTGGGCCTAACACTTCAATCAACTTCTGGAATGTCTACATTGTTACTTCCTTAAATCTATCCAAAACTCTCTTAGTATTAGATTTTTCTAAAGAATGAAAATTGGTATTTACACTATTAATCAATTATAACAGTTTACCGAAGGGGCTAACATTACAATCTAATTGTACATTCGAAGCCACCTTGCACAAAACATTGACAAACATCAAAATGAGCTTTTTGTCTTCTGACTCATACTTTATTAGATCCTGGCTAGCCTGGGCTTAAACAGTAGCTGGAAGAATTAGCTTCTCATTAGGAGACATCTATCCAAGGTTCAGCTAGCCATGAAGATTGATAGAGATCTGAGGTGGGGTACTTGAGACTGTAGGAGTGTCAATTATCAGATCAACAACTATTTTTCCCTTATCTACCTCGAAAACCTTTGCCTATTCACTCTCTACTCCCTTTTTCTCAGCTTCATTCTCTTTATTTTGTGCACCAATGTTGCCACTTGGTGTAGTATTATCTTTTTGAATTTCAGGGGCTGCAATACTACCTATCACCAGAGGATTATCGCTTGTCTCAGCAACAAGATTTTTATTGTCTTCATCTGCTATATGTCCCTCAGTCTGAGTTTCACCATTGTAATCATTGGAAACACCTTGCTTTTCTTTCAGCTGAGAAGACTTAAATGCATCTTTATACAAAGGATCATTTACAATTATTTTTCTCTATATATCTTTTGTTTCCTTTCTCAACTCTTCCACTCTCCCAATTATCAACCTATTTACCCTATTTTTCTTCTAAATTCTTTCTTGTTTGCTTCCTCAATAAGTCTTTTGACTTCATAATGGGTAATACAAGTGCAAACATTTATCATCTCTCTTCCTTTCATTTCTCTGTCAATCTTGCTAGTTGTTAGCTTCCTTGCATCAATAATGTTGTACATATCCTTAGGGATACTACACCCTTATTCAATCAAAGTTTTGCTAAATTTATGCAAGTATAAAACTATAGCTTCTTCAACCTTTCTTTGATCTTCCTCATCTAGGTGTTCATAATAAGCTCCAAGATTCTTCAAGTTCACATCAACAATTATTTAATCTATTAGTTGGTCTATTGACAATGGAGGAACAATTGTGTATTTACCTTGAAAATTACCAGATTCAAGGTCTTTTTCAAGTTGAGTTTTAACCTATCTTCCTCTCTTGGGTCTTCCGGTAGGGACAGGTTCAAATTTAGTTTTCTTGCTTTGTTGGGCTCCACTGGTCTTCAGCTTCCTCACCAATCTAACAAATTAACCTTTCTTCTAAGCCTTGCCTACTTCCTCCTCTGACTCAATTTCAGAGGCCACCAGAGATACAACAACATAAGTTCATTTGGGCTTCTCCTTTTACTTCAACACTCCCTTTCTGGATGGGCTCAAGCCTGAAGAAGGTGCCATCGGAAAAGGGGTAGACTTGGTCTCCTTAGGTTTAACATTGGAGGGAACCATATCAACCTTAGGATTCTTAGTTTCCTCTTTGGCCTCCATCTGTGCATGTTTTTCTCTTGCCTACTTCACCTTCTCCTAGGTGAAACCCATTTGCACTGCCATTTTCTCAGCCATCTTTGCAACTTTCCTTTTTCTAGCAGGTGTAGTGAATTGTTTGTACAATTCAAGGTCTTTCTTCTTGAATGCTCCAAGTATTTCTTCTTTATGATCAATCGATTGGCTCAAAAGGTGTTGACCATATGCCTCAAGTGTGATAGAGTCAACTTCATACCCCATGGGCATGATCCAAACTGTCCTAAGCTCCACAAATTCCATTTGACATTGATCTTTATCAACCATGAAGCAAATAGTTTTCTCATACTTCTCCATAATCTCCATAGGGATTCTTTCTCTATTTTTCATTGCAACTTGGAAAGATTTGAAATAACCCTAGAGAGAAGATATTATCATTGTGGGATCTCCTATTCCCCATAATCCGTCTTTGATTTGCATTGCCATCGGTCTATCATAGGCCCTTTGGACCTTTCCTTTTACACCGAGTATCTCATTCAAGAAATATAAGCCCAACCAAATAAGAAGAGTTCCATATTTAAAATTTTGCTTCTTATCTTGCTTAATCTTCTTCAAATTACTAAGCAACTCATTCTGAAGGACTGTACATAGATCATACCTCGTGTCATTCTTCAATATCTGATATCTTGTGTATATGGTAGTATCAGAGATGGAGTTGTATCTTTTGGACTGG
The DNA here is from genome assembly GCF_030272615.1 of Cryptomeria japonica. Classification (NCBI taxonomy): domain Eukaryota; kingdom Viridiplantae; phylum Streptophyta; class Pinopsida; order Cupressales; family Cupressaceae; genus Cryptomeria; species Cryptomeria japonica. Next base: position 125,463,888 of record NC_081406.1, on the reverse strand, counting down.
TAAAATTTGTATCCAACCACCATTGATGCAAACTTCACATTATGCTCAAGAATGTCATTTATGTCCATCGCTTTGCTGTCAAACTTGGAACTACTAGTGGATATCACTGTGTTATTCAACACTTTTTTCAGGCTAGGTACTTCATCGGTTCCACCAAGGCATGTCACAGCTCGAATTGTCTATTTCGTGATCTTGTAAGGCCTATCAAGCCATATGAACTCATCATGGACTCGATTGAGAATAAACTAGATCCACTTTGCTTCATCAAACAATAAAAAATGGATGAACTACGAAAACCCTTGTTCTAAAGAACCTTATATTCTAGTTTGAGGTTTACTAAGCTATCCGCCAAGTGTTTGTTATACAAGTTCAACATGTCCACGTTGCCAATCTCCTCAAGATAAAAATGGATGCATTCCCTAATATCTTTATTGTGAAGAACGTCATAGGGTACCGAAGAAAATGTACCTTCCAGATCATCTTCAATAGACTTGAAAGGGTGTTTCTTGAAAATAGATCTGGCTTTATCCTTAATCATGACAACCAATGGGATAGAAATACTAGAAGTTGAAGCCATTTCAAACTTAGTGTTTGCGTAAACTAATAGTTTGGAGTAGATAAGTGCCTTGATTCACAATCGGCTACTGAAATTCAGTTTAGGATCACTGAAATTATTGTTGAAATCACCAAGTCACTTCACTCTGCTTCTCTCCACTATTCTCTTGATCGCATTGTGACAAATGAAGCTTTCAAATGCCTTTTTATCCTTTGAAGACCTAATTTTCCACTGCAATAAATGTTGCAACTAGTTACCATGATTTTCAGGGAGTCACATACCGGAGCATCAAATTTTCTTTGAAACTTCTGGATAACATCTGCATGTTCAATTTAAGCCTTTTGCAACCTTCTGGAATCGATTTCATATCACGAAAGAGAGGGTTGTTAGAATTTGCATGAAAATTCCCCCCTAAGGCATAAAGCCCTAGTTACCAGATGATGTCTTGCACCAGATTCAGGTGCAGATCCATTGTCTGCTTTGGATTCATCTTTCCTGACCCACATCTTCTCATGTTTATCTCTCATCTCTTTTTCCTTTTCCTTTCCCTTCTCATCTATTTTTTTCTTGTCTACTGGAGCACTGTTCTTCCTTCTACAGTACTTTGCAATGTGACCAATTTTATTGCATGCATGGCAAACAACATTCTGCACTGGTGTGAAGTTCATTTCATTTGGCCTTATCCTACACTGGTTAGAGATCTATCCAAACATTCCACAAGCATAGCACCTCTTGTTTGGGAGTTTATTCATTACTGCTCTACACATATTTGACTTACATAACCAAAATTAATGCATATGAATCACTGACCGGTAAAGTTAGGAACATTATTCATGTTGTTCCTTCCATTATTCATCCTACTTCTTCATTGATTCGCCATATGACCAAATTTATTGCAAGCAAAGTATCTACCATTGAATTTATGGGCATTAGGCTATCTTACTGGAGCATTCTTTCTCTTCTTTTTATTAGGTTTTGCATTTCTTTGTCCAGATCGAGAGGATTCACCTTTCTCAAATCTAAGTCCTCGCATGTCATTTCCATGTCTTTTACTTTCTAGCATCTCATCAAACCTTGCTAAGCTAGCTTTGAATTTTTATTTGCAATCATTAGCAATAGCAAGTTCATCCCTTAAGGAAGCAATCTATCTTTCAAGGTCTTGACCATTATTCCTTGACTGAGTCAACTCAAGCTTCAAATGATCATTCTCATAGGTAAGCCTGAATCATTCATCAGCTATTTCCTTCAATGATTGTGCTATATTCTCTTCATTCTTCTTCCGATCCTCAATCTCCTTAGTCATCCTCATCATAATGGATTGCATCTCATTCTTCAAGGCAACATTCTCTCTCTCAAGCTTATCATATTCATTAGCTCTACCCTGATTTGATCTTCTTTCTCCTTCAATTTTTCCATCAACTCTTTCAGCTTGTCTCTTGAAGTGCTCACTTGATCCTTCAAGTCATCAATGAAATCATCAACAACATTCAAGTTTATTTTCAAGGAATTGATCTCATTTCGTTCTGCATCAATATCCTCAAGTGCCACACTAAGCTATCTCTGAAAACCAGAATCCATTGAATCAATCTCTCGAACCTTCCTCAAGTGATTAAGCTTCCTTAGAGGAATCAGGCTTTGATACCGATTGTTGGAATTAGGGATCACTGAGAAGGGGGTGAATCAGTGATCTATTGGTTACCAAATTTTTTAGACTTAACTTTAAACCACCAGAAGCATACACTTCAAACTGAAATGTAGAAACATAAACACAATCAACCACAAAATCATAACACCATATTTTTACGGGGAAACATAAATGGGAAAAACCATGGTGGGATTTGAACCCATAATATTATTCCACTATGGCCAGTAGCAAAACAATATTACAATATGGGGAATGCACAAGCATTCGAGCACACTGGCTAGAGCTCACTGCTCAAATACAATAAGGGATGCAACCCCTAAAGTCACACTACCTTACTAATCAATTAAAATGATGAATTACAGCAAAATGAACTCCAAAATAGCATTTAAAATGCTTGAATGAGTTCCGGTTAAGTGTCAAATATACTGATTGGATCACCTCTGTTGTTCTACTCTGTTATGCCTTATTCACTATCTTATGTTGGCATTTTTGATGTTTATGTTGTGATTGTCATTGATGGACACACACTTGTATTGAGATCCCCTTTATATGTATGAGCTAGAGATCAACCAGTATTTGTTTCAACTGGTATGTTGTATTCTAGTCTTTAGACTATTGGTGATTTTGCAGAATGTGTTTCCCGGTCCGAAATGGCATGTCGACCCCAAGCGGTTCGTAGATCTCAAGCGGTACGAGGGAGCAAAGTGGCATAACACATTCTTACCAGTCTTCAGTTTTGTCAAACTGGCAACCAGTATTTTGTATGAACCGGTATTACTCTGTGATGAGTTACCAATCCACCGATTGTTTGACGGTGCCGACACACTGATGGTGCTTTTTGTGTCGTGTTACTGAGTATGTCTAGATTCATTGAACCTAGGAAATTGTAATGTAGTCCTATTAGACCAACATGAAATTAGATTCCTTTAAAAGGACATCATGTCTAGGGTTTCAGTCTGTTGTTGAAAGGGTTCATGTTGTGCTAGGGTTTAAGGTGGTTGTTGAGTTGTTGTAAGAGCGATCTTATCTGAGAAGCTCAAGTTGTAACTGAGAGAGAGATAGAGAAGATTGAAGTAATGCTAGAATGCATTAGCAATGAGCTATACTGGATCTAACCAGGCAGTTTGTGCTATTAGTTAGATCAAACACTTGTTGATTACTCACATCTTTGACAAGTCTGTAGCCCTTAATCGGGTAGGCCCAAAAGCCTTTTGTAAAATCCTCTAACAAGGCAGTTCACTTCTGTGACTCTAAAATCCTGTAGCAAGGTAGTCTTTAATTGGACTTATCTCCTAACAAAGATTGAGATTCCTAATAGGATCTGTTCTAGTGAAGAACATTGTAAGACCTTAACTGGTCTGACCTTAACCGGTCTGGTTTCTATTTTGCAGATAGTGACTTGTGATTTCCATCTCACTATGGTTTTTCCCAATTCGGTTTCCACGTCAAATATCTTGTGTTATGGTTGTATTTCTTTTGTGGGTGAATGCTTTATTTGCATTTTGGTTTGCATGTGTGATAACCGGTCTTTTTGTTAAACTATTTTACTGGTCTATCTTCAAACTATTTAAGGTTTTTAGGACAAAGATTTTTGGCATACTAATTCACCCCCCCCTCTTAGTATTCATCAATTGGTATCAGAGCCAACCTTTCTATAAGTTTAACCACTTGGAAAGAGATATGGGGGAATACACCTTGAGGGAGCTTACTCAACGTCTCACTCAGTCTAAGCAAGCCTATGATGATCTTATGGTCAAATACAAGGCATCTCAAGCAAAAAGGAGAGAACATGCAGAGAAGCTGATGGAGCTATCTGAAAATAGTATTGAAGATGAAGCAAATATGGAAGCCATGATTGTAGAAGTAAATAAGATGAATGATTCAAAATCCAATCTAAGAAAGGAGTTGGAAGGACTGACTATCTGGTTTAGTCAAGAGCTTGAGAACCGGAGGAAAGCTGAAGATCTAGTAAAGGACAGAGATCATGAGATATCCAATTTGAAGCAAGAGATTAGTGCCCTAAATTCTCAACTCCATGCAAGCAGGATGGAAAAGGAAGACATGCAAGGAGAACTAAACATAGACATCTCTGAAAATGCAAGCCTAATGGAGACAAATACTACTATTTCCAAAGAACTCTCTGAGTCAAAGGAAATACTTGCTAAGTTTAGCAAAAGTACTGTTAAGCTAGAGCAAAAGCTTGAGTCATCTAGACCGGTAAAGAATACCAATGGACTTGGTTTCTCTGGACATGAGGAAGGAGAATCCTCAGGAACAAATGCTGAAGCATCAAAGAAGCAACCGACATTCAAAGGAAAAGGTAAGCAAAAATTCAAACCTGTTTGCTTTAATTGTCTTAAAGAAGGACACACTACAAATGTATGTAGGAGCAAAGCATACAATAATTTTCCTTACTTTATTAACAATGTACCTAGATCCAATAAGTTCAATGGTCATTGTTATGCATGCAACAAGTTTGGGCATAGAGCATCTGAATGTAGGTCTATCATGAACAATAATGGAAGATATCCTCAGAGGACCCAGGGAGCTGGTTCGGAATCCTTTGTGAAACAGAACCCTAACCAGTTTAGTGCTTACAATTATCAGTCAAGTAACAATGGTTATCAACTAGCAACAAGATGGAGAGCAAACTGTTGGATTTGTCATGGTCATGGTCACACTGTTGCTACATGTAGAAGGAAGAATGGAAACATGAACAATGGACCTTGGAGAGCCCCTGGATTGGTTTGCTATCACTGCAATAAACTGGATCACATTGCAAGATTCTGCAGAAGCAGAAAGAGTATATCTGATGATATATCGGTCACTCAGAAAGGAGAAATTGATGTTGAAACAGTTCAAGTGGACATGAAAAAAACCTGGAGGAAGAAACCAACAATGTTGGAAGAGGAACCGGTTTCTGCAACTAGTGTGGAAATATCAGAACTGGCAAACTAAGCTCCAAAAAGGCTTAGGGGGAGCAAATGGCAAAATGTTTTCGAACCCCCAGTTTACATCGGTAAAAGACCTTAACCGGTGTATGATACCTCTCACTTGGCAGAAGACAAGAAATGGTAAAAAGGCAAATTAGGGTTTACGCCCTAATAGAGGAGCATTAATGGTGGTAGGTGAGAGACATGTATAAAAGCATATTTCAAATCATTTCTCTCTATCTGTTTTCGAGCGAAGTGAAGTTTTTCAAAGTGCAGAGTGAAGAAAAGGTGATTTGAGCTAAGATTTCAAGAAATTGACAAGTCTTGAAGGAGATTCAAATTTAGTTTGCAAATGGTCGTGGAGAACATAAAGCAGTGATTTGGCAATTGACGGAGAGTGGAGTGAAGTAGAATCAGGAAGCCCTAAATTCGCGTTTTAAAGGTATTTTTTGTGTTCTTGAAATACTTTACAATGGCTTCCGCATCTCATACCAGTTCTAGCACATCCATTGAGACGGAAAGTTTCATTCAAAGGAAGTCCAAATATAATGCCTTACCACATGTTCCAGCTAGAGTCATAGTAGAAGAGGGAATTTCAGACTATATTGATTGCAAAATAGAAGACCTAGGGTCTTTAGCTATTCACACCCAGTTAGGTTTATTTTGCGGCAAGGACAAGAAAATCAAACCGGAATTTAGTATCCTAGAGAAGAAGAAACTCCATAATGCAGTATACTTTCTGGAAGACTTTTCAGAGGATCATATTAGAACCATTTTGAGCAGAGTCCATGGTGACAAGATGTACCTGGAGAGGATGCATGATATCATGCCTCAGGCAATTCATGCAGTCACCGGTTTTTGCAACACAGGGGAAGTGCCAGCCCTAAGAATGGTAAGCAAAATAGAAATGGCCAAGCTCACCGGTTCAACAAGAAAATCATGAGGTATGATAGTTAATCCTATCAAGGATGATCTGGTGAAGTACGCCTACATGGTGAAAGGGTACAAAACATTCTCAGCCAGCAGGATTAATTTTGTATCTGCTGCAACGGTAAATGCCGCCTACCGAATTATTAAAGAGGATGCATCATTTGACCTATGCACCGGTATGCAGAGGCAACTCCTGTCTAACCTGAAGTCTACTAAACAGGATAATGCACTAAGATTCAAATTTGGACAACTATTGGTCGGATTGTTCTTCTATTTCCAAGGCTTCTTTCCTAGAGTAGGAGATGTCCAGTGGTCCCCTGACCAACCGGTAACCAAAGAGATCAAGGAAAGCATTCAAGCTATCAAAAGTGGTTACCCTGATGTACTGAACAAATAATTTGATGAGTTTAGGAGGAAGATGAGTCAAAGGGTGAGGATCTTAGGTGATATTATTAAGAAATATGAAGATGACATTTGTTTCACCATCTAGGTGGACAAATGCTTAATGGAGGTTGTTCAGCCTAGAATGGAAGAAGTGGAGCCAATGGGCTATGAGGTGATGTATGATATGTTGGAAGGGTATGCCTCAACCCTTATTGCCTTGCCTCTTGATCCTAAGGCAAAGAGGACCGGAACCTATCTGGAGAGGATTGCACCGGTAGAGGAACCCTCTCTTAAGAAAGGAAAAGCACCGACAACAAAGAAAGCAAAGGCAATGCCTGCAGCATCGGCACTAGCTACTATTACAACTCCAAGAGTGACCAAGCGGTCACCTACAAAGAAGAAACCGAAAGTGACACCAGCAAAAGTCTTTGAAAGAAAAAGGAAGACTAAGTCAAATGAACTAGACTCTGAAGAGACTGAGTCTGACGAAAAGCCAAAGAAGGCTAGACAGACAAAGAAGATGAAGAAGAATGAACCGGCAGCATCCGCATCGGTAAATATTAATATCTCCTCATACAAAACTTTCACACATTTTCAAAGGATAATTAAGAACACTAGGAGAAAATTACTGCATGATTTAGTAGATTATTATGATGATTTTAATAGTGAGGAGAAAGATGAAGTACTACAGGAAATTATTCTTTATTTGTGTAAAAATGACCGGTCACCATCAGAGATTAAATCTCAGACACCAGATTCATTATATAAGGCATTAGATAATAAATGGCGCGTTGCCATAGAAAAAGAACAGGAGATTAGGGAGAAAGTCTTTGCACAATACATTCCCGACCTCTCAAACTCAGAATTATTTGATGTTTTGGACCAAAATAAAGGACTCTTCTTCACATGGAGAAGAAGACTCTGGCTGTTGGAGGGAAGAGTTGATGATGTTGAAAAAGACACTCATCAGCATATGAATCATGCTATTCAAGCTCACAAAGCACAAATGGTCAACCTGCAAGCAGAAAAAGAACCGGTCATATCCAAACCGGATGAAGTTTTTGATGAAGAAGGAAACCTAGTTGAAGAACCAATCAACACTATTGATGTTGATGCCTTGGACGTAGAAGATGTCACTCAGCACATACCTTCTGAGGGAACAGAACAGGGGCAACAAGACGAATAGGGTAGTGAGCAAGCCAAGGACACACAGGAAGTGGCTGAGGAATAGGCAGAGAAGACGAAGAGGGATGAAGATGAGAAAAAGAAGAAAGAGGAAGAGAAGAGAAAAGAGGAAGAGGAGAAAAGAAAAGATGAAGATGAGAAAAAGCGAAAGAGGAAGATAAGAGGAAAAAGAAAGAAGAAGAGGATAAGGAAGAAAAGAAGAAGAAGGAAGAGGAAGAAAAGAAGAAGAAGGAAGAGGAAGAAAAGAAGCAGAGGAGAAGAGGAAGGAAGCAGAGAGGAAAAAGAAAGAAGAGGAAGACTAGGAACAAGAATAGAAGAAAGAAGCAAAGAAAAGGAAGAAGGAAGAAGAAGACAAGGCAGCGGAAGTGATGAAGAGCACACAGATGGAGACTCTGAAGGCAACTGGGAGTCAAGCTAAACCAGCTGATATCTCCAGTCCTATCGATCTCCAGTCTGCAAGTGAGTCAGAGCTTATGCAGAGCATCAAGGTTGCTCAAGAGCACCTTGAAATCATTCGCAGGAAAAATGAGAAAGACATAATTCAAGTGGTTGTAGACACCCTTACCGGTTTGATCCCCGGTACCAATCTTCCTAACACTAAATCATCACTAGCACAGCTCAAACTACTATGTACTATAGTGGATGATCAGGTGTAGAGCCTAGAAGAAGCAACTTAGGAAAATGTCAAGAAAGAGCATCAAAAGGCTCTTAACATTGCTCTGGTGAAAAAGTTGAATGAGCTCCGATCTAAACTTCTGAAAGACCAAAAGGATATAAGGGACGCTTTGGATGAGGGAAACTTGCTACTAAGAAAAATCTGTCAACCCCATCTATTCTACGATGATGTGCTAGCTCAGAAGAAAAATCTTCAAATGGACTTACAGTCTTACTTGAGCACATTTAAGCCACCTTATGATTCCTTTACAACTTATGGGCAAACCGTTCACCTATTGCCGATCTAGTTAGCCAAAATGGAGCAAGAGATCAGTACATAGTCCAGAGATTTGCAGGAACTACAACTGGTTTTACTTCCATGACTGCAAATTCTTCAGAAGTGTTATCTGAACCTGGATACCTTGACAGTTACGCAGGAGATGAGCACAGTTGATGCCATGGAGGAACAGGTATCCCAGATGCAAACAAAGAAAGAAGTGGCCACCTCCCTACTTGAGTCCTGGTCTCTATCCATGAAACAATTTTTGCAAGACTATAAATCAATTTTTGACAAATATTATTCCTTGTTTTCATAAACTTTTATTATTTTAATATCAAATGGAAACAGGGTTGTTCAGCAGTACTTTGTCATTGTTGGCAAAGGGGGAGAAGTACTCTATCTATTTTGGAGAAGAATAGGGAGAAGTATCTGGCTCTAAAATTTTGATATATGTTTTGATATATTCTTTATGCTCTGATATCTCAATGTTTATGCTCTGTATGCAAAATTGCTATACATTGTGTTGATTAAGGGATAGTGTATATGCTTAGGGGGAGCAATTTTGTTAATGGCAGGTTTTTGTTGTAAAACACTTAGATGCCAAAATTTTATTTTCCTAAGTGTTGCCATCAATGCAAAAGGGGGAGATTGTTGGCATTTTTGATGTTTATGTTGTGATTTTCATTGATGGACACACACTTGTATTCAGATCCCCTTTATATGTATGAGCTAGAGATCAACCGGTATTTGTTTCAATCGGTATGTTGTATTCTAGTCTTTAGACTATTGGTGATTTTGTAGAATGTGTTTCCCGGTCTGAAATGGCATGTCGACCCCAAGCGGTTTGTAAATCTCAAGTGGCACGAGGGAGCAAAGTGGCATAACACATTCTTACCAGTCTTCATTTTTGTCAAACCAGCAACCGGTAGTTTTTATGAACTAGTAATACTCTGTGATGAGTTACCAACCAACATTTTGTGATGAGTTACCAATCCACCGATTGTTTGATGGTGCTGACACACTAACAGTGCTTTTTGTGTCATGTTAATGAGTATGTCTAGATTCATTGAACCTAGGAAATTGTAATGTAATCCTATTGGACCGACATGAAATCAGATTCCTTTAAAAGGACATCATGTCTAGGGTTTCAGTCTGTTGCTGAAAGGGTTCATGTTGTGCTAGGGTTTAAGGTGGTTGTTGAGTTGTTGTAAGAGCGATCTTATCTGAGAAGCTCAAGTTGTAACTAAGAGAGAGATAGAGAAGACTGAAGTAATGCTGGAATGCATTAGCAGTGAGCTATACTGGATCTAACCAAGCAATTTGTGCTATTAGATAGATCAAACACTTGTTGATTACTCACATCTTTGACAAGTCTGTAGCCCTTAACTAGGTAGGCCCAAAAGCCTTTTGTAAAATCCTCTAGCAAGGTAGTCTTTAATTGGACTTATTTCCTAACAGAGATTGAGATTCCTAATAGGATCTATTCTGGTTAAGAACATTGTAAGACCTTAACCGGTCTAGTTTCTATTCTGCAGATAGTGACTTGTGAGTTCCATCTCACCGTGGTTTTTCCTAGTTGGTTTTCCACATCAAATATGTTGTGTTATGGTTGTAATGCTTTTGTGGGTGAATGCTTTATTTACATTTTGGTTTGCATGTGTGATAACCGGTCTGTTTGTTAAACTATTTTACCGGTCTATCTTCAGACTATTTAAGGGTTTTAGGACAAAGATTTTTGGCATACTAATTCACCCCCCCTCTTAGTATTCATCATCTTAGTCATCACCAAAATAGATTCTTGATCACCACTTGCTCGCATACAATCATACAATGCACCCAAAAGATCATCTACACCGGTCTTATATATCCACAATCATAAAATAGGTATTTTATCATGTCAGCCTACTAGTGTAATGTGTATTCACATTGCAGCTTGACCGGATCACCAAAGATAAATGTGGATCACCAAAACAGCAATAAAATGATGTCTCTATATCGGCTCATTTAGCGCATACATGATTCATACCTCCACCAAAAATCTTCTAGACCAAAATTGCTCTATACATCCTAGAATATCGGTTAACTGGTTACCGGTTGACATCCTCTTCCAAAACTCAAGATCCATGATTATCAGATAAAAATATCATGAAGAGTCTCCATCAATGACAATCCTAAACCAATAATCAATCATCAGAATTTACCGGATGAGTGTCAATTTCCAACATATTTTTCCTCCAATATCTTAGCCCCTGAGGCTTCTCAGGACCATATTGATTTTTAGCATCAATGAGTCCATATTGTCCTCTTGTTCCATGAAGAAAGTAGTATCATCCATAAACTATATGTTAATTAGGTCTTCATCATTAGGGAAAAATATTCCTTTAATCCTAGGAGAGTGGGTGGAGTCTCTAAATAAATTCATTACATAAACCCACAAACCAATGATAACAAAAGTCGGCATAAGACCGAAACAACAATAACCAAACAATAAATCCAATCGGTAACGCATCGAGAGTATTCACCAACATGTTACATAAACTGGTCCATAACCTAATAGAATAGCATTAGGTCTGATGCTAAATGCAACACCACCAATCAATTGGAACATGAACTTGATAACCATCAGCATCCTGTATGTTAGGATACCCACAGATACTAAGAGAGGGGGGTGAATTAGTATCTAACCAATTATAATATTTTCTTGACTTAAAACATGTAAAGCATATTAATTTTGTATACCAGTAAACAAGAAATAATGCAATAATCAGAGATAACAACAACCACATGAAAAACACACCATAACACAGTAGTTTAACGACGAAACTTGGTGTAGGAAAAACCTCGGTGGGATTTGCGACCCACAATATTCACTTACTGGCCAATAAGAGAATATTACTGCTACAAGAGGGGCTTGCACATGCAGGAAGGCCCAGTTCCTAGAGCTCACTACTCAATTACAAAATGGGAAGTCTCACTGACTTACATGGATTATATAAATCCAATGTCTTGTACTGCTTCAAAATAGCATCTACTATGCCAGATCTAGTACCGGTTTATAGCTCTGCTTCTTACATAAATCCTTAACCTATAAGTCGCATAATACGTTTGCCTTATTTCACCTAATTACATTCCTCCATGCTTACATAATTGTTCTACAATGATCTCTTATATATATGAGTCATTTTACAATTTTCCAAGTCGGCTTACAATGATTTTACAATAATAAACAAAATAAATTAGAAACAAAATTCTTGTCGGCTTCTATGCCGGTATGCTTCCTTTCACTGTTGGTGCCGGTGGTCTGTGTGCCAGTGTAGAATCTGACTTTGCTGGTGCCAATGGATTGCCTTGCCAGTGTCATAGGATTGTAAGGTTGCCATCAATGACAAAACCTTCAATCACCTACAATGTCTCATTAGAGTGTGCATTTGCCAACAATCTCCCCCTTTGGCATTGATGGCAACACTCATGAGAAAAATTCAAAAAGGTGTATCCAAAAATTGAAGTCAAAAATTGTTACCAAAAATGTGTGCTCCCCCTGACCAAATGATCCCTAAGTTATTGGATTTTTCTCATACCACTACTCCTGCTTTGGCATCAATGACAAAGGTTGTCAAAGTGTCAATAGAGTGTAGTTTCCTGTTTCAACCTTGTAACTGGTTCATTACAATCTGAAAAAGAACTACCAAAACCAGATTCAAGCTCTCAATGAACTTTTTGATGTCTTTTATTGCGGCCTTTGTCCTCTAAACTGTACCGGTGAGGTATTGCATTTTCTCTGTCGATGTTTTCTGTCCTTGAATCAGGGCATTAGATATTTCTTTCCTTAATGTGGTGAGGTAGTCCATTTTTGGACTTAATCTCCGTTTAAGATCCTTAGCCTTGGGTGGCTACAAGAAGTTGAGTCCCACTTTTGGGCAAAAAGTAGAAGTGTTTTCTCTGTTTTTCAAATTTCATGTCGATTGATGTCAAAATTTGATGCACTTAGAGATTGAATCTCAAAAAAATTCATTAATAGAAAATGTAGTGCTAAGAGTCTACTTTTCAAATATATAATTTATTTTGATACCCACATGGTAGAAATCCCTTTTTAGTAGGCATGTTTAAAAACTAGTTTTTCAAAATGCCTGTTTCAGGACCATACCACGCATGTGTACGACCACCCTTTTTTGATGCAAATAAATGAATTTTTGCAAATCCTTCTGGGAAATGATACCTAAGACACCAAATATTGATGAGAATATTTTTTCTTATTTTTTGATTGAATATATTTCTTTTTATTAATTTTTAATTGACAATAGAGTATATTTTCAAAACATCAGGTGTACGACCACCATAATTTGATTAAAATTTCATATTTTTCAGTTTCTTTTTTTTTAATATTCAAAAGAATTGTATGTAGATTGATGCCATATAGTTTATTTTTCTAAAATCCTAATAACCAAAAAGTTATTAAAGTTTTAGTGAACCTTGGTATTTTAGGTTTAGGTTCCACTTTCGATTAATAAATAATACAAAAATAGTAAAAGTAATCTTACCACTATAAAATTTACATTTCTAAAATCAGGACGTTGAAAACTCTAATGGGTTTTCGTTTTGTCAAAAAATTCAATCAGAAAGGCCCTCAAAAAATTAGGCCAAGGTAGAAATTAGATGTCATTTTACCTTAGTCATTTTTTTGGAGGTCCAAGCATAGGCTTGGTGAGACCAAGCCTATCCCGAAGAAAAAAACAAAGCTAAGGCATATTTCCCACCCCTAATTTTAAAAAATGGGCGTCTGTTTTTTAAATTCAAAAAACGGGCACCAGTTTCGCTCTGTACCATTGAAAGCAAAACGGGCACCCGTTTTATTCAATAACGGGTGCCCATTTCTAAAAAGATCCGTTGGGCCACAATCTGGCCCACAAACACAAATCCCAATGATTAAATGATTTTTCAATCATTGGCTGACAAGTACGATCTGCAAAGAGAATGTTTTGATTAATCATTCTCTTTGTTTGTCTTATTGTCGATTTGGTAAGGAGATTGATTCGAATTCAAATTTTGGTGTAGCCATGGGAACAAATCAACGCAGGAAGAGGCAAATGAAGGTTCTGACAACTGAGGAGATTGCAGAAAATAGGGAGAAGGAGGCAATGCGTCAATGAGAGAGAAGATAAAAAATGAGACAAGGAGCTTCAAGTTCCACAATCATTTTAGAAGAGGAGAACATCAATGAGACCATAAATGCTGACAAAGGAAACACAATAGAACCATTTAATTCAGGTGCATCTTCTAATCCATTATTGGATACATGTATGTCTTCACAGCCCTATGGTTTTTCTCATGAAGAAATTGGTGATTTAGTAGAAGCAGGTTACTAAATGAAATTCTAATTGAAAATCAAACCCCAAATGAAATTAGAAGTCAAGTTGAAAGTGAAATTGAAACCCCAAAAGAAACTAGATCTCAACTTGAAACTGAAATTGAAACCAAATTTGAAACTCCAAATGAAATTGAAAATCCACCTGTAACTAAAACCAATAATGTGTATGTAGGCATGGAAACACCAATTGAAAATGAAACATGTTTGAATGATAATCAAGTGAATGAAAATTTTGAAATTAAAAGTGATGTACTAGACAACCTTCCTAGCTTGGTTTCATGGAGACAGATTAGGACACATGCAAATAGATTGTTTAGACATTTTTTTTATAATAGAAATTTGGGTTTCAATGTCAATTAATGGTACAACTAATTAAAATGACTAAAATGCGAAAAGTGATGAAGAAGTTAGGCTTTTATGTCAAACCCAAGAAGAAGGAGGAGTCTTTAAAACAAGTTGTATTGACTGTTGCTAGCACCTTTGATACAATTGGAAAGTAAAGTTGTTCTAGAGATAAAAATGTGGCACGACGGGCAATAACAATGGCTTTAGTAAGCAAAACAACTTCTAATAAAAGAATTATGAGTAACATAAGTGGATATCTTAATATTCATTGCAAAACTTTGTGAAGAGCTGTAAAAAGAAGATTTAATTTTGAAAGTGATCCGGCAAACAAATTGTGGACTTTTAGTGGTAGACTACCAAGGTCTGATATGAAACTTACTAGTGAAGTCAAAAATTTGATCGAAAAATTCTGGCACGATAATATGAGAGTATCACCTAATGTTAGAGATGTCCTTAAATTAAGAGTTGGGTCAAAAATTCGTGATCCACATCCAAAGCACCTATTGGACATGTCTCAAACTGAATTGTATAAAAAAATTTTGGATGAGAAGGTGTTGACTATTAGCATTTGTCAAAGGTCTTTTGAAAAGTGTAAACCTTGGTATGTTCGAATTAACAAGGAAAGAGTCACATGTTGTTGCAAAACTCATGTTCAATTTCACTACCATTATGATGTATTTCGATATATACGTGTTACCATGCATAGTCATTGAATGTTCCAAGAATGTGGTATAAATATACCACCCAAAACTATAAAGGAGTTTATTTCAAGTTTGTTTTGCAACCCACTAAATGAACAAAATTTTCTTTTCAATGCATGTGTTTCTGGTGTATGTGATATGTGTGGCAATCTTGCATTGTTGGATGAATGTTTGCATGAAAATCTTTCAAATGATTTTGGACAACAATTAATTGATGTTAAAATATTTAAAACTATTGAGTATCCACTGAAGGATGGAAAGGTTGGAAAACGATGCAATCTAATCACTAAAAAAGTTAGTGTTCATGCATTTATGAATGAATTCAAGAGTAACATCATACCTAAGTATGTTAAACACACTCAAAATGATAGATGGATCGATGGTCAGTTTCGAATATGTAAGGATACATTTCCTATTGGTAGTATACTTTCGGTTGTTGACTTTGCAGAGAACTACACGCTTGCACCACAAGATGAGGTACAATCACAATACTACAATTCAGTGTAGGTATCAATTTTTGTCCATATTGTCTATAGGCATGCACTAGATAGTACACAAGAGGATCGCAAAATTTTGAGAGAGTACCATTTCTATATGAGTGATAATAAATTACACTCATCTGAGTTTGTCCAGTTTTGCTTCAAGACCCTTTTCCAGAATTTGAGGGAGAGAAAAATTCAGATGACACAACATCTAATATGGTCTGATAATTGCACAGTGCAATTGAAGAATGCTAGAATGTTTTATTGGTTGAGTAGGATTCATAAGAAAACTAATATCAAACACATTTGAAGTTTTTTTGAGGCTGGACACAGGAAAGGAGAACATGATGGTGTCGGTGCATGTGTTGCAAGTGCAATTGTGGATTGGTGTAGTGCAAATTTATCCACAGGATCAAGTTAGAACTCTACAATTAGACATTTCTTCTGGCTAGTTAAAGAGGAGAATATCCTTCCAAGATATGATTGTGATACAATAAATGGGTCAGCTAGATTGCATTCATTTAAGAGTTCTAATTCTAACACTTGGACTATATGGACTAGAGAGCTTGCATGTTTTTGTCAATTTTGTGTTGCAAGTGAATGGGAAGAATGCGAGAATACGGAATGGGTTGAAGAATGGCAACACAAATCCTTAACACCTACTGAGACACAATATGAAGATGTTAGAAGAAATGAAGACCCTGATCATGCATTTGCATCAGAAGATTATGATCGTGTTTCAGACCCCATACAACCTGGTAATTTAATTTAATTTATTGTTTATAACTTTAAATTATATATTTTTATGTATTGTCATATAATTTATGATTACATATTTGAATTATAAATTCTAACAAGTTTTACTTCTACACATTGTACTTAAATTTGTTTTATAGGACATGTGTATGTTGTTGTTGCACCTGAGGATAATGATGAGCGGGTTGAGTATTGGCTAGCTATATGTGTAGAACCTAAGAAAAAGTTGATATGTGATCAAGTAGATGATGATGGTTTTCAGTATCCAGTTGGGTCTGTTGTGGTGGTTGGTACATGGCTACGCAAATACTTAACAAGAAGGAATGGCTTACTAGCTTATGAAGACTACCAATCAGAAAAGAAGATTATACACTATTCTCATTTGGTGGTGGCAACAAACATCAAATTAGAAAGATACAAAGGTAGACCTACTGTAGACACCTAAAATTGTCCAGTCTAATTAAATAAATATTTTATTTATTTAATTATCTAAGCTTAATTCTTCTATTAATTAAATAAATCTTTATTTATTTAATTAATTCATTTATCCTCTTCTAGCCTTATTTCTCATTTAAATAAATACATTTATTTATTTAAATTATCCTTTTCCTAAATTAAATAAATATCTTATTTATTTAATTATCCCACTTCTTCTATTAATTAAATAAATCTTTATTTATTTAATTAATTCATTAGCCTTTTCTACCCATGACACATGTCATTCATCTCTTAATTCATACACTACCTACCCCTTTCATTATTTTATTATTTCTTTTACCTACCCTCTAATCATAGCCGACCTCCTTTTACACCTCTCAATCTTATCCCTCCATTTCATATAGTGTCTTCTATATAAGGAGATGCTTCCTTCATTATCAAACCCTAATCAATCATCCTAATCAATCACCCTAATCATTCTATGCATTCTAATCAGCTTTTATGCACTTGACTACACTACGATCCTACTTGCAACCACATTCCGTTCTTTGTTGAGCTCTTATGCACATAAAATCTGAGAGCAAATATATCAAGCAAGATCAATGGAGATAGGAAGAATGGAGATCAAAACCCTATTGGACATGTGATGGTATAATCTTTGTGATTTCGTTTGATTTGCATTGTCTTAGGTAATCTTCATATGTTATGGTGGATCTTTGTTGTTGTTAGGCTAGGATTTTGTGGTTGAATTCATTTAGCCTTTCAATATTGTTATTATTATTATCCATTTTCACCATATACATTTTGGCACGCCCGGTGGGACTCTTATCCCTTTTTGCATTTAACCTTTTGTTGTAGATTTTGTGTTTGATATTGCAGATCTGGCATTTCCAACAACATTTTCAACATTTTCGCGTCTGCATAATTTTGGATCGCGTTTTTGATCTTCTGAAGCGTCTGCGACATCTTGAACCGCGTCCATGTTTTCGACAAAATTTATTTTGCAAGTTTCCGAAAGGCGCGTCTGTGTTACGGAAACGCGTTTGCATCATTTTTATCTGCGTCTGTGTTTGGAAAGCGCGTCTATGGTTTTTATCCATGTCTGTGTCTCACAGAACCATGTCTGTGTCGCAGAGTCGCATCTGTGTCGAGGGTAATCGCGTCTATGTATCACTTGTTTCAAAATTTTGAAGTTTCATTGATTCAGTTTTCGGATTTTGGATTTAGGGTTTCAGATCTGGTTTATTTTTGGACTAACATTTGCAAATCTAGCTAGCAAAATTGGTGCAGCTTGTCTTGGAAGCAAAATCGTTTGGTTGAAGGCCCCTATTTTCACAAAGTCTTTTGGGTTTTAAAATTTACCTAACTTGTGTGCATGCAGGAAGGGGTGATTATTTCAAACAAATCCAAACTACTAACAACTCTTTGTTGCAGATCCTTGGCGAGGGTTCTGGATTTTTATTTTGTGCCTTGTTTTCATAGACTAGCAAACACTTCCATTGGTGCACTAAAATTGAATCATTGTCTTTTGTGTCTTGATCAATAGGCTCTTTTTGTTTAATCTTTAGAGGGCCTGTCTTCCCGTGTGGTCATTAGGACTACTAGTGAGAAGAGAACGACCCAAGTGGTAGCGAGGAAAACCCACCTCATCCGAACCACTATAAACAACTATATTCATGGTGAAAACTATGGATAACGTGTGCTGATTAGTTCATACCAACACTATGTCTCCCCATAAACCTGTTTGATCAAATTTATTTGATTAGTTGTAGGGCGTAACCCCTACTGGCTGGGAGCCTTCTGTATTTACAGAGCTGAAAGTGCCGCATGTATGGCCACACGAGCGGATGCCCTTACTAGCACCTTTTTGTTTTAGAAGCTCAAATCCTTCTAGTTGTTGGGGCAGGAGGTCGGACCTCTGGTAGCGGCCCACACACATACGGTTCTTAGTAGAGATACAAAGTTCGCCACGGGGAGTTTTCGTGGGGACTGATGCTTGGCTGACCAGAGAAGTGAGTGTCGAGGGTGGAGCCAGTGAGGTCAAGCATCTAAGTATCCGCTCTGAATAGCGTAGCCTCGGGGGTAAAACCCCATGTGGGATCAACAACTATTGTCTTGGCCAGCCATAAGAATTGTGCTTGACTTATGTTAAACATTCTAAACATTCAAGACCAAACAGCAAAACATTGTGTCTTTTGTGTCTTCAAGTGTATGCAAAACATTTTTACATCAAACAACACACTTTCTTGGAGTCATTTTGGAGTCTAGACATTTGCAAACATTGAGTCCTCATCAACATTGTGTCCTCTTGTCATGAAAAATAGTCAAACAGTCAGATTTGGTCACAACAAAACAACTTCATAGATTGGAAAAATTGCACAAAATTTGCAGAAACACTTCTGTGTCGAGCATAATAGCGTCTGTGTTGTCTAGTCACATCTGTGCAGGACAAAATCGCGTCTGTGCTCCAACAGCAAACATTACATTTGATAGAAAATCACAGAGGTGCATCTGTGTTAAACATAGTAGCGTCTGTGTCGGGAAGCAGCGTCTGTGAAGTATACAGGTGCGTCTGTGTCCAGAATTGAAAAACTGTTACAGTCCAACAAGCAAACACAGTCAGTTTCGAAATTCTTGAGCTTCCTAGGTCATCTCTCTAGGGTTTCATTTAGCGTTCAACCTGTCCTTGGGTCTCACAAATTCCATCATTTCTTTACATCTCACATTACATTCACATTTGTCTAAACTTGAGTCAAAAGGTCACTTGCTTGTCCTCACTATACTTTGTCAACACACTACATACAACAACACTTTGCTAAGTGGTCCCTCATCAAGGTTTCTTACTTTTGGGTCTCATTTGGTTTTACTTAGAGTCAAGGTCAACTTACCTCATCAAGAGAAACTATCCTCTCTTTGGAAGTCACACCTACTCTACTACATACATACTTGGTCTTACACTTTGGACATTGCAAGTACACTTCAGATTCATTTACGTTCCATCCAACTCTTAGTCTTCCATACTCTTTCCATTTTTTCATCTAGTCTCACACATCTTGGTCAATACCTAGTTCATGGTTGAAACCCATCTTCAAAAATCTAGGAGAGAAACTAAAGAGGCTCAAGAGTCCGCAAACATGAGCTCTTATGAGTATGACAATGATATATTTTTCAATTCTGATCATACTACATTACCTGACATGGATTCCTATAGAAACATTCCAAATGTTGAGAACATGGGCACTACAAACAACAATGATACACACAATGATGATATGGACAAATTTTCAGTACATTCAGCAGATGTGGAAGAATCCATTATGAATCCCCATTTCAATCGATTGGTTGAAGAAATGATGAGGAGGGATAAACAATACTTCTTACAAATGATGGCACAAAGTGGAGCCAAGATACCTCATGATTTTGACATGTCTCAAATAATGGAACATATACCTTTGCAACAACCTCACTCCAACATGGATCAAAAGAAACCAAATAGTGGAGGCAATAGAGGACCACATATGGTACCTGAATCACCATCATCATTGTTTCAAAAACCAGAGGTCCCACATACACATGGTCAAGCATATGATACTCACCTTCACAGACCATTATGGAAGTCTTATGCAGAGAAATATGCTCAATCACATACCAATGCTAAGAATCAACCACCAAAGCAATTGGATATTCAAAGGCATGCTCAAAATTTGGACACAAGGAAACCCTGTGTCAAATTTGGGGGCAACACATTAGAACATGACATGCCTGTAGAGTATGGTATACATGGACAAAATAGATATGGCGTTCCTCAACATGAATCTATACCAAGTGGTCCATATACGCAGCATCACTATAGACCTCCTCCATATGAACATGTGTATGATCAATATCATCCATATATGCAACATGCTCCTCCTCCTATTGGTGCCTCAAGCATGGGGTATGGTCCAAGAAGTCGATCTCCACCTAAGAGCAATTTGGAGCAACAAATCAGGGACTTACAAAAGAAAATGGAGGACATAAATACACCAAAGCCAACATACACAATGAGAGACATATGTCCTTATCCATTTGACAAGAGCATTCCAATGCCTCCATTTCCTACACACTTTGTGACGCCTAAGTTTGATAAGTATAGAGGAAAAGGGGATCCTAAGGCACACATAAGACAATTTTTCATAGCTTGCATTGAGGTAGCAGCAGAAGAGACATATTTGATGAGATTATTCCCACAAAGCTTAGGTGATCAAACTATGGAATGGTTCTCTCAACTCCCACCTGGAATTAAGTCATGGGGTGACTTAGCAGAGGCATTTATTCAACATTTCTCCTACAACATAGAGACAGACATATCAGTCACTACTTTGTGCAATACTAAGCAAAAAGAGGGAGAGTCTTTTGCGTCATTTTTACAAAGATGGAGAAATCTAGCCAGCAGATGCTCTTGTGAAATTCCACAAAAACAAATGGTAGAAATGTTCACCCAAAACGTTAACAAAGACATTGGTTATGATCTAAGGAAAGCTTGTTTGTCCACCTTCAAGGACATCATTGAAAAAGGCTTAGCAATAGAGAAGGTCCTAATTGAACAAGGAATTATTAAGATATTCAAGGAAAACAAAGATGACTTTAAAGGAAAAGACAAGCCAAGATTTTGGAATAAAAACAAGAACACAGTCAATGATGGTGTTGTTGATGCCAACACAGTGCGACCCAAAGTCATCTTTTCAGGATCAAGTTCTACAAACAATCAAGTGAATACTCAAACAACTTCTAGATCACGAAGGAAGTACACTCCATTGGGAGAACCACTTGAGTCAGTTTTCAAGAAGTTAGTGGCAAACAAGGTGATCACAATTCCAAATTTCCCACACATAAATCCATTCTTGACAAAATATTGAGAGAAACTGTCATTCCTACTGATCTGAATGTGGACCAGTTTCAAGCCATGGCGGGATACCTTTCCATTCCACACTCCCTTACTTTCACAAAAGCCGATGACACCTCCGTAAGTCAGCCACATAATGCACCACTACATGTTGAAGCCTTCATACACAAACATAGAATCAAACAAGTCTTGATAGATGGAGGAGCAGGTCTAAACATTTGTACATTGAGCACTATCAAACAATTGGGATATTCAGATAAAGTTGTGAATTCTACAAACAAAATTACCATCAAAGCATATGATGATGAAGAGCGTTCATCCAAGGGCACAATCACCTTACCTCTCAGAGTTGGGCCAGTTACGAAGGATGTGGTTTGTCAAGTCCTAGACATTGATCTCACATACAACATACTCTTGGGACACCGATGGATTCATGAAATGAGTGCAGTCCCATCTACATATCATCGATGTATCAAGTTTCCACACAATAGAGTTGAAGTGACCGTCAAAGGAGATCCAAATCCATTCATATATTGCAACAATCTACGACCTAGATCAGAAATAACAATTCCAGCTAATCGAGAAGCTATTCCATCTTCAGCATATGTAGATCTAGAATCATTGAAAGCTTTTACATCAAAACAAGCAGAGCTAAAAGAAAAGTTCAAGTTTAAAGACATGGGATGTGGTGAGTATATCTTTCATGTTGATCAACTCCCACTATCTCCTAACACATTCAGTCAACATGAACAATCTACAAACAATTTGCAATATCAAGGAATTGGGTGTGAACCACCTAGTGTTGTGGCTACTAAGTCTGAATGCAAATCTCCTCTAGTGGTGCAAGCAACTCTTGATATCAATAGTCCTAAGAGTGGTTCCAACAAAGAATCTACTGAGCATATCGCCAGCCCTCTTGATAACTCACATAGCTTTACCATATCATCCACTCATTCCATTTCCACTCCACTTCCAGACTTGGATCAACAAGAATTACAAAAGCCCTTACTCATTGGGGATCAAAAATCAAGCTTTGAAAAGAAAAATCTAAAAGTCAATAATAAAGAAAAGTCCTTTAGTCCAAATCAAAATCAAAAGCTATTGGACTCTGCAAAAATCAAAGTAAAGGATAAAAATCCTATGAAGAAAAAAGAGCAAGAGTTGATCTCCCCTAATATCAAAATAAGTGAGGGCAAAAGTTCTACAATTTCAAGTCAAAAAGCATACTTGTTGATCTTAAGTCTCCATCATGCTATCCTACTTTCACTTCTTTTCACAATCATAAGCCTTCATAACTCTTCCACTTGTTCCACACATCAATCCCCTTCTAGTGATACATCATGGACCTTTAATGGAGCTTCCTCAAAGCACTTTGTTATCAGGGATGCCCAAACTTCTTTAGGTGACATGCATACGGGCCTGTGTAGCCCACACACTAGTAATTCTATCTCAGTTCCTTTATCAAGGAAGACAGTCACTCAAGCTACATATCATTCAGTCAAGGAATGTCACAGCTACGATCATAAAGTCAAGCCTTGCACATTTGAGGTAGGTGATTTGGTTCTCAGAGAAAATCCTAAATATCAGCAAGATAGAGAGAAGAAGGGCAAGTTCGAACCAAACTGGCTTGGTCCCTACATTATTACAGCAGCATATGGATCGAGTGCATATCAGCTCTCAACTACAGAAGGTGAACCTTTGGAGGATCCTATCAACAACATGCACCTTCGCAGGTTCTACGCATAGCTCTTCAGAATATCCAAAATTCAAAAATACAAAAAAATCAAAAAATTCAAAAATACAAAAAAAAATTATAAAAAAAAAAAATCGTTACTTGGTGAAAACCTGGCAAACAAGCACCTTGTGACACAAAAAACATTGAAAAATCAAAAAAAAGTAAAGAGAAATAATTTCGTCCAACGGTGAAAACCACTTCGGTGGCGCCCTGGGCAAGTACCATGGTGAAAACTGGGTCACTAGCGCCATGCGTAGAGACATTGCTCCTCCCTCCTTCAGGATTCACTTTCATCCTTTCACTTTGCACACACTCACAACCTATTCATTCATAATAAACTTACCCATTCCCATCATGGCTTGTTATTGATCTACCCAAGATTTGTTAGCCATTCATAATAAATCTCCCTTTTCACCTCCCTTTCCATCCATAATAAATCAGATCCTATTTGTGGCTAAGGCAAATCCTGCGTCTAGTGATGGGTGTGGAACTAAGAACATCACATGTTTCGAGGAGTACAGTTTCTTCCAGCTTCCTTCAGTCTATCCGCGCACAATCCACAATAAAGCAACATTTGCATCACAAATCCGCAATAAAGTTTCATCTTCTCCACAATAAAGTATCAGTTTCATGGATTCAGTCAGTTTCAGATGAGACACAGTAGCAACAATGGGCTTCAACAAATCAAATCTTTCAACAGACTCAGACAACATATGGTTCAGTGCTATTTATCCATTTTGTGAAAGTAAACATTGTGACCACAATCAAATAAGACTTATACAAGTGACAAGAGACACAAACTTGAGGACTACAGTGGATGTTGGTGTCGAGTCTTGGTTTTCTTTTGATTTCATCTTTTTTTTTGGTGACATGTCTTTTAGCTTTTCTGGGATGTCTTTGACTAGAGATTCTATCTCCAAGATGTCTTTGACTAGAAAGGCGGGGATGGGGTATCATCACCTATTTGTATTTTCTGTCTGTGGATTCTCTCTTAGTAATGCTATGACTTGTCCAAGGATATGAGGACACTGTGAGTCTAGTATGAATTGGGGCATTCCTTGTTTGTGACTATCTTATCTCCATGCAAACAGGTACAATGACTTTCTAGGTCGAACATATGCCTTGATTGTCATAACCTATTTTTCCATAATAAAGCTCAATGATGATAACGCACAAGAAGTTCTTTCACTTTCATATCTTCTGTCTTCCATCCCCCTTTCTTGATTGACTTCCATCGTCCTTCTTGAGTCCACGTAGCCTGCTATCACATGACTGAGTATAATGACACACCAAAAACATTTGCATTTCATGTAGTTGCACTTGCATTACCACATATAAGCATTTCATACATACATATAGATATCACATCCTGCACACAACACATATTAGCACATTTTACATTTTCATCATGTAAATAATTATTTTCATTATCATATTCATTTGCATTTCATACATTCACATTTGCATTGGCATAACATATAAAACATAAAAGAGCAAAAAAAAATATTGCATTGTATCATATACATATTTGCATCCATATCATAAGCATCACATAGAAACATACATCACATAGGTACGCATGCATATAGCTACCACAAAGATGAATCATCTCATATATATATATATATATATATAAAATGTCATGATACAATGATGTCAAAATCATATGGCTACAATCACCCGCAGGTGTCTACATCATCATACAAAATGGTACAAAACTGATACAAAGGAACCCACTGATAACTCCTGCCAACACTGTTGGTAGTGCTAATCCTATCCATGTCATGGTATCCCATGCCACTTGTCCCACCCTCATCTCCAGTCTAAGGGCATCCCTATCTCCGTCTCGATTGTACAAAATCAGCTCCCCATAAATTGGTATCCGCATAATCCTGTATACATCCTCTAGGGTGACTGTCATCTCCCCCATCAGCAAATGGAATGTGCAAGTCTCAGAGTGCCATCTCTCTGCCAGTGCAGTCAGCAGTCCCATGTTCGCCCGAAACTCAGGCACATACAGAATATGTCATAGACCCATAATCTCAATCGCAGCTCGGTCCTTGGCTGTCAACTTAGGTCGCAACCTCTGAGTCGATGGGAATCTCTCCCGTGACTCCAACATAGGCAAATACTCCTGCAGTCAAGCAAATCAATCATGTCAGTCATCGTGGCATTCACTGTTCATCACAAAATGCTACTCGCTATCTAAATGCATATGGATATCTACCCTAGTGACACTCACTGTTCATCACAAAGTGTTGCTATTTATCCTAGTGGTACTCACTGTTCATCACAAAGTACTACGTGTTTGGCACTCCCTATTCATCACGAAGTGCTGCTCACATTTGCACTCACTGTTCATCACAAAGTGCTGCTCATATTTTAGTACTCCCTGTTCATCACAAAGTACTCTATCTTTGTACTCACTGTTCATCACAAAGTGCCTTGATCTATCCTAGTCTTCCTAGAGGACCTGCTTGAGTGTATCCCCTCAGCAGCTTATCCAATCGACAACATATGTTCATCACAGAACTACCGATTTGACCTAGAAGATGCAAATTCATACTTTTCAAATGCAAACACGTTTTCCTGACATAAACGTGCATTTATTACATTACCTAGTATTCATTAATGACAACAATAAATGCATCAAAGTACAAGGAGGTTTTGTGGTACTCACCGGCTATCCTGCCTCCGCTGGCCTCTAGAATCGGTGAACACAGTCGAATCTATGAACAAAAGCCATCGCTGCTGACTGCTCCTTCTCTATCTCGCTCTGCAATATGGTCTCGTGGATGTGTAGATGACAATGAGGATGTATTTTCCCCCGTGGTCTATCTTATAGCCTACCCTAGCCCTCGCCTTCATTTTCCGAGTCAGTCTTCATTATCCCGTGACTTTGTCACTTTATCCGGTCAATCCATTCTAGCCTTTCTTTCTTATCGAGAGATTGTCTGCAATCTTTTCAGACATTTTCATCCAATCTCTCGAGGGGGCATATCATTCACATTCTGGGGCAACTCTGTATCAGTTCATATTATCTTCTTTGAAACAACGCGACAAGCTGCATTGTCTCAAAGAGGGGCAAAATGTAGACACCTAAAATTGTCCAGTCTAATTAAATAAATATTTTATTTATTTAATTATCTAAGCTTAATTCTTCTATTAATTAAATAAATCTTTATTTATTTAATTAATTCATTTATCCTCTTCTAGCCTTATTTCTCATTTAAATAAATACATTTATTTATTTAAATTATCCTTTTCCTAAATTAAATAAATATCTTATTTATTTAATTATCCCACTTCTTCTATTAATTAAATAAATCTTTATTTATTTAATTAATTCATTAGCCTTTTCTACCCATGACACATGTCATTCATCTCTTAATTCATACACTACCTACCCCTTTCATTATTTTATTATTTCTTTTACCTACCCTCTAATCATAGCTGACCTCCTTTTACACCTCTCAATCTTATCCCTCCATTTCATATAGTGTCTTCTATATAAGGAGATGCTTCCTTCATTATCAAACCCTAATCAATCATCCTAATCAATCACCCTAATCATTCTATGCATTCTAATCATCTTTTATGCACTTGACTACACTACGATCCTACTTGCAACCACATTCCGTTCTTTGTTGAGCTCTTGTGCACATAAAATTTGAGAGCAAATATATCAAAGATCAATGGAGATAGGAAGAATGGAGATCAAAACCCTATTGGACATGTGATGGTATAATCTTTGTGATTTCATTTGATTTGCATTGTCTTAGGTAATCTTGATATGTTATGGTGGATCTTTGTTGTTGTTAGGCTAGGATTTTGTGGTTGAATTCATTTAGCCTTTCAATATTGTTATTATTATTATCCATTTTCACCATATACACCTGCTAATAAGGTATTGTGGACACTTTCAGTAGAAGAGCATGAGGCAATCATAGATGCATTGCATAAGAGAGAGGATGCATATGGTACATTAGGTTGAATCAAATTTATATGCATGTAAGTTTGTGTTACTTGTCCCTTTAACATTGTATTTGTCTACATTTGATACAATTTTGGTTTCATAAACAACATTGTATTAGTTATCTTCTTCTTAATGTTATTTTGTGCACATTGTAATTGTGTTACAATTGAATTCTAATTTTTTATGATATATTTATTTTATTGTTTAATCTCTTCATAGATTAATTGTAAGTTCAAAGATAGAATTATGTCTTAAATATGACCTGACTCTAGATTTATCATTGTATGACAAATCTATATTTATAGTGTACTTTTTTATTTTAGTACCATGAAGTCCATGCTTTTCATACCACTACTATCCGCACTAATAAACCATCAATACACTAGTAAAGTAGTGTGGTCAACTTAAGAGGAAAGACAATACTATGTTTGTAGCTTCCTAATAATTTGGTTAGCCTTAGTTCCATTAATCTATTGGATTCCTCTATGAGATTCATTTATAATTAATAATCCTTTTATATAATCATGATAATCATGATTCCTCTATGAGATTCATTTATAATTAATAAGTCGATACTTGTGTGAACTCTTTTAAATATTTAATCATGATAATTGTTTTTCTTTGTTCCTTTGACATTGTATTTGTCTACATTTGATACAATTTTGGTTTCATAAATAATATTGTATTAGTTATCTTAATCTTAATGTTATTTTGTGCACATTGAATTATAAACTGTTGCACTATAAGATGATCAATCACAATGTTAATATATAAAGTCATAAATAGATCGCATAACAAGTCATAAATAAAAAGTCCTATATACAATCATATAACAATTCCTGATGACATAATAACAAGTCTTGAAATAATAATTTAATAAGGAAATGACATTAAAACAAGTCCAAATAACATAATAACAAAATAATGTATCACATATATAATCACTAGAGTGCGCCAAATCACATAACACAACCTGATATCATAATAGCAAGGAAATGACATAATAAAAAGTCCTATATATAATCACATAACACATAACAACAAGTCCTATATATAATCACATAATAACAAGTCTTGGGATAACATAACAAGTGTCATCATAAAAAATCCACAATACAATAACATGACATGATCTAAAATATACAATCTAAGAACTCACGTGCATCTCATCTGCAGTCCTCTTCACTCCATGTGAAGGTGGCTGAGATGAATCATCCTGTTGCACGTGGTCTTGAGATGCACCATCCTATGTCTGTGTAATATCAGTGTCTCCACCCTCCTGTGCAGTATCAGTGATTCCACCCTCCTATGCAGTATCAGTGTCTGCACCCTCCTGTACATTATTAAAAGATTTTACATGAGAAGAAGATTTAACATGAGAAGAGGTTACTTGCATAATTCACTTATAAAGTAATTAAATACTAAAAAATTTAAAGTAAATTACCATATGACCGTGCTCTACAATACCCTCACTAGTACATGGAGGTCCACTATCATGAACAAGAAAAGTGGTTGCAGCCAAGTCCTACAAAAAAAAACATTGTACATCAATTTTGATAATCCCTATAAAAGCTAGGTACACAGTATAAACAGATTAGAAATTATTTTTGTAATCATCGTGCCTCAAATGATAATGTTGATGGTTGCATCTGGCTCAACCCCATAGCCGTACCAATATTGGTAGTGGTGTGGACCTGAACAACATATATAAAGCATGAATCAAACTTGTATATATACATAAATTATAAAGTATATATATATATATATATATATATATATATACTACAAGATTATCACAGAAAAGCATACATGTGACGTCGGCAAAGTAATTGATGGTCGAAGGCGTACATGTGATGCGCCATCAAACAATCCAGAAGCCTACAATTGGAAAAAATAATGAATATGAATCAAAATTGTACTTAAATTGGTAAGCATGTAAACACTTCAAATTAATGGATGAAAAACATACTAGTGGTATATGAGGTTGAGCCTCAGTGGTCCATGGGCCACTTGAAGAACTACCCACCTCAGTGCTACATGAAGCACCCTACAAAATTGAAAAAACATATCATATGTAAATCATTACAATTAAATATTTATTGTTTATTTTAAATGTACATATCAATACAATGTATCTAGATGAAAGTGCATACTGTAAATGGGGCACCAAAATCTCTAGGTATTGAGGTAACATGTTGTCGATTCCTCAATGATGTGGTATGATCCATCCTCTATTCAGAAAAAATTGACTCATGTTATGGTTCATATGTGTATATACAAGGAATTTAATAATGCACTGTAAATTATACAAATAAATTTGTACCTATGTAGGCTGATCATCGTCTACCCATAGGAGATCAACATATGAAGGGATGACATCAGCATGTGTAGCCTCCTCGGCATCATCATAACCACCATGGGCAGCATCAACATCATCAAAATCACCATCTCCTCCAGGGGAATCCTCACTCTATGGACCCCTACATACATCCCCATAGCTCGTGCAAACATGTGCTAAGCAAGGGGCAGCCCTCACCTCCCGCAACTACTGTACCAAATTGCCCGATAGGGCACTCAATGAACCTAGAGCAGAATCCACTGCTCGATGATGGGTAGGTGCTGGAACAATTGGTGATGGAAGAGGAACCAATGGATCATCGCGCACATGCTTTCTAACCTTGTCACTCAATTTTGCTCCTGGCCTATCCTGAAGCATGCCTCTCCCAACCCCCTAAAATGATCTAATATCAAAGTAATTGGGATTTTTGCCCAATTCAAATTCTGCCCATAATTTCTTCAAAAAATACATCGGGACCTCATGATTGGAGTGTGGTGGAGGGTCAAAGACCATCCACCACTGCTCCCAAAAGTGGCTAGCAATGCCCAGGTGTCTACACCATTGAATAGAGATCCGTGGCTTCTTTGGATCTATCTCTTCACCCGTCTTAGGGTTCACAAAATATTTTTTTCAAATCTATTTTTGTTATTTTTAAGTCATTAACTTGTTTGTATGTGAGTCCATCAGCGTAAAATGCACGCAATCCCTCACATCAACTATGATAGCTATCTAGCTCACTATCTAATGCCTACACAAACTGTACAATGCCTTGCATACTATCTACAAGGCGTAACAACTGAGGAGGTGGATGAGGCTCGTGCTTAATAGTATGATTATCTCTAATCAAAGCATCAATATTTGTCCTAAATGTTTGTCTCAATTGATCGAGTGGAGGTGGAGGTGGAGGTGGAGGTGGAGGTGGAGGTGGAGGTGGTACTAGACCTAATAGCTCATCTATCTCAAACTTATCCATCATGTGAAAATAATCTGCATATATATACAAACATGAAAATTTACAATTACAATTACAAACATGAAAATTTACAATTACAAACTATTTAATTTATATTTCACCTTCCAAAAAAACTTATAATTAAATACAATTTAGCAACTTAAATATAAAAAAAGGAAATTCACATATAGATCTATAATATTATTAATAGGTGGGTAATAATAAGCATCATTTAAGAAATATTATCCACTTAAATCAAAGTATAAGAAGAATTCTACAAAATAAAACATCATAATGCCCATGCAACTCAAACAATACTTTTTAACATCTAAAGATGAATTAACTTATAAGTTCCATAAAAATCATAAAAACAATCATAAGTTAAAGGCATAAGTTATATCTATGAACTTGTCAATACATGTACTACTTTGTTGTGTTCTTTTCTAGAATCATTGGATGATTTAGTGATCACAACTAGTAGTACTACACTAAGTTGAAGCTTGAATAAATGACCATTTTTTGTGATTTCACATTCTAGTCATTTACTTGGACATCTTGGCACTTGAAAATGATCATCTGACATGAGATGAATTTGTTTGATATGTTTTATATGTATTGATTTTATTGATCTTTTAAGGTTTTATTTGAGGAGGTATCATAGATTTCTCTATTCATCCTATTGTGGTAAAATTAGAAAGGGATAACTATGATTCTTTTGTAAAATGGTATCTTGATAAGTTTTAAGGTGGTGTAATCATTTTCCTTTTATGTATGGATTCATACCTAAACTAGAAACACTAGAAATTATATAATCTTGGTGTAACATCATTGCCCATGTAGGAGTGATTTGATCTAACTTATCAAGATCATGATTCTATGTGTATTGCATTGGATATTGATTTCCCCCACACACTTTGGAATAGACTTTAGGAGATCCATGGAGACCCTCATATCTCTCCATTCCTAGAGGATCCTATTGTAGATTGTTTCATTCCATTTGTACTAGATGAAGATCACATACCCTTCGATGGTGATACTTAAGAGGAAATTTATTATATCATATTAAATAATTTATTTACTTAAGATCAAATTTTATTTACATATTAAATAATTTTCAAAATAAATTTTAATTACGTACATCAATTATATCAATTAGAATAAACATTTGGTAATGAAATACAAGCAATTATCATAAAAAATTTAGAATCAATTCATTCTAAATGTAAAACGATACATACACATATAAATATATAATCAATTTTTTAATTTAATATATACTTGGCAAAATAAATTTATATAGACGTGTAAATTTTTAAGTAATTTAGTGGGGTTTATATAATGAAACCTATCCAAGAAAATTTGTCATATATTAGAATACATAACTCATCTAAATTAGATTATTTGGGATAACTATGATTCTTTTGTAAAATGGTTTCTCTATTGATTATTTGGTCGCAATTATTAATATAAATATTAGATCATTAATAAAAAATAGTATATAATATAATTTGTAAATATTTAATTAATATTATTATTAGAAATATATTATTATTATGTATATTATTAATGTTGTTTTATATATTATAAATTAATAATAATTAAAACTAATGAATGCATACTTAAATGATTAAAACTAATTCTTTTCCAAGAATCTAATTAGATATAAAAGAAAACTACTAAGTGACGAAGGTAATTGACAAGCCTATAATTAGGTATTGCGATTTGAATTTACTCAAACATATCAAATCTAACGAGGTTGATAGGACAAATTAATCACTTCAAAATTTGAAATTCCAATTCAATTGAATAGTTTGGTATGCATCTAGCTCGGCATATTTTTCCTTTTGTTATTAATGAAAATAATAAAACCATTTTAGTTATGGATATTTCCATGTCAACCTTGTCTACAACACTTATAATGCATATCTCACAATTTTTAGTTTGAAAATTAAATGTAATGGCCAATAATACTTACTACAACTTATGGGGCATTGGGGTTCTTTCAAGTGTGTTTTATGTAAGGAAATTAGTGAGATTATGATCATCCTTTTGTGCAATGTGAATTTGCAAAAATAATATGGAATTCATTTTTGCAAAGATGGGGGATTGAATGACGATGCCACACAATCTCCCTAATATTTTGGACTATTTGAAATTTAATATGTCTAGTCCTATCTTGTGGTTCATTTGGAATTAAACTCCTATCATCATCATTTGGACTATCTAGCTAGAACGGAACATGCGAGTTTTCAAGGATAGGGAAAGAGTGGTTAGTACAATATGGGATGTAGTGGAGAGGTCTCTTTGGTCGAACTTGGTAGCGTTCATATTAAGATGATTAGGAAGTAAAGAGGAAGAGATGGCTTGGGTGGATGCTTGGCTGAATTTTAGGTGGCATGGTGGGCCAACAATAGAGGTTGATTGGGTGACCAATCTAGGTGTGGGGCAGAAGGATAAGGATGGGTTTTTTTGATGTGAAGCAATTATAAAAGGAACATTAATCCATGGTGTCCAACTCAATTGCTTAGGAAATGAAAACATTAAAATTTCTGACACTAAATATAGCCACCATTACGAATGCTTAAGGTGGTTGATAACATAAATGTTTAGGGTTTTAATTAAAGATTATAATTTAGGGTTTAGGGTTTAGGGTTAATCAACCAAGATAGTCAAATTTCTCCTGGGACTTGTTTGTTTTTTTCTATTTAGGGTTTAGTGTTCATTTTTTCTGTTCAGGGTTTATTGTCTATTTTTTATGTCTAATGTTTATTGTTCATTTACGTTTTTGTTTTTTGTTTTTTCCTACGGTTTTTACTATTCATGTTTTTTGCAATATTTGAAACTAAAACCTATTTTAAACATGAAATAAAATAAAATAAAATAAAAGATGATTTTCGAACTTTAAAACATAAAAAATAAAAAAATAACAATACATTAACATTTTTTTATGAAAAACAATAAAAATATATAAAATAGAATATAAAAAATAAAACTAAATACCTGGAAGGATGTAAAAATGGTCTAGGGGGTCAACTGGGTTGAAAAAAATGGGTACCTGTGCTCCTAAAAAACACCTACCCATTTTTCAAACAGTAAAAGTGATAGAAAATGGTTTAAAAAAAAAATTCAATACATTTTAAAAACAGGCGCCCATTTATTTCAAATCAAGTGCCCAATTTGAAATAAATGGGTACCCGTTTAGCTTCAGGCACCCATTTCTAAATGAGCACCCGTTTCTTTATGGCTCGGGCACCCGTTTCTAGCGGGTTCATTTCCCAACCCGCAAACTTCCATGGGATTGGGACCCAACTTTGTGCGTTTACCCCCTTACCTTTTATTCTTTCCTTTTCTTTTTCCAACTTTAATAGTTCTCCTCAAAACATGTTATCTTCTTCTCAAAAACTGATAATGAATCAGATGAGTTAATAAAATTGTTAACTAGTCGATTTATTTCCTCTTGTATCTTGTTGATCTTCTTGTCTATATCAACTGTCAAAAAGTTAGTCTTACAAGTATCTCTGTACAAAATTTTGAATTCCTTTAATGTGATACATAATTCTATTAGAAGTGTGTCAAACTGCCTTGTACACTTGTTTATTTCTTCCTTAAAGAATTTTTGTTTTTCCTTCTCTAATCTCTCCTTGAATGCTTCCTCTTTTATTTGTTCAACTGTCATAGTGTTTTCAATAATATACTTAGACAAAGTGTCAAGTTGACTCAACGAATCTTTATTATCTACATTACATTTTGGAGCTATCATCTTCAGAATTGGAATTGTATCATCTTTAGCCTTGTATGCTTGAGAGCTACAATTTGTTATTTTCTTTAAGGAGTCCAAAAGAACTTTTGTTACATTATTAGATGAGCCAACAATTTGTATTCCGCCAGTGGGAGCAGTTTCCTTGCTTGTGATGACCTCTGGTAGGTCAGTTTGTGTTTCCATTTCTTTAAGAAAAGGTTTGGTTTTCTCAGCTGATGCTGGTGGCACTGACTCTGTATGAACCTGTTGTTGTGATGGAGCCTGTTGCTCTACTTGTTCTATGTTACCATCTGCTGGTTTACCTTCTATGTTATCTGTTACCGATGCCTCACTAGCCATATCTGTCTTTCCAATTGTGTCCTTATCTACCACAATGTTAACTTTCTGAGTATCAATGTCAACTGTGTATAACACCTCAGATTTTGGATTTGTGTCCTCTTGTGGTATCTCCATACTCTCATTAGCCAGTTGATTTCCAGTTGTAACTACCAGTGGAGTATTTAGAGGCGATGGGGATAAGTTATCTTTTATTTTTATGCTTGGAGGTCCACCAACCTTGCCTTTACCCTTATCCTTATCTTTCTGATATAATTTGATAGGTTTAGGATTTCTATACTCTTCCTACTTTTCTTTCTCAACAAGGAATATGTCCCATGCATTAGCAGTTTCCTCTACAACCTCATTTACTCTACCAACCATAAGTGCTACATGACAATGTGCAGTTGAAAATACTGACCGGTTAGCCTCTGAGATCATATCATCTATCTCCTTTGGTGAGTTAATAGGATAAATAGCAAGTAGTTTCTCAATTTTTATTTTCAAGTCAAGCTCTACAATAGTGTGCGTTCTAGCTTCAAGTCTCTTAAACAGTTCTACCGGTAATTCATCTACAACTTGCATCAAAAATTTCTTATGGATATCCAAGTGTAGAATTACATTGTTTTCAACTTTCTCCTTGTCATCAACTGATAATGTATCATATAATTTTTTGATGTTCTTAAACTTTCCTTCCTCTGTTATTTCATCTAAAAGATTGTCAATTGGAGCAATATTTTGTTGAGTCTTTTTCTTTGGTGTTAACTTTTTCTTCTTTGGAGTTGTCTTCTTAGCCGGGGGCCTTACTGCCTGTTGTTTTTGTCTGGTTCTTCTAGGTGAAGGTGTGGATACCGGTGAAGGTTCTCTTTTCCTCACAACTCTTTTAAATGCAGCTGGCATGTCACTCTCTAAAGAAGTTGCTACTGGTGAAAGGTGAGTTTCTGGCTATTGTGCTTGTAACTCATCTTCAGTGATACCGGCTTGTATAAGTACATCTTCTTTGATAGCCTTTGCTTACCTAGATCCTCTTCTTACTGTTGCTTCTACCCTCTTTACCCTTTTCTTAGATTGGATTTGACTTTCAATAGTTTTAGCACTGCCAAATACCTCTTCTTTAGGTTCCTTGGGTGCCTCTACAAGGGCTTTTGCATATGTTTCAATTATGTTGTCATCAGTTTCATAACCCATTTCAATAACCCAAATGGTTCTTGGGACAACTGCCTCCATCCAAATCTCATCCTTCTTAATAACAAAGCATATTTCATCCTTATACTTATTTACAATTGCTTGTGAAAGTCCGACTCTAGTATTCATCCGGGCCTTTAAGGCTTGAAAGTACTCATTTATATTCTTTTCTCTGTTTTCACCCATGTTGTGCAGTAAATCAGACAATTGTTTGCCTACCGGCATATCAAAACCAAGATTCTTGTTACTGATACTGGGCACTTGTTTTGTTATGTGCAGCATTAAATAGACAAGTAGGTTTCCAAATCTAAATGTCCCCTTCTTGTCTTTCCTAATTTTTCCAAGATTATCAATAAGCACACACATCTATTTTTGCATTATCCTTGATCATATCATAGGCACTCTTTATGCATAAACTAGAAACTGAATTTAACCTGTTTGCATGTGTTGTTTTGTAGCCTAAAATCATGCTAATGAATCTGACATTGATGTCAGTCACATCATTTACTCTTACAGACCTTTTATCGGACGTTGCACCTGCTAGGTTCATTACTAGGTCATTTGAGACCTTCTTTGTCTTATCAGGTATGTTACCAATGTAGGGTAACCCTGTTAAAGATTTTACTACCTCTTTATTAATTTTGTGGATTGAATCTAACCAAAAAAATTCACCATGAACCCTGCTTAAAACTATCCTTATAACATCCTTAGGGAATTCTGGAATACTGAGGATTTCAGTGAATCCTAGGGTTTCGACTATTTTGTGTTCAGGTTTCACATTACCGGAATCATCACAAATTTTAGTCTTATACATGTTCTTAATTTCCTCATCACCTAATTCTTCTATGTGACAATGAATGTACATTCTAGGGTCTTCTGCAAAAACTACTCCTTTGGGAATTTGAGAAAATGCACCAACATTATCATCGTTCTTAGAAATATTAGGAACTAACTAAAATATGGGCCTAGGGCATTTGATTACTTTGACTACAGTAGGGTTTGCTATGAATTCAGGTATAGAAGAAGATGTCATGATTATAAATACCTTTCTCTGCCTTAGGAATGATTGATTGCTGAATTGCTTTGCTACTTTGCTCAAAATGTGTTTGCTTGGAATTTTCACACTCTTCGAATGTTTGAATGCACGATGAAGTAGAATGGAGCCAAAAAAACACTAATTTATAATGTTAATTTTCCATATTTAATGCTTGTCGATTAAGTAATCACTTAACTTATCTACCGGTATAGAAGTAATTTTAACTTCTCACCATCAACCGAGGGAATAATAGCATGTTTCACATTTGATTGCCAAACCCTCAAAGAAATTTTCTTCAGTTAGATGAAGACTCTCCTACCGGTGGAATTTTACTTTCTTCTGTTGGTGGAGTGTTACTCTATTTTGCCGATGGAGGAGTATTCCTATCAACATTTAGTTCTGATTTCCTGACCCATTGTTTTGAGAATTCTTGCTTTACCTTTCAAACTAGCACCATTGTTGTTTACCGGTGACGACTTGCTTCTACAAAATTTTGCAATATGTCCAATTTTGTTATAGGCATAACAAGTCACATTGTTTTTCTGAATAACTTTTCCATATCCTATGTTGGTTTGTGTTCTACATTGATTAGATAAGTGTCCAAATCTTCCACAAACATAGCATCTCACATTCATTCTACAATTCTCTGAATTGTGACCAACTTTGTTGCATTTAGAACATTGACTAGTGGGTGTATTAGTATTCTGATAATTTCTAGATCTACATTGATTTGCTCTATGACCATACTTGTTATAGTTAAAGCATTTGCCATTGAATTTATAAGCAGTAGGTTGTCTTACAGGTTTGCCATGATCCTGTGTGTTTGCAGCACTGGAGCTTTCACCAGTTTCAAAGACAAGACCATTAGTGTCACCATTAGGTTTCTGATTCTTCAACAAGCCACCAAGTTCTTCTAAGCTTTTCTTGAATTTTTTTTATGTTGATTTGTAGCAGCCAGTTCTCCTTCCAAGATACCTTTTTGTCTCATGAGTTCATTTGAGTCATCCTGTGCATGCATCAGATCTGTCTTCAACATATCATTTTCATAACTAAGTCTTGTGTTTTCATGTGCAGCTTCATTCAGTCTTCTAGTCAAGTCTTTTTCACTCTTCTTTCTATCTTCAATTTCTTTACAAAATCTCATAGTCATATCCTGCATCTCATTCTTTGTTGTCATGTTTTCTTGTTTTAGCTTATTCATCAGATCACTAAGAGTTTCCCTTTCATCATTCTCATTTTGCATCTTTTCACAAAGTTCTCTTGTCTTGTTTCTTGAAATGGTGAGGTTTTCTTGAAGTGCTTGAATAATATCCTATGCAGCTTTTAGATCATCTTCAAGTTTGATATTTTTCAATTTTTTTGCATCATAGTCTGAGAGAGCTCCTTCTAATTGCTTCATCAAGTTTTCCATCTCTACTGGTGTCAAGATCTTCCTCAAGTTGTTAGGCTTCTAAAAATAGAGGACCAAGATCTGATACCAATTGTTAGGATACCCATAGATACTGAGAGGGGGGGGTGAATTAGTATCTAACTAGTTATAATATTTTCTTGACTTAAAACATGCAAAGCATATTAATACTTTATACCGGTAAACAAGAAATAATGCAATAATCAGAGATAACAGCAACCACATGAAAAACACACCATAGCACAGTAGTTTAATGAGGAAACCTGGTGTGGGAAAAACCTCGGTGGGATTTGTGACCCACAATATTCACTTACTGGCCAATAAGAGAATATTACTGCTACAAGAGGGGACTGCACATGTAGGAAGGCCAAGGGCCTAGAGCTCACAACTCAATTACAAAATGGGAAGTCTCACTGACTTACAAAATGGATTATATAAATCCAATGTCTTGTACTACTTCAAAATAGCATCTACTATGCCAGATCCAGTACCAGTTTATATCTCTGCTTCTTACATAAATCCTTAACCTATAATTCGTATAATAGGTCTGCCTTATTTCGCCTAATTACATTCCTCCATGCTTACATAATTGTTCTACAATGATCTCTTATATATATGAGTCATTTTACAATTTCCCAAGTTGGCTTACAATGATTTTACAATAATAAACAAAATAAATTAGAAACAAAATTCCTGTTGGCTTCTGTTCTAGTATGCTTCCTTTCACTATCGGTGCCGATGGTCTGTGTGCCGGTGTAGAATCTGATTTTGCTGGTGCCGATGGATTGCCTTGTTGGTGTCATAGGATTGTAAGGTTTCCATCAATGACAAAACCTTCAATCAGCTATGATGTCTCATTGGAATGTGCATTTGCCAACACTATAAACCTTCTAGAAGCTGCACCATCACCACTTATCAAATCCATCAAAATATCTTCAATGAATCTCAGCCAGTAAAACCCATACCGGTAACCAAAAGGCTTACTAGAACATATGATAGCTTCTAGATCACCAGATCTTGAACCAACTGAATGTGACATGCATTTGAACGACATGAATAACCAAACCAAACCAGTTACACCAAGCAGAACAAATTGGAGAATACTAGAGATGATCTCTAGATCAACATCACAATCCAACCACTCTGTCGAAACCTGATAGATAACCAAACAAGCTGGTGTTGACATCAATAATAAACATCAATGCAAGACATAATCGATTCCTCCAAATTGCAAACAATCTCCCCCTTTAGCACTGATGGCAACACTAGATTTGAAAAACATCCAAGTGTGAAGAAGTGCCAAACAAGCCTCCCCCAATGGAAGACATCCAACAAATAATATATCAATGAAGTTTTGAACCAAATAACCAAACCATAGACCAAACTCTCCCTATGACTGATATCTCTGTTAAGCTCCATTTTTCACATATATATCTCTCCCCCTTTGACATCAATTCCAGAAATCTGACATAAACATCAAAGAAAAGCCATAGATCCTCTGAACCACACAGCTGACTACTCCTCCTGAGTAGTAGTACCAAATCATCAATCTAGAATGAATGATAGTTCTGATTACGCATACCAGATTGATGCTAATTAGCATCACTCAAGTCTCAACCAAAGGGGCAAAGATCCCCAATCTATCTCTAAAGTAATCAAATGATTCCTTAGGAAAAGGATTAGTGAAGATATCTACAATCTTCTCTTTATTGTTCACATAAACCAATCTTACTTCATTTGCTTCCACCTTTTCCTTCAAAAAGTTATACTTGATTGATATGTGCTTTGTCTTAGAATGAAATAATGGATTCTTTGATATGTCAATAGAAGCAGAGTTATCACAATGAATAACTATCGGTTCATCACAATCCACCCTTATATCCTTCAACATTTGTTTCATCTGTAGAACTTGTGTACATGTAGTAGTAGTAGCAGCAACATACTCAGCTTCAATAGTAGATAAAGAAGTATATGTTTGTTTCTTGCTGATCCATTTCCAAGAAAGAAAACTCCACCGCATGCTCTTTTCTAGTCATCTGTATCTCCAGCCCAATCCACTTCTGAATATGCACATAGTGTAAATTTATCATAAACCATAAACCATACCTAAAAAATCCTAGCTACTAAAGCAAGGATTCATCATAATCAATTCCTCTCTTCTGAGAATATCCATTGCAGACCAATCTAGCCTTGTTCCTCACAACTTGTCCATCTCCCAAAAAACCATTTAGTTCCAATAACATTCTTATTTATAGATTGGGGAACTAAAGTCCATGTGTTGTTCTTTTCTATATGATCCAATTCCTCTTCCATATCTTTCATCCAACACTCATCCTTACATGCTTCATCTACTAATGTCAGTTCAATTAGAAACATTAAGCATACCTCATCAGCTTCCAACCTTCTCCTTGTCAAATTATCTGATCTTCTGAATGATTCAACCTTACATACCTAGGAGTCTTTTGACTTTCTGATTCTCTTCTCTGATCTTCATTTACTGTTGAATTTTCTGATACTACCGGGGTAACTAGTTCAACATTTTATTTCGATACAGGTGTTATTGGTTTAGTTATGATCATTTCCACTTCTTTTCTCTCTCATAAGTTCTTATTTGACCTCTATACTTCTCATCCATTTTGACATTAACACTCTCTATAATTCTTTGCAATCTTTTATTATAATATTTATATACTTTGCTTTCATTTGAATAACCAAGAAATATTCCTTCATCACAACTAGGACCAAACTTTCTGATTCACTACCAAAGATTCTGAAAAACTTAACTATAGATGTATGACCAAATCATAAGTCATAAAGTGACTTACTAGTAAACCAAACCAGATCTAAGATCCAACAAATCTTCGACAATTAATCTTCAAATTGGTTTCTCAACATCTGAAATAGTCTTTCAGATCACTACTGGGGGCAATGCAAGATTTTTCATCAATTTGCCTTGCCC
The DNA here is from genome assembly GCF_030272615.1 of Cryptomeria japonica. NCBI lineage: Eukaryota > Viridiplantae > Streptophyta > Pinopsida > Cupressales > Cupressaceae > Cryptomeria > Cryptomeria japonica. Next base: position 125,422,685 of record NC_081406.1, on the reverse strand, counting down.
TAAGGCTAATGCCTTAGTTACCAGATGAGATTCTTGCAGGAACATTATGCTCTGTCGGTTGAGTAACCGGGGTATTTTCTTTAGTCAGTTTATCCGCATACTTCATAACACACTTCTTCTCATGCTCCTTCTGGATATCATCAACCTTCTATTCTCCCTTCTCATTGGATTTGTCATTTTCTGCCAATAGGTTCTTTCTTCTGCAAAATTTACCAATGTGTCCTACTTTGTTGCATGCATAACAAGTGACATTGTGCTTCTAAATTGCCTTACAATAACCTTGATAATTTCTTGACCTACATTGATTTGCCATAAGTCCAAACTTTCCACATGCATGACATTTCACATTCATTCTACAATTTGTTGTCCTATGACCATACTTTTTGCAATTGAAACATTGATCGGTACCTCAATTATTATTCAGATTGACTCTATTTCTGCATTGACTTTCCATATGAACAAACTTATTGTAAAAAATCATCTACCATTAAATTTATGTGCATTGGGTTGCCTTACCGATGACCTCTAATTTGGGTTGTCTGGTGGATTCTCCTAATTGTTCTTCTGACCAGATGTATCATCCTAATTTGTAGTACTGGAGCTTTCTCCATGCCCAAATCTAAGACCTCTAGTTTCTCCATTGTCCCTTTGATTTTTCAATAATCATCAAGCTTTGCATAACTAACCTTGAACTTGTCTTTGTACTCATTTTCAACATCTAGATCAACTCTTAGGATTGTCACCATTCTTTCCAACTCTTTCTCATTGTTCTATGATTGCACCAATCTAGTTCTCAATATATCATTCTCATGCGCCAACCTAATGCATTCTTTAGATCTATCTTTCAGATATTTAGCAATATTTTCTTCATTCTTCTTCTGGTCTTCAATCTCCTTGGACATCCTCATGGCTAGGGCTTGCATTTCATTCTTCGTGACACCATTTTCCTGACTCAACTTCTAACATAGTTCCTTTAAATCATTCTTCTCTTCATCATCATGATTTTATAATTGATCACAAAGTTCTTTCCTTTTGTTTTGAGAGAATGACAACCTCTCCTACAAAGTAAAAATGAACTCCTTCACAGATCTCAGCTCATCTTCCAGCTTCATGTTCCTCAACCTTTCAGTATCATAGTCCTCAAGAGCTACTTGAAGTTCCTTCCTCAAACTTATCTCCATATATTCTAGATCAGGATCTTCCTCAAGTTGTTAAACTTATTCCAAGGCACCGGGCTCTGATACCAATTGTTGGGATTCAAGAACATTCTGAGGGGGGGTGAATCAGTGTTCTACTAAAATTATGAATTTTAACCTTATTAACTATTACCGCATCATTTATTCTTCATGGTGAGAGTGGGTCATCTTTTCCTTCTTATGTTGGAGTCCTAGTTCATGCCATATTGCCTTGGTTCAAGTCCTTAATGTGGCCTCAAATCCTTTTTCTAGTCATTTAAATCAAGTTCAGACAATTCATTGTACTCCTTGAACACATCAAACCGTTCTAAACTGGGTTCAAGATGTTCATTTAGGTTCAATAGGTTCCAAGGTGTTCAGAAAAGGTTTTTCGTACTAACGTTTTCTCTAAGTTTTTGTAGCGGCTCTTTAATAAAGTTTTTCATGTTCAGTGATATAACATTTTTGTTGAATTTGTTGAACTGAGTTCAAAGGGTTCAAATATGTTCAACGTGTTCAGCACGGCAAAATGGTCAACAGTTTGACACGGTGTACATCTTGAACTACTTGAACACTCAAGAAGTTGGTTCAAGATGTTCATACGGGTTCAATGTTGGTGGGTCCTGCGGTTTCTAATGTTTTGAGAAGTGCATTTATTGCTAAATACGGAGAGGCAGAACCATATTGTAAAGTGATGTCATTCTTTGGTTTTTCTGAAGTAAGTGAACGTTTTTGGAACTGGCAGTTTCTTAAAGTACGCTGCCATGCATTCAATGCATGCGTGTGGGGGTCTAACCTATAAACTTGCCGCGTTCGGAATGAAATTACGAAATCATTGCATTTAATGTGTCTGTATCAATACCTTTCTCAATAAGGTATGAAAATCATTTGTGCTCTGCATTTGCTACTTGCTGTTGGATTTTTGTTTATATTATCCCTGGATAGGAGTCTTTCTCGCTGCTAGCCGTCGTCCGATTATACAACTGTGAAGGTGAGTCTTTCCTTAATTTCTCCAGTGTTTTCCCTTGCATTTTCTCTCATACAGAAGGTTTCACTGCAATCAAATTTAGGTTTCTTGTTTTTGAAATCATGAAGTCCACCCTACACTTGTTTGGAAACATTTTTAGCTTGGCATCCATAGAAGCCATAGTTAGTGATACTGACTTAAAGGGTGAGAACCTTGAAGATTCGAAAGAAAGGGTGTTCTAGAGTGTTGATAAGTCTTTTTGTATAGAGATTTTGAGTAGTGGCCTTTACTCCAGCAATTCCTTGTCCAGAGTTGGTTCGGGAGTGTATTGCTAGATATGACCCTGTATCTGAAACTATTAAAAGGGATAATGGCGAAACCCTTCTTGCCATTAACCATGAGGTGATTGCTTCAGTGTTAAAGATATCGGATTACCAGTTTTCTAATTTCTCCCCTGCCCAGTCAATTAGTGAGTTCAATGCAGATAGAGCCGAACATAGGAATAATGTGGTGAAGTTCTGGTTGAAGGTCCCTCAGAGAGGTGGTTCTAGACTACCTAAAAATCCTAACAAGAAGCACATGTTGCCACATATCCACGATGTGATGCTTCTATTGCATCGAGCCAGAGGTTCTGTCGAAGCTTATAGCTTTGATGATTGGATATATTGCTATGTACAATTAGTTTTAGAAGGAAAACAATATTTGGATTGGGCGGAGTTAATTGCTGATTTGATGAGAGAGCAGTTGAGTCTAGCCAAGCAATTTCAACAAAACTTCTTCATGTCCTCGTATCTTTTGTATTGTCTAGCCTGTATTAAAGAGTTAACGGGTATACCCAAGTAGCCCACTAAGGAAGATGTTCCGGTGTATGAGTTTTATCCGATGCTGCAAAAAGACAATGCCCTACAAGATTTTAGAAGGGTACACAATGCATTCCTGGGCGATATGTGTCATGAAATGAAGGGTATAAAGGCCAAATAGATTTCAAATGATGCACAGTCCTTGATTAAGAAGTTCAGAAGCTTTTACATCCAGTTCCCACGCTTTTTCTATATACGAGTAGGAGGCTTTGAAGAGGAACCCTTCAAGCTTCCACATTTCTATTCTGATTATTTTGTCCTAGCAGAAATATGCAGGCAACTGACTTCCATGGTCAAGAAGGCACAACCTAAGGACAAGTGGGAAGGTCATTTTCCAATACAATTGGGAGTGTTATCCTGTAATTCAATGTCTGATGCACTAAGTATAGGAGCAGACCTTAGAAATTTTAATTTCTCTTTGTATGCTAAAAGAAAAGGGTTTGACAATAAAGGATTTTCTCGGAGCCTTGGCTTAATGCTTTATCTTCCCATGCCACAGTTAGAATATTTTTGGGAAGACTGTTCAAATGAACTTGAAGTCTTCAAAAGAGAAAACATGAGATTGGTGCTGGAACAGGTTATTTCTTTGCAAATAAGGTTAGATATTAAAGCACTTGAAGAAGATTATCTTGAACTATTTGAACCAGGGTATTTAGCCCATGCAGAGACTGAAATGCCCCCAATTAATTGGGATGAGGACAAAAATGATGACATACAATTGAGAACCGAACAAGTTTTGGACAGAACTGTGGCATGGGTGGTTAAAAAGAAAGCAATGAAGCCATGCGCCAAGTCCCTTTCTACGAGAAGTATGTCTTCACCAAAACGTCCTTCTAACAGTGCTCCTGTTCATGCAGGTAAGGAAATCAAGTCAGCTCAGCCTAGACGCAGATCTAGCCCAACTCTTGATTTCAGTGACCCTCGGCATACTCAATCACGTAGTGCCGCCCAGAGGAGGATGGACCAGGTTAAGGATATGGGAGTAAAAGATGTCATGCTTGAAGCTCAAATCTTTGAAATTGAAGATTTGGATGGTGAATTTGCTTGTGCTCTAGACTCCCAAATGGTGACTGTGGCTATGACGCCACCCCCAAAAATGATTGAAGGAACTTCTCATTCTGCTGTGACTCCTAAATGGTTAACAACCTCAGTGAGCAAGAAAAGGAGCTTTCTTCCTGTGACCATTCCAATTCAAGAGATGGTTGCCAAGTACTCTGAGAAGAATCCAAAGCCAAAGAGGTTCAAGACCACTGCTCACCTGAACAATGACGAGGAAACTGGTAAATGGATGGCGGAAATTGCCTCTTACAAACCAAAAGATGAGAACAAAGAGGTTGGTTCTAATGATTTTGAAATCACAAAAGTAGAGTTGGGAAAGATGAGCAAGGATACAAATAACCATTTTTTCCAATTGTCAGCAAAGAAAATGCTTACCCGGTCAGAGAAGGATGGATGGGAGAAAAGAGAACTTAAAAGACACATAAGTGTTTTGGCTCAGTTCATCAATAGCATCGGTTGCCTTGGAGCAATTCCAATATCCCATGCCATTGAGAATTTTGACCCAACTTCTCCGGAAAACAAGAAGTTGATGAACCTAGTTCAACGGGCTAAGAGCATCACTGAAGCAGTTGAAAAGTGGATTGAACAAGTAATCAAAGATGGTGAAAAATACATTACTGACTCCCAAAAGTCGTGTGATGAAGTACAGAGCCTGATTTCTAAAATCCAAAACCAACTTGTACCATGGGAGAAAGAGGAGCACAAATGGCAAAATGTCCTACCTCTGTTTACCAAAATCGAAGAGTATGGAACTACCAAATTTCTGATAGAACATTCAATTAAGTTGGTAGCTAATGAATGCCAACTTTTTGTACAAAAGAAAACTATCATGTGGCGGGTGCTCACCTTTTAGTCGGTAATTACGGATGCAAAAACCTCCATCTATGAACTCCAGGATTTGCAGAGCAGTATAGTCAAGGATAATAAAGTGGTTAATCCCAATCATGACTAGGAGCTAGGAATTTGCAGGTCAAGCACATAGGAAGCAGTCAACTCTTTCTGGTTGAACATGGAGAAGACCAGAGTTAGTTGTAGTTTCACGCTGGAGGATATAAACAAAGTGGCTAGGATGGAATCTATGGTTTTCATTGGGAATGATCAATTGCTAAAGCACTCAGAGAAGATGGTACAACACAAGTGGAATAAAGAAGTGGCAAAAGAAAAACTCAATGTGATGAAAGTCCCAAGCCAATCAATGATCCAGGAACTCATAGCTGGTCATGACCCTCGCGAAGATGGAGATGAGGATGATGATGAAATATGACATAATGCATCCACTATTAGCTAGTTTTCTTTATTTTTAAAACATTTTTCATAGTTATGCAAAAACTTCGGGACAACCGTCCCAAAATACTTTCTGTTGGTTTCGTAACTGTTTTATCAGGGAGTGGTCACGTTTTTAGGGAGACCTCCCCCATTTAGACTATAAATTAAGTAAATCAGATGGTAGATGGGTTAGATTTTAGTAACTGATTTTGGAAAATTTTGACTGAGTGTTTGTTTTGATATTTTCTGTTCTTAATCAAAGGAAGAACCAGATGGTTGAGATCTGTGGTGAAAAAAAGATTGGTAGTTGTATCATTGTGTCTTTGATTACATAAAAATATATATATGAAATCTGATCATATTGTTTTTTGGGGAGAAGAAAGATCTGTGTATTTTAATCCGAATAGATAACATGTCTTTGCATATGTTCATCCGATCAAGTAACAATATTTGATCATTTCATTGCAGTTTTTCATTATTCCTCTGATGTTCTTTCCTTTGAATGTATTGTTTACTCTAGAAAAGATTCATCTTTGCGGGTGGATTTATCTTCCTTGAATCTATTCCTCTTTATTTGGAAGAAGTATATTGAACTTTGTTTCAGTTGCTGTAGTTACATACTTTGAAAATTAAGGAAATAGTTTCCATTATTTATGAGATATGAGGAAAGTTATAGCCTTTCATCCAAGAATGAAATAGGCGGCCTTATATGCTTTCTGGTTAAAAGCTTTTCATTTAGATATAAGTAAAAACAAAAACGCCATTTTGTGAAAAACCTAGATAGGGAGCTGTACCTAGGCAAAAATTCAGAGGGAAGTGATTCGAACAAACTCTTACCCAACTATTCAGTGAATCATTTGTTCTTAGAAGAAGGTAACAGAGTTAAGAATTAATCATTTAAAAACCAAGAGAAAATATGTTCACTAACAAATTTTTGGCGACCCTGCTGGGAAGTGACACAAAGAGAAAACCAAATTTTTCAATAGACCAGTATGTCATAAATGTGAGCCCATAATAAGCAAAAGTGTATGGAGTGCAGGAAGATTGTTGAGATTGAGTCTTGTTTGAAGTAACCTGGTTTTCCTACAAATAATCATCCTGGATTCTCGTCCATATACTAGAGCACAAAGAAGAGAAGGAGTAATTGATAACTGTTTTGAAGAATTGCAAAATCTATCATTCACCCCAAGTTTTACTCCTAGAAGGAAGGCCAAAAGCAGACCTTCATCTCCTATCAGAGTTACCCCTATATCTTCTTCTTCCCCTTGGCAAGCACTAACACTTACTAGAATCCAAGCCCCACCTCTTGTAACCATTCATCCAGTGTTCATTATGGCTCAACCCTGGGGTGCGGCTATTGGACCTCTTGCTCTCGCAGCCCATAATCCACTACCAAAAGGAGCAAATGATGTTTTACCCAAATATAAAGGTGATGGGAAAGTTTCTGTTGAAGAGCATTTGAACTCTTTTAATGTAGCAACTGGAATCCTAGCAGTTCAATATGAGGACGTGGTTGTTAGGCTTTTTGCCCAAACCCTCACCGAAGGGGCAACAAAATGGTTTAGTCAGCTACAAGCAGGATCCATAACTGACTGGCAAATGATGAAAATCGCTTTTGAAAAAAGATTCCAAAGAACTGATGATGAACACACACTACTAGCTCAACTCACATAGATGAAGAAGGAAATTCATGAGCCAATGAGGGATTATGTGGCAAGATATAATAAGATTATTCACAAAATTCCTCAAGCCAAGAGACCAACAACAGATAATCAGCGATGTTTCTTCATAAATTCCATGCCACCTGACGTAGGATTTCACCTCAGAAGAAGTAGGCCGGTGGACCTAGAGACTGCACAAAATGAGGCTATAGAGCTTGAAGATGATCTGATAATAGATGGCAAATGGAGGAAAAATGTACAAACTCCTCAGGGACAATCTCAGGCTTCTACGTCCTCTACTGATCCGGTTGTTCAGCGGCTTGTCAATGATATGATTGCTTTAAAGAGGCAGATACCTAAGCTTGGAAACTCTTATCCACAACCTTATTAGGATATAAGTAGGAGAACTTCAAATCAATATAACTATGGATGACCGTTGCAACTTCCTGCAGCTCCACACAGATTACAGATAGAGGCACCTCCTGACAAAGGTGTCATGTGTTCATTTCATCTTACCAGTGATCATGATGGGGTTTCATGTCCTGATATGATAAGACACGTTCAGATGCAAAACACAAAGGATGAATTAGGAGAGTTCACTGAAGCAGAAAGAATTCAAGAGGCACCTGGCGACTCTGGAACATTCTACCTCGAATATGAGTTAGATTCAGAAAAGGGTAGTAACATTTTGGCAACTCTTGAAGGTTGTTCATGTGCGATTCTAACAAGGAATCAATGAACCTCCCAGCCTTCTTCCTATGTGAACCCTTCTAGAAACAATTTCAAAGGCAAAGATCTCCCAGGTAATAGTTTTTCAAAGGTTCCTGAGGTTAAGATTTTGCAAAAGAACCATGAAGATCATAAGATCTCTTCCTCTTCTTCCTACTTTGATATCATAGAATTCTACAAGGCCTCTACTATTCAAATTCCTACCACTGAGTATTTAAAGCTTAACCCAAAAGAGTTAGATAAATTGGTCAAATACGTTAAAGGAGATTCCCTTTCGGAGTCTCAAGTACATGGATGTATGAAAAATGGTGATTTAGCTGTTGCAGAGGGGTCTTCATCTATCCCCTGCTCATTGGCTAATCTGACAGATCCCTGTGCTTTTCATGATACAAAGTCTGGGCATGAGGTCGAGATTCTGAAACCTAAACCTTTCTATATTTCCCTTCTCCTGAATGGCCAAAAGTTAAGTAATTGCATAATTGATTCAGGGGCTTCAGACAATATAATGCCTTCTCCTATGGCTAAGTCTCTAGGTTTGACCCTCACTAAAATATTTGGGATATGCTTTTCAATGGATGGAAAAAAGGTTCCTCTTATTGGTCAGGTGAAGGACGTTCAGGCAGTGCTAGCAGCGTGCCCAAACAAAAGAGTAAGATTAACTATACTGGTTGTTGATATTCCGACGAGTTACGGAATGCTTCTGAGTAGGACATTTTGCAAAGATCTTGGAGGTGAAATCAAAATGGATTGGTCTGAAGCCATTATTCCCCTTGGAAATCAAAAAATCAAGCTTCAACTTGAACCCAAGAATAAGTATACTGTATTTCCCTCAGATAACCCGAAAGCCCAAATTCTATTTCAGGAGTGTGAGTTTGGAAACTATCTTGTTCTTGCACCTGGTGAAAAGAAAACAGACGAGGCAACTGATGAACTTGATGGACTATGGCAGATGGAGTTTGATGGAAGCTGTGCTAACTCCAGTTCTGGAGCAGGGGTGGTTTTGCTATCACCAATTGGTAATATTTTCCCCTTTTCCTTCAAGTTGGAAAATTTTGACTGAGTGTTTGTTTTGATATTTTCTATTCTTAATCAAAGGAAGAACCAGATGGTTGAGATCTGTGGTGAAAAAAAGATTGGCAGTTGTATCATTGTGTCTTTGATTACATAAAAATATATATATGAAATCTGATCATATTGTTTTTTGGGGAGAAGAAAGATCTGTGTATTTTTAATCCGAATAGATAACATGTCTTTGCATATGTTCATCCGATCAAGTAACAGTATTTGATCATTTCATTGTAGTTTTTCATTATTCCTCTGATGTTCTTTCCTTTGAATGTATTGTTTACTTTGGAAAAGATTCATGTTTTCGGGTGGATTTATTTTCCTTGAATCTATTCGTCTTTATTTGGAAGAAGTATATTGAACTTTGTTTTAGTTGTTGTAGTTACATACTTTGAAAATTAAGGAAATAGTTTCCATTATTTATGAGATATGAGGAAAGTTATAGCCTTTCATCCAAGAATGAAATAGGTGGCCTTATATGCTTTCTGGTTAAAAGCTTTTCATTTAGATATAAGTAAAAACAAAAATGCCATTTTGTGAAAAACCTAGATAGGGAGCTGTACCTAGGCAAAAATTTAGAGGAAAAGTGATTCGAACAAACACTTACCCAACTATTTAGTGAATCATTTGTTCTTAGAAGAAGGTAACGGAGTTAAGAATTAATCATTTAAAAACCAAGAGCAAATCTATTCACTAACATTAACACAACAACTTAGCAACCAGTAAACATAAAAGCATATAACAATAAGTAATAATGCACCCACAAAGATGAATGCCATAACACCATAGATTTATACGTGAAAAACCTCAGTGAGGAAAAACCACGGTGGGATTGGAGACCCACAATATCTATCCACTGAGTAGATGAATAAATATTACATTAAGGGGCATGTACATGTAGGAAGGCCAACATCCTAGAGCACACTACTCATCACAAAAGGAGTCTTACTGACTACACAAAACTTTGAACAACAATCCAAAAAGAGATTGAACTGCAAGAATAGCATCTCCTATGCCTGAGTACAGTTCCGATTAAGCTCAATGTTCGAGGTCTTAAACCTTTTACACAAACCCAATTCAATCACCTATGATCGACCAAAATTACTGCATATGATTACAACTTTATTCGCATACAAATAATCCTATAACAAATGACTGATGATCTAGAAATAGATCTTACATCATATTTATACCAACTTGGGACCTAAAAAATTAGGTCGGCTACCTGAAAGATAATATGATAAATCCATTACATAAACCCACAAACCAATGATAACACAAGTTGGCCTAAGACTGAAACAACATTAACCAAATAATAAATCCAACCAGTAACGCATCAAGAGCATCCACCAATACATTACATAAACTAGTCCATAACCTAATAGAATAGAATTAGGTCCGGTACTAAATGCATCACCACCGATCAACTAGAACACAAACATGATAACCATTAGCATTCCAAAACCTTCTAGAAGCTGCATCAAGACCACTTATCGAATCCATCAATAGATCTTCAACAACGCTCTATCGGTAAAACCCTTACCAGTAACTAAAAGGCTTACTAGAACATATGATAGCTTCCAGATCACCAAATCCTAAGCCAACTGAATGTGACATGCATCTGAACTACATGAATAACCAAGCCAAACCACTTCCACCAAGCGGAACAAACAAGAGAATACCAGAGATGATCTCCAAATCAACATCACAATCCAACCACTCTACTGGAACCCGGTAGACAACCAAACAAGCTAGTGTTGACATCAACGACAAACATCAATGCAACACATAATCAATTCCTCCAAATTTCCAACAAATTTAAGCAGTGCCTTGACCATTTACCATTTGTTAGAATTCATTGGGAAAGCCAAAAGCTTTCAACATCATAATGAGAATGTTCCACCTTACCCGGTCATATGCCTTTTCAAAGTCAGTGAGGAAAATAGAAACATTCTAATTGGTTAACTTGGCCCAATTCATAGCTTCCCAATCTATGATAAGGTTCTCAAGAATATACCTACCCTCGATAAAACCTATCTGACTATTACAAAACTAGGAAGAATGTCCACAAGCCTGAGAGGAATTATCTTCGCAAGAATTTTGTAAGAAATATTCAATAATGTAATTTACCTCTAGTTTGGGATTAAGGATTCATCTCCATCTTTGGGAAAGAGTTTAATCACTCCTTTTTTAATCTCAGCACCTAAGGAACCTTTAGCCATCACCTCCTCATATAATTGTAGTAGGTTTGTGCTAATCCAATCTTTAGCATTTTTGTAGAACTCAATGGGAAGCCCATTTGAGCCAAGGGCCTAATCATTATTTAGGCATTAATAGCCTTGTGGATTCCTTTAATCGAGATAGGATTCTTGAGAGATAGCCTCTCCATCTGAGTTCTTGTCTAGAATGAGGGCCCTACACCTATCCCTAGCTGAGAGACAAGCCAGGGAATCACCTTCAGAAGTGAATAGACCATTGTAGAAGTTGTAATACCCTAAAATTGGTCATCTAAACCATGGGCCCCTAATCTTGACAACATCACCAAGGTCCTAACCAAGGCAATTAAATCAATCTTGAGCACATTATTAATTCTTTAATTATCAAAAATCACATGGCAAATCAATTACTCAATATTAATTAAATATTTATTTAATTAACTGAATCATTTCCAAGAATATCATTTTGATCAATTATCCTATTTTAATTTATTAAATATCTTTGCATATTTAATTAATTAATAAATTTGTCATTCAATCATGCGAAAAGAATTAATTTACTACAAAAAGAAGAATTTATTACAAAACAAAGAGTTGAATTGAAAATTAAATAAAATAATTGAATTGAGAGAAATCTTGAAATATTATTTCTTTTTCTAAATTTAGAACTTGATATCAAAAAAGCAATTAATTGAATTATTAATTATTCTCTTAAATTGGAACTTGAAGCTTTTCAGAAAAAGAAGTTCAGTTGCATTAAAAAGACCTTTTTCTTGAATAAATCAAATATGTGCATGGAATTATCTATTTTTATCTGATATGCATGGAATTAATTTATTATTATTTTCCAATGCAACTTGAACTTCTAATTTGAATGCATTTCAATTAAACTATAATTGGAATCTATCTCAAGGTTAACTCAACCTGATTTCTCAATTATTTTTAATTAATCCTAAATTGAGCTTTTTCTCTTGTGATTCCCTATAAATTCAGTCTCCAGCTCTCATTCCAATTCACCCCAGAGATTTTTGAGAACACTCTTGGAGATTGTTATCATTCTAATTTTTCTCTGGAGTCATTGATATATTGTGCTCTTTTTTTAGATTACTTGCATCCATTATTGCTTGAATTGATTATTGCTTGAATTATTCATCCATCTTGCATCCATATAGCTTAAATATCATATAGATTAAATCCTTCATCTTGGTGTATTCTAGTCGCTGGTATTGCTTATAAAAATCTGAGAGCAATCTTATAATCACATCTTTTAGAAGGCAATTGGTCAATTTGCAATGGTTTTCTTATTAATGCTTATATCTGACTAACCATGCATATAATGACTAAATTGAAGTGTTGTGTATTGCAGATATAGCTCCTTATCCCACTTTTCACACAAACATTTCTGGTGCCCACCATGGGGCCCGAGACTACATTTTTCAGTCTCCAAGATTGATTTTTTTTATTTGTTATTTTTCAGGTTTTTTGACTTTTCGGATTTTTGGCCGTACAGCCTCTGCGTCACCTCGTACAACAATTTTTACAGGCTAAAACAACAAACTTTAGGTATCATACGAAAGGCAATATTTTATCGTACGAGTAGATTTTCTATCGTACGAGCAGAGATCCTCTATCGTATGAGCAAACATCATCAGCAATCCTATTTCATGTGATACTAAATCCTGTCTCGTATGAGTCGAGAGTCTGTCATACGATCCCTTATTTTCTGGTAAAAAGGCAAATTTCATGATTTTATCATTTTTTTGATTATTCTGATGACTGACCCTGACTGTTTATCCATCTGTCTCAAAATTTTTCCCAACCTAACTAGTTTTTGTAGGACGCTTGTCGAAGAATATGCTTGTCACACAAAAACAATATGACTATTGATTCATTGTCTTTGCAGGTTGCCTGAGGAGAATCGACTAAACATCGTGTATTCTTTAAATTCATTTTTATGCACCTAACTTGCTATCTGGTTAATGAACAAAATCTGTCTTTCGTGTTTTAGAAAAATCTGAGAGGTAGGAGAGTATGCTTTTGTCTTCTTTTACACAATCAGAAATCTAGACCCTTGAAGTGCTTTCTTAAGATTGATTGCAACATCTTTAGCAGTCCTGCCCTCTCGAGAAGCTAATAACTCTATATCCTTTAGGGTCGGTGAGAGGGGAATGAACTAAGTGGGAATGGCTAGACGCCAAGTACTCCAACCCACTATAAAATAAACATGATTTGATGAAAATCAAGTCAATGGCAGTGCTCAGGAATAGCTCTCCTCTATACCTTCAGGTATATTAAACCTTGGTTTTCAAGGCTAGGAGACCTCTTAATTGAGTTTATACCTCAACACGCCGAACGGACCCCTTACTAAATCCAATTAAAATTAGAAGCTGCCTAGTTCACCTCAAAAAGGGAGATAATCTTTGTGCAAGAGAGATAGTAACTCTCCCAAGATACTTTTCATTTCGTGCCCCCATTAGCGTTTGGAGTCAGATAATACGGCATTGAGAATTCATTGCATGAGACTCAGCGACTGTATTCTGATTAGCTATTGGGTGTGTACCTGAGTCTACAAGAAAAAGGTTTTCTTTCCTCACCAAATTCCTTAGGGTTTGCATGCTATGATTGGAGTCACTATACATACTACTTGTTTTCTATGTTTTCATCCCTAAAACAAAAACTGAAATACCAAAAATCAGTGAAGACCAGAAACAACTCAGTGAGTCGAAACTCTGTCTGTGTCAGAAACTAGTCCATCTTAAATCAAAACTCTGTCCGTGTCAGAAACTAGTTCATCTTAAGTTGAAACTCTGTCCGTATCAGAAACTAGTCCATCTTAAGTCGAAACTCTGTCCGTGTCAGAAACTAGTTCATCTTAAGTTGAAACTCTATCCATGTCAGAAACTAGTCCATCTTAAGTCGAAACTCTGTCTGTGTCAGAAACTAGTCTAGCCTGCTAAAAAATCAGTCCATCTCAGAACTTGTCATACTCAGTTGTCATACTCAGCAGTCAAAAAATTCAGAATTTTTAGTCTCTGCCCTGAGAAAAGTCGTACGAGTCTGCTACTTTATCGTGATGCACCAGTCCTGTGTCGTACGAGTTTACTGATTTATCATTCCATAGCAGATTCTCAGTCGTATGAGTCTACATCATTTATCCTCCTGCACTGTGTCCTGTCTCGTATGAGACAAAATTGACCTTAGTCTTTTGTTGTCCTACACATGCCCATCAGTCGTACGGTATAAGGCAACAACCCGTACAAAATAGAAACTTTTGTCGTCCTATAACTGCTAAATTGTCATCTGGTTCAAAAGACCCATTAATATGAGTCTCTGGTTTTGTTAGACATAACAGTCAAAAGTGCCAAAAACACAGTCTACAGTGAACATAATACTACTTATCATTTTCTTGAGCATAAAACAAATCAAAATAGTGTACCTCTGCCATTTTTTTGTTGTTGCACGATTTGGTCAATCACCCTTCAGCTAGTTCAAATCAAACCACCTATCAAACTCAAGTCACTTAGATAACGTCTTACATAGGATATATCATTCCTGAATCAAACTGAATCTTAGTTGCTATTTTAGAATCAACCCAGGTAAACATCTTATACGGGATAGATCTTTCCTGAAACTAGACTAAATCTCAGTTGTTTCTCTCAAACAATACTTTAACCGAACAAACTAGCACTAAAATTGATCTTGACCTCTGCATCCAAAAACAATCTTTGGATCACACTAATCCACAAAGATGCCTATACAAACCAGGAGTTCCAGTAAGAAAGAAGCCAAACATAAGGAACCAGTCTTCACATACTAGCATAATCCATTTTATTAGGAAGACCCACTCACTGACATACTTTCGTCATCAGGAATATCGACTTTTGATGAACCTCGACCTCCTCCTATAGATGAGATAGTATATGACAACAAAAATAAGGACAATAGTAATGTTCATGGAAGTGATGATTCCTCCTCTAGTGACGCTGATCAAGATGCTGAACCTTTCAAAAAAGAAATTCTTGACTTACAAAAGGACAAAGACTTTAGAAAAGTAATAAATGCTATCCTAGCTAGAGAGAAGGAAGACTATATCTTAGAATTAGCAAGACAAGATGTCAAACTTCCTATTGGATATGATGTTCAGACACTTGTCACCAAAAAGGAAGATTCACCTATCCTCGCAGTACACAAACAACTACTAGCTTTGAAAACTGAGATCACAGAATTGAAGAATAAGGATAAATCTCCGAAGCAATATTCTTTGGAGACAATATTCCCATTTCCATTTGACAAGAGTCTATACATGCCTCCATTTCCTTCGCGAGTTGAAATCCCAAAATTTGATAAATATGACGGTATCTCAGATCCCCAAGATCATGTCAGAGAGTTTTGTGCTGCTTGTATGGAATTCATGCACAATCACACCTATCTCATGCATCTTTTCCTGAGGAGTCTAGGAGGACAAGCCATGGATGGTTCTCAAGTCTACCTCAAGGAATAAAATCATTTGAAGAACTAGTAAAACTATTCTTGCAACAATACTCATACAACATTCGACATCCTGTGACTATGATCAATCTTTGCAATAATAAACAAAAGACGGGAGAACCTTTTCTCACTTTCCTCCAACATTGGAGAAGGATGTTCTCTAGGTACCCACGACCTATCCTAGATTCTGAGAAAATGGATATATTTTTCAATAACTTGGTCCCAAAATAGAAATATAGTATCCAAATGCAAGTACACCCATCATTTAACAGGATGGTAGACAATGCCATTCGAATGGAAGATGTGCTCATCAAAAAAGGGGATATTTCACCTTGGAAGGAAACACAACTAGGATCTATTTCTAAAGAGAAGAACAAGTATTGGAAATTTGGCAAGGACAATAACAAGAATGTTGTTAATGATGGAGTAGTAGATATTGTTAAAACGACCTCACAGCCTGCAATATTTAACTTGGCTAGTGGTACACAAGCACTCAAAGCTACTGAGATTGCAGCAGAGAATACTCCTAAGAAAAAAGAATAAACCTAAGCGTGATTTCATTCCTCTCAAAGAATCATATGAATCCACTTTCAAGACTCTATTGGCAAACAACCTGAAAACGCTACCAGATAACTTTAGACCATATGATCCAGAAGTCAAACCAAGATGGTGGAGAGAAGCTAAATACTGTGATTTTCATCGAAATAAGGGTCATACCATAAACAATTGCATGAAACTAAAACATGAGATTCAAGATCTTATAGACACTGGTAAAATCATTGTCAAAAATCATCTGACCAATGTTGATCACAAAGCATTCAAAGATCCTTTACCTATTTACGAACAAGGTGTAGACACTTAAAAATAGTTATTTTAATTATTTTTTAATTCCTCACATAATTAATTAATTAATTATGTTAATTAAAATTCTTCTCAATATTAATTAAATATAATTAATATTGTCACTATAGCATATGATTGATTTATTTAATAAATCAATCCCTTTCTTTATTCTTCTAAAAAAATCAAATCCTCACAAACCTTCCTCTTAGCTAATTAATTTCAATTAATTAGTTAACCTACATGATTCCTACAAATCATCTTCTTAATTCATCATTAACCTAATAAATTCTTCTAGAAACTCCCTAAACTCACTTAACATTATTCTTTTAGTCAAATTCTCCTACAAATATAAATCCCACCTAACATTTCCTCTAATTCCCCTCCTAATGAGTCGTTAATGGCTAATCATCATGATTAGCCACAAAGTCAACTCTTTGTCCTTTCATCCAGCCACTAGCTTTAAATGCTCTTTTTCTAGATGAATGTAAGATTTTCGAAATCTTACATTCCTCTAGGCATTTCCCTCTCCCAAGGAATTTTTAATTCCTTTTTATTCTTCTAATCCCCATAATATCCATTTTTGGAGAATTTTTAATTCCTCCAATGCATCTTGTAGAGTGTGGAGATACGAAATGCCTTTAAGGCATATTTCTCGGTCTCCACACCCTCTCTTGGACCTTGTGTGACCTCACAAGTAAATCTTAGCCGTTCATCTCAAATTCATCCTAGCCATCCGTTTTCCTCTCCTCTTCCTATAAAATAGGGTTCCATCCCTTCATTCAAAACATCTTGAAATTCAGTAAGCTTATGCTGCCCTTTTGAGCCCAAGAAATCATCTTGGCAACTTGATCATCTCATCCTTATCATTTGTGCACAATATTGGAGAGCCATCTACATCCAGAAATCAAAGGAGCACATCAAGTGGAGCATTATCAAGGGGCGCCTTCACTTCATCAAGCTCAATCCGAAGGAGAAGGTAAAATAGCAAGGTGAAATGGTCTTTTTATGATATTTTAGCATTCTGCATGTTTATTTTATTATGTTTTGATCAGTTTACCTTTCAAATCTATTTTTCCCTCTTCATTTTGGCACGCCAGGTGGGACTCACATCCCTGAGAACTAATGTTATTGTTTTTTTTTAAGGTTTTTATGAGTTGTGAGATGCAGGTTCCAGAATAGCGCGACTACAGAAAATAAAAATAAAAATATGTATATATCTTTTTCGCAAGTTCCAGAATCGTGGCTCTGCATTTCTGCGCTATATCTCCTCCTTATTCTGTTCTGTTTCTTTTGCAGCACAACAGCTCTGTTATCTAATTTGTTATTTGATTTGTTGTTTGTTCTGTTTTAGTATAATCTGTGCGAAAGTAGGAGAGTATGCTCTTGTCTATATAGACAATCAGAAATCCAGACTTTTCACTTTTCTATTCTGTTTAGCATGACTGTATGCTCTGACCGCAAGAAAGTGTGAAAATAGGAGAGTATGCTCTTGTTTATCTAGACAATCAGAAATCCGGACCTTTGACACTTTTCTATCTGTGTAGTGCTACTATCTGCTTTGTTAATCTGTCTGAAAATTGTAGGCGCTAACTGTAGTCTGCATTTAATTTATTTATTTCCTGTTATTTGCTCTGTTTAAATATAATCTGTCCACCTGCAGGAAAGTGTGAAAGTAGGAGAGTATGCTCTTGTCTATCTGGACAATCAGAAATCTGAACCTTTGACATTTTTATTTTATTCTGTTTAGTGAGACAATTCGCTCTATTAAATCTAGGGTTTTTGTCTGCTCTGTTAAATCTAGGGTTTCTATTTTATTAAACTTAGGGTTTATGTTCTGTTAAATTTAGGGTTTCTGTTTCGTTTCTGTCTGCTCTGTTAAATCTAGGGTTTCTGTTTTGTTAAATTTAGGGTTTCTGTACTGTTAAATTTAGGGTTTCTGTTCCGTTAAATCTAGGGTTAAATTTTTTTCTTTTTTTTCCCCATATCTTCTTTATCTTGACTCCATTTCCCTTCAAACTTCACCATATTCTCTACATTTCCATTTTCCACATTTTCTTCCTTGGAGGCCTTATCTAAAAAATCCACTTTTTGAAGCCCAAAATCCCATATTTCTCTATTTTTAGGGTTTCCCATAACTTCTTCCCTTTTCATCCAATCACCTCCAAATTTTTCCCATATTATCCATCTTCAACTTTTGCTTCTTTGTCCCTCTTGGACAAATTTTCCCATTCCTTCATCTCTCCTCCAAAATCCTCATTTTTTCACTTGCATATCCCTCAGAAAGTGGTAAAAACCTAGTCAAACCCCATTTACCCATCAAAGCTTTCTTCAAATCCACATTTGTCATTAGTAAAAAAGTTTTTATTCATGTTTTTCTATTTATTCCCAAAAAATTAAAAAAATTAATATTTTTGTCATTTTGATGATTTTTTTTGCAGGACGCTTGTTGAAGACTATTTTTTCCAAACTACTAATCAAGTTCTTTTGCAAGACGCTTTTTGAAGACTCCATTTTTCAAACTACTAATCAAGTGGTTTTGCAGGTTTCCTAGCTGATTCAACCAAATATTGTGCATTTATTTAAATTAGGCACCTAGATATTAATTAAAATGGAATGAACCATTGTCTTATGTGTCTTTAAGAAAAGCGAAAAGGTAGGAAAGTATGCTCTCGTCTTATTAGATGATCAGAAATCCAAACCCTCCAACCTTTTCTTGTTTGATTGTGTGTTTATCTCTAGCAGGCCTGCCCTCCCAAGTTGCTCTTTGAGAAGGTAAGAGGGGAACAACCCAAGTGAGTACACCCGAACCTGGGGTTCCCAACTCACTATAATAAATAGGCCATTGACTACGAAAGGGTTAATGGTTGGGGCTATATGAGAGTTCACTCTCACATTGGGTGCTTAGTAGGATCTCAGAGATCTCAATCATGCTTGCGTGACTACTAAGTTCTTGGTGCTTCGTTGGGCTATAGGCCTCAATTGCGCTTGCGCAACTTCGAAGGGTAGCTCCTAATGGGAAGACTTACTAAACACCTTGTTCATAGTGGCCAAAAACCCTCTAGTCATTGGTGCAGGAGGTCGGACCTCTGAAGCGGCCCATATTCTTACGGCCCTTAGTAGAGACACAAAGTTCCCCATGAGGAGTTTTCATGGGAATTGATGCTTGGCTGCCCCGAGAAGTGAGTGCCGTGGAGGGGAGCTAGTGGGGTCAAGCATCTAAGTGTCCACTCTGGGTAAGCGTAGATGGGAAACCAATTGGGATTCAATGACTATTGTCCTTGCCAGCCTTAAGAATGTTGTATATGAGCATGAGTGTCTTTGAGATAATATGCATTTAATCATTGTGTTTGCTTTGTTTGATACATACTTGCCAAGAGTAGACTAAATACACATCACTATCCCCAAAAAACTTTGCAAAAATATTTGTCAAGACACAAACAAATTGTCCAAGTTATTACCCACACCAAGTTCAAAATTGCGTCAAAACTCCGTCCGTCCCATTTTTCATAATCCTAAGAGAGAAGCTAAGAGTTTATCCTCTATGTCAACATTCAAGTTTGTCCCTTGAAACACCTACTATCATCCAAATTAGGGTGGTCATATCCCTTCATACAACTTGCCATTTAAATAGATCCTTCATGTTCATGCCAAAGACAACCTAGTCATCAAGTTTTCTTCTAAACCATCACTACCATACCTTCTTCATCAATCATCCTCAAATTTCTTAAGTCCTTTCATCCTCAAATTTTCTTAAGTTCTTTCATCCACAAATTTCTTAAGTCCTTTCATCACAAATTTCTTAAGTCCTTTCATCCTCAAATTTCTTAAGTCCTTTCATCACAAATTTCTTAAGTCCTTTCATCCTCAAATTTCTTAAGTCCTTTCATCATAGTTTTCTTAAGTCCTTTCATCACAAATTTCTTAAGTCCTTTCATCCTCAAATTTCTTAAGTCCTTTCATCACAAGTTTCTAAAAACCTTCCATCACAAATTTTCTAAGTCATTTCATCACGTTTTTCCTAAGTCTTTTCATCACAAATATCGTGTATGGTCGCAACTCGATCCCAAAAGAAAAAGATGGCTGATCAACAATATGGCATGCCAAACATTGGTGTCCTATATGAAGATCCCACACAAGATCATACACAAAGTGGGCAACCAAGCGATCAAGATCAAAGCCAAAATCTTGACATGGTTAACCAAGATGAACTTTGTCCGGAAGTGCAAACTTTCCTAGCGGATTCTTATAACCAAGAGATGATAGAAAAGTTTATTAAACATAATCCTACTGCACTTCTGAAAACTCTTCTTAAACATGGAGCTCAACTTCCACCTGAATTTAATAGATCCGCTCTTGTCCAACAACCACAAGGAGACCTCGCTCCCACACAAAGTGCTGCACCTACCATTCAAACTCAATCAATTGCAGCCCCATCAATCATCCAAGCCCAATCAATGCCACCCATGACACCTCCCACCACGATCTCCATCCCACCTTCTTCCTCCTTACCATCCATACCACTATCAAATCCAATCTCATCCATTCTCCAACAAACTTCTATACCACCTCCTTCTATTCAACCACATATTTCTATTCCACAAACTTCTCTTTCTCCCAACAATGTCACAAATTTTATCCAGACCGCGTTCAATCCTGTCACAATAGTTGGCGGATCACAACCAACTATCACACGAACCCGAGCAACATCGGTCATCACAACCCATGTTCCCACTTCCTCATCATATCAATATATTGGTGGTGGTGCACCTTTTTTAGTTCATCCAATGCTTGGGGCAGATACAATTCATCAATATCAAAGTCCACAACAAGACCTCATCAAGGAAATTCAAGACATGAAGAATATCATCAAAAACATGAAAGAAAACACTAATAAAAGGAAAGCTTACTCATTCGAAGAGTTTTGCCCTTGTCCTTATGACCCATCTATATCAGTTGCACCGTATCCCCCGGGATTTGAGATCCCTAAATTCACCAAGTATGAAGGCAAAGCAGACCCCTGCGACCATGTCCGCGAATTCCACATCTTATGCCAAGAAGTCTCCTATAGTGACCTTTATCTTCGTAGACTCTTTCCCAAGAGTCTCATAGGAGATGCCCTGGCATGGTTCTCATCTTTACCACGAGGTTCCATTGTCTCTTTTCCAGACTTGGTAGAAAAATTTGTGGCCCACTATGCATACAACATGGGTAATGATGTTTCTATGATGGACCTATGTAATACAAAACAAAGGCCTGGAGAAACCTTCACCAATTTCCTACAAAGATGGCGACATCTTATCAAAAAAATTTAGTGGGACATGCCAGAACAACATCAAATTGAACTATTTCAAAAGAACTTGGTGCCTGAACTTTCAAGACCTTTAATATCTCAATGTATCAAATCCTTCCAAAAATTGACCGATAAGGGCCTCGCCCTCAAACGTGTCTTGTTGGAGGAAGGAACCTTGAAACATTACCAGAAGTCATCACAAAGTTCTTCCTCTTATCATAACGACAAGCCAAAATTCTAGGCTAAAAATAAAAACATGGTCAATGATGATGTAACTGATGTGAAGCGGGTCCAAACCGTGGCCACTCCCCCAAAATCCACCACCAATATTCATCAATTCAATAATCAAAATAATTCAAATCAATCTCAAAAACCTCACAACAATATCTCAATCCAAGGACGACCACCCCGATCGAATAACAGGACTCCAAGAGATTTCACTCCTCTTGTTGAGCCTATTGAAGTGGTGTTTCAAAAACTTGTCCAAGCAGGTATAGTGGTTTTTCCAATCACTCGCCCATTTGATCCCAATCAACCTAAACCAAGATGGTATAATGAAAATGAGTATTGTGAATACCATCGTATCAAGGGATATGATACACAAAAGTGTATGAAACTGAAGATCTACATACAAGATCTCATTGATAGAGGTGAGATTGAGGTAGCAAATGCAAAACCTGGTAATTACAATGACAAACTCAAAATGTACCAAGAACCCTTCCCAAAGCATGATAAAGGAAAAGGCTCATCATCTAATGTAATGGATTATGACTATGCTAATCAAGTAACTGGTTTTGATTTTTTAGTAAGTCGCATTGAACCTGCAGACAATCATGTCAATGTCATAACCATCTAAGGAGTTAATCCTCCTCCTTCCCAAAGCAGACCAAACCCGGCTAGAATAGTCATTCAAGGTGCCACGCCTTCCACCTCCCATTTCCAGAATGACTGTAATGCAACTACACGCCGAGGAAGAGTCACCATCCAAGGAATTCCTCCCCCACCAAACCCTCCACTCATGTCTTCCACCCGCCGATATGACCTCCTTGATCAACTTGGGAAGACACCCGCGCAGATCTCCATTTTGGAACTTCTCAAGACTTCTCCAGTCCATAAAGAAATTTTGGAACAAGCCCTTCTCCAATCACGCGTTCCTGATAACATCAATGCCACCCAATTTCAAACCCTCATTGGAAACCTTGTTGCCCAGCAACACATTGTATTTAACTCCAAAGATGCTCCCGCAGATGAGGACCATAACAAACCTTTGCACATCGAAGCTCTCATCCACAAGCACAAGGTCAAACGAATCCTGATAGACGGTGGATCCGGGCTTAATCTGTGTACATACAAATTGATAAAACAATTGGGACTTTCTGAGGATCTGATAGACACATCAGGAAGGATCACAATAAAGGCATATGATGATGCAGAAAAAATTTCAAAAGGCATGATCACCTTACCTCTTCAAGTGGGCCCCATTACAATTGAAACCCCTTGTCAAGTACTAGATCTTGATCTCCCCTACAACATTCTCCTTGGGAGGCCATGGATTCATTCCTTACAGGCCGTACCCTCCACCTATCACCAATGCATCAAATTCCCCTATAATGGAAGAGTGATCACTATCAAAGGTGATCTCCAACCTTTTCAATATTGCAAACTATTAGAGGGGAAGCATCCGTATCATTGCCCACTAAATAGACCTTCGCCAACGCTTCCATCTGACACATCAAATGTTGCCTCCACATCATCCCAACCAAATAATCAAATCAAGATCTTGGATAATGGCTGTGGAGAATACAAATTGGAGGACGTCTTATTAATAGGAAACCTCCCTCTCTCTCCTAAGTCATTTGGCAAACCAAAAGAGCTAAAAAAGGACCCAAAACCAGTCATGCAATGGCAAGGCACCACCTTCCAGCAATGGGGCCCACTTGATAATGAGAACCTCAAAGCAGATATCTCTTCATGGCTGTACCGGGAAGAGGACGATGATCCAACAAGAATATCCAAAGAAATGTATCCAAAAGCATTTGCCATAGTTGAAAAAATGGGTTACAAAGGACACGGTCTGGGACCAGAGGAGAAAAGAAGAAAAGCACCCATAAATCCTATCTCCTACAGATACAACAGAGGCTTGGGGTACACCCCGGTGCCTAAGATTACTATCACTGGTGCCCCTTCTAGTCCTTCTTTGGATATCGAAAGCGCTGACGAAGAGGAATTCTATGAAATGCCTTATGAATATGAGAAAGATACCTTCTTCGATGCTTACATCAATACCATCACCCCCGTAACCCCTCCCACTTCACATGAGCTACATCTTGTCCATCCTGAACTCATTGACTGGGGCCAATGAGACAAACCCAATTTAGATATATGCGTCGATGATAATGCTCTCATTGCTCTCCTAACAACGCAAAATATGGAAGATGGTAATAGAATTGAGGGTATTCAACTACACGAAAAGGGATACTTTGGTAGTCAAGTCAATACCCTTATCCACAAAAAAGATAATAAAAGAAAAAGATATGATTTCCTACGTGAAAACCTCCCTGAGGCGCCTTTGGATGAACAAGAAATAAAAACAAAGGGCATATCTAAAAGTGAAAACCTGGAAAAGGCACTTGATGATGAGGGATTTGACCTCCCTACCATTGGTTACCTTCCACAGGACAAATCAAATTTGTTGATAGAAGAAATAGACAGCATCAACATGGCACTGAAGTCATTCCAAAAAATGTGCTCATTGCCAAATCCCTCACCGAAATCGAGAAACAAGACTTCATCAACTTCCTTACAGAGGTTAAAATCAATTTTGCATGGTCCTATTCTGATATGCCAAGGTTGGATCCTGCCTTGGTGGTTCGCAATCTCGCCGTCCGCCCAGATGCAAAACCTGTAAAACAAAAACTCCGCAAAATGCACCTGCATATTGCTCTCTTGGTCAAGGCAGAACTTCAAAAGTTGTTAGACGCAAAATTTATCAAACCCATAGACTACGCTGAATGGGTCTCCAACATTGTGCCTGTTGGCAAACCTGCTGGGGGCATCCGCATTTGCACAGATTTCCGAGATCTAAATATAGCTTGTCCTAAAGATGATTTCCCGCTCCCAAACATAGATATGATTGTGGATCTTACAGCAGGACATGAAATGCTATCGCTAATGGATGGGTTTTCTGGATACAACCAAATCAGGATAGCAGATGAGGATCAGCATAAAACTGCATTCACAACACCATGGGGTACTTTCTGTTACCGGGTCATGCCTTTTGGCCTTAAAAATGCTAGAGCTACATATCAACGGGCAATGACAACAATTTTTCATGACCTCTTGCACAAAATTATGGAGGACTATGTGGATGATCTGCTAGGCAAATCCAAGACAAGACAAGAGCACATCCCTATTCTAAAACAGATCTTCGAAAGATTGGAAAAATACAAGCTGCGCCTAAATCCTAAAAAGTGTGTGTTTGGCGTCACATCGGGAAAACTACTAGGATTCATTGTTTCCCGTAGAGGCATTGAGGTTGATCCCGCAAAAGTAAAAGCTATTATGGAAATGCCTCCGCCAAAAACTCTCAGACAACTACGCAGTCTCCAGGGAAAACTCTAGTCTGTCAGGCGTTTCATTTCACAGCTAGCTGACAAGTGCCATCCATTTGCACATTTGTTACGTAAAGACACAAAATTCAAATGGGATTGCCTCTGCCAAAAGGCCTTTGAAAAATTAAAAGAATATTTAGCATCACCTCTAGCTTTGATGCCACCTACCCCTGGAAAACCCCTCATTTTGTACATATGTGCTACTACAGTGGCATTAGGGGCATTGCTGGCACAAACAGATGATCAAGGGAAGGAACACGCCATTTACTACATCAGTTGGATGCTAGTAGGATATGAACTCAACTACACCCCCATTGAAAGAGCATGTTTGGCATTAGTATTCAGCACACAGAAACTACGACACTATATGCTAAACAACAAGACAAAATTAATTGTTAAAATTGATCCACTTAAATATCTCCTATCAAAAGTTGCTCTCATTGGCAGAACGGCTAAATGGGTCATGCTCTTAAGCGAGTTTGACATTGAATATGTGGATAGAAAGGCAATCAAGGGACAAGTCATTGCAGATCAACTGGCTGAAGCTCCACTTCCAGGCAACCATCCTCTTCTCACAGAATTACCAGATGAGTTCATTATGACTGTTACCACATCCTCCACATGGAAATTGTATTTTGATGGCTCCTACACTCAAAATGGATCGGGGGCAGGAATATTATTGGTCACACCTCAAGGAGATGGCATCCCCAAATCATACAAGATAGCCTTTGCATGTACTAATAACATAGCAGAATACGAGGCCCTCATCACAAGTTTACGCTTGGCTATCCATTGGAAAATAAAGGAATTACAAGTCTATGGCAATTCCCAGCTCGTCATAAAACAAGTCAATGATGAATACCAGATAAAAGATGATAAACTCCTTCCCTACCGTACCATGGTTGAAGATCTTAAGCAACATTTCACGGCAATCAAGTTTGATCAAATCCCATGAACAAACAATAGGGTTGCAGATGTAATGGCCACCATTGGCTCCCTCCTTCAAATGCCAGCACATAGTCAGAAGTGCGAGTTCTTGGTCGAGCAATTGTTTATACTGGCATACGACCTACCAGAATCTAAAATGGTGTGTGTTCTCGTTGGTCCAGAGTCCCCTTGGTACCAAGAAACCTTCACTTTCCTCAAAGACAACACCCCCACATCTCACCAAAACCCAACAACAAACTTTCATCCGCCGATGCGCCCGTTACACCATCCTTGCAGACACCTTGTTCAGAAGGCATTTTGATGGTTCCCTCCTAAGGTGTTTAGATAAACAAGAAGCCGAATGGGCATTATGCGAAGTACATGAGGGCATCTGTGGGGCACACTCAAGTGGACTCACATTGGCTAAAAAAATTTTGAGAACAGGATACTATTGGCCTAAAATGGAAGAAGATGCATACAACTATGTGAAGAAATGCATCCCTTGCCAGCAACATGGTGACAAGATTCATGCACCGTCACAAGAATTGCAGCCATTCATTACACCATGGCCCTTCTCGCAGTGGGGGCTCGATCTCATTGGGAAAATCCACCCTTCATCTTCCAATGGACATAAATTCATTATCACCACCACTGAATACTTCACCAAGTGGGTAGAGGCTATCCCTCTTACTTTCACCACCGGCAAGCAAATATCCAAATTCATCTTGAATTACCTAATCTGCCGATATGGCATCCCAAAAGTTATCATCACAGATAATGGTAAACAATTTAAAAACCAGGATGTCAAAGAACTCTGCCAAAAATTCAACATCCAACACCGCTTCTCCACTCCATATTATCCCCAAGGCAATGGCCAAGCTGAGGCTTCTAATAAAACCCTAATAAAAATCCTCAAAAAGACAGTCAATGAAGCGGGCCGTGATTGGCACCTCCAAATCCATCCTGCATTGTGGGCCTACCACACCTCCATCCGCACCCCCACAGGTGCCACTCCTTATTCCCTATTATTTGGTTCTGAAGCTATCCTTCCCCTTGAGATCGAGATCCCCTCTCTAAGGGTATCGCTGCAAAACATCCTACTAGAGGAAGAATACAGAATTGCCCGCTTACAAGAGCTAGAATTGTTAGATGAAAGGCGCCTCAAGGCCTTGAATCATCTCCGAGTATATCAAAACCGTCTGCGCATGAGTTATCATAAAAAAGTCAGAACTCGAGAATTCCAAGTTGGTGATCTTGTCCTCATCGAGAATCAGAAAAATCTACAAGAACGAGAAAAGAAAGGCAAGTTCGAGCCTAACTGGCTTGGACCATATGTAATCACAGCGAAATATGGATCAGGAGCTTATCAGTTGGCTACTCTTGAAGGCGATCCTTTGGATGATCCGATGAATATCATGCACCTCAAAAGGTTTTATGCTTAGTCCTCCAAAAGTCTTAAATTGTCAAAAAAAAAAAAAAATTAACAAAAAAAAAAAGAAGAGAAAATCAAAAAAAAAAAGAAAGAAAAACAATTTGTGGCGCTATGGGCAAGTATCTTGGTGAAAACCTCTGTGTGAGTGCCAAGGTAAATAACTGGATCCACTGTCTATCAGGTCGATACTACAAATCATCTGCCATCTAGCCCACCCATGCACAACATTCCTTCTTTTCTGCCTCCCAATAAAACATGTGTATGATGATGAGTCTTTGCCTAAGTCATGAACAAGAAATGTCCCAGTGCAATTGAGCTTTCATGCCTCTGTATAAGCTTCAAGAAGTCTTGAGAAACAATCCCAAGTCCATCCTAGTTCTACTCTTGGCAAGAGGTATCATTTGGTCGCAAGGAAGAGACTTGTTAGATTTTGTTAGATTTTTTTTTTTTTTTTCATATAGGCTTGCATCTTTTGCTCTACAAATGCCACTATTTACGACTGCCTGGGTTCTTCCATATCCAGGTATGTTCTGATAGGTGCATACTGGGGCATATTTCATAGTATGGCATGTTTTGGATCCTTCTTGTATAAACCGGCGACCTGGTACTAGTGTTTATCAACACTTACCTTCTCGTATACAAGAGGTATCGGTGTGTTTGAGGGTTTCCTTGCACAAACCCACAACTTTGTATTAGTGTTTCTTAACACTTACATCGTTGTGTGCAAGAAATTCCCATTTGTCTACAAAGTCAGTCCACGCCCTGGGTTTCTCATGGCATCCTGATTTCTATAAGCAGTGGTTCAAGTCACTCAGGGCAACATCAAACTAGGATGGCTCTCCACATTTGTTGTGCACAAAATCTCACCATCATTCCATCAAATCCTAAACTCAATAATCTCATGGAGTTCTCAATTGCCCCCATTTTCCTCTGTAGTCTCGCATCTCTTATTCTTCTTTCCAAATACCTCACGGCTACTTCATATATCTTCCTCATTTATTCCTTCCACCCTAATTTTTCTTCCTCTATTTTTTTTCCTCACATAATCAATTCTGATTCTAATCATGTCTTATACAGGATGAATCCTTCCTGAAACCAAACGTTGTGATCTGATCATGTCTTATACAGGATGAATCCTTCCTGAAACCAAATGAGCCGATCATGTCTTATACAGGATGAATCCTTCCTGAAACCAGACGCTCTGATCATGTCTTAAACAGGATGAATCCTTCCTGAAACCAGACATTCATTGCGATCGATCATGTCTTATACAGGATGAATCCTTCCTGAAACCAGACGTTGTGATCAATCATGTCTTATACAGGATGAATCCTTCTTGAAACCAGATGCTCTTATCATGTCTTATACAGGATGAATCCTTTTTGAAACCAGACGTTGTGATCAATCATGTCTTATATAGGATGAATCCTTCCTGAAACCAGACACTTTGATCATCTTTGTCTTATACAGGATGAATTCTTCTTGAAACCAGACTGAATCTAGATCTTATCAATCGAATCAAATCAAATCTATCAGGATATCAATTTCACAAAACTCCAAAGATCAAATACCTCAATTGATCTCCCGAGGGGGCATCACCATACCGTAATTTATAAATCAAGAGCCGGGGCATCCTATCAAACCAATATCAACATCAAAACAAGATTATTCTTTGAATCAATGCGTCATCACACCTCGCTTCAAAGAGGGGCAAAATGTAGACACTTAAAAATAATTATTTTAATTATTTTTTAATTCCTCACATAATTAATTAATTAATTATGTTAATTAAAATTCTTCTCAATATTAATTAAATATAATTAATATTGTCACTATAGCATATGATTGATTTATTTAATAAATCAATCCCTTTCTTTATTCTTCTAAAAAAATCAAATCCTCACAAACCTTCCTCTTAGCTAATTAATTTCAATTAATTAGTTAACCTACATGATTCCTACAAATCATCTTCTTAATTCATCATTAACCTAATAAATTCTTCTAGAAACTCCCTAAACTCACTTAACATTATTCTTTTAGTCAAATTCTCCTACAAATATAAATCCCACCTAACATTTCCTCTAATTCCCCTCCTAATGAGTCGTTAATGGCTAATCATCATGATTAGTCACAAAGTCAACTCTTTGTCCTTTCATCCAGCCACTAGCTTTAAATGCTCTTTTTCTAGATGAATGTCAGATTTTCAAAATCTTACATTCCTCTAGGCATTTCCCTCTCCCAAGGAATTTTTAATTCCTTTTTATTCTTCTAATCCCCATAATATCCATTTTTGGAGAATTTTTAATTCCTCCAATGCATCTTGTAGAGTGTGGAGATACGAAATGCCTTTAAGGAATATTTCTTGGTCTCCACACCCTCTCTTGGACCTTGTGTGACCTCACAAGTAAATCTTAGCCGTTCATCTCGAATTCATCCTAGCCATCCATTTTCCTCTCCTCTTCCTATAAAATAGGGTTCCATCCCTTCATTCAAAACATCTTGAAATTTAGTAAGCTTATGCTGCCCTTTTGAGCCCAGGAAATCATCTTGGCAACTTGATCATCTCATCCTTATCATTTGTGCACAATATTGGAGAGCCATCCACATCCAGCAATCAAAGGAGCACATCAAGTGGAGCATTATCAAGGGGCGCCTTCACTTCATCAAGCTCAATCCGAAGGAGAAGGTAAAATAGCAAGGTGAAATGGTCTTTTTATGATATTTTAGCATTCTGCATGTTTATTTCATTATGTTTTGATCAGTTTACCTTTCAAATCTATTTTTCCCTCTTCACAAGGTGATTCATCAAAGACCAAAGGAGGTGCTAAGGTAAATTATACCTATGCCAGCCAGGACAACGTTATCAACATGATTGAGCCTGCACACTCAGAATATTGCAATGTGATTATGGTTCAAGATAAACCAAATGAATCATGATATGCAAGAGCTTTGACCCGATCTCAAAAGAAAGTCACTCTCCAAGGAGCTGGTTCTTCTTTCAATTTAGGCTCAAGAAACATCAAACCCAATAGCCTTACCAAATAAACAAAAGGAATCAACCTCAGACAAATATAAAAGGTTAACTTCGTCATCATCCTTTGGATACAATGTAGTTGAACAGTTAAAAAGGACAAATGCTCAAATTTCAATTTTTGAATTGCTACAACTCTCATCGGCTCACAAGGAAATCCTAGACAAAGCATTGCTCACTACCAACATTCCAAAAGATTTAGACATTGATCGGTTTCAGTCTATGGTGGGTCATCTAACTTCACCTCACTACTTGACCTTCTCTAAAGAAGATGACAATTCATTAAATTATCCACATAACCAGCCATTGCATATTGAGGCCATGATCCACAAACATAGAGTCAAACATGTTTTGATAGATGGAGGCATAGGGTTGAACATTTGTACTTACCATCTGCTCAAACAACTAGGATTCTCTGAAAATGTTATTGATCCAAGCAAGAAAATAACAATTAAAGCCTATGATGAAGAAGAAAGGACCTCCAAAGGTTTGGTATCATTACCAATCAGAGTGGGACTAGTAGAGAGAGAAGTCCTCTTCCAGGTTCTTGATATTCCATTGTCATACAATATTTTACTGGGCTGGCCATGGATTCATGAAATGAAGGCAGTACCATCAACGTATCACCAATGCTTAAAGTTTCATTATAACGAAGCTGAAGTCAGTATTCCTGCTGATACAAATGTCATCTGTAATGCATTGATAAAAGGTGTAGATACTTTTGTGCCTCATAATAGGGCAACCTCTCCAAATGAAGATCTAGAAACATTGATGAAAAACTTAGAAAAGAGATTAAAGATTACAGATACTGGCATGGATGGCTACAAGATAGAACTGGTACTATCATTAGTTTCTCTTCCTCCATCACCAAAATAGTTGGGCAAACCATCAGAGAACATGAGAACACAGAATTCAACTCCTAATATCATATATGATGGTCTTTTTGTACAGTCTTCTACCTCCTTGGCCAATGAAATAGAAGAGGATGTTGTGCTTAACTGGCTCTTTAAGGAAGATAGTCAAAATGAAGAGGTATGACACTGTGAGATTTCTCCTACTCAGTATGGTCCTAGTTACAAAATGATTCAGTGCATGGGGTATTCCAGTACGGGTCCTCTAGGAAAACAAAAGGAAGGTATTACTGAACCAATTCAGCTACAAACCAAATCCACAAATGATAAGGCTAGACTGGGATATAATCCGAAAAAGAAATCAGACCAAAAAAATGTTTCTAAGTCTAGGTGTTCGAAAAAGATGTCGCCTTTAACATTACATGAAGCAGACACTAAACAAACAAAAGTAGAGTGTAGAGAAGAGAAAGAGGAATCAACAGTCAATAAAGAAGAAATAGTTAGTGCTCAGGCTTCAATGGTATCAGCTATGATAATACAAGAAGTTGAGGTCCCTGAAGATATAAGAGATGAAGTTGTAAGAATCAAAGAATTATTCGCACCATTAAAAGTTCCAGTCACATATACTGGCAAGCAACAAGTAGATGATTCGGAGACTGATTCAAACGAGTATGAATGGGGTCCTGACTACCTTTCAGACACATCCACTACACAAAATCCAGAAGAATCTAGTGGTGTCATAGATGATGCTCAAGAGATAATGCATATGAAACTAGACAAAGAAATACAGGAGATCAGACGAAAGAGACAAGCCAACTATGAAAAAGCATTGACAAAAGGAACAATACCAGAGAACTTTTCATCCATGTACCTCCATGCTAAACTAGAACAAATCAAGTACGCCACTACACAAGAAGAGTTAGAAGCTACATAAAATGGACCATTCATCAATCCAGAAGAAGTTGAATGGAGTAAGCGACAACAAGTTACAGAAACAATGGGATCATGTCAACAGGTGTGGCAGGTACAAATAATAGATGAACCACAACATGAAGGAACTTGCAGCATTAAAGATGTTGGCATTGATACCATACATATTCTTACTAAATCACTTGAAAGAGGTTTGGAAACTTCATTTGATGACTCTGACGACAATCCTATTCATGATGATATCCACTCAGCTTCAAAATTGGAATCATCAGATACAAACAATGAAAAGTTGCCTACTAGTTTTATTGCTGTTAAACCACGATATGACGTCCAGTCTGGCATAGTAAATGACGTTACAAGTATGCCTATTAGATTAGATAGATTAAATATTAACATGAACTCTAATAATCATGATCTGACTTTTCCTAGTCTTGAGACACTAGCGAAAGGTATACTTCTAGAACTTGACTTCTCGATTCGCGGTTGTGATAACAATACTGTGAACGCTCTTGAACCTACCCTAAATTTATCCTTAGTACACCCTAAATTGATTGACTGCACATTACAAAACCAACCAATGGATGTACCTAGTTTTGCCAATGATTATATATTAGCCTATTATCTCAATGCAGTCGAACCTATGGACTCTTCCACCAGTGAACAAAGTGAAAATATGACTGAAGTAGATATCAAGTATCTTAGTCACAAAAATAGAAAAGGTAAAAATAAAAGATCTGATGGCAAAAACCACATTGTGGCGGTGCCAAAATCTAAAAAAGAGAAAATAAAGGACGTACCTAAAGGTGAGATACTTGGTATACTGCCAAGTCATTTCTAGGAGAAGTCTTCCATATTGATCGAGCAAACTCAGCCAGTGAATTTTGGGAGTCAAGAGACACCAAAAATCATTCACTTAGCTCAATCACTATCAGAAGAGGAATTGAAGGATTTCACTCAGCTATTCTCAGGAAAGAAAATAAACTTTGCATGGACATACTCTGATATGCCAGGCTTGGATCCTGATCTCATTATGCACCATCTCTCAATCACACCAAGAGTAAAACCAGTCAAGCAAAAACTCCGTAAGATGCACCCACATGTGGCACTATTAGTCAAAGCTGAATTAGAAAAGCTGCTTAAAGCTGGATTTATCAGGGTAATAGATTATGCTGAATGGATTTCCAACATAGTACTTGTGTCGAAGGCAGATAAATCTATCAGAATTTGCATAGACTTTAGAGATCTCAACAAAGTATGTCCAAAAGATGACTTTCCATTACCGAATATTGATATGATAGTTGACATGACAACTGGATATGAGATGTACTCACTAATGGACAGATTTTCTGGCTACAATCAGATTAAAATCACTCTTGGAGATCAAGAAAAGATGGCTTTCACCTGTGCATGGGGAACCTTTTGCTGGGACGTCATGCCATTTGGGCTAAAGAATGCAGGAGCAACCTATCAAAGAGCAGTCACTACAATTTTTCATGATATGATGAACAAGAATATGGAAGACTACATTGATGATACTTTAATGAAAACTATGAAAAGATCAACACATATTCAAGAGTTAGGTCCTATCCTTGACAGAATGGAAAAGTTCAAACTCCGGTTAAATCCAAAGAAGTGTGCATTCAGAGTGACATCTAGTAAGCTACTTGGATACATTATTTCAAAAAAAAGAATCAAAGTTGATCCTAAGAAAGTCCAAGCCATAATGGAAATGCCGCCTCCAAAGAATATCAGTCAAATGAGAAGTCTACAAGGACGTCTCTAGTTTATTAGAAGGTTCATTTCTCAGCTAGCAGACAAGGCTCAACCTTTCACGAAGGTACTAAGGAAAGGCGTATTTTACAATTGGGATCAAGAATGTGAGCAACATCTTCAGCAAATCAAAGAGTACCTGTCAAATCCACCGATCTTAATGCCACCTATTCAAGGTAAACCACTAATCTTATATATATTAGCAACAGATTCATCACTGGAGGCACTTTTGGCGCAACAGGATGACAACAAAAAGGAACGAGCTATCTATTACATCAGCAGGACATTAGTGTCTTATGAAATGAATTATACTATAATAGAAAAAGCATGCTTGGCATTGGTCTTTGCGTCACAAAAACTAAGACACTACATGCTAGCACACTCAGTCAAGTTAGTGGCTAAAATGGATCCACTCAAGTATCTTCTTAGCAAGGCAACACTCATAGGAAGATTGGCGAAATGGGTCATGATCTTTACAGAATTTGACATTAAATATGTGGAATGCAAAGCCATAAAGGGATAGGTAATTGCTGATCAACTTGTTGAAGCTCCAATTGAAGACTATCAACCACTGCGCATAGAGTTTCCAGATGAATCAATAATGCACCTTACACAACAACCCTAGAAAATGTTCTTTGATGGGTCCTTTACTCAAAATGGTTCAAGTGCTAGCATATTATTCATTACTCCTCAGAAGTACTCCATCCCAAAATCTTACAAGATTTTTTTTCCCTGCACAAACAATATTGCAGAATATGAATCCTTGGTAAATGGGATAAAGCTAGCCGTTGAATGGAAGGTTGTTGAATTACATATTTATGGAGATTCTTAGCTGGTAGTCAATCAAATCAATGATACATATCAGACTCAAGATGAGAAGTTAATGCCTTACAAGAGAATGGTGGACGATCTCAAGAAGTACTTTGCTTTTGTGTCATTCCAGCAGATCCCAAGGTCTGCTAATAGAGTAGCAGATGCTATGGCCACTTCTAGCATCCATACCTGAGTTACAAGAGTTCAATGCTAGCTTTTAATTCCTGGTGGAAGAGTTACGTTACCCAGCTTATGATTCCCTTGAAACTTAAATAGTCTGTTCTATTATTGGACATGACTCATCCAGATATAGCCACATCTACTCCTATCTATGTGACCAATTTATTCCTGAAAATCTTACCTAAAATGAGAAAAGAAACCTAACTCAAAATGCTTCGCGGTATGTTATCATAGCTAACGATTTATTTAGACGAGGTTTGGATAGTACATTGCTTAGATGTCTAGAAACTAAAGAATCTAAATGTGCATTATCGGAAGTCCATGAAGGTATTTGTGGATCTCATTTGAATGGTTTTACTTTAGCTCAGAAACTATTACGGGCTGGCTACTACTGGCTAGATATGGAAAAAGATGCCATTAAATTTGCTAAGACTTGTGAGAAATGTCAGCTTCATGGAAATCTCATACATGCCCTGACAAGGGACCTCATACCATTTATAACACACTAGCCTTTTCAGCAATGGGCCTTTGATCTCATTGGTCAGATATATCCGGCTTCATCCAACGGACATCAATTCATTATAACTGTCACTGAGTATTTCACCAAGTGGGTAGAGGCAATTCCTCTCACCAAAGCAACCGGTAAATAAGTTGCCTTATTCATCCTAAACTATATAATTTGTAGGTATCAAATACCTTCATCCATCGTGACTAATAATGGAGGACAATTCAAGAATAAAGATCTGGATGAACTTTGCAAGAAATTCAAAATCAAACAACACTGGTCATCAGTATATTACCCTCAAGGCAATGGATAGACTGAGGCATCTAATAAGAACCTATTAACTATCTTGCATAGAACAGTGAACAAATCAGGGAAGGATTGGCATCTATAGATCAATCCTGCATTATGGGCTTATAGAACAAGTATCAGAACACCTACTGGGGCTACACCTTTTTCTTTGGTGTATGGGTCTAAAGCAGTATTACCTATTGAAGTAGAAATACCATCTCTAAGAGTTTTGTTGCAAGGCCTCGTTACTGATGAAGATCGTAGAATATCTAGATTGCAAGAACTCGAATTGCTAGATGAGCATCGATAAGTGGCATTTGATCATCTCTGAGTGTATCAGAAGAGAATGTCCAGAGGGTATAACAAGAAAGGTCGACAAAGAGAATTTCAAGTTGGAGACCTAGTACTGGGAAAAAATCCAAAAAATCAACAATTTCGCGACAACAAAGGAAAGCTTGAACCCAACTGGCTGGGTCCCTATATCGTTACTACAGTCTTCAGCTCTGGTGCCTATCAACTCTCAACATCAGAAGGAGAACAACTCCGTGAACCGATTAACACCATCGACTTGAAAAGATTCTTTACTTAGCATTCTTTACTCCAGCAAATTGTACAGTTGAAAAAGTCCTGAAAAAAAAATCCTAAAAATTAGAAAAAGTCTTGAAGAAATCCAAAATAGAAAAGCCAAAAAGAAAAAAAATAGAAAAGAACAAAAAAAGTAAAAAATAAAAAGAGAAAAATTGCCCTGGTGAAAACCTGGTAAACAGGCACCTTGGTAAAAAAAAATGAATCTCTGCCAAGTAGGTGAAAATGTGGCAAACAAGCGCCTCTTGTACTCAAGCGCTCCATCTATCAATGCAATGTTGGCATTTCCCACTTTTAAGCATCTTTTGCTTTTGCTTGTACATATTTTCGGTCACTTTTGTGACATCCTGGTTCATTGGAACCCTCATGACTTGAAATTGATCAACGTCCTAGTCTTAGGTTACTCGATAGAGCACATTTCATATCCTAAGCATTGTCAACCAAGTCATTATTCTGTCAGTGAAACCTAGTTGTCCACTCCGAGTTAGTTACTTGTCTCCTGACTACTACAGAGTTTTTATCACTGAGTTCACAAGCAAAACAACATAACGGAAAACAATTACTAAACAGTTTGAGCTATGAATGACAATTTTCTTTGTATGTTGTCTTTTATATTGATTTTTGATTATTATCCCCTTGAGTAACTTGAGGAAGTCTATATTGACTAAGAGGTACAAGGATTGGGGGCATAATATTTTCTTTGTTTTCTGCTTGTAGGAATGATCCTGATGATCTGAAAACATACAAATTAGTTGGGTGTCTATGATAAGAGCCTTCACATTAAGGTGAAATCGCCTCACATACCTCGACTCTGCTGATTTGTATGCTACAGGGAGGTCCATATCATTTCTTTGTCTATTTTGAAGGAATTTCTTTATGATGCAATTCGGGTCCCTACGAAATCTTTCCAAGGATATGAATGAAAAAAGGGTCATTGCGGACAAGATAATTAATATTGCACATTGAAAAAGAAAGGAACTCTAACCTGCCTATTGTGTTCGTTATGCTCAGTGATGAATCTTAAGTATTTTAAATCTAGTGACTAGGTTTAGGTTGCATTTGGCATTTCATTCTGCATTTTTGTGAATCTAGAGTGATTTCGGTATAGTAATAATCTCTTTGTCTTATGAATGAGAGCTGAGAGCATCATCATTTCTTACGCTAAGTGGTCTTTTTTATCATTATTTCTTCGATTGAGTACTTGTGTTTTGAGATATTTAGCTGCATACATGACATTTCATATAGATTTATTCATTCATTTCATTATTATTCATTTATACTGATCTTATTGCATAGAAAAAAAAAAATTGCATTACTCATTACTCATTTTCATTCATTCATTTATTTGCATATAAAAAAAAGAAACAAAAACATAAACATCCATATTCATTTGCATTACATACATTCATGCTGAAATAAATGCATACATATAAAATAAAGCATATAGAAACATCTCATAGTCGATCAACATGAGTATGATGACATATACAAACTCCCATTGGAGCAAGAATCGTATCGGCTACAAAAAAATATCCAAGCTACAAAAAGAATCATTTAGCTAGCGCCCTCTCCCTCATTGCCTAGTGGAGGAGGAGGAGCCTGATGCCTAGGATCCTGTCGAGGTGCTCGTGCTCCCTCTGATCTAGCCATATACTATGAATAGGGTTGCACCTGTTGTGCAACAAGAACTGCAGCACTATACGTTGCTACATAATACACAGCCCTACTGCTTTGGAGAAGCACCTCCTGTCGAAGAGACTCTATCTCTGCTCTCAACTCGTCTCTCAATGTTGTGATCTAGCGATCACGCTCGACCCTAATCTCGACTAGTTGTCGGTCTTGCTCTGCCAGCTAAGTCTGAGCCACTGTCAACTATGATTGCAGCTCTGCAAGGTGTTCTCTCATCGACCGTCTTGTGTCAACCCCCTGCTCTCTGCCAGGCTCACCACCGCCATCTCCACTTGTGGCTCCACCCTGCTCATCTTGTCGCTACCATACCTACCTCAGAGCTACTTGCTCCTCCTCTCTGCCACCCAACCTCACACCTACTCTCCCAAGGGATCCACCCTCACCCCTCTGTTGTCCAACATCAACTCACACTCCACTGCTGCTAGTACCAGGATCACCACCAGTCCATCATGGAGCATCTGGTCTCTGTGCCTGTCTCTGGCCCTGTCCCTACCTATGGCCCTGTCTCTGTGCCTATCCTTGTGCCGGTGCAGGGGTAGCATCCTCCACATCCTCAATATGAGGAGCATGCTCTCCAGGATCTGTAAACCGAGGGAATGGATGCTGCTGAAAGTAATCCCTGTATTGGGGCAATACCCCCGCATCTGTTGTATCATCTAGGTAATCCCACCTCAAATGGTGTAAACCTGTTAGCCCCTGCATCGCTAAAGCATAGGATAGACTAGGCGGCCATCCCTGCCTCTCCTCATCACTGTATCGAGCATATGTCGTATACTCCTGAGAGATCCCCTTCGGTCGGCCGTACTACCTCATCACTCATGAAACAATGAATTGCTCCACAACAGTTTGTGACCTCCCAATCAGTGGGCATGTAACAAAAAGATCTCTCTGAACTACCCACTAGTCATCCCATGACTCCAACCCCCTGTACGGTCTCCATATGACAGCTATCAGATCATCGAACTATCATCGCTAGAAGTCTGTCTTTTCCAAATGGGTTTGCGTAATATATTTGGCATACCTATAGATAATAGGCTACCCAAGCTCTTTGCTATCATCTACTATTGACCGACAAATGGGAAGGTGCTCCCAAGCCCACACCTATAAAATGTAAACCCCTGCAGCCATGCTCCGCCCATCTTTGTAAACAATCTCATACATCTCCCGATACATGTGGGCCAATAAGCAAGAGCCCTAGCCAAGTCTCTAAGGGGTCTCTATCAACCTCTCCAGCATACGACCCCATCCGCTCTGAAAACCCTGTTGCCCTTTGTCTGGCATCAAGAAGCAACCAATGAAACCTACTAGGACACATGCCAGGGGATACTCCTCACTGTACCTACCCATCAATATATCCCAACTCATAGAACAAGTCAAGATGTTAGGATCCCTGAATACGTTCCTAAGAGCCTGTAGTCTAGGTAACAATGTAGTATCATAATCCAACTTATCCCCAGCAAAAGGGATATGAAGGATCTTGTACACATCCTTGGGAGTGATAGTCAACTCCCCAACTAGCAAATGAAAGGTATTATGCTCTGAATGAAATCACTCTACCAATGCTGTAAGCATCCCATGGTTCACATGGATATCAGGTAACCTCATCGGGTGAGTAAAGCCACACATATCAATATGAGCCTTCTCGACCTCAGACAAATCACAAACCAAAGCCATAGTAAGAGGACATATGCATCTAAAGAGCACGGGAGGTAAGCACACCTACAACAATCCAATAATGAAGCATCAAAAAATAGTCCAAGTGAGCCTACAAGAGAAGTTAAACATCACGCAAATCCAACTAAGTCAAATGCAAAATCAAAATTTCATGTTTACACTTTCAAAAATGGTCACGATTTTTTGAACGATAAAACATAGTTAAGCAGAATCTCGTATGAGTCAAGAATGGCTATCATACGAGAAAACAACCTCAAATGACACTTTATTGGACTCCGCTTGACAAAATGGTCTCCTAACCGACCTGTTGTATGACACAAGGGTGGATCCAGTATGACAAATCTAATGGCTTCAAACGATAAAAGAAAAATTGTCAGTTTTTCATACGAGACAGGATCCTGTCTCGCATGATGAAACGTGACACCTGACCCAAAACCCGTGAAAAATGAATAAAAAAATTCAAAATTGGAAACATAAACAGGCTTAAGATCGATCACTTACTGCTGGCTTGTAGTTTCGGGGTCGATTATGTCTTCTCTAGCGCTTGAATCAATGCTGACGAGTAGGGACCACCATTTTTCTTCGCAGAAAGCTTTTTGAATTTTCAAACTTGGAGGGTTAAAATGAATTGAAAATGACACTTTTGTCCCATATATAGCCAAAAACCTAATTTTTCAACTTGCTCCGATGGACACGAAAATTGTACCCTTAGCTAATGTGCCTACTCTGATTCCATTTTCGAGATCAAAATTGAAATTCGAGATCATCTTGCTAGTCAATTTCACAATTTGGACCACTTATCACTCTATTCATCAATTTCTCAACAATCAACACTGAATATCAATTTCTCAACAATCAACACTGAATATCAATTTCAAATTTATGAATCAGCTTTGCGATCAATTTAATCTTCAAAATTCTTCAAAATCACTTCACACTCAAATAACTAATCATTGCTCAAAATTGCCTAAAATCAACTACCCTCGCTATCATTTCGATTTCG
Organism: Cryptomeria japonica; assembly: GCF_030272615.1. Taxonomy (NCBI): domain Eukaryota; kingdom Viridiplantae; phylum Streptophyta; class Pinopsida; order Cupressales; family Cupressaceae; genus Cryptomeria; species Cryptomeria japonica. The sequence goes on along the minus strand of NC_081406.1, from coordinate 125,381,777 downwards.
CTCCTGAGGGGGCATATTCACAACCTTATGACTTCACATCTTACAAGTCGAGAAAATTTTCAAATCTTCATCAAAAGTTGAGCAAAATCTTTCAATTAAAGAAAATCAATCCTTATCTTTAAGAGACATCTTAGCTTCATCGCTTACATCAAGTTGAGATCTCTCGATCATCCAAATATAATCAATCACTAGGGGCATATCAGTTTCATCGCTTCACATCAAGCTGATATTTGTCCTTCATCTGAATTAATCTCTTAGCATTAATCAGTTTCATCACTTCAAATCAAACTGATTATTCATTTAAACCTAATCAAAAGTTTAAAGAGTTTCTTTGATCACACTAAATCTAAGTAGGTGTTTAGTATTCATTTCTTAATCAAGCTGGACGGTTTATTCTTCGCTCATCATGTCTTGATCAATCAAGTTCAAGATCGATTTTTATCATCACTCACTGTATCTAAGTTCAATCAAGTTCTAGATCAGTAAGATCCACTTCTTGATCAATCAAGTTCAAGTTCGGTATCTTTGTTTTCTATTGTTCCTTAGTCCAATCAAGTTTGGGATCGGTATCACTTTAATCAAACTTTATTCAGCTTTGTTGCTTTGAATCAAGCTAAACACCTTGCTTTTCATCTAGTTCATGATGAATCAAGTTCAGAACTGGTATCTCCTAGATATCACACATTATTTGAACCAACACGCTGCTCACACATTAATTCAAAGAGGGGCAAATGTAATACCCTAAAATTGGTCATCTAAACCATGGGCCTCTAATCTCGACAACATCACCAAGGTCCTAACCAAGGCAATTAAATCAATCTTGAGCACATTATTAATTCTTTAAATATCAAAAATCACATGGCAAATCAATTACTCAATTTAATTAAATATTTGTTTAATTAATTGAATCATTTCCAAGAATATCATTTTGATCAATTATCCTATTTTAATTTATTAAATATCTTTGCATATTTAATTAATTAATAAATTTGCCATTCAATCATGCGAAAAGAATTAATTTACAACAAAAAGAAGAATTTATTACAAAACAAAGAGTTGAATTGAAAATTAAATAAAATAATTGAATTGAGAGAAATCTTGAGATATTATTTCTTTTTCTAAATTTAGAACTTGAAATCAGAAAAGCAATTAATTGAATTATTAATTATTCTCTTAAATTGGAACTCGAAGCTTTTCAAAAAAAGAAGTTCAGTTGCATTAAAAAGACCTTGTTCTTGAATAAATCAAATATGTGCATGGAATTATCTATTTTTATCTGATATGCATGCAATTAATTTATTATTATTTTCCAATGCAACTTGGACTTCTAATTTGAATGCATTTCAATTAAACTATAATTGAAATCTATCTCAAGGTTAACTCAACCTGATTTCTCAATTATTTTCAATTAATCCTAAATTGAGCTTTTTCTCTTGTGATTCTCTATAAATTCAGTCTCCAGCTCTCATTCCAATTCACCCCAAAGATTTTTGAGAACACGCTTGGAGATTGTTATCATGTTGATTTTGCTTTGGAGTCATTGATATATTGTGCTCTTTTTTTAGATTACTTGCATCCATTATTGCTTGAATTGATTATTGCTTGAATTATTCATCCATCTTGCATCCATATAGCTTAAATATCATATAGATTAAATCCTTCATCTTGGTGAAGTCTAGTCACTGGTATTGCTTATAAAAATTTGAGAGCAATCTTATACTCGCATCTTTTAGAGGGAAGTTGGTCGATTTGTAATGGTTTTCTTATTAATGCTTATAATTGACTAACCATGGATATAATGACTAAATTGAAGTGTTGTGTATTGCAGATATAGCTCCTTATCCCACTTTTCACACACATATAAGTTAAGGAGTGAAACTTTAATATCCTCCATATCTACCAATTCTCTACCATCCTCTTAGATCATGTTGATCCATTATTTGTGTTCCTTATATCTCAACATGTTAAAGAAAAACTTAGAGCCTTTATAACCATGTTGTAACTAATTAACTCTAGACCTAACTATGATTCCTTGTATCTTTTGGTGTTGTAAACCTCTCAACATATCTCTAGTATGAGATAGAGTATGGGAGAGATTAAAATGTTCAAGGTTCTCTTGATTTTGTACTTTTAATACTTGCAAATTGTCCACTAGAGTCTTTTCAAGCCTCCTTCCATCATTGCCTTTCTTCCTACCCATTGTCTATAAGAGAATCTTCCAACTCTCAACATTTTTGTTCCATTTATTAATAGAAGATGGGGTGTGGCTATCCTATTTGATTAATTGTATAATCATGTAAATAGTAGTCCTAACATCCTGATCTTCCAAAAGACTGATCTTGAGGATAATTTTTTCCTCCCTCATAAGGGGCAGGATAGCAATTCCATTTAAGGGAATCTATATAATAATTGGATGGTGATCAGAGAGGATAAAAGGACAAACTTTCACAATAGTACCATCTCCTTCTTGCTAGAATGAGATAAAATCCTTATTCACATAGAACCTATCCAGCCTACAGTAGATCATTTTCCTCCCTTACTGGAAGTTTCACCAAGTAAACCATATATTACTATAATCCTTGTTCAGTCCTTAAAGGGAATTAAAAATATCTAGTTTACTCTTCATCCTTGCCTAGTGTAGTTTTTCTCCATTTTTCCATTATAGATTCAAGCCACCTAACTTTTACTTTAGGTTCTCTACTATGTTGAAGTCTCCTCCAATGATCTAGGAGAACTCAAGGAGACTACACAACCATTTCCAAATTTCAGTCCTTTCCCTACAGTCGTTGGATACATAGAGTGAGCAAATACCAACCTTAGAATCATGGATGTTAAGAATGATCCACACTTCCCTATTATAAGGGGAATTACTACTATCTAAGATATTCTCATCCCATCTTCCACTAATTAAAATGATAGAGCCCCCTTTTCCCCTATCATGTTTTATAGTGAATTGTATAACATCTTTCCAAATGTATATAAGATTCACTTCCAGGGTGAAACTAATGGATTTAACCTCCTGAAGCATCATGATATCAATATTTTTATGTTGGTTGACCACCTTTTAACCACATACTTCTTTTCGGAAGATTCAAGTCCCTAAAAATTCTAAGATGTACACTTCAAAACCATGGGAAACCTTTAAGCAATTATGTTCTTAGTAGCTTTGAAGCTGTCAAAAAACTTAGGAAGTTCTTTCTTATTATCTACTTTCTTGGGTAAGGGGGGTTATTTTCATTTAGGTCTTCCTCTTTTCTACTTTCTTTTGGTAAACAAACCATTCCCCATGGGTACCAAGATTTTATAAGTTTCAAATTTATCCTCTACAGATTGGCCTAGGTTATGGTCCTCTTTAGTGATCGAGTCATTGGATAAGGATCTCATTTCCAAGTCTAAATCCAATGGATAATCATCCATAATATCCTTACAGAGGCTCATTCTAGAGTGATTATAAGGGACAATGACAATATTGTGGGTTTCATTAAAGACTAAAAATCTACTGGCAGGATCCACAATAATAATATCAAAGTATTCACTATCCTTATCAAATTGAGCCTTTTGGCTATCCAAGTTCAGAGCTTCTCTCTCACAAACTTGAGGGCAAGTGTTAGTTTAATAATCACCAAGGAGAGGAGCATTCCTTACAATCACCCCATCACAATTTTCTTCATACTAGGTCTTTGCAAGAGTGTTAAGAATGTTTAATAGCAGCAAGGAATTAGTTCTCCTCTTGGGGGTAAGAAGACTAATATCTTCACTCAAATTCATGATAGATTTTTCCCTTTCCTTGATACCCCTAACAATAGATTTGACAAGGGATCTATTATTTTCTTCAATCAAACTAACTTCAAGAGGTTGGACATGAGATTCATCATACATTGGGACAAAGCTTGGGTTGATAAATGAGCCCTTAGTGCTCTTAAGTTTATCAAGCACAAGTTTTTTGTGCATTTTATGTTGAACAAAAGTGATCACTAAGAAGGGGGGTGTATTAGTGATAGTCAGAAATTAAAACCATTAAAACATATTGTGCTAATTATAATAAGCAAATAGATTAAATGCACACACACACAAGAGGCAGCCACATAACACAAAGGTATACAAGGAAAACCCAATGTGGGAAAAACCTCAGTGAGAAATGTTGTTGGAGTCTATTGCTCCAATCCTGCCTCACAATGATAAACTGATTACAATGTTTAGGACACCAACTCATGCTCTAAGCACCCACTCAAAGATTTACAATGAATGAAATATACAATAATAATGAAAAGCCTTGTTACAAATGTGTTTTGCAACACTTATAAATTCTTCCCTTGAGATTGAACTGATTATTCTCTTCTCTCAATCTTTGTTCTCTTCTCTCTGATCTCTGCTATTAGTCTATGCTCTCATCCTTCTTCTTATCTTTGCATCCATCTCTCTACTTTATGATCTAATCACTCCTCCTTCTCTGCCTCTCACAGTGTATATAATCCACTATGTGATCTGCCTCGGCTTTGTACTCTTTGGTTTCTCATCTCTTCTCTTCACAGCTACATTCTACTATCTCTTTTTTTGTTTTTAGCTTCTACTTACCTCTTTTTCACTTTCTGGTTATTCTACATGCCACCTCTTTTGTAGTGTTATACCTGCACTAGCATCATGTTATGCACACCCATGACAATCTTCTTTTTCCTCTCTTTTACTTATCTTTTTTCTCCCCTTGGCTATGCCTTTTTTTATCTTATTTGCTCTTCCTTCTTAGTCCTCTTATTCTCTACCCTCTACTTAGACCCACAATAGCCACTAATCTCTTCTTCTCCTTATGTTTTCTTTACATGCAATCTTTTCTGTGATGTTATCGGTTGCTCAAGTGTCATGTTATTGACACCTACAGAAAATGCTTTTCAGCTACTCCCTCTTTTTTATTTTCTACTTTCCTCTATTTTTTGAGAGCTTCTCAATCTACACGTCTCCAACAACCTCTATCGAAAACTTCTCCTCAACTGTCAACTTCACTTAGTGGTAATCTACGTATAGGAATATTTTCCCACTAAAATAGATATTTAGAAAAAATCTTTTCGAGCTCCTAACAAATCTATCCTACAGGTAGATTTTATGCCATCATTCATTGCACCATCTTCATTCTTCTGAATAATCTTTGAGTTTAGATTTGTTGGCAGCACCAAGAAGGAAAACTGAGAGGGGGGTGAATCAGTTTTCACTGGTTCACAACAATTAAGCACAATCTTAGATCTAAACAACAACAACAACAATACAGATAAGAATAATGATACCACAACACATAACACCAAAATTTTGACGTGGAAAACCTAGTTAAGGGAAAAACCATGGTGGGAACCTACCCACAATAAGATGATACTCTGCAGTAGTATGTGTAAATATTATAATGGGAATGCACATGCATTTAGGCACACTACCTAGATCTCACTACTTAAAGTAAGAAGGCCCAGAAGGATACAACCCTCTCGGAAGGTTCACTACCTTACAATAATGATCATACTACAATCCAGAAAGAATGAATTGCAATAATAGCATCTGCTAATGCCTGATGATAGTTCTAGTTACGCACAAATGTCTACTCTTCACCAATCTCTGTTGAAAACACCACATCGAAGGATAATTTCTCTTTATCACACATACACCACTCTCTAATAATGTATACTCAACTCCAATACCCAAATTATATGAATATTATACCCATTTATACAAATCATCAACCTTGACTACAAGGTCGGCCAAACCCATAACACCTAATTACAAAATTACATCACACGATATATATAAATCAACCATCAGACCAATATAATGACATGAATAGAATAACATGGACCTAAATCAAATCTCCAAACTCTCATCACCACTAGAAATCATGCCAAGACCAACAACAACACGTTACACCACCAAAGTACCGCACAACATGAAGAACATCACCGGATCATAAAAATCACCAAAAAATCACACAATAATGAGTTTGGATCACCAAGACAAATAGGACATGATTAGGAAACACCAAAAAGAACATTAGAACCATTTGCAATAGTTGCACCAACACCACTTATGCAAATCTTCATTAATCAACATGTTGACATCCAAGAACACTCAACAACAACATCTCAAATAAGAAAGATAGCTTATGAAGCACCAAATCACTAACCACTTCACATGGAGATACACAGGAATATCTAAAACATTATCCCAAATCCACGAGACAAGATGTCACCATACTAGAGCTCACCAAATAAAAAATCAGACTCTACAATCTATTGAAAAAAAAACCTAGAAACCTTAAATGCAATCATCAGATCAACTAATATAATCAAGAAGACATTCGGATCACTAAAACTAATTCTACAACACCAAAACATAGGAATATGTTGACATCAATGACAAACAACATATCCTAGTAGAGGAAATGTCCAACAAGATTACTATCTTTATTAATCTTCACCTAACTGTAGCTATGATGTCTTGTCAACTAGAGGTATTTCAAATCTTTTTCATGGCAGTGATCTCTTCTTTTTGAGCTTCTCGAGCTGCTAAATGATTTTTCCCCTATCTATTCATTAAATGCCTTCTTACTTCTTTCAGCAACCTCTGCAATGTAATTTGATTTTGCACTCAACCCCATTCCAAAAATATATATTTTTAACTACAAACCTGCCTAGCATTTATTTCATTTTAGTTACAACTCAATCTAAAAGATCCTCTTTTGATATGTGTGCTCTTGGTTTTAATAATCAATCAAACATTTTGCCTACAAAGCATCCACATGTCACTCTGCCACTTGGTTAATGGTGGGACCCATATACATAATCATATACACACAAAAAGTCCACGTGTGAAGAAAATCCACATTGGATTCATGAGTTGCGATGATGTGTTCCGAAGGTAACAGAACATGCGTGTTATACGTATTGCAAAACTGCAACTCTTCCTTCATGTGGGATGGTGGGATAACATGCCATCTATTTTTTTCATTATCATGTGTTGTTTCCTCTCAGACCATCTTACCTCTGTGGGTTGGTAGGATGCATTACCTTTCTCCTTTTTATGCTACCCTGCAGGACCATTTTTCTTCAAACCTACACGTTGCGGGATAATGGGGTGCTTTGTTTGCCATTGTTAAATGTTACCTCGTAGGGTTATATTACTTATGAATAACATGCCATGGGATGGTGGGATAACCTCATGCTTCTACCTTCATGTTACCCCACAAGGTTATCTTACTCCTGTATAACTGTTTCTATTATGGATATGTTGCATTGGTTTTGTCATTGATGTCAACACTTATCCTTCTGGAGATCTTTGGTTATGTTCATCGGCAAGTTCAGTGACTTATGCATAGTCACTAGTATTTGGTTCATTGGTAGGTTATATTGTTCACCGGCACTAAGAATGACTTGTTATCATCTGAAGATCACTTGGTTATGTCGAAGACATGGTTTGGACACTTGGTTTTGATGATTTGGTTATTGATCTAATCGGTTTAACATATTTGTTGTTACTAGAAAATGGGTCTAGGTTATGGACCGACAAGCGTTATCTATTCCAGATCAACATGACACATTATGGAGATGGTTTAATCAATTAATATTATTGTTGATCCGACATGATGCATCACATCTTGACTTACTTGTAATAGCTTTTATTATATTATTCTTAGTAAGCCGACCTACACATTTGGTCTTAGGTTTTGGTATATATGTAAGATCTCAATTGTGAGATTGAAAAAAATGAGGAGAGATAAGGTATTATAAGGTTGTGATATTTGGTATACATGAATATAAGAAGAGGTACTCATGCAAACATCATTTGAAGATTCAATGAAGGCACTGAATCCAGCATTGGAGATGCTACTTTGAGCAGTAAATTATCATTGGATTTAATCATCCAATTATAGTTAGTGTGACTCTCATTTTGTGATTGAGCAGTGAGCTCTAGGTAGCTAGCCTATCTGCATGTGCAGACCCCATCTGTATACACATACTATCTGTAGTAGTATCATTTGATTGTGGGTAAGGTTTCCCACTGTGGTTTTTTCCCTTACAGGGTTTCCACGTACAAATATTTGTGTTATGTGTTGTGGATATTGTTTCTCTTTCTATTTCATGCATTAAGTTTCACCGGTACTTTTATTAACTATTAATCTGTTTACCGACATTGAGTTTGGTTTACCAGTATTAAGTATCAAGTTTGGTTAAAGTATATTTGTGTTGAAATTAATAGACAACTGATTCAGCGCCCCTCCCCCTCTCAATTGCCTCCGGGTCCTAACACTTGGTATCAGAGCCTAGTCCTCTTTTTTTGCAGAATTTTAACAACTTGAGGAGATTCTATGGCAACTAACTATTTCAGGAAGGACATTTTGAAATTTTATGGAACCAACTATGGTATATGGAAGATCAGAATGGAGACTCATTTGAATTGCATTGGTAAAGACATATGGGATGTTACACATAATGGTTATGTTGGTCTTACACTGAATCAACCTAATCTACCTACATTGGGTAAGGATCAAGAGAATGATTGCAAAGCAAGAGAAGCACTTTTGAGTGCCTTGTCAGATCAACAAATCTTGGGATTATCAGATTGATCTACTGCTAAAGCTATTTGGGATAAATTGGAGACATTGAATGAAGGTGATTCCACTGTCAAAATTGCAAAACTGGAATGCTTTTGGGTCAGGTATGAAAATTTGAAAATTGAAGAAGATGAAAGAATTTTTGCTTTTATGGAAAGAGTTAATGAAATTGTTTTGGGAATAAAATATTGTGGAGGTTCCTTCAGTGAAAATGAAATTGTTTCTAAAGTTTTAAGAGAATTTCCACCGGCATACAAAATGAAAGTAACTGCTATTAATGAGTTGAGAACCATGCCTAATACATCAATGTCTAGAGATACCTTGGTTGGAAAACTTTCAGCATTTGAGCTTGAGGAATTCGGTCTTGTTGCTACAACTAAGATAGATTTAGCTTTCAAAGAACCATCATCTGCAACATCTTCATCATCAACTAATAAATCTGATTGGAAAGCACTTTATGCAAGAAAAATTGAAGACACCAAGAGAGAAAATGAAGAACTTGAAGAGATTGAAGCACTATTTGCAAGGAAAATGCCTAAAGGTCCTATTGGAAGTAAGTATGAATGTAAAGCACCTTTTAAATGTTTTAACTATAATAAAATTGGTCATATGGCATCTAGATGTTCGGACAGACATGCAATTGAGAGAAGAAGCTAAAAGAACATATAAGCCTAACCATGAATATCAAAGATACAAATTTAAGAAGAATAGAGACAAATCTTGTTACTATGTTGATGAAGGAGTTACTAATGATTCTAATGAAGAACCAGGAGACAGCGGATAGGATTTTGTTGCAATAACAAAAGATCAACCAACACCTACTATTCCATCGATAGAGAAGGCCCTAGCAGCTAAAGTTGAAGAAAAGGATGAATGGATTATAGATTTTGGATGTTCACATCATATGACTGGTGATAAAAGTAAATTCTTATCTTTTTAGGAATACAATGGAGGTTTAATAAGATTTGGAGATGACAAGGCTTGTTTGATTAGAGGAAAAGGCACTATATCTTTTGATGGTAAGCACAATACTAACAATGTTTATTATATTGAAGGTTTGAAGCACAATATTTTGAGTGTTGGTCAATTAGTTGAAAAATGATTTGAGTTACAATTTAAGAAGGGTAAATGCAAAATCCTGAATAGAATTGGTTTGGAAATTGCAACCAGTAATCAAACTAGATGTAATATCTTTCATTTGAATAACATTGAAAAGACATACTTGATTGCACACATTGATGAAAGTTGGTTATGGCACAAAAGACTCTATCATGTAAATTTTGATTGCATTGTGAAGATTAGTTCATCTAAGGAAGTAAGGGATTTACCTAATCTTGTAAAACCTCATAATCTGGTATGTAAGGAATGTCAAATGGGAAAGCATGTAAGAACAAATTTTAAGAGTATTTCTAAGAAAACCAATGATGTTCTTCATTTAATTCATACTGACTTATGTGGTCTGGAAAGAACAAGAAGTCTACAGGGAGATAGATACTTTATGCTAATCATTGATGATTACTCTAGAATAAGTTGGGTTACTTTTCTCTAGGAAAAATCAAAAGCTTTTGGGAAATTCAAATTATTCAAGGCACTTGTAGAGAATGAAACCGGCAAGAAAATCAAATGTTTAAGATCGGATCAAGGAGGTGAATTTACATCTAAGGAGTTCAATACATTTTGTGAAGTGAATGGAATAAGAAGACAACTATCAGCACCTCGGACACCTTAGCAAAATGGTGTTGTGGAAAGGAAGAATAGAACTATCATGGATGTAGCTAGAAGCATGATATAAGAAGCAAATCTACCTCATGTGTATTAGAGAGAAGTAGTGAATAAAACGGTTTAAACTTTCAACAAAGTTCACATCAAAGGTGAAACCAGTAAGACACCCTATGAACTATGCTTTGATAATATTCCTACTCTTAAGTACTTCAGAATATTTGGAAGCAAATGTTACATTAGGAGAGATGAGTATATTGGTAAATTTGATCCTAGAAGTGATGAAGGGATATTTCTTGCATATTCATCTAAGAGAAAATCATATAGATATTTTATTAAGAGATTACAAAAAATCATTGAGAGTGCAAATGTGAAGATTGATGAACATTTTAGAAGAAATTCAAGGTCTATGGATTCTAAACTAGCAGTTGAGATAATCACAAATGAACCTATACCGAGTGCACCAGTACAGAATGTTGATCCAGTCACACCGACATCATCAGAGAATTCCACAGTGACTGAAGAACAACAACAAGTGAACACACCAAGGTATATAAGATTGAATCACTCTGAAAGTTAGATAATTGGGAATAAGTATCAAGGAGTTATGACAAGAGGAAGACTGGCAAATGAAGAGGTATGTTTAATTTCTCAAATTGAACCAGCATCTATCATTAAGCCATGTGAAGATAAACAATGTATTAAGGCTATGGAAGATGAATTGGAACAAATTGAAAAGAACAATACATGGACATTGGTTCCCTGGCCTAAAAATAAAAATATAATTGGAACTAAATGGGTATTTAGAAATAAACTTAATGAATATGGTAAGGTAATTAGAAACAAAGCAAGACTAGTGTGTAAGGGATATTCACGGAAAGAGGGAATTGGTTACAATGAAACCTTTGCACTAGTAGCTAGAATTGAGGCAATCAGATTATTTCTTCTATTTGAAGCACAAAAAAACTATAAAGTATATCAAATGGATGTTAAATGTGCATTTATAAATGGTGATACTGAAGAGGAAGTTTACATTGAACAACCTGATGGATTTTCATTAACAAATGATAAATATATGGATTGCAGGTTAAGGAAAGCTTTATATGGATTGAAGCAAGCTCCTAGAGCTTGGTATGCTAGATTGGACAAATATCTTATGAAACCTGGTTACACTAAAGGTAATGCTGATAGCAACTTATACTTCAAAGTGACTAATGAAGATATTTTGGTTATTGAATTTTTTGTTGATGACATCATTTTTGGAGGAGAAGATGGACCGTGTAAAGACTTTTCTAACAAGATGCAAGAAGAATTTTAAATGTCTATGATTGGAGAGATAAAATTATTTTTAGGATTGCAAATTTCTCAGACTAATAAAGGTATATTTTTATGTCAATCAAATTATTTGAAGGAATTACTGAAGAAATTTGGTATGGAAAACTCTAAATCGGTAAGTACTCCTATAACTACAACTGATAAACTATCATTGAAAGATGATTCAGCTCCAGTTAATCTGACAAGATACAAATCTATGATCAAAGGTTTACTATATTTGACACAAACAAGACCTGATATAATGAATATAGTATGTATTGTCTCAATCTTTCACAGTAATCCTAGAAAAAATCATGAATCACCAGTAAAAAGGATTTTCTGGTATTTACAAGGCACAACAAATCTTGGTTTATGGTATCCTAAAGATGAAAATTTTGATTTATGTGCATACACCGATGCTAATTGGGCAAGAGATGTAGATGATAGAAAGAGCACCATTGATGGGGCATTCTTTCTTGGTAGCAGATTGATTTCATGGTTGAGCAAGAAATGGAGTTGTACATCATTATCAATAGCAGAATCAGAATATGTTGCAACAACAACCAATTGTACTCAGGTATTATAGATCAAACATTTGTTTAAGGACATAAAGGTAAAATGCAAAGAACCTATAATCATCTATTGTGATAATTCAGCAACAATTGATATATCTAAGACTCTGGTATTTCACTCTAAAACTAAACATGTTTCTATCAAATACAATTTTCTAAAAGAGAATGTAGAGGCAAAAGAAGTAAGATTGGTTTATGTGAATACTAAAGAGAAGATTGCAAACATCCTTACTAAGCCTTTGCCTAAGGAAACTTTTGAATATCTCAAAGAATAGCTTGGGGTCACACCCTCACTAGTAGAGACTTAGACAGTTGATGCTTATCATCAAACTGATAGAATTTACAGAGAAACATTTTTCCAGCTTTGATGGAGGAGAGCTACTTCTCAGGGGGATTAGTTGGATAAGTTGGTATTTGTAATTGGTTCTATGAACTGGTTGTATCTGGTATTTGTATTGCTTTGGCATTTGATGTCAAAGGGGGATATATATATATATAGAGAGAAAAACACATTATCTTTTGGGGAGAGATTATTCATTGGGGGGGAGATTGTTACTCTCTGCATTTGTATTTTGATTTTTGGTATTGATTTCTGGAGATTGTTGGTTGTTGGTTTTTGGCATTTTTTCTTTGGCACTTAGATGGTTTTTCCATCTTGTGTTGCCATCAATGCCAAAGGGGAAGATTGTTGATATTATGGATATGTTGCATTGTTTTTGTCATTGATGTCAGCACTTATCCTTCTGGAGATCTTTGGTTATGTACATCGGCAAGTTCAGTGACTTATGCACAGTCACCGGTATCTGGTTCACCAGTAGGTTATATTGTTCACCGACATTGAGGATAACGTGTAATCATCTGAAGATCACTTGGTTATGTTGAAGACATGGTTTGGACACTTGGTTTTGATGATTTGGTTATTGATCTAATCGGTTTAACATATTTGTTGTTACTGGCAAATAGGTCTAGGTTATGGACCAACAAGCGTTATCTATTCTAGATCAGCACGACACATTTTGGAGATGGTTTAATCAATTAATATTGTTTTTGAGCCGACATGATGCATCGCATCTTGACTTACTTGTAATATATTTTATTATATTATTTTTAGTAAGTCGACCTACACATTTGGTCTTAGGTTAGGTTTTGGTATATATGTAAGATCTCAATTGTGAGATTGAAAAAAAGGAGAGATAAGGTATTATAAGGTTGTGATATTTGGTATATGCGAATATAAGCAAAGCTACTCACGCAGACATCATTTGAAGATTAAAGGAAGGTTTGAAGAAGACAATCAGAGCTTAACCCCTACTTAATCCAGCATTGGAGATGCTACTTTGAGTAATACATTATCATTGTATTTAATCATCCAATTGTAGTCAGTGTGACTCATTTTGTGATTGAGCAGTGACCTCTAGGCAACTGGCCTATCTGCATGTGCAGACCCCATTTGTATACACATACTTTCTGCAGTAGTATCATTTGATTATGGGTAAGGTTTCCCACCGTGTTTTTTCCCCTTACAGGGTTTCCACGTACAAAGCTTTGTGTTACATGTTGTGGATATTGTTTCTCTTTCTTTTTCATGCATTAAGTTTCACCGGTATTGTTATTAATTGTTAATCTATTTACCGATATTGAGTTTGGTTTACTGGTATTAAGTATCAGGTTTGGTTAAAGTATATTTGGGTTGAAATTAATAGACAATTGATTCACCCCCCCCCTCTCAATTGCCTCTAGGTCCTAACAATAACATGTTGCAGGATAGTGGGAAACATAACCTGTCGTGTTATTGACTTCTCCCTCATAATTTGGCGTTACCCCGCAAGAACTTCCAGCTCTCATTTAACTTGTCGCCAAGACTCGAAAACCATCTCACCAAAAGAAGATATTTCAATGTAACACAAAGGGGCAGCCAAAAGAAGAAAGGCTCTTGCCGAAAGAAAAAATTACACTGAAATCAAGACATGTAGGTCAAGCATCCACTCTGTCTCACCCAAAAAATGAGATTCTATTATTATAGCCTATAAATGACTACATAGCCTGAAATGGGTCACAATGATAGACCAAGTTACATCGAAATAGTTGATGTCATTGAGACAGAAACATAGTCATGCCAGAAAAAAGCCAAATAAAAGATTTTTAACATTTCTCAACTTGTAACTTCATAGAGATACCTGGGTGTTATTTACAACTGCCACTAATACTCCCTGTGACTGCATGCGGCTAACATAGCATGTTATATACAACTGCAACTAACTTTTTCTGAGTCAAACTAGATTTCACATTACATTTCCAACACAATTATTTGTGTCCTCCTTCTCCATTTTCATGTCCCAATGCCACACTACATGCATTCCTCTTGTGTCTCCTTGTCTGTATAACATGGTGTGGTATATGATGTTGCAATAAACTTATGCTCTTGGTCAATCATGTTTTCCCCATGACATCACAACTCTATGTCCTTGGTCCTCTCATCACCTATAGGTCCAATAGTAGACTCCATTGTCCTCTCAATCTTATTTGAGGTCATTATCTCCATGCAACCTCCATATATATACATTCGACCTACATAGCTCTACCATCCAAATGCAACACCATATGATCCAATCTCATCTTCCTCTAAGACCTTATCATCTGCATCATTGTAACCATTACAGGTTCTTAACTAATGACATCAATCAACTTTGCATGCCAACAACATATTTATCCAGTGGGTTTCTAGTATTTCTCTCTGCAAATTCATCAACTTAGCCATGTACACATACATATTGACATCAATGACAACTTCAATGCCAACAATCTTCCCCTTTGGCATTGATTTTGACACCAATCATCACAATCCCCCTTTGACAACAATGGAAAAGGGGCTGGCTGGCAACACACTCAGACATGTTCTTCTCCCCCTTTGAATATGTAGTATGTAGCATGAAATGTATCTCAAAATTTGTATGCCTTGACTTATCTATGCATTTCTTCCCCTCGGACACATGAGTGTATAAACCCCTATAGCTAGATGAACTATTATTACAATATATGTTTGAAATGATCCAACATTACAAAAATAACCTATGATCAAATCTGCTTAGCTCCCCCTATGGTCCACTACCATCATATGCATTTTGTCTCCTCCTGAGAACCAAAACAAATACATTTGAATGTTCTTATTTCTTACATTTGTCTTCTTGCTAACCTCCCCTCTAGACTACACATTCATCTTGTTATGTATGCACTCTCAACACTACTTTTTTCTTAATGCCTGCTACAATATTTTGCTTGCTATAGTCATCTGTAACCTCTTTATATAAATCATCTTTATATTGAGAGTTTCCTTCTAACAGAATTCTACAAGTGTAGACATTCAACTGCAAGCAGATACCATTCAACAATGATCAATATGCTAACAATGTTGAATCCTGATGTACTGCCAAGGCATCAACTATAAAATCTGCCATCTCATCTTCTTCCACCAAGTCCTCTTTTTGAAGTTGGTCCTCCTCATATCTACAACATCCATCATGTTGTATACATACTCTTAATATTTCTTTTATATTTTATCCATTCTCTTATGTGTTGCATCATGCTTCCATTCTTTAATGTTGAAAGAAGTGCACTGTGGATATTCTTTAACATATTTTCACTACTTGAAATTATACCCATCCTTATGTATGCAAGTATGCACCGCAATCTAAAGCCATTTTACAAAAAACTATAAATATATGTCAACAATGTCACAAGACTTAAACTTCACCAATATAAGAAATTACAACAAATATACAAAATATTAACTAACCCAATCATCAATCAAACTATACATAAATATTCATCAATTTAATCAGCATACATGATACTGGTTCATGTCCAATAAACTGTCTTTATACTAGTACTTCTGAAAATTGGGGCTTGGAGGATATGATCAATATATAGCTCCCCCTAGGGTCCTGCATTTCCTTAATCTTGATGAGATGTCACATGTGCATGGAATGCACAATGCTTGTCCATGGTCATACCGTCTTGTTTCCTTTTCTATACTTGTTGGACTTCCCTTATTTTCTCAAGTACAACATTTTGATTAGTGTTAGTGATTTTTCTTACTACCTTCAGTCCTAAGGAGATACACAAAGTGGATAGTTCTCAGATGTATAATAATGGGTGTTGGACATGTCACCATTACTTGAGCATAATCCCATTTTGCTCCTTAAAAATACTGAGTGTTAGATAGTTCAGATAACTAGAAGACAATTGAGAGGGGGGTGAATCAATTATCATAGATTACAGGAACATTCAACAATTAAAAATTTAATACCGGAACCCAAAACAATAATACCAGAATAGCAGTTAATCCAATTCAACATAAACATTAATCACAAAATAAAAGCCATCCACACAACACCAATATTTTTATGTGGAAAACTTGGTAAAGGGAAAAACCACGGTGGGAAGCCTACCCACGGTTAGATCATACTTCTGTAGTAAGTATGTGAAATTACAATGAAGGGGCCTACACTTGCAGGAAAGCCAACAACCTAGAGAACACTGCTCATCACAAAAGGAGCCTCACTGACTACATATAAATCCAGACTACAATCTGGAGAAGTGTTGAACTGCAAAAGATAGCATCTCCTATGCCTAAGTATGGTTTCAGTTAAGCTCAATACCGGAGGACTAAATCCTATTACATAAACCAAATTCGATCTCCAATGGTTGACCAACTATTCTTCCTAAATGATATTACATTATTCACACGTTACATTCCTTGACCATGACCTCTTACATTAACCATGATAATCTACAATGAAATCTTATATCTATTTATACAAACCTGGACCATAAGCAATCAAGTCGGCCACCAGACAATAAACCAATTACATAATTACAAACCACGTCAACCTTAGACCAAACAATTAATATCAACACATAAGATATCCCAAAAATACATCAATAGATACTATCCATACGTTACATTAAAGTCAGTCCATAGCCTAGATCAACTGGGACCAAGTATAGGTCCATACTCTTTAGCAATGATCTCCAACTACCAAGTATCAAACATGATCACCAACAACATCCTAAAACTCCATGAGAAGCTGCACCAACATCACTTATGAAATTTATCAAAGATCTCCAATAAAAGCTCTGTCGATGAAACCCTCACCGGAACTAGAAACCAATCTTCTAAGAAATAAGGATAACATCCAATCACTAGACCAAAACTAGCTGACCAAATATGAGTATAAGTATAATGAACAAGCCAATTCCATCACCAAACTATACTAGAGCCTGCCGGATTATACCGGATCCAAGTTAACTAGAAACCACTTAACCTACTAGAACAAGAAGGGTGCTGGTAAAACATCCAAACAACTAGTGTTGACATCAATGACAAAACATCAATGCAACACATAATCAATTCCACCAAATGGTCAATAATCTCCCCCTTTGGCATTGATGGCAACACTAGATGTGAAAAATATCTAAGTACCAAGAAATTCCAAACAAGTCTCCCCATGTGGAAGACAACCAACAATCACCTAAATATAGCTCTCAATATAAATATCTCTCCCCCTTTGACATTTATCATTTTCTTTCTTTATCTTTTTCACATCAATATCACTCCCCCTTTGACATCAATGCTAGAAATCTGACAGAAATATCAAAGAAAAAACATAAGCCTCTAAATCTCAAAGCTGACTACTCCCCCTGAGTAATAGCATCCCACATCGATGTCAGAATGAATAGTATCTCTGATAATACATGTCGGATTGATGCCAAGCCGCATCAATCAAGTCTCTACCGGAGGGGTAGAAACTCCCAATCTGTCTCTCAAGTACTCAAATGATTCCTTTGATAACAATTTAGTGAAAATATCTACAATTTGCTCTTTAGTATTCACATAAACTTGTCTAACTTCATTTTCTTCCACCTTCTCCTTCAAAAAGTTATACTTGATAGATATGTGCTTTGTCTTAGAATGAAATACCAGATTCTTTGATAGATAAATAGCAGTAGAGTTATAATAGTGAATAACTATCGGTGCATCACAATCCACCCTTATATCCTTCAACATTTGCTTCATCCATAAAACTTGTGTACAGTTAGTAGCAGCAACAACATACTCAGCTTGAGCAATAGATAGAGAAGTACATGACTATTTCTTGTTGATCCATGAAACCAACTTCTTTCCAAGAAAGAAACCTCCACTGAAAGTACTTTTCTAGTCATCAACATCTCCAGCCCAATCAACATTTGTATATCCAAATAAAGTAAAGTTATCATCCTTAGGGTACCATAAGACATATTCTGATGTACCTTGCAAGTATCTTAAAATTCTTTTCACCGCCATCTCATGATTTTCTCTAGGATCACTCTGAAATCTTGAAACAATAAAAATAGCATTCATAATGTCAGGCCTAGTCTGAGTCAAATAAAGCAGACCTCCAATCATAGATTTCTATCTTGTAGGATTTACTGGTTCAGAAACATTTTTTCTTGTCAATTTCTCGCTTGTAACCATAGGTGTACTTATCAGTTTAGAATCTCCCATACCAAATTTCTTCAACAATTCCTTAGCATATTTAGTTTGATAGATGAAAATGCCTTTATCAGTCTCAGTAATCTACAAACCTAAGAAATTTCTTATCTCACCAATCATAGACATCTCAAATTCTTTCTCCATATTCTTAGAAAATTATATGCATAACTTATCTTCACCTCCAAAGATAATGTCATCAACAAATACTTCAATAATTAGTATATCATCATCAGTGATTTTATAATATAAATTATTGTTAGCACTGCCTTTAGTAAAACCAAGCTTCAAAAGATATTTATCCAACCTTGCATACCAAGCTCTAGGTGCTTGTTTCAATCCATATAAAGATTTTCTTAACCTGTGGACCATATTTGCATCATCTAATAGTGAAAAACCATCAAGTTGCTCAATATAAACTTCCTCTTCAAGATCCCCATTCAAAAATGCACATTTAACATCTATCTGATAAACTTTCTAGTTTTTATAAGCAACATAGGCAAGAAATAATCTTACAACTTCAATCATAGCTATAGGTACAAAAGTTTCTCCATAATCAATTCCTTCCTTCTGCGAATATCCTTTACAAACCAATATAGCCTTATTCCTTATAACTTGACCATCCTCATTCAATTTATTCCTAGAAACCCATTTAGTTCCAATAACATTTTTTATTTTTTAGGCTAGAGAACCAAAGTCCATGTGTTATTTTTCTCAATCTGATCTAATTCTTCTTCCATAGCTTTCAACCAATGTTTATCGTTACATGCTTCAATTACTGATAACGGTTCAACTTTTGAAATTAAACATACCTCATTAGTTGCCAGACTTCATCTTGTCATCACTCCATTGCTCTTATCCCCAATGATTTGATCTTCAGAATGATTCAATCTCACATACCTGGGAGTCTTCTGACTTTATGTTCCTCTTCCATGTTCTTTAGCTACTATAGAATTCTCTGATGTTGCCGGAGTAACTAGTTCAACTCTCTGTTCCGGTAAAGGTGCTACCGGTTCAGATATAATCATTTCCACTGTTGGTTCCTTCTCATAAACTCTTATTTGACTTCTATTTATCTCATCTACTTTGACATTAGCACTCTCCACAATTATCTGTAATTTCTTATTATAACATCTATATGCTTTGCTTTCATTAGTATAACCAAGAAATATGCCTTCATCACATCTAGGACCAAATTTCCCAATAGTATCATCTCTCCTGATATAACATTTACTACCAAAAATTTTGAGATACTTAACTATAGGTGTATTTCCAAACCATAACTCATAAGGTGTCTTACCAGTTTGTCCTTTGATATGTACTTTGTTGAATGTACAAACTGTTGTACTCACTTCTTCTCTCTAGTAGATATGAGGTAGATTATCTTTTACATCATCATTATTCTAGCAACATCCAAGATAGTTCTTTTTTTCCTTTCCACAACTCCATTATGTTGAGGTGTCCGGGGAGCAAAAACTTATCTTCTTATACCATGCTTGTCACAAAAATTGTTAAACTCACCGGATGTGAATTCTCCACCATGATCTGATCTCAAACATTTAATCTTCAATCATGTTTCAGTTTCCACTTTAGCCTTAAATATTTTAAACTTTTCAAATGCTTCAGATTTTTCTCTCAAAAAAGTAACCTACATCATTTTAAAATAATCATCAATGATTAGCATGAAATATCTATCACCATGAATTCTTTTAACTCTAGCAGGGCCACATAAATCAGTATGAATAAGATTAGGAACATCATTTAATTTATCTTGTATACTCCTAAAAGAGGTTCTGACCTGTTTACCCATTTGACATTCTTTACATACTGGATTATAGGGCTTCATAATCTTAGGTATATCCCTAATTGCTTTAGTTGAATTAATCTTCACAATGCAATCAAAATTCACATGACATGGCCTTTTATGCATAGCCAGCTCTCATCAACCTGTGCAATCAAACATGTCTTCTCACCAAATTTCAAATTAAATATATTACCTTTTATCTATGTACCGGTTGAAATCTCCAAGGTAGATCTATTAATGATTTTGCATTTTCCATTCTTCAACTATAAATGAAAACCCTTGTCTACCAATTGTCCTACACTCAAAATATTATGCTTCAAACCTTCAATATAATAAACATTGTCACTATTGTTCTTACTATCCAATGATATAGTTCCTTTTCCTTTAATCATACATGCCTTGTCATCTCCAAATCTATCTAGACCACCATCAAATTCTTGCAAAGATAGAAACTTCCCTTTATCTCTAGTCATATGATGTGAACAACCAATGTCAATTACCCATTCATCCTTGTCTTCAATTTTAGTAGCGAGTGTCTTCTCTTCAAGTACATTCTCTTCCAGTGCTAGATCATTTTCCTTGATAGCCAAGAATACCCATTCCTTCCTATTGACATTAAATTTTACCTTTGAAAACAAACAACCTTATGGGAAATTCAGTGAAGGGGGACCAATTGCACAGGGTTCACTAAATGACCTCTGGAATTGAGAAGCGGACTCTTCCTTATGTTTTTGAGAAAAGAGAGAAGAAGAAAACACTCAGAAATAAAAGAACTAAACTACTGAGGTGATACACCAGAGCATTTTCAAAGAAGACATGAGTATACAAAAACCCAGATACATGTGGTTTTTTATCCCATTCAACAATCTACAAGTCCGAATCAGAAACACAACTAAGATACAATAAAATTTCCTTGCAACATAAAGAAATATCCATCATGCATATACCAGATAACAAGTGCAAAACATAGTTTAATCAGCAGATTCTTAGATATATATTCCCAAAGTTATTGGAATCCTAATAAAAAAGAACAGAAAAGAACTATCAGAGCATATCAAAAGAGAGATCACAAAGGCCATAGGCACAATTTGATTGATTTCTTTCAAATAACAATAACAACTTAAAAAGGCCAAAATTCCCACTAAGAAAACTTAATTATTTTTCTTAAAAGTTCTGAACCCTTACAAGAAGGATAAAACTAACATAAATAGAAACTCAGGCTCGCTAACAAACTTTGATTCCACCGCCTTCCAGTACATATGTCATGGCATGCCTCCAGGCCATACCCAACAAAATGCCCCTGAAGTTGTTAGTCCCGTGATGCTCCACTAAACAACACAATCATACAGCAAGAGAATAGCAATAAAAAAATGGCGGGTGGACTAAGAGAAAATGACATGTCATGACAACCCATGCCAAGTGGCATCTTGACGCTAATGCAAAACTGAAATAGGAAAGGCGAGTGATTAGAAACCCTGCTGAGCTGACATCTGTCTTGCTTGATGTAAGAGAGAGGAAGAGTTGGCAAAACAAAAAAGGCGGGAACACAAAAATAGAAAATGTCGCTCATGGATAAACCCAAAATAATGTTAACATTTCTTGGTGACTAAAAGGGGAATTCTGCCTGCGGAAGCTAGGACCCAAAATCTTTGGCTTGGAGACCAGGCTTTATCAAAAAACAAGATGGAGCAAATCGAAGGCCTGCTGTAATGGAAACCACTCATCCTCGGGGGGGAAAACCTGCACCTCTAAATTCTAGAAATGTTGATCCAGACAAATCACTTTGTCAAAAGGTAAGGGTGCTGGTTCGTCCTGAACTAGTTTTAGGAGAGCAAAGAGTTGGGCCAGAGGGTGTAAAAGACATTCAACCTCATTCACCGAAATAGGATTGCCTAGGCACTGCAGGAAGGTTCTATCCTGTTGTAAATGCTCAATCTAGCTCAAAACTTGCTCAGTTCCTAACACAGTACCATCCGTAGGAAAAGGAGAAGGCGGACCCAATGAAATAAACCTCTCTATACACTTCTTGATGTCTGAAATTGAAAACTATAGGGGGCAAGAGCTGTTGAAACCTACATGATTACCCTGTGTCGATTCATGAAAACATTCATCTTTTTGACCAATTGCCGACTGTTTGTAATCCCTCTTTCCCTTAATTCTTCATCTTGAGAAGAATACATCAACTGGATAAGATCTCGAGCTACTGGGAGTTTAGGATGAATGACAAGCATAGAACTATTAATGAGGGCATTGGCCTTGGCATAGAGGGATTGTGCCTCACCAAGGAATCTTAGCATGGGTTGCAGCGAAGGGCAATACTGTTTTACCTTTTCCCAATGAGAAACATATAACTCCGTTAAAATAGGGGAAAGTTCTTGAGAAATCTCCACAGGGAGAGGAATATTTAGCAATCGTAAGACCTCCTCGTTCTTTGTCACCACTTCACCTTGCAGCTCTGTGCACTTATTTTGTTCAGTGACCACTTGGCTTTCCAGCATGAGGATCCTTGCATTCCCATCTTGCACCGTTTGCTAGAGTTGCATGACACAATCTCGTTCTTAACACAACAAAACCTCCATATCTTGCAATTTCTTCTCTGCTAGCTCCAAACTAATCCCTTTTCCATGCAACTCTGCTTTAAATTTTGATTTGTCCTCCGAGAGCATGACCTAGGCATCACTCAATTGTCGAGCATATTTCTCCTTGAGGCAGATCTCCTCGCACAACTATGCTTGCATTTGTGTCGCATCTCTAGAGGTTGCTTTTAGCTACTGAATTTCTTGATCTCTCTCCTGCAATTATTTCAAGGCCACATTTCTGGTTGCCTCCTAAACTTCCAATTGTGAACTCACATTATTGAGGGCAGACTGTCACTTCCCTTTTTCAACATTGGCCTGTGTCAGCAATCCCTGCAAATGATTGATCTCAACACTTCGAGCTTTGTCTTCTCTTCTCTATTGGGTCAGAGATTCTCAGAGTTTAACATTCTTCGCTTGCATTTTTTCCAAGCGATGACTCTTTTTGATGAAATCTAAAGAGACAACTTTTGAAGTTTCTTCCATCATTTCCACTTATCTGACGTCATAGCATTCAAAAGGTTAACACCGATAGCATGTAGAGCATAATCATTGGGCCTCATTTCTGACTCTGGTTTGTTGACCTTGGGGAACATAGTTGCAAAGAAAATACTATCCTTCTCCTCACTGAAATGGGTTTGTAGGTGTGGATGGGCTGGTCTAGCGCCTTCCTTTTCCTTTCTTTTACTAGTTTTTCTAATACGAACAGTCCTGGAATAAGTAACTTGTTGCTAGTATTCATCCGGATTGGCAATAGCTTGACCTACAAATACGACACCAGGGGGAATTGAAAAGGGAAACTGGGAAATGGGACCACCAAAATCGGTCTGTATAGGGTGTGATAGCGTGGTGGGTGAAAATAATGGGACAAAGGGAGAGGCTCCTAAGAAAAATGGATCAGCTGATGATGCTCCAACATTTGGGGGAGGAGTGGACTCTCCAAAACCAAGCTTGTGTGAGATGGTGGCCGCTTCAGATATCTGTGTGGAAAAGGATGTGGGCAAAAAGTCTGGGATTGGGAGTGGGATTGAAACTTGTGTAAATGCATCATGTGGGCCAACTGCATCCTGACTAGTGCTAGGGTAAGAGCGGTGGGAATCTGAGTATGCATTTTTGTGAAATGGGTAGCAGAGGAAATATCAGCTTGAGAAGAGGAAAACGGTAAGGAAGAGCATACTTGAACTATGCAATTCATTGGTCACGAAGGATCTGAGGGATTATCTAGGACTTGAGAGGATGAACTCCTCATTTCAGAGCCCAGAAACTACTTTTTGCTAGGAGAGCCTTCCTGAACTTTCTTCTCAACTTGTCTTTTAACTGCCTGAGAGCGAGGCTTGCGAGCAGAATGGTCAAGAGGGAGGAAAGTATGAGTTTCACTGTCCTTCTCTTCAATACTTATAATCTCAATATCTCATTGTTGGGCAACCTTGGGAGATGAATACCCACATGGCAAACTATTGCCTGTCTCCTCGTCAGATCCGTTGTACTGGTGCCATTCAAGATCAAAACGCTCATCTAAAGGAGCATTTACAATATTTTCTCTAGGTTGATTTACTTCTTGCCAGTAAATCCAGAAGTCCTCCCGCTTTCTCCACAGCCAAGCATTTGCCACCATGGTTTCATACATGGCCTGAGGAATGGGCTTCACAGGGTTGTACCTTTGTAAAAGAGAGTAGAAGCTTAACCAGGGGGCGTTTGAGCATGGGAAAATCATTGAGACCCTCATACAAGCTTGGGTCATCCACCTGTGGATTAGCACTATTGGTATTTTGGTATGGTTTTGTGATTGATGTCAACACCTACTGAAAACAAGCACTTTGGAGATCCAGCAACATTCACTGGCAAGCAAGTAACTATTGCACAGTTACTGGTATATGGTTCACTGGCAAGATATAATGTTCACCAGTATTTGGAATGATATGGAAGACACTTGGTAATGTCAAAAACATCATGTGGACACTTTGTTTTGAAGAATTAATCATTGGTATATTCATATTTGCATATTTTCTTTTACCGGCAAATAGGTCTAGGTTATCTAGGGTTACACCGGCAGGTTTATCTTTTCCAGATTAGCATGACATGCTATGGAGATGATTTATTATTGATGTAAAGGCATTAAGCTGACATGTTCAATCAGTTATTGCATCAGATATTATATTTTTTTTAAAATGATTTTATTGTAATATCTTGTAGAGCCGACCTACTAAAATTGGTCTTAGGGTATGGTATACATGTAAGATATTATTTGTAAGATCAAGCAGATGTAATCATGAAGACATCATTTGAAGGTGAAGCTAGGTTTTTGTAGAAGCACATCAGCATTACACCATTACTGAATCCAGCATATGAAGATGCTATTTTGTGCAGTACATTCTTATTGGATTTAACCATCCAACTGTAGTCAGTGTGACTCCCATTTTGTGATTAAGCAGTGAGCTCTAGGCTATTGGCCTTTCTGCATGTGTAGACCCCATTTATGTACACTTACTATTTGTAGTAGTATCATCTGATTGTGGGTAAGGTTTCCCACCGTGGTTTTTCCCCTTACAGGGTTTCCACTTACAAATATTGGTGTTATGTATTGTGGATGACTTTATGTTTATGTTCCATGCATTAATCCTTACCAGTATAGCAATTTACTATTAACACTGTCTACCAGCATACTTAACTAGTTTACCGGTATTAAACATTATGTTGGTTAATTGGTTTTTGGTTTGAATTTATTAGACAACTGATTCACCTCCCCCCCACCCTCTCAGTTGTCTCTGGGACCTAACAATTGGTATCAGAGCTTAGTCCTCTTTTGCAGAAGTTTAACAACTTGAGGAGATCCAATGTCTACAAATTACTTCAGGAAGGACAGTCCTAAACTTGATGGAACCAACTATGGGATATGGAAGATCAAAATGGAGACACATCTCAATTGCATTGGTAAAGACATCTGGGAAGTTACAAAGAATGGTTATACTGCTGCTATAGCTAGTCAAACTGCTCCAACTACCTTAGCCAAAGATGAAGAAAATGATTGCAAAGCAAGAGAAGCACTTTTGAGCGCATTATCAAATCAACAAATCATGGGATTATTAGATAGGTCTACTGCTAAATCTATTTGGGATCATTTGGAAACACTGAACGAAGGAGATTCCACAGTCAAGATTTCAAAACTTGAAAGCTTTCGAGTCAGGTATGAACATCTGAAAATGGAAGAAGATGAAAGGATTTCTGCTTTTATGGAAAGAGTAAATGAAATTCTTTTGGGTATCAAATGTTGTGGAGGAACTTTGAGTGAGGATGAAATTGTTTCAAAAATCTGAAGAGGTTTGCCACCGGCATATAAAATGAAGGTTACTGCTATTAATGAGTTGAGAACAATGCCTAATACATTAGTAACTAGGGATACATTGATTGGAAAACTTTCAACCTTTGAAATTGAGTAATTTGGTCCTATTGCTACTATAAAAACTGATTTAGCCTTTAAAGAATCAACATCATCTGCTCCATCATTTGACAAATCAGACTAGAGAGCCTTTTATGCAAGAGAACTTGAAGAAACTAGAAAGGAGAATGAAGAACTTGAAGAACTTGAAGCACTATTTGCAAGGAAAATGCCAAAAGGTCCAATTGGAAGTAAGTATGAAGGTAAAGCACCCTTTAAATGTTTTAACTACAATAAGATTGGTCATATGGCTTCAAGATGCTCTGATAGACATGCTAGACTAAGAGAAGAAGCTAGAAGAACATACAAGCCTACTCCTGAAATCAGAGATACAGATTTAAGAAGAACAAAGACAAATCTTGTTACATTGTTGATGAAGGTGTGACTGATGATTCTAATGAGGATCCAGTAGACAATGGATGGGTTTTTCTTGCTATAACAGAAGATCAACAAGCACCTACTGCTCAACCAGCAGAACAAGCCCTAGCAGCTAAACTTGAAACAAAGGATGAATGGATCATTGATTTAGGATGCTCACATCATATGACTGGAGACAAAGGTAAATTCTTAAACTTTCAAGAATACAATGGAGGTTTAGTAAGATTTGGAGATGACAAAGCCTGTTCAATCAAAGGTAAGGGTTCAATATCTCTTGATGGTAAGAATAACACTAACAATGTCTACTATGTTGAAGGATTAAAGCATAATCTTGTAAGTGTTGGTCAATTAGTTGAGAAGGGATTTCAGTTACAATTTAAAAATGGAAAATGCAAAATCATGAATAGAACTGGTTTGGAAATTGCAACCAGTAATCAGACTAGAGGCAATATCTTTCATTTGAATAACAATGAAAAGGCATGCTTGATTGGAAATATAGATGAAAGTTGGTTATGGCATAAGAGAATATGTCATGTAAACTTTGATTGCATGGTAAAAATCATTACTTCTAAGGTAGTTAGAGATGTACCTAAAATTGTGAAACCTCATAATACAATTTGTAAGGAATGTCAATTTGGAAAACAAGTTAGAGCTAGTTTCAAAAGTATTCCAGAAAAATCCAATAATGCTCTTGATTTAATTCACACTGATTTATGTGGTCTAGCTAGAACTAAAAGCTTACAAGGTGATAAATATTTCATGCTAATTATTGATGATTATTCTAGAATGTGTTGGGTTACTTTTCTTAGAGAAAAATCAGAAGCACTTGGGAAGTTCAAACTATTCTAAGCAATGGTTGAAAATGAAACCGGTAAGAAAATTAAATGTTTAAGATCAGATCGAGGAGAATTCACATCTAAGGACTTTAATACATTCTGTGAAGTGAATGGAATCAAAAGACAGTTATCAGCACCCCGAACACCACAGTAGAATGGAGTTGTTGAAAGGAAAAACAAAACTATCTTGGATGCAGAAAGAAGTATGTTATCAGAAGCAAATCTACCACATGTGTATTGGAGAGAGGCAATTAGCACTGCTGTCTATACATTCAACAAAGTTCACATCAAGGGTGAGACCGGTAAGACCCCTCATGAACTATGGTTTGGTAATACTCCTACTCTTAAGTATTTCAAAATTTTTGGAAGTAAATGTTATATTAGAAGAGATGAGTATATTGGCAAATTTGATCCTAGAAGTGATGAAGGAATATTTCTTGGTTATTCATCTAAAAGCAAGGCATATAGATGTTTTAATAAGAGATTGCAAAAAAATGTTGAGAGTACAAATGTAAAGATTGATGAACAATTCAGAGGAACTTCAAGGTATACAGATTCTGAACTGGCAACAGAAATTGTGACAAATGAACCTATACTGAATCCACCGGTACAGAATGAAGATCTAGTTACTCCGGTATCATTAGAGGATTCCACAGTAATTGAAGAACAACAACAAACTAAAACACCCTGGTATGTAAGATTGAATCATTCTAAAGATCAGATAATTGGAAACAAATTTAAAGGAGTTATGACAAGAAGAAGATTGGCAAATGAAGAGGTATGTCTTATTTCTCAAATTGAACCATCATCTATCAATGAGGCATGTGAAGATAAATTTTGGATTAAAGCTATGGAAGAAGAATTAGGACAAATTGAGAAAAATAATACTTGGACATTAGTTCCCCGGCCTAAAGATAAAAATGTAATTCGAACCAAATGGGTATTTAGAAACAAACTTAATGAAGATGGTAAGGGTGTCAGAAATAAAGCAAGACTAGTGTGTAAGGAATATTCTCAGAAAGAAGGAGTTGATTACAATGAAACCTTTGCACCGGTAGCCAGAATTGAGGCAATTAGATTATTCTTGGCTCTTGCAGCTCACAAGGACTACAAAGTTTATCAAATGGATATTAAATGTGCATTTTTGAATGCAGATCTTGAAGAAGAAGTATATATTGAACAACTTGATGGATTTTCTTTGACAGATGACAATGATATGGTTTGCAGGTTAAGAAAAGCTCTATATGGATTGAAACAGGCCCTAAGAACTTAGTATGCAAGGTTGGATAAGTATCTTTTAAAGATTGGTTTTACTAAAGGAAATACAGATAGCAATTTATATTACAAAATAACTAATGATGACATCTTGATTATTGAAGTATTTTTTGATGATATAATCTTTCGAGGAGAAGATGGATTATGTAAGGAATTTTTTATTAAAATGCAACAAGAATTTGAAATGTCTATGATTGGAGAAATAAAATTCTTTTTTGGATTGCAGATTTCACAGACTGATAAAGGTATATTTTTTAATCAATCCAAGTACTTGAGAGAATTGCTAAAGAAATTTGGGATGGAGAACTCTAAACCAGTAAGCACACCGATGACTACAAATGACAAATTATCTCAAAGGGATGAATCTACACCTATTAAACCAACTAGATATAAATCTATGATAGGAGGTTTACTGTATTTGACACAAACCAGCCTTGATATTATGAATGCAGTATGTATTGTTTCTAGATTTCAGAGTAATCCTAGGGAAAATCATGAATCAGTAGTGAAAAGGATTTTTTGATACTTACAAGGCACAATAAATCTTGGATTATGGTATCCTAGAGATGAAAATTTTGACCTATGTGCATACACAGATGCAAATTGGGCAGGAGATGTGGATGATAGAAAGAGCACCACTGGAGAAGCATTCTTTCTTGGAAAGAGATTAGTTTCTTGGTTGAGTAAGAAATAGAGTTGTACATCTTTATCAACAACAGAATCAGAATATGTTGCAACAACAACTAACTGTACACAGGTATTATGGCTTAAGCAAATGTTGAAAGACATAAAGGTAAAATGCAAGGAACCCATTACTATATATTGTGATAACACTGTAGCAATTGATATATCTAAGAATCTAGTATTACATTCTAAAACTAAACAAGTTTCTATCAAACTGAATTTTCTAAGGGAAAAAGTTGAAGAAAAGGAGATAAAACTGGTTTATGTGAATACTAAAGAATAGCTTGCAGACATTTTCACAAAACCTTTGCCTAAGGAGACTTTTGAATATCTTAGAGATCAGCTTGGAGTCATACCACCACCAGTAGAGACTTAGATAGTTGATGATTGTCATCAACCGGCAGAATTAAAAAGACAAATCTTTATTCCGGTATTTGATGAGGAAGCTACTTCTCAGGGGGAGTAGTTGGTATTTTGTATGGACTTGAATTTTGTAGCTTTGGCATTTGATGTCAAAGGGGGAGAGATATCTATGGAAAAACACATTATCTTTTGAGGAGATTTGGTATTGAAAATAAATCTTTGGATAAACACATGTTGCTCCCAGGGGGAGAAATGGAGATTGTTGGTTTTTGGTATTTGGCATTTCTATTTTGGCACTTTGATGGGGTCTAAATTTTACCTTTGAAAACAAACAGCCTTTTGGGAAATTCAGTGATGGGGGACGAATTGCATAGGGTTCACTGAATGACCTCCAGAATTCAGAAGTCGACTCTTCCTTATGTTTTTGAGAAAAGAGAGAAGAAGAAAACACTCAGAAACAAAAGAACTAAACTACTGAGGCAATACACCGGAGCATTTTCTAAGAAGACATGAGTGTACAAAAACCTAGATACATATGGTTTTTGAGCCCATTCAACAATATACAAGTCCAAATCAGAAACACAACTAAGATACAATCAAATTTCCTTGCAACATAAAGAAATATCCATCATGCATCTACCAGATAACAAGTACAAAACATAGTTTAATTGACAGAATCTTAGATATATATTCCCAAAGTTATTGGAATCCTAATAAAAAAGTACAAAAAAGAACTATCAGAGCATATTGAAAGAGAGATCACAAAGGTTGTAGGCACAATTTGATTAATTTCTTTCAAATAACAGTAACAGCTTAAAAAGGCCGAAATTCCCACTAAGAAAACTTAATTGTTTTTCTTAAAAGTTTTGAACCCTTACAAGGAAAAAAATAACATAAATAGAGCCTCAAGCTTGCTAACAAACTTTCATTCCACTACCTTCCATTACATATGTCACGGCATGCCTCAAGGCCATACTTGACAAACTGCCCTTGAAGTTGTTAGTCCCATGATGCTCCACTAACCAACACAACCGCACAACAAGAGAATCACGATCAAAAAATGGCGGGCAGACCGAGAGAAAATGTCATGTCATGAAAACCCACGCCACATGGCTGCGCGGTGCTAATGCAAAACTAAAATAGGAAAGGCAAGCGATTAGAAACCCCACCGAGCTGACAGCTGTCTCGCTTGATGTAAGAGAGAGGGAGAGCTGGCAAAACAAAAAAGGTAGGGCCACTAAAATAGAAAATGTTGCCCGCAGATAAACCCGAAATAATGTTAGCACTTCTCATTGCCAGATCCACTAGCAAAGTCTTCTACCGGTTCATCATCTAAATGAGTAATACCTTCCTCATCCACTATGTAGCATGATTTGTCTATGTTTTTCTTGTATTTATATTTAGACTGATATTCAAGGTTAGGCTTAAATGATATTTTAACTCTTTCTTCAAATCTTGAATTCCTTTCAAGACATCTAGATGCAAAATGACCAATCTTATTACATGCAAAATATTTAAAAGGTGTTTTTCCTTCATACTTACTTCCTATCGGTCCTTTCGGTACTCTTCTACCAAATAGTTCTTCAAGTTTCTCAAACTCATCATCTTCTCTTTTCATATCTTCTAACTCCTTTTCATATAAATCTTTCCAGACTTGCTTACCAGTTGTAGATGTAGATGCATGAAAAGAAGGTTCAGTCTTCATAGCTACAAAAGGTCCAAATTCCTCAAGCTCAAAAGCAGATAGTTTCCCAACCAAAGTATCGTTGTTGAAAAATATACTAGCCATTGTTCTCAACTCATTAATAGAAGTAGCATTCATTTTGTAAGCCAGTGGTAGGGCTCTCGGGACTTTAGAAACAATTTCATCTTCACTTAGAGTTCCACCACAACATTGAATTCCCATAATAATCTCATTTACCCTTTCCATGAATGCAGTAATCCTTTCATCTTCTTCCATCTTCAAGTTTTCATATCTCACCTGGTAACCATCAAGTTTAGAAATCTTCACTGCAGGGTCACCTTCATTAAGAGTCTCCAACTTATCTCATATAGCCTTTCTAGATGGTTTGTCTATTAATCCCATTATTTGTTGATCAGAGAGTGCACACAAGAGGGCTTCTCTTTCTCTATAATCATTCTCAAGCTCCTTGTCCAGGTTTATCAGACGAGGATTAATAGATCTTGGATTATAGGGTGTGACACCATTCTGTGTGATCTCCCAAATCTCCTTGCCAAGACATCTCAGATGAATATCCATCTGAATCTTCCATACTGTGTAATTTGTTCCATCAAGCCTCAGAATATCCCTTTGAAAGATAGCTCCAGAAGAATTGGATGAACTTGAACTATTAGTCGCCATAGGATCTTCCTCAAGCGGTTAAGCTTTCTGTAGAGAGGACCAAAGCTCTGATACCAATTGTTAGACAGTTCAGACAACCGAAAGACAACTAAGAGAGGGGGAGTGAATCGGTTGTGACATATTACAGGAACATTCAACAATTAAAACTTTAATATTGAAACCCAAAACAATAATACCAGAATAGTAGTTAATCCAGTTAAGCATAAACAGTAATCATAGAATAAAAGCCATCCACACAACACCAATATTTGTACATGGAAAACCCAATAAAGGGAAAAACCATGGTGGGAAGCCTACCCACAGTCAAACAATACTTCTGCAGTAAGTATGTGAATTACAATGAAGGGACCTACACTTGCAGGAAGACCGACAACCTAGAGCACACTGCTCATCACAAAAGGAGCCTCACTGACTAAATATAAACCTATACTACAATCCAGAAAAGTCTTGAACTGCAAAAGATAGTGTCTCCTATGCCTGAGTACAGTTTTGGTTAAACTCAATACCGGAGGACTAAATCCTCTTACATAAACCCAATTCAATCTCCAATGATCGAACAACTCTTCTTCCTGAATGATATTACATTATTCACACATTACATTCCTTGACCATGACCTCTTACATTAACCATGATAATCTACAATGAGATCTTACATCTATTTATACAAACCCTCGACCATAAACAATCAAGTTGGCCACCAGAAAATAAACCAATTACATAATTACAAACCATTTTGGCCTTAGACCAAACAAGTAATATCAACACATAAGACATCCTATAAATACATTAATGGGTCCTATCCACACATTACATTAAAGTTGGTCCATAACCTAGATCAACCGAGACCAAGTATAGGTCCATACGCTTCACTAATGCCGCCAAGTACCAAACATGATCACCAACAACATCCTAAAACTCCATCAGAAGTTGTACTAATACCACTTATGCAATTAATCAAAGATATCGACTAAAAGCTTTGTCGGTGAAACCCTCGTTGCAACCAAAAACCAATCTTCTAAGCAAGCAAGATAGCATCCAATCACTAGACCAAAACTAGCTAACTAAATATGAGTATAAGTATTATGAACAAGCCAATTCTATTAGCACACTATACTGGAGCTTGCTGGATCATAATGGATCCAAGTTAACCAGAAACCACTTAACCTACAGGGACCAAAAGAGTGTCGGTAAAGCATCTAAACAACTAGTGTTGACATCAATGCAACACATAATCAATTCCACCAAATGGCCAACACCGAGAACAAAGGCTAAACTAATCCTACACCTACAACATAAAGGAAAAGAAGAAATGAAATAATTTTGATAATATATGGAACCAAGTGAACCAGAACTTGTAAAGAAATGACCAGTGCCAAAGAGAGGGTAGCAAAGTCATATAAAATATAACTTGTGTTGTTACATCCAAGCATGTCCTGAAAGTCTTTTCAATGTTAATAACTTGTAACAACAAGACTACTAAAATGATATTCAAACATTCATACTTAATGATCCACTTGAAAACATATAGAATCTTGTTGCATCCAAGAAAGCATTTACTCCATTCCTTGAATAGAAGGCAATCGGAAAACACAACTCAGAGCAGCAAATGTTCTTAAAGAATGACCATAATACTTGATTATTTTATTTAAATAAATATACATTTTTCAATTGGAGACAAACATAAGATAAATTTGTTAAGCACATTTAAAGACACAAAAACTTCACAATTCAAATAAACTTTTAGATATCTGCACCTAACTAAAAAACACCTTACAATACACTGTCTGCCTTAGTAGAAAATTAGGGTTGCAACCCTTCAAAATGGGAAGAAAAATCAACAAGTAGACAAGAGAGAAACCTAATTGAAACCCTAGAAATCATCACTAACTGACACATGTCTTCATCTCCTGCTATCTTCAATTTTGAATCTACACTTCTCCAAAATGGGTCCTCAAATTGCACTCAAAATCTTGAAGTGACTTGTCAAAAATCTGGAAATATTTGCAGTAGTCACTTGTCACATTCACGCCTGCTCATTGATCAAAATTGCCACATTTACAATACTGCACCTCTACTGAAAAATGAGTTGAAAATCTGAAAAAAAATGCTTAAATAAGCATTTGTCAAATCACCCTTGTTAACTTACCAAAATTTGCTATATTTGGTCTCTGTCCAAATTGACTCGAAAAATTTCATTTTGCAACTCTGCCTTCAAAGATTATAAAACACGTGACTTTCAAAATCTGCACATATTTACTTACTCAAAATAAAATTCCTGTTTGGGAGAAAATCACTTTATCACTGCATTTAGTCCCATTGTGCAAGAAATTCCTTGTTATATTAAAAATGCTCCACTACTCAAATTTACACCTAAGCTGAAAAATAATACCCCCCAAGAAAATCTCAGTCTCAATAGAACACCCCCTTTGGCTGAAGATGCTTTGTCATCCTTAGATTTTGCACAATTGTTTCAAAGTAAATAATAATTTTCAAATATCTCCCTCATGCAAAAATTCACAATATGGTGAAAAAATAACCCCGTGCATTAAAGTACTAAATCAATGTAGAGCTTGTGAAGATATCTCTTTATTTGCCTTATGAAATTAATCATCTAATTTATCTTGTATAAGCTCTGATACGAGTGCAAATATTTTATTTAATACTTGTGAAAATGCTTTAACCTTCTGTTCACCAGAAAATCACATTACTCATGGTTTACCTATAATCCTTTGAGGCAAGCCAATTGTGTTGAGTCTCTTTTTGTTACTGGGCGAAAAACATTCACCTTTAAAGTGAAAATGCTTCCCTTTGGGAAAAATTAATCACATGAGTGAATTATTTCATTATTTCTAATTGGCATCCTTTATGGCATGATTAACTCATCGAGCCCTATCAACACTTCCACATTTTGCACATGAACACTCACTTCTCATGTTTGTCTCACTTGGAAGATCATTTTAATCCTTGTTTTCAATGGCACTGTTCAACCAAAATATACCAGCCAAATGCATTGGCTTTGAATCCCTCAACACCTCCATTCATAGTACTCTTATTAGAAATTTCAACGCTTTTAATGGTGCCCTTCACACTTGTCTGTATTAATCTCTATCATTATTAGCATAAAATGGAAGCATTGGACTATGCCTGCATGCAAACCCCTCTTGTCTTAAGGAAGCACCCCCATTACCTTTGACAGTCATTTTGTGTTGCCCTTTGAAAAGGCCAATCTACTTTCTCCTCATCGATTTCATGTTGTGCACTAAATCTCCATGAAGGGCCCTCTTCTATTTGTAGAGAAACAACTACCTCAGTTGTCATTCATTTCCATACATATGATATTTATTCATGACCCTGCATACCCATTTGCTTATCACATCAATCGCACTTCCTGCAGGAAAAGCCAATGCGGAGATGGCCGTAACCTTCCTATACTACCTCTACATCTTGCATCGACATCCATCACCAGCTCCAGTTTATATCTAAAACTATGCCCATTTGAGAACCTTCAAAACCTCATCAAATGTATCAAGTGCATATGTTGCAACCATGCTATCAGAGATGCTAGGAAAAGCAACCAAAACCCTAAAGACTTCATCTTTGATACCGTACTATGCCCTAATTTTCTTTCTATCCTTCTCAGTCTTTTTTATCCCGTGGCATCATTGGTGGTATCCCTGAAGGTCATGGGGTAAATGAAAACTTACCTTTTCTTCCTCTCTTGTCCCACGTGACATTTTTCTCTCCTCACTCTGCGCGTGGGATAACAAGATGTCCTCTTGGCCACTTACAACCTTTTCCCTGCGCTTCCTCCGCTTTCTCTTTCATGCCCTACAGGTTAAGGACAAAGATGCCTCCACCCATAAATTTCTTATCCCGTGTGGTGGTATGGGTAGTCCCTTAGCTGTGCGAGATAAACAAATAACTCCCACATCGGCCCTCATTTTGTGGCCCACACAATCTCATTTGTGTTCACCCTGTCTGGCGGGATAATAAAAAAAAAATTCAAAGTCCTCTCAATTTTTACAATACGTGGGCCCCAAATATAATGCAACGCCTAGACTATGAAGATCTTATTAATTTTTTATAATGCCATACATTTTCCGAGAATATGTTTCCATGACCCATATAAACCATTTATAAGAATGGTTAACCTAATCACTTCCCCCTTTTCAATCAAAATAAAAACTCACTTCAACCCCCTCCTTATCTTTATTTTGATCAATCCATAATTTAACCTAAATAAATATTGTTAAATCAATAAGATTATAAACAATATATATTTAATTAAAAAGACTGGAAATAATCTCATCAGGCTGATCTTTAGTTGGGCCAAACTAAAAAAACAATTGTTCTAAAACAACCGATCGGCTCAGAAAGTTTAGATTCACTGATTGGAAGTGCTCAGAACCTGAGAGAATGAATTTGGGATCACCAAATTTGACATTTTTGTAACTTCTATTTTTGCAAAAAACACCTGAGTAGCTCCTGAAATGAGCTTCAAAAACTAGACAAAAGACCTGATCAAACCCTGGCAGCTGGCACATTGATAGACTGCAATACATAGAATCCAGGGCATCAGACGAATCGTCATTATGACACTCAAGGAAAAATATATTTACTAAGAAATTTTCCTACTCAATTGTTTTTTAATCTGAACTTGTTTAAACAACTTGAGTAGCCTTCAAACCCTAATTTTAAAAAATATCAAATCACTGCTACAAGAGTTGCCACTTGGTACACTGGAACATCAACATACCTTGAATGTGTGAGAAAGAGGGTTTTACTTGATTAGGTCACATGTGAAAATTATTCACCCTCAAAGTTGGATCTTTGACAAATTTGAACATGCTGATTGTTGAAACCCTAAAAATGTGTGTTTGGAATGGGCCTCAAAAAGTATGATATGACGAGTTGGGGGGCTTCAAACTAGGGATCTGGTAGATAATTCTATAGATAATCATGGGGTACAATTTATTTGAAATGGAAGTCAACTGGGCATGAAATATGAATTTTCAAAGCGGCCCTCAAACTGTTGTTTGACAATGTTCAGTTGTAGAACTAACTTTTTGGAAATGGAATTAACTTTGAAAACTAGTCAAACAGATTCATGGGACTTAGCCACTTGTCATGGGGCTTCAAAATATTATAGTGAAACATGGGAGACTCTTTGTTTTTCTTGATGATCATTAGGCACAAAGATATAATGCCTCAAACAAGGCTACTCAAAAAACTATAGAAAGGTGCAGAATGCAGATCTAACCTCAGGACCTCCAAAGGAGACTTCACAAATGCATCAAATTTGATTTGAGGAAGATGTAAATGGACACATGGCATGTCTATAAGGTGAATAACAATAATCCAAGAGGATTTCTCATGAAACTTAACTGGTACAAAATGGCAAGCCTTCAAACATAGCAACTTGGGCTTATTCATTAGGGGCAAAACTGGGTGCATTTAAACAAAACTTTACATGGGACCTCAAAAATCAGGCATGAATTTTTTATTCCCAGAAGTGGCTCTTGCTCAGGGATGGATGCCCCTTTTGGGCATGGCAAGAATTCAAGTCTCTAGAGGACCAGACCGAGCACCAACTCCATTGGGCCACTCAATTACTATGTTCTTCATTCTAAAAATCTGATTTTAAAAATCAGTATGTGGTCCCGGACCACCAAACATTTAAAACCATAACTTACCCTTATAAAAAATATGACTCCCTGTTAGTGAACAGATTTGCTCTTTGTTTTTAAATGATTAATTTTAAACTCGGTTACCTTATTCTAAGAACAAATGATTCACTGAACAGTTGGGTAAGTGTTGTTTCAAATCACTTCCCTCTGAATTTTTGCATAGGTATAGCTCCCTATCTTGGTTTTTCATGAAATGTGTTTTATTTTTATTTATATCTGAATGAAAGCTTTTAACCAGAAAGTGAATAAGGCCACCTATTTCATTCTTGGATGAAAGGCTGCAACTTTGCACATGTCTCACAAACAATGAAAAGCTATTTTCCTTAATTTCCAATGCATGTAACTTCAGCAACTGAAACAAAGTTCAATATACTTCTTCCACCTAAACTAATAAAAGACGAACAGATTCAAGGAAAATAAATCCGCCCTCAATCATGAATCTTTTCTAGAGTAAACAACACATTCAAAGGAAAGAACATCAGAGGAATAATGAAATACTACAATGAAATGATCAATTACTGTTACTTGATCGGATGAACATATGCAAAGCCATGTTATCTATTGAGATTCAAAAAACATAGATCTTTCTTCTCCCCAAAAACAATATGATCAGATTTCATATATACATCCTTATGCAACAAAGGCACAAAAATACATCTGCCAATCTTTTTCCATAACAGATCTCAATCGTCTAATTCTTCCTTTGATTAAGAACAGAAAATGCCAAAACAAAAACTTCAGTCGAAGTTCACAAAATTAGTTTCTAAAATATAACCCTTCTACTATCTATTTTACTTAATTTATAGTCTAAATGGGGGAGGTCTCCATGAAAACTTGACCACTCCCCAATAAAATAGTTACGAAACTAACGAAAAGTATTTTGGGACAGATGTCCCGAAGTTTTTGCTTAACTATGAAAAATGTTTTAAAAATAAAGGAAACTAGTCCTAAATTGATGCATTATGTCATACTCCATCATTGTCATCTTCTCTGTTTTCGCGGGCATCATGAGAAGTTGTGAGTTCTTGAACCATGGATTGGCTCGGGACTTTCATTGCATTGAGTTTTGCCTTTGCCACTTCTTTATTCCACTTATGTTGCACCATCTTCTCTGAGTGTTTCAGCAGCTGATCATTCCCAATGAAAACCATAGATTCGATCCTAGCCACCTTGGTTATATCCTCCGACGTGAAGCTACTCTTGACTGTGATCTTCTCCATGTTCAACCAGAAAGACTTGATTGCTTCCTGTGTGTTTGAACCGCAGATTCCTAACTCCTAGTCATGATCGGGATTAAGCACTTTATTATCCTTGACTATACTACTTTGCAAATCCTGGAGTTCATAGACAAAGGATCTTGCATCCGTAATCACCAACTGAAAGGTAAGCACTCGCCACATGATAGTTTTCTTTAGCACGAAAAGTTGACATTCATCAGCCACCAACTTAATTGAATGTTCTGTCAGAAACCTGGTAGTCCCATATTCTTTGATTTTGGCAAACAAAGGCAGGACATTTTGCCACTTGTGCTCTTCTTTCTCCCATGGTACAAGCTGGTTTTGGATTTCAGAAATCAGGCTCTGTACTTCATCACACAATTTTTGGGAGTCGGTAATGTACTTTTCATCGTCTTTGATTATTTGTTCAATCCACTTCTCAACTGCTTCAGTCATGCTCTTAGCCCATTGAACTTGGTTCATCAACTTCTGGTTTTCAATGGGCTAAGAGCATGACTGAAGCAGTTGATGAACTGAGCCAAAACACTTATGTGTCTTTTAAGTTCTCTTTTCTCCCGTCCATCCTTCTCTGAGCGGGTAAGCATTTTCTTTGCTGACACTTGGAAAAAATGGTTATCTATATCTCTGCTCATCTTTCCCAACTCTACTTTTGTGATCTCAAAATCATCAGGACCAGCCTCTTTGTTTTCATCTTTCGGCTTGTATGAGGCAATTTCGGCCATCCATTTTCTAGTTTCTTCATCATTGTTTAGGTGAGCGGTGGTCTTGAACCTTTTCAGCTTTGGATTCTTCTCGGAGTACTTACCAACCATTTCCTGAATCGGAATGGTCACAGGAAGAAAGCTCTTTTTCTTGTTCACTAAGGTTGTTAACCATTTAGGGGTCACAGCGGAATGAGTAGTTCCTTCAATCATTTTTCGTGGTGGCATCATTGCCATAGTCACTGTTTGGGAGTCTAGAGCACAAGAAACTTCACCATCGAAATCTTCAATTTTAAAAATCTGAGCCTCAAGCACGACATCTTTTACTCCCATATCCTTGACCTAGTCCATCTTCCTCTAGGCAACACTACATGATC
Organism: Cryptomeria japonica; assembly: GCF_030272615.1. NCBI lineage: Eukaryota > Viridiplantae > Streptophyta > Pinopsida > Cupressales > Cupressaceae > Cryptomeria > Cryptomeria japonica. Next base: position 125,341,341 of record NC_081406.1, on the reverse strand, counting down.
AAGTATGCCGAGGGGTACTGAAATCCAGAGTTGGGATAGACATGAGTCTAGGCTTAGATGACTTGGTATCCTTACCTGCATGAACAGGAGCACTATTAGAAGGACGTTTTGGTGAAGATAGAGGATCCTTACTATTTCTTGCAAAAAGGGACGTGGCACCTGACTTTATTGCTTTCTTTTTAGCCACCCATGCCATGGTTCTTTCTAGAACTCGTTCGGTCCTCAATTGTATGTCATCATTTTCCTCCTGATCCCAATTAATTGGGAGCACTTCAATCTTTACATGGGCTAAATATCCTGGTTCAAACAATTCAAGATAATCCTCTTCAAGCCCTTTAATGTCTAACTTTATTTGCAAAGAGACAACCTATTCTAGCGCCAATCTCATCTTTTCCCTTTTGAAAACTTCAAGTTCATATGTACAGTCTTCCCAGAAATCTTCTAACTGTGGCGTGGGAAGATAAGGCATTAAGCCAAGGCTCTGAGAAAATCCCTTATTGTCAAACCCTTTCCTTTCAGAATACAAAGAGAAATTAAAATTCCTAAGGTCTGCTCCTATACTTAGTGCATTAGACATTGAATTACAAGACAAAACTCCCAATTGTATGGGAAAATGACCTTCCCACTTGTCCTTAGGCTGTGCCTTTTTTATCATAGAGGTCAGTTGCCTACATACTTCTACTAGAACAAAACAATCAGAACAGAAATGAGGAAGCTTGAAGGGTTCCTCTTCAAAGCGTCCTACCTGTATATAGCAAAACCGTGAGAACTGGATGTAAAAATGACCAAACTTCTTAATCAAGATCTCTGCATCATCTGAAATCCATTTATCCTTTGTACCCTTCAGTTCATGACACATATCACCCAGGAATGCATTGTGTATCCTTCTGAAATCTTATAGGGCTTTGTCTTTTTGCAGCATAGGATAGAACTCATACACAGGAACATCTTCCTTAGTGAGCTGCTTTGGTATACCCATTAACTCTTTGTAGCATCCTAAAATTGCGACACTTGCAATTTCGACTGCATTTCGGTCTTCACGATGGTGACGCAACACGGAACCTGAATGGAGACCCCGAAACTTGTCCACGACACCAAAAACTGCATTTTTCAAGCACCCTGGCCTGAACCTCCTTTGCACCCTACTGTCCTGGGAGGTGGGACCAGAGCGCCCAGTGCCCTGGTCCTTCAGGACCAGGGCGCCCAGCGCCCTGGTCCCTGGCCCTATTTTGGGCCCGGTCTCCTATGGGACTTCGGGTCTTTTTGTTTGCAAATTGGAAATTATCTTTCCTGGTCGGCCTAAGGTCAGAAAAATCAGTCTTTTAACCCTAATTGGCAAGTATATAAACTACATTTTCCTCTCTCATTTGGATGGATGAAAAATAGATGGAAAAGGCGTGAAAACGATATTCAAGCATTCAAGCATTCAAGCATTCCTTCAAGCAATTGATCATTCTAAGTCTCCATTCAAGGCTAAGTGTTGCATTCAAGACAAGGATTCAACCATTGAAGAGGAGATCACATACTACAACATACAACATACAACAAACAACAACATCTATACCTTCACACATAAGGATACAAACATCCTTACAACAAGGTATTAGTACTTGTTTTAAATTACAGACATTTACATTTATAGCATTTCTCATTTCTTGGTTAATTCCAAAACTGGGGTTTGACCTAAAGGCAAACCCCTAATCCCTAACCCCCCAATCATCTTCACTTTTCTGTGTGTAGGTTGCAGGTACACGGCTGAAATTGAAGATCTCGAATCCTTGTGCAGAGACGAATAGATCCCACTTCGTTTCGCGGATTTTTCGGAGGACCGTGTGCACGCCGGGCGCCATCGTCCCGTCAACTTTCGCTCAAATTTGCAGGATAGCATCGTATCGACATTTTACTGCTAATTCCAGGTCCGCAGCTTCATCCTGTATCCCTATCTCAGTTTATAAGCGAATATTTCTCACTTTCTATGCATTCCTAGCTTAATTCTTCTATGCACATTCTTTACAAAAGAGGGTAGCCTTGCTGTCTTAACCCTTGAAACGCATTTAGCATCTAATCTTGCATTGTGTGGGATTGGATCTTGTGGGTTTCAACCCCTATTTTGAATGTAAAGTCTCCTTAAGTGAAAACCATCAACCCTAGCAACCTCCCTTCTCTCTCCTTGGAGTTGGAAGAGGGGAGAGCAACTAGGGTTCGATCGATTTTCCGCTTTACACTCTTTAACACAAGCTAGACAATACAAGAGATATGAGGACATGAAGAAGTTTTGTTGAAACTGCTTGGCTAGACTCAATTGCTCTCTCATTGAATTAGCAATTAACTCTGCCCAATCCAAATATTGTTTTCCTTCCAGAACTAATTGCACATAGCAATAAATCTAATCATCAAAACTATAAGCTTTGGCAGAACCTCTAGCTTGATACAATAGAAGCATCACATCATGGATATGTGGCAATATGTGGTTCATGTTAGGATTTTTAGGTAACCTAGAACCACCTCTCTGAGGGACATTCAACCAAAATTTCGCCACATTATTTTGGTGTCCGGCTCTATCTGCTTTGAACTCACTTATTGACCTGGCAGGAGAGAAATTAGAAAACTGGTAATCTGGTATCTTGAAAACTGAAGCAATCACCTCATGGTTAATGGAAAGAAGGGTTTCGTCATTATCTCTCTTCATAGTTTCAGATACAGGGTCATATCTAGCAATACACTCCCAAACCAACTCTGGACAAGGAATTGCTGGAGGAAAGGTTGCAGCTTCTAAAAGTCCACTACTCAAAATCTCTATACAAAAAAACTTATCAATACCCTTGAACACCCTTTCCTTCGAATCTTCAAGGTTCTCTCCTTTCAGGTCAATATCACTAACTATGGCTTCTGTGGATGCCAAGATAAAGACGTTTCCAAACAAATGCAGAGTGGACTTCATAACTTGAAAACAAGAAACCTAAATTTGATTGCAGTGAAACCTTCTGTATGAGAGAAAATGCAAGGGAAAACACTAGAGAAAATAAGGAAAGGCTCACCTTCATAGTTGTATAATCGAACGACGGCTAGCAGCAAGAAAGACTCCTATCCAGGGATAACATAAACAAAAGTCCAGCAGCAAGTAACAAATGCAGAACACAAATGATTTTCATACCTTATTGAGAAAGGTAATGATTCAGATACATTAAATGCAATGATTTCACAATTTCAGTCTAGACATGGCAAGTTGGTAGATTAGACCCTCGCACACATGCATTGAATGCATTGCAGCATGCTTTAAGAAACTGCCAGCTCCCAAAATGTTCACTTACATTGAAAAAGCCAAAGAATGACATCACTTTAAGATATGGTTCTGCCTCTCCGTATTTAGCAATGAATGCACTTCCCAAAACATTAGAAACTATGGGACCCACCAACATTGAACCCAGATGAACATCTTGAACCTACTTCTTGAGTGTTCAAGTAGTTCAAGATGTACGCCGCGTCAAACTGTTGACCACTTGCTGTGTCGAACACATTGAACATATTTGAACCCTTTGAACTCAGTTCAATAAGTTCAACACAAATGTTATATCACCGAAGAGGAAAAACTTTTTGTAAGAGCCACTTTAAAACACTTAGAGAAAATGTTAGTATGAAAAACTTTTTCTGAACACCTTGGAACCTATTGAACCTAAATGAACCTGTTGAACCCAGTTTAGAACAGCTCGACGTGTTCAAGGAGTTCAATGAATTGTCTGAGCCTGACTTAAATGACCAGAAAAAGGATTTGAGGATGCATTAAAGACCTATACCAAGGTAATATGGCATGAACTAGGACTCCAACATAAAAAGGAAAAGATGACCCACTCTTTCCATGAGGAATAAATGACATGGTAACATTGGCTCTGACTGGGGATTATATTTTTCAAAGGAAAATGCAAAGAACTCATAGACTCTGGTTTTGCAGAACATAAAACAAAGGGGAAAGGATTAGGGGCACAACCAAAACACCTTGACTACTATGTACAAGCGACTCAAACACAAGATTTACAATTTATAGAGCTTGAGATCTTGCCCATTGTAGGTATAAGGCATGATCGTTCTATCAGCGTAGCTGAGTCTAAATGCATTTTGTCCTACTGCTTCGCAAATTCTGAAAGGGCCTTTCCACAATGAATCAAACTTACCGTGAGCACCTTTGGAATCTCTCCTTTTGTCCCATAGCAGCACCTCATCTCCTACTAGGAAACCTCTTGGTCGAGCTTGCATTTTGAAAGAAGGAATCTTCCACTACTGCTTGCAGCTTGGTTGCTGATAACTCCAGCGGCAAAGAAAGTTTCACTCCTACACCATACACCAGTTCAAAAGGTGTCATTTCAATGGCCCTCTTGGGTGTGGTTCTATCCACCCACAAAGCCTCATATATCTTCTTATGCCAATTCTGATCACTCTCATCAACTAACTTTTTCATAATGGCTATCAAATTCTTATTGCTAGATTCCGCCAAACCATTGCCTTGTGGGAAATAATCAGAAGAATGTGAGAGGGAAATCTGATGATCATAGCAAAACAAAGTCAACTCTTCGGAGGAGAAATATGATGCATTATCTGTCACAATTTTCTGGGGTACCCCAAAACGAACTAGGATGTAATCCTTGAGAGAACTACACATAATCTCTGAATTTGCCTTTTTGGTGGGAATGGCCTCTACCCACTTAGAAAAGTAGTCAGTTGTTGTCAAAATATACATGTGACCTGCACTGGAATGAGGGTTTATTGGGCCTATGAAATCAATGCCCCATTGTTTGAAAGGTTCATCCATCACTACAGGCCTTAGAGGCAGAGCTGCCAAATGTGGTTTTCTAGAAAACAATTGACATTTCTCACATTCTTTCACATGAATATAGGCATCTCGAAACATGTCGGGCCAATAAAAAAAATTCCTCAGAATTTTGAAAGTAGTAACAGATGATGAGAAGTGTCCCCCACAAACCTCTCCATTATAGGCCTCCAGGAGCTTTTGTTATTGAGGTTTATCTACACACCTTAGATATGTTCCATCTAAACCCTTTTTATATAAAACATCCTGCCAAATTACATACTTTGTAGCTTTTAATTTTAAATTCCTTTGTTCTTTAGCCGATAGATGATTTGGGCAGCTACCATAAGTTAAATAGTAGGCCACATTAGAGAACCAAGTACCCTGCAATCTGACAAAAAGAGTTAATGGTAACTCCACTTCAGTTTCCACCTCATTGTCCGCTATCAACCTGCATAAGCCCTACCCTTTAATTGTCTTCGTAGGGCGAATGTCTAAGTCATACTCCTGGATTTTCGTCACCCAAGTTGCTCTCTTATTTAGTCCAACCTTCTGCTGAGTCAAAATGCTTTTTACAGCTGAATCTGGAACAAAAACTACAGAGTGAGAATGCAAGATATAGTATCGAAACTGTTTCACGGATTTTACAACAGCATATGCATACTTCTCCATAGGTGAATACTTAAGCTCATGTTTCTTGAGTGGAGTACTCATGAACGCTATGGGCATTTTAGCCCCATTTTCATCCAACTGTAACAGAATCCCAAACATAGTATGGTCTGATGCATAACAATACAAAATGAAATCCTTTGTGAAATTTGGATTAATAAGAGTGGGCACATTTGCGACTGATCCCTTAATTGTTTCAAAAGCATTTCTGGCCTCTTTGGTCCACTTGAAAGGATGTTGCTCACTTAGCAAGCCGACAATGTGTTTGGTGGTCTCAGCAAATTCTGGAACAAATCTTCTTAAGAAATTCACTTGACCAAAGAATGATCTTACTCCAGTCCGGCTTGAGGGTAAACTGAGATGCTGAATTGCATTAACTCTCTCAGGATCAATCTTGACTCCCTCTTTTGAGACAATTTGTCCTAACAATTTTCCCTCCGTGACACAAAAAACTGATTTCTTAGGATTCAAAGAAATCCCGTGCTCACGACAATGCTGCAATACTACACTCAAATCCTGAAAATGATCTGTCCTTTTTTTTTAAAACACCGTGAGGTCATCCAGATAAACTACAATTATTCTGTCTCGGAAATCCTTGAAAGAGGAATCCATATCCCTTTGAAAAGTGGCTCCAGCATTTATTAAACCAAAAGGCATGCGGTTGTATGCGAATGTTCCCCATGGAGTGATGAATGATGTCTTTTGTTGCTCATGCTCTGCTACAGTAATCTGGTTGTAACCAGAAAAACCATCCAACATCGACATCATCTTTGACCCGGACACTGTTTGCAAAATGTGATCCATATTTGGTAAAGCATAGTTGTCCTTCAGGCTCACTTGATTCAAATTTTGAAAATCAACACAGATACGAATTTCCCCATTTTTCTTTCTTACAGGCACAATGTTAGCTACCCAAGTGGAATGGTGGATTGGATATATGATTCGGGCTTTAAGCATTTTTTCAACTTCCTTAGAAATTTCCGCCATAATGGGGTTAAAATTCCTCAATCTTTTCCTAAAAGAAGAGGCGCCTGGCTTCAGCAGAATCTGATGTTGAAAATGTCCATTTCTAAACTCTTTCAGGTCGTCATAAGACCAAGCAAAAACATCAATGTATTCCTTGAGAAATGTGCCAAGTGCTCTCTTTTCCTCTGTATAACAACACCTGCTGATTGTCACTTCTTTTGGATTAGCTTCATCTCCCAGATTTATTTTCTCACAATTTCCTTTCCCGTCATCCTTGGGAACTTTGTTACCTATGAATGCATCATCTCTAGTGAAAAATCTCTCCAGAGTCACTAACTCCTTTGGAATTTTGTTACCTTTGAGCTGAATAAAGCTATTTGTAGGATTTACCTATGGGTCTGGACTGAACTCTTTGCAAACATTCTCAGAGCCTTCAAAATATGACTGACTAAATGATTGAGCACATTCTAGGAAATCTTTGATCTATGCATCTGCATCAAAAACCTGCCAATGATCTACATTATCAAGAACACTGGGCCTATAGATCATTTCAATCCTATATGAGTTATCTTTAAAATCTGGATGTGGTAATAAAAGTGAGGCTGGCACAGCCAATGAATCCGCCCTACTATTTTTCTCCCTCGAAATTGCTTCAATTGAGAAGGCATCAAAGAATTCTAACTCATCCCAAACTCTATTCTTGTAATGCCTCAATCTGTCATTCTTAACCATATAGACATTCCTCACCTGCCTAACAATTAACTCTGCATCACCTTTGACTTTAAGCAACTTAATTCCTTTACATTTAGCCTCATTTAATCCCAATAACAGTGCCTCATATTCAGCAGTATTATTAGTGTTCTTAAAATCCAACTTGAAAGAAAAGGGAAAAATATTACCACTTGGTGACAGCAAAACCACCCCTACCCCTGAACCGGAGTTAGCGCAGCTTCCATCAAACTCCATCTGCCATAGCCCATCAAGTTCATCAACTGCCTCGTCCATTTTCTTTTCACCAGGTGCAAGAACAAGATAGTTTCCAAACTCACACTCCTGAAATAGAATCTGGGCTTTTGGATTATCTGAGGGAAATACAACATACTTATTCTTGGGCTCAGGTTCAAGCTTAATTTTTTGATTCCCAAGGGGAATGATGGCTTTGGACCAGTCCATTCTGATTTCGCCTCCAAGATCTTTGCAAAACGTCCTACTTAGAAGCATTCTGTAACTCACCGGAATATCAACAACTAGTACAGTTAATCTTACTCTTTTGTTTGGGCACGCTGCCAACACTGCCTGGACATCCTTTACCTGACCAATAAGAGGAACCTATTTTCCATCCATTGAAAAACATCTCCCAAATGCTTTAGTGAGGGTCAAACCTAGAGATTTAGCCACAGGAGAAGGCATTATATTGTCTGAATCCCCTGAATCAATTATGCAATTACTTAACTTCTGGCCATTCAAGAGAAGGGAAATATAGAAAGGTTTAGGTTTTGGAATCTCAACCTCAAGCCTAGACTTTGTATCATGAAAAGCACAAGGATCTGCCAGATTGGCTAATGAGCAGGGGACAGATGAAGACCCTTCTGCAGCAGTTAAATCATTATTTTCCATGCATCCATGTACTTGGGACTTTGAAAAGGAATCTCCTTTAACGTACTTGACCAGTTTATCCAACTCTTTTGGGTTAAGCTTTAAATACTCAATGGTAGGAAGTTGAACGGTAGAGGCCCTATAGAACTTGATGATATCAAAGGAGGAAGAAGAGGAAGAGCTCTTATGATCTTCATGGTTCCTTTGCAAAATCTTAACCTTAGGAATCTTTGAAAAACTATTACCTGGGAGATCTTTGCCTTTGAAATTGCTTCCAGAAGGGTTCACAAAGGAAGAAGGCTGGGAGGTTCGTTGATTCCTTGTTAGAATCGCACATGAAGAACCTTCAAGAGTCACAAAAATGTTACTACCTTTTTCTGAATCTGACTCATATTCGAGGTAGAATGTTCCAGAGTCACCAGGTACCTCTTGAATTCTTTCTACTTTAGTGAACTCTCCTAATTCATCTTTTGTGTTTTGCATCTAAACGTGCCTTTTCATATCAGGACATTAAACACCATCATGATCAGTGGTAAGATGAAATGAACACATGACACCTTTGTCAGGAGGTGCCTCTATCTGTAATCTTTGTGGAACTGTAGGAAGTTGCAAAGGTCATCCATAGTTATACTAATTTGAAGTTCTCCTACTTATATCCTGATAAGGTTGTGGATAAGATTTTCCAGGCTTAGGTATCTACCTCTTTAAAGCAATCATATCATTGACAAGCCGCTGACCAACCAGATCAGTAGATGACGTAGAAGCCTTAGATTGTCCCTGAGGAGTTTGTATATCTTTCCTCCATTTGCCAGCTATTATCATATCATCTTCAAGCTGTATAGCCTCATTTTGTGCAGTCTCTAGATCCGCCAGCCTATTTCTTCTAAGGTGAAATCCTACGTCAGGTGGCATGGAATTTACGAAGAAACATCACTGATTATCTGCAGTTGGTCTTTTGGCTTGAGGAATTTTGTGAATAATCTTATTATATCTTGCTACATAATCCCTCATCGGCTCATGAATTTCCTTCTTCATCTATGTGAGTTGAGCCAGTAACATGTGTTCATCATCAAGCCTTTGGAATTTTTTTTCAAAAGCGGTTTTCATCGTTTGCTAGTCAGTTATGGATCTTGCTTGCAGCTAGCTAAACCATTTTGCTGCCCCTTCAGTGAGAGTCTGGACAAAAAGTCTAACATCCACGTCCTCATATTGGACTGCTAGGATTCCAGTTGCTACATTAAAAGAATTCAAATGCTCTTCAACTGAAACTTTCCCGTCACCTTTATATTTGGGTAAAACATCCTTTGCTCCTTTTGGTAGTGGATTATGGGCTGCGAGAGCAAGAGGTCCAACAGCCGCACCCCAGGGTTGAGCCATAATGAACATTGGATGAATGGTTACAAGAGGTGGGGCTTGGATTCCAGTAAGTGTTAGTGCTTGCCAAGGGGAAGAAGAAGATATAGGGGTAACTCTGATAGGAGATGAAGGTTTGCTTTTGGCCTTCCTTCTAGGAGTAAAACTTGGGGCAAATGACAGATTTTGCAATTCTTCAAAATAGTTATCAACCAGTCCTTCTCTTCTTTGTTTTCTAGTATATAGACAAGAATCTAGGATGATTACTCGTAAGAAAACTAAACTACTTCAAATGAGATTCAATCTCAATAGTCTTCCTGAACTCAGAGCAATTTTGCCAATTTGAGTTCACTTTTGTTACATCTACGGCATACCGATCTACTGAAAAATTGGTTTTCTCTTTGTTTCGCCTCCCTAGCAAAGTCACCAAAAATCTATTAGTGAACAGATTTTCTCTTAGTTTTTAAATGATTAATTTTAAACTCGGTTACCTTATTCTAAGAACAAATGATTCACTGAACAGTTGGGTAAGTGTTGTTTCAAATTACTTCCCTCTGAATTTTTGCATAGGTACAGCTCCCTATCTTGGTTTTTCATGAAATGTGTTTTATTTTTATTTATATCTAAATGAAAGATTTTAACCAGAAAGTGAATAAGGCCACCTATTTCACTCTTGGATGAAAGGCTGCAACTTTGCACATGTCTTATAAACAATGAAAAACTATTTTCCTTAATTTCCAATGTATGTAACTTTAGCAACTGAAACAAAGTTCAATATACTTCTTCCACCTAAACTAATAAAAGATGAACAGATTCAAGGAAAATAAATCTACCCTCATTCATGAATCTTTTCTAGAGTAAACAACACATTCAAATGAAAGAAAATCAGAGGAATAATGAAATACTGCAATGAAATGATCAATTACTTTTACTTGATTGGATGAACATATGCAAAGACATGTTATCTATTCGGATTCAAAATACACAGATCTTTCTTCTCCCCAAAAACAATATGATCAGATTTCATATATTTATCCTTATGCAACAAAGGCACAAAAATACATCTGCCAATCTTTTTCCATAACAGATCTCAATCATCTAATTCTTCTTTTGATTAAGAATAGAAAATGCCAAAACAAAAACTTCAGTCGAAGTTCACAAAATTAGTTTCTAAAATCTAACCCTTCTACCATCCGTTTTACTTAATTTATAGTCTAAACAAGGGAGGTCTCCCTGAAAACTCGATCACTCCCCGATAAAACAGTTATGAAACTAACGAAAAGTATTTTGGGATAGATGTCCCAAAGTTTTTGCATAACTATGAAAAATGTTTTAAAAATAAAGGAAACTAGTTCTAAATTGATGCATTATGTCATACTCCATCATTGTCATCTTCTCCGTCTTCGCGGGCGTCATGAGAAGTTGTGAGTTCTTGAACCATGGATTGGCTCAGGACTTTCATTGCATTGAGTTTCGCCTTTGCCACCTCTTTATTCCACTTATGTTACACCATCTTCTCTGAGTGTTTCGGCAACTGATCATTCCTAATGAAAACCATAGATTCGATCCTAGCCACCTTGGTTATATCCTCTGATGTGAAGCTACTCTTGACTTTGATATTCTCCATGTTCAACCAGAAAGATTTGATTGCTTCCTGTGTGTTTGAACCGCAGATTCCTAACTCCCAGTCATGATCGGGATTAACCACTTTATTATCCCTGACTATACTACTTTGCAAATCCTGGAGTTCATAGACAGAGGTTCTTGCATCCATAATCACCGACTGAAAGGTAAGCACTCACCATATGATAGTTTTCTTCAGCACAAAAGTTTGACATTCATTAGCCACCAGCTTAATTGAATGTTCTGTCAGAAACCTGGTAGTCCCATATTCTTCAATTTTGGCAAACAGAGGCAAGACATTTTTCCATTTGTGCTCTTCTTTCTCCCATGGTACAAGCTGGTTTTGGATTTCAGAAATTAGGCTCTGTACTTCATCACACAATTTCTGGGAGTCGATAATGTACTTTTCACCATCTTTTATTATTTGTTCAATCCACTTCTCAACTTGGTTCATCAACTTCTTATTTTTCGGAGAAGTTGGGTCGAAATTCTCAATGGCATGGGATATTGGAATTGCTCCAAGGCAACCGATACTATCGATGAACTGAGCCAAAACACTTATGTGTCTTTTAAGTTCTCTTTTCTCCCATCCATCCTTCTCTAAGTGGGTAAGCATTTTCTTTGCTGACACTTGGAAAAAATGGTTATCTGTATCTCTGCTCATCTTTCCCAACTCTACTTTTGTGATCTCAAAATCATCAAGACCAGCCTCTTTGTTTTCATCTTTCGGCTTGTATGAGGCAATTTCGGCCATCCATTTTCTAGTTTCTTCATCATTGTTTAGGTTAGTGGTGGTCTTGAACCTTTTCCACTTTGGATTCTTCTCGGAGTACTTAGCAACCATTTCCTGAATCGGAATGGTCACAGGAAGAAAGCTCCTTTTGTTGTTCACTGAGGTTGTTAACCATTTAGGGGTCATAGCGGAATGAGTAGTTCCTTCAATCATTTTTGGTGGTGGAATCATTGCCACAGTCACTGCTTGGGAGTCTAGAGCACAAGCAACTTCACCATCCAAATCTTCAATTTCAAAAATCTAAGCCTCAAGCACGACATCTTTTACTCCCATTTCCTTGACCTAGTCCATCTTCCTCTAGGCGACACTACATCATTGAGTATGCCAAGGGGTACTGAAATCCAAAGTTGGGCTAGACCTGCATCTAGGCTGAGATGACTTGGTATCCTTACCTGGACAAACAGGAGCACTGTTAGAAGGATGTTTTGGTGAAGATAGAGGATCCTTATTATTTCTTGTAGAAAGGGACTTGGCGCCTGACTTTATTGCTTTCTATTTAGCCACCCATGCCATGGTTCTTTCTAGAACTTGTTCGATCCTCAATTGTATGTCATCATTTTCCTCCTCATCCCAATTAATTAGGAGCATTTCAGTCTCTGCATGGGCTAAATATCCTGGTTCAAACAATTCAAGATAATCCTCTTCAAGCCCTTTAATGTCTAACTTTATTTGCAAAGAGACAACCTGTTCTAGCACCAATCTCATGTTTTCCCTTTTGAAATCTTCAAGCTCATCTATACAGTCTTCCTAGAAATCTTCTAACTGTGGTGTGGGAAGATAAGGCATTAAGCCAAGGCTCTGAGAAAATCCCTTATTGTCAAACCGTTTCCTTTCAGAATACAGAGAGAAATTAAAATTCCTAAGGTCTACTCCTATACTTAGTGCATCAGACATTGAATTACAAGAAAAAATCCCAATTGTATGGGAAAATGACCTTCCCACTTGTCCTTAGGTTGTACCTTTTTTATCACAGAGGTCAGTTGCCTGCATACTTCAGCTAGAACAAAACAATCAGAATAGAAATAAGGAAGCTTGAAGGGTTCCTCTTCAAAGCCTCCTACCCGTATATAGCAAAAGCGTGGGAACTGCATGTAAAAACCACCGAACTTTTTAATCAAGGTCTGTGCATCATCTGAAATCCATTTAGCCTTTTTACCCTTCTGTTCATGACACATATCACCCAGGAATTCATTGTGTATCCTTCTGAAATCTTGTAGGGCATTGTCTTTTTGCAGCATAGGATAGAACTCATACACGGGAACATCTTCCTCAGCGAGCTGCTTTCATATACCCATTAACTCTTTAACACAAGCTAGACAATACAAGAGATATGAGGACATGAAGAAGTTTTGTTGAAACTGCTTGGCTAGACTCAATTGCTCTCTCATTGAATCAGCAATTAACTCTGCCCAATCCAAATATTGTTTTCCTTCCAGAACTAATTGCACATAGCAATAAATCCAATCATCAAAACTATAAGCTTCACCAGAACCTCTGGCTCAATGCAACAGAAGCATCACATCATGGATATGTGGCAACATGTGGTTCTTGTTAGGATTTTTTAGGTAACCTAGAATCACCTCTCTGAGGGACATTCAACCAGAATTTCACCACATTATTTCGGTGTCTAGCTCTATCTACTTTGAACTCACTGATTGACTGGGTAGGAGAGAAATTAGAAAACTGGTAATCTGGTATCTTTAAAATTGAAGCAATCACCTCATGATTAATGGCAAGAAGGGTTTCGCCATTATCTCTCTTAATAGTTTCAGATATAGGGTCATATCTAGCAATACACTCCTGAACCAACTCTGGACAAGGAATTGCTGGAGGAAAGGCTGCGGCTTCTAAAAGTCCACTACTCAAAATCTCCATACAAAAAGACTTATCAATACCCTTGAACACCCTTTCTTTAAAATCTTCAAGGTTCTCTCCTTTTAGGTCAATATCACTAACTATGGCTTCTATGGATGCCAAGCTAAAGACGTTTCCAAACAAATGCAAAGTGGACTTCATAACTTGAAAACAAGAAACCTAAATTTGATTGTAGTGAAACCTTCTGTATGAGAGAAAATGCAAGGGAAAACACTGGAGAAAATAAGGAAAGACTCACCTTCACAGTTGAATAATCGGACGACGGCTAGCAGCAAGAAAGACTCCTATCTAGGGATAACATAAACAAAAGTCTAGTAGCAAGTAACAAATGCAGAACACAAATGATTTTCATACCTTATTGCGAAAGGTAATGATTTAGATACATTAAATGCAATGATTTCACAATTTCAGTCTAGATGCGGCAAGTTGGTATATTAGACCCTCGCACACATGCATTGAATGCATGGCGGCGTGCTTTAAGAAACTGCCAGTTCCCAAAATGTTCACTTACTTCAAAAAAGCCAAAGAATGACATCACTTTAAGATATGGTTCTACCTCTCCATATTTAGCAATGAATGCACTTCCCAAAATATTAGAAACCGTGGGACCCACCAACATTGAACCCAGATGAACATCTTGAACCTACTTCTTGAGTGTTCAAGTAGTTCAAGATGTATGCCGCATTAAACTGTTGACCACTTGATGTGTCAAACACGTTGAACATATTTGAACCCTTTGAACTCAATTCAATTAGTTCAACACAAATGATATCACCGAACAAGAAAAACTTTTTGGAAGAGCCGCTGCAAAACACTTAGAGAAAATGTTAGTATGAAAAACTTTTTCTGAACACCTTGGAACCTATTGAACCTAAATGAACCTGTTGAACCTAGTTTAGAATGGTTCGATGTGTTCAAGGAGTTCAATGAATTGTCTGAGCCTAACTTAAATAACTAGAAAAAGGATTTGAGGACGCATTAAAGACCTGAACCAAGGTAATATGGCATGAACTAGGACTTCAACATAAAAAGGAAAAGATGACCCACTCTTGCCATGAGGAATAAATGATGCGGTAACACTCCCCTCTTATTTTTTAATGCCCAATCTGAAACAATCACTGAAGACACTCTTATCATAGGCATAATCAATCATACCAGTAGCTTGTGCTTCATTCATACTATTGCTATCCTTAACTTGGTTACCCTGCAATGCATATTCTTCCAATAGCTAAAAATATCCCTCATGAGACAACACATTGTTGTCATTCTCTTTGAAAGATACACACCCATATTCATTGTAGCATCCACTATGATATACCTTGGATGCATGGTTCATCAAATGAGCACATGGTTGTCCCAATGACTGAGAAAGCTCATGCACCTCCCTGTTGTCAACATTAGGTGTTTCCACCTCATCACTAAACAACATGTCCAACTCATCCATTGAATCTTCATGCACATGCATGGAAGAGTCTTCATCAAAACTTTCATTCATACCCAGCAAGCTCTCTTCATCAAAGTCAACGTGAGAGTCCTTTTGATATTGATCCACATAATGGAACTCATAAGCATATTCATCTTCAACTGTGTGAACATCTGAATTATCATCAGTCACCACACTTTCAAGTTCATCACATTTTTCATCTTGAAGTTCAAAAAATTTAATGCCTTCATATTTACAGCTAGTTTCTTTCATGTCACGGTCATGACTTATGTTGGCCAAAGAATATTGCCAATCAAGGCAGCTGCTATTCTCATTGTCTGATTCAACACAAGAGTCTGAAATATCTATTACATCAGCTAGCATTGAGGTAGAATGGTCTCATATGCTTTGTGCTTCTTATTCATCCACCTCATCATGATACATAGGTAGTTCATCCCATGAAGAACATGAGGTACTAGCCTCTTGTTCACAAAAATTAGACTAACATGGAACATATGAATCTATCTCTTTCACTTCATGGAGGTCACTCTCACAGATTGACAAAACATCATCCTCATCTGAAAGTGCATCCTCTTCTTCAAAAAGTGGATTTGAGACCACATAGGAATTGATCTTAAGCATGTCATTGCAAAACACATGTTGGTTCATATCCATGGCATCATCATACAATGGATTCTCAGTTGTATACACCACATCCATTTGTTGATCACTACATGTCACCTCATTTATTTCAAGTGTTCTTGGCCTTTGTTCTTCATACATGTCATACTATTGCACCATGCCATCTCCTTGTGCAATATACTCACAATCAGCATTATGATCTTCATAGGTGCAACTATGATGTGAAGCTTCCTCTTCTTCATTGAGTGCATACTCATAATCACTAATCTTGTCTAGGTCTGCTCCATTCTCATATGTTGCAACTGAATCCAAATCTGATTCATACTCATCATTTTATGCACTAGGATAGTGAACCATGTGATTCCAATCATGATAATAGACTGCATTATCATAAGCATAGGCATTGAGATCATAACCAGCATGGTTTTCAAACCTTTTGTACATGTAATCAATAGTGTATCTTCCTTGTTCACTTACTAACTGAGGTACCCACCCATTTGCATTCATTCCATAAGGCATTTCTCTTGAATAAAAAAAATCACAAGGCTGCCCTTGAGTTGTGTTTGTTGCCATGTCATTACTTCTTTCAAGCATCACTGTGTTATTTTCAATCAAATCTTGGCCCTGCACCTTTGGATCAATGACACCTTCATACTTCTCAAAAGGAATGAAATGTTTAATCTAATATGCATTCATGGACATCACTAGGTTTAGGACAACATGATCATACTGATGTAGACTATCATTCTCGGGTGCATACACATAACCGAGCTGCTCATAGGTGTAACTTGGAGTAAGCTCTTAAGGAATACACATTGCTTCTTGAGGCACACTTGCTTCTTCAACATGCATTGCATCAACTATGGGCTCATGAACAACCTCATGTGAAACTTGTTGATTTAAATTTTGAAAAGAGACACATGAAGGGACAACAAGCTAGAAATCACCTCTAACTTTGGAACTATCTTTTTTCCTTGCACACCAAGCTCTCCTTTCAAGCTTTAACTTCCTGCTTGTTCAAAACTGAAAGACTTTCTGAATGTTATTGGCTATCTCATAAGCTTCATACAAGATTTCAAGGCTCTCATTTCTCAGCCTATAGATCATATTTTTATCAAATGCACCAGGGTATACCACTAAAGCCATATCATCAAATGGTCAAATACCTTGAGGAATCCTCTTCAATGTCTTTGCCAACCAGAGATTTAAAACTGAGACAATCTCATCTTCTTCAATGCAAATCTCCATAAAGTCCTGGATCATCAAAGACTCAAGAACCTTTTCACAAAACTACTCTTTGAAAGCTGACTGAAACTCTTCCCATTAGTTGATCTAGCATGGTAACCAATTAGAGAACAACTCTCTTGCATCCTCTTTCAAGGAATGGACAAAGAGCCTCATAAGAACATCCTCATGATCGACCTCATAGTCCTCCATTATTTCACTAAACCATTGCAAATGCTTCTCATTTGATTCCTCCTTCAACCCACCAAACTTGGGAACCTTATCTCTGACTTCATAGTGTATGGGGTTTGGGAAACCCACAATATCATCAAACCTCAAGGCCTTGTACCTCTGAATGATAAAATCTATTTTATTACTTGGTTGGGGATGACTTCTCAGCATGTTAGCATTGAGAGCCAAGTAGGGATACATACTTTGATACATCTCAAATGTGCTCACACAAGGTTTTGAAAATAAAACTTGAAAATGCTTGTGACTAAATCCTCTTTCAAGAGCACAACTGTCACACCATGTTGACTTTCTTTCAAAAATAAAAACTCATAAAATAACAAAGTGGCATGTAAAAACTTTTGTTATAAATTCCCTCTAGTAATTCTACAACCATTCAATAGGGAACTTTTGAGTTCTGAAAAATTTCATCAAATATTTTTAGAAAAACTTATTCTCAATAAGATATTTGAGAATACCTGGAAGTATGCAGTTTCTGATGTCTTTCTTCTTTGATAAGACTTTGAATGTGTTGTTCTCAAATTATGATTCCCTCTAACATCCCTGGTAATAAAATAATAAACTCTGTCCGCAGAAGAGAAATCAAAGAGAAGGAAAACTTTAGAGCAACATATGACAAGGTTTTATGACCTTCTACACTTCGAACTTATAAAAGTTCAAGCAGGTATACCCTAGGTGAATTCTTTCATACTTTTAAATGAAACCCACAGTAACCATTGTCCAAAAAACCAGTGGATTTCATCGCCTTAGAACTGACTGAAATAGAGAAATAAAACTTAAATTCATATTTAGTACTGACCTACAAGATATGCAAAAGAAAACTACAACAGATATCAATGCCTTATCCAGGCCACAAAGTCATCTAAGTTTCTACAATACTTCCACAGTCAAATATCTCCACACATCCCATCACCTTGGCTTCTATAAAACCCCACATATGCCTAACATATGTAAGAATTAACCCTTAGCAAAACTAGATTGCATTCATCAAATTCATAGTCTTCAACAAAGAATTTATAGATAGAAGTGCTTCATGCATATTTAATTTCCCTCCTGAAGAGAAAAGCTAATAAACTCTCCTATTTAAGATTACCCTACAACCCATATTCAAATGAATAACCCTAGATTATTCAAATCGAAAATAGTAAATATTTGAAAACACATTTGAAGACAACACAAATTCTAGGATCAAAGTTGATGGTCTGTATATTGATATTATCTCAGAAAATATTACAAAAACATTTGGATGTTCTTCATGATTCTTGGAAAAGAGCTTAGAATAATTTATGCAACATTTCTTTACAATTCCTTTGATCCCCTTACATTGGTCCTGGTATCCATTTATATAATCATGGATGCAAACAAGCTTCCGACCGTTCTTTCAAAAAGTTTGTTACAAAATACTACTTCACTCAAGAAGAAGTTACATGTCCTTTTCTGCTTCAACGGCTTCTTCAGTTGGTGGCTCCTCCACAATACCCTCTAACCATTCAAGAATGCCTTCTAACTATTCTGGAACATGTTCTAACTGTTCCGGAGCATCTTCTTCTTGAATCTCCACATCGGCCACTGCATACTTTTGGGACCATCCTTGGAAAACATCATCATTAGGCCATGAGTGGCCAATAATTTCTTTATTAAACTTTAACAACTTTTTCCAGGTGTTCCTCACTTTCCTTACCTCTGAATCCAAAAACCCATAATGAGATTTGATCTTCTCTATTTCCTCAATTGTTTTAACAAACAAAGAGGTGTCATCTTTATTGATTATCTCATTTACCCTTAAAGATAAATTAGCTCCTAACTCATCTAGCCATGCCTGTTTATCCTTTAACTGATTCTAGTTGACAAAACCTCCAGGGAACAATGCAAATTTATGCTCGGTATATTCTTTCCAATACAAATTATCTTTTCTTTCCACATTAGCTCTTCCTTCAGCCAACTTTGTCAATCCTTTTGCCAACTTACATGTAGACTTGATAGTGACATCAGCCCCTGCCTCATCATATGATGCACACATCAGTTCTAAGTCCACTTCCCTAGGCAACCATTTATTCATAATAGGCTCTAAAATAGCCTTATCCTCATTCAACTCATTAAGAGTATCCAAAATTATTTTCATATTCAGATATACTGTAGGAGCATCAACAGTGTCAGCAAAGCTTGAAATTGTTGCCTTTTATCTTCTCCTCATACTTGCTTGCAAATAAGGCCTAGGCCTGTTTCAATTTTTCCATTTCATGTTGATAAGTCTCAGCTGGTTGGAAACCAGAAGGCATAGGAGAAGGAGGGAATTTTTTTAATTGGACTAGTAGGTAGGGGTCTTGTAGGAGAGGAAGCTATCATCAATGTTGAAGGCTCACCTTGATGATGTTGACTTGCCAATTGGCTCTAGCGTTTAGTAATGATGTTGTCCCTATTGGCTATTCCTTCCTTAGCTTAATTATAAGCTTTTAAAATAGTCTCCAACTTCAATTGGAGAGTAGCCTTTTCTTGGGCTTCTTTCTCTGCTACAGCCACATTAAACTTTGCAGTTTCTAGAACAATACTAGTTGCTTCCACCACTCCTATGTCCTGAACCCTCTTGACAATCATTCCTAAAAAGAGGCTAGAATCTGAGGCATTTTTCTTCTTCTTGTTCTCATCTTTCTTTAATGACCATAGGACAAGAGCGGCATTATCCTTGTTGAAGGTCACACCTTCCATTAGCTTTTTTTCCTTTCTTACTACATCAAGGATCAATGCATCAGCTATGTCCCATTCAGGGAGAATTAACACACCAGCTTTATCCAACATATCTCTCCCTTTCTTCGGGGTGATTGCTTTCAACTCCTCCATTGTTTCTTGCTAAAATTCTTCTTCTACTTGGGCTGCATCTTTGAGAGGCTACTCATTTACCCTTTTCTCACATCTGATCTTGAACTGATCAATGTTATGTTTCCAAAAAAATTTTAGAAAAGCTCCTGATGTGACGAAGGTGCAGTCAGCTAGGAATTCTTCTCTAGCTTGCTTAATAGTAAGGTCCACTTCTTGGCCCT
This sequence comes from Cryptomeria japonica, assembly GCF_030272615.1. Taxonomy (NCBI): domain Eukaryota; kingdom Viridiplantae; phylum Streptophyta; class Pinopsida; order Cupressales; family Cupressaceae; genus Cryptomeria; species Cryptomeria japonica. The sequence continues at coordinate 125,321,089 of NC_081406.1, read as the reverse complement.
TTAACTCACCATCAATTAAATCCATTTCAACATTTGGTGGCTCTTTGGGCATCCCTTCTTGGGTCTCCTCATAAGTATAGGCAATCTCAACAACACTCCCTAACTGCAATAATTGTTCAACCACAACTTGTTCATCTCCAATGTGGATAGGAGACTGAGATGGGGAATATTGAGGCTCATCAGTTTCAATTTCTTTTCCCACTTTTTGCCTCTTAGGGGAATCTTGAATTTCTACAATATCTTCAATTTTCCTTTTCCCTTTTGAAGAGGAAGGCTCACCTGTCACTGGCATCATTACAGTGTACTTTGGTCTCTTGAGCATTGCATAGTCACCTGGTGGGATTGCTTTAGAAAAAGCAGGCTTGGCCAAGACCATCTTAACCTTATCAGGATCATTTTGCATTATGGCTTCCCTTTTTTCCTTTAGGTTCTGCATTACATCTTCAAAATAAAGAATTAGAAACTTTATTTTCTCCTCAAATGGGGTGAAGCTAGATAGAGGGTCATTGCTAGTGTCAAACTGATGAATAAAATCAAGGGCTTTCTTATATGCCACCCACTTCTCCTTCCTTAGTTCCTTCTCATCTAAGCTGAACTCATTTCTAATCAAATCCTCAGGAAACTAAAATTGATGAGGCCTACCTCTACATACTACCCTTTTCCTGAACATGCCATTGAAAAAGTCCTCAGGGTCTGCACATCTTGACACTGCAGTTGATAGCCTATATGGTTTAAATAAATCTTCAAAGAATCTCCATCCACCCTTAGTGATTACAAAATGATGGGCCATGTAACAGTTGGGAAAATATTCCCTTTAGCTCTGTTAGTCAACTCAGCTTCCTGCACCCCTCCAATCTGTCTGAGCACTTTTGCAATCCCTATTTTCAATGGGACTTGATAGGGTAGTAAATAAGGGATGCCTCTAAATCCAAACACTATGAAAACAATAGACAGAGGGTACAAATAGATGTCTCCCCAATTGTGAGAAAACTTGATATCCTCTGCAAACTCCTTAGGTCTAATAAATTCCAAAAGAGCTTTAGGTATTCTAGGGTTTTCTCTACATAAAAGGATCCTGATCTTAGATGCAAAGCATCTATCAAACGTCAGGTAACTTGTATCCTCTCTATCCAATGATAAAATAGTACTCCATAATTATACTGGCATTTCCTCGTTATCCTTGACCTTAACCAGGTCCATCTCCTTTGCAAAGTAATCAGCACCCTTGAATAGGAACATGTGCATTAACATAGAATACCATCCAAATGGCTTGTCAACTTTACCATTCTTGATTCCTACTAACCCTTTATGAATGGCATCGGCAAGGTATGAAGCATAATCAAATGTAATGGCCAAAGAAGGATTCAGAATTTAGGCAATCATCAGCATATAATGGGTTGGCACATTCTTTTCAGCATCTTCCCCAAAGATCTGGCATAAGGCCCAATACATACCCTTAGCTCTCAGGGTGAATAAATTGAGGGAGAAAGGTTCCATTGTGCTAGGGCCTACAACTATCAACCCCCCTATCTTCACAAAGAACTCTCGTAATGGGCCATTCCTAAGATGCTCCCTTTGTACGTTGTAAATCTGGGATAATGATTCAAAATCAATAGGCTCTAACAAATTGGAGGATTCACTGAGTTTTAAAGCTTTTCTGAACTCATCTTCATTGATTTCAATCAGGACTGACCCCTTTATGTTCCGAATGCACCTTGCCACAAAGTCATAATTTTGTGCAATCAAAGTTAACAGGTCTATATCCATAGAAACACCTAGGACCACAAGCTTTCCTACATCCTGTTCCCATATGCCATTCATAGGTGCTGGGGAATTTCTTTGCCCAAAACCAACTTTGAAAAGTCCTAAGCCTGACATTCCTATTTCAGGGTCTCTCAACCAATTATCCTTATCATACAAGCCATCTCCAATTTTTAGACGAGGGTGTTTGGGTACTAATTCTTTGATCTTAGCCCCAACATTAGTGGACATAGTTAATTGTTCTAAAAAATCATCACATATATTTCATTCTTGGTAGTCCACCTTCCCGATGAATTCTCTTCTAGGTGCCCTTTTGGATGAGCAACTACACCACCAGCAACTAGCACAGACCTCTAACAAAGTAATTCACATGACAAATATTTGAGAACAAACCAGAGTTATCAAGAAAAGCACAAAAAACCTGATTATTTGCCTGAAGAAAATTTCTCTGCAATAATTCGCTCTGCAACAAACTTCAATGAAATGATATTAGCAATCAAGTTGATGCGGACTACAAAAGACAAGTTGGCATTTAAGTTTTTTTAGGAATTAACTCTGCATGCTTCGACTTTCTTTTCATAATTGAATTCACCAAATTGAATTCAAAATTGGCTCCAACGGGTCATGATTCCTCTAAGTCTTTCCTCTGTTTCACTCTTTCGCTATTTCGCAAAGCAAAAACCCCGCATTCTTTTCTTTCACGAAGCAACGCTGGCTGTTGGATCATGGGAACTTGCATTGTCTTTACCTCCGCTTAAGTTTTGGGCCCTACCATCTTTTCGCCACTTCGCAATACTTAACAATCAAGCACTTCCCCTCCTTGAAGCCGTGCCAAGCGTTAGATCTAATTCAAGTCACCCGGTCTTTAATTCTAACCAGGACCGTCAATCTTTCTAACTAATCGTGCCTCACCCTAACAGTTAGCAGTTTTTGCCATTTCGCAGAGGTTAATCTGTGGGCATCTTCGGGCCACAAATCAACGAGAATCATTGGATCAATCCTGAAATGAATGCCTTTTAAGTGGGCCTTGCACCCGAGAATCACTTACCCCACCTTTTCAATAGTAAATACATGCCACATAGCAATCGGCCATTAGCCATGGCAACTTGCTTGGGTTCCATTCTGGATCTACCACGTGCCATCGTTTATTACTCCCACATAACCACCGGTTACACCTTGGTGGGCCCTTGACAATCTTTTAGAACTACGTGTCACTTGACATGTCCCTATCGAGCTCCACAAAAGTAATGGCTATTTTGCCATGTCACACCTACGTGTGACTTCCACCTGTCTTTCACGACTTTGCGAACACTAATCATCATTCAACTTACGACTATGAAATCATGAGAACCGTTGGATCAAAACAAAGATGAACGCCTTTTAAGTTCATGCTTAGCCTACCCTTTGGGCCCACCAACCATTTTCGCAACTTCGCGATGAGCAAACCACAAGCATCGCTTGGCCGCGAAACAATGCGAGCCACCGATGTTGGCCTGACTTGATCATTTTTTAACCAAAGGGAAAGTCTTCATTGCTGGGTCCTGCCAACCCTTTTCGCCACTTCACGTTTAGTTAACCACATTTACTTTGATCTCATGAAATCACGTTGTCCATCCGATCAGATGGGACTTGCCCGATATTTAACTTTGGCTTGAACCTATGTGTCGGGTCCACCTTTCTGCCTTTCTCTACTTCACGATAGATAAATTGTGAGCACTTTTAGGTCGTGAATCAATGCGGACCATCAGATCAATAGAAAGTTGCATGATGCTTACAAGGCCTGACAGACATTTAGAAAAAGACATATTTAAAAGCGGGAATTAAAACATTTGAAGGGACCGTGTAGGTAAGTTACAAGGGGGGGAACATTTTCATGACAAAGGGACCCATTACTTAAGTGAATAAAGTAATGCAGAAATAGAAGCCAAAGGGTTTTTATCAGTCATTAAAGTGATTTAAAACCTAAACCCTAAACCCATTTGGACTTGAAACAGTCTTGAAGCAACAAGAACATACCAGACTCAAAAAAACATTGCAGACTTAGCCAATAATGGAAAAAGTATACCCATTTTTAAACAGTGATAACAGCATGTTCAGAGCTTGCATCATCTCTTCATCAGGATCTTTAATAGAGTCACCTCCTCCTTGTAGAGGAACAATTATTTGAACAACTGAAAACTTATTCAAAAAACTAAGTATTCTGAGTTCTTCACTAGTAGAGCCACTTAAAACTCCTTCACACAAGCTGCAATAAATTTCTTCTAGACTGAAAGATTTGTAACCAGAGACTCATGGGAGACTTAATAAGATTTAGGCAAGCTTATCCCCAGTAGAGTTGCCAATCTGTTAGTTGTGGCTTGGATGGAGCAATCTATACAATTATTCAAACTTTTCCAGCCAAAGATTCTAGAAATGCCCCTGGTACAGTCTTCAATCTATTAGCGATTTTTATTTCTACCTTCAGTCCGAAGGAGATACAAAAACACCAGACTATGGGATTGGAAATCTAGGACATGACATCAACACTATCAACAGACTAAAGACAAGAAAATGTAACTGAACAAAGCTATAAAATCCTTCTACTCTTCGAGCTCCACTAGACTCAGGATGGTGTTCCTATTGCAAGTCTAAAAATGATACACTTATACAAACTAACTAGAATACCTATTTAAACAAAGTGGATAGTTCTTAGATGTATAATAATGGGTGCTTGACATGTCACCATTGCTTGAGCATAATCCCTTTTTGCTCCTTAAAAATACTGAGAACAAAGACTAAAATAATCCTACTCTTACAACATAAAGGAAAACCAGAAATAAAATGATTTTGATAATATATGGAACCAACTGAAACAAAACTTGTAAAGAAATGACCAATGCCAAAGAGAGGGCAGTAGAGTCACATTAAATTTCACCTATGTTGTTACATCCAAGCATGTCATGAAAGTCTTTTGAATGTTATTAACTTGTAATAATAAGACTACTAAAACAATATTCAAATATTCATACTTAATGATCCACCTGAAAACATATAGAATCATGTAAAACACAACTCAAAGCAGCAAATGTGCTTGAAGAATGACCATAATACTTGATTATTTCATTCAAAGAAATATACATTTTCAGCTGGAGACAAACATAAGATAAAGTTGTTAAGCACATTTCAAGAAACAAATACTTCACTACTCAGATAAACTTTCAGATATCTGCACCTAACTAAGAAAAACCATACAATATCCTTTACAATGCACTATCTGCCTTAGCAGAAAATCAAGGTTGGAACCCTTCAAAATGAGAAGAAAATTCAACAAGTAGACAAGAGAGAAACTTAATTGAAACCCTAGAAATCATGACTAATTAACACATGTCTTCATCTCTTGCTATCTTCAATTTTGAATCTACACTTCTCCTCCAAAATGGGTCCTAAAATTGCACTCAAAATATGGAAGTGACTTCTCAAAAATCTGGAAAAACTTGCAGCTTGTCACATTCACCCCTGTTCATTGATCAAAATTGCCACATTTACACTACTGCATCTCTGTTGAAAACTGAGTTGAAAATCTGAAAAAATGATCAAATAAGCATTTGTCAAATCACCCTTGTTCACTTGCCAAAATTTGCTATATTTGGTCTCTGTCCAAACTGACTCAAAATATTTAATTTTCCAACTCTGCCTTCAAATCTGAGAAACATGTGACTTTCAAAATCTGCACATATTTTCTTGCTCAAAAATAATTTCCTCTTTGGGATAAAATCACTTTATCACTACATTTAGTCCCATTGTGCAAGAAAATCCTTTTTTAAGTAAAAACGCTACAGTGCTGAAATTTACACCTACGCTAAAAAATAATACCCCCGAAGAAAATCTTAAGTCTCAATAGAACATCCCCTTTGGCTGAAGATGCTTTGTCATCCTTAGATTTTGCACAATTGTTTCAGAGTGATCAATAATTTCCAAATATCTCCCTCATGCAAAAATTCACAATCTGGGTGAAAAAATCACCCTATGCATTAAAGTACTAAATCAATGCAGAGCTTGTGAAGATATCACTTTATTTATCTTATGAAATTAATCCTCTAATTTATCTTGTAGAAGCTTTGACACAGGTGCAAATATTTTCTTTAATACTTGTGAAAATACTTTAACCTTCTAGTCACCAAGAAATCATGTTACTCATGGTTTACCTATACTCCTTTGAGGCAAGCCAATTGTGTTGAGTCTCTTTTTGTTACTGGCTAAAAAACATTCAGCTTTAAAGTGAAAATTCTTCCCTTTGTGAAACATTATTCACATGAGTCAATTATTTCTCATTGGCATGATTAACTCATCAAGCCCTATCAACACTTCCACATTCTGCCCACAAAGATTCACTTCTCATGTTTGCATCGCTTGGAAGATCATTGTAATCCTTGTTTTCAATGGCATTGTTCAACCAAAATATAACAACCAAATGCATTGGCTTTGAATCCCTCAACACCTCCATTCACACTACTCTTATTAGCAATTTCACCTCTTTTGATGGCACCTTCCACACCTGTCTGCATTAATCTGTCATTATTGGCATGAAATGGAACCATTGGAATACGCCTACATGCAACCTCTCTCGGCTTAAGGAAGTTCCCCCATTGCCTTTTGGCAGTCATTTTATGTAGCCCTTTGAAATGGCCAATCCGCTTTCTCCTCATCATTTTCATGTTGTGCAATAAATTTCCATGATGGACCCTCTTCTATTTGTCGAGCAACAACTACCTGTGTTGCCCTTTATTTCCATACATATGATAATTATTCATGACCTTGCATACCCATTTTCTCATCACATCAATCACACTACCTAGAGGAAAAGCCAATGTGGAGATGGGGTAACCATCGTATACTGCCTCTACGTCTTTCATCGACATCCATCACCAGCTGCAGTTTATATCTAAAACTGCATCCATTCGAGAACCTTCAAAACCTCATCAAATGTATCAAGTGCATACGCTGCAACCATGCTATCAGAGATGCTAGGAAAATCAGCCAAAACCCTAAAGACTTCATCTTTGATATTGTATTGTGCCCTAATTTTCATTCTATCCTCCCCAATCTTTGTTATCTCATGACATCGTTGGTGGTATCCTTGGAGGTTGCGGGATAAAGAAAAACTTACCTCTTCTTGTTCTCCCATCCCATGTGAAATTTTGCTTTTCTCACTCGACGCGTGGGATAATAAGATGTCCTCCTGGCTGCTTACAACCCTTGCCTCGTGCATCCTCTGCTTTCTCTTTCATGCCCCACGGGATAAGTAGAAAGATGCCTCCGCCTATGGATTTGTTATCCCATGCAGTGCTATGGGTAGTCCCTCGGCTGCGCGAGATAAACAAATAACTCTCGCCTCAGCCCTCATTTCATGGCCCGCACAATCTCATTGTGTTCACCCTATCTGGCGGGATAATAAAAAAAAAAATTAAAGTTCTCCTGATTTTTACAATACGCGGGCCCCAAATATAATGCAACGCCCAGACTATGAAGATCTTATTTATTTTATATAATATTATACCTTTGCTGAGCATATGGTTCCATGACCCATATAAACCATTTATAAGAATGGTTAACCTAATCACTTCCCCCTTTTCAATCAAAATAAAAAGTCACTTCACCCCCCTCCTTATCTTTATTTTGATCAATCAATAATTTAACCTAAATAAATATTGTTAAATAAATAAGATTATAAACAATATATATTTAATTAAAAGGCTGGAAATAATCTCATCAGGTTGATCGTTAGTCGGGCCCAAATATGGGCCCGGCTAAAAAAAAAAATTATTCTCAAACAATTGAGTGGCTCAGAAAGTTTGCATTCACTGACTGGAAGTACTTGAGACCTGAGAGAATGAATTTGGGATCACCAAATTTGACGTTTTTGTGACTTTGATTTTTTCTTAAAACACCTGAGTAGCTCTTGAAATGAGCTCCAAATACTGATCAAAACACCTGATCAAACCCTGGGAGCTGGAACACTGATAGACTGTAATATATAGAATCCAAGGTATAAGACAAATCATCATTACGACACCCAAGGCAAAAGATATTCACTGAAAAAGTTGCCTACTCAGTTGTTTTTGAATCTGAACCTTTTTAAACAACTTGAGTAGCCTTCAAACCCTCATTCAAAAAAATATCAAATCACTGCTTCAAGAGCCACCACTTGGTACACTAGCACACCAGCATACCTTGAATGTGTGTGCAAGACGGTTTGACTTGATTAGGTCACATGTGAAAATTATTCACCCTCAAAGTTGGCTCTTTTACAAATCTAAACATATTGATTGCTGAAACCCTGAAAATGTGTGTTTGGAATGTGCCTCAAAAAATGTTCATATGATGAGCTGGAGGGCTACAAACTGGGTATCTAGTAGATAATTATACAGATAAGCATGGGGTACAATGTATTTGAAATTCAGCTCAACTGGGCATGAAATATGAATTTTCAAAGCAACCCTCAAACTGTTGTTTGACAATGTTCAGATGTCGAACTGAACTTTTTGCAAATGGAATCAACTTTGAAAACTAGTCAAACACATTCATGGGACTTAGCCACTTGGCATCGAGATTAAAAAAAATGTAGGGAAACATGGGATACTCTCTATTTTTCTTGATGATGATCAGGCACAAAGATATAATGCCTCAAACAGGGCTACTAAAAAAACTGCAGAAAGGTGCAAAATATAGATCTCACCTTAGGACTTCCAAAGGAGACTTCACAAATGCATCAAATCTGATCCGAGGAAGCTGCAAATGGACACATGGCATGTCTATAAGGTGAATAACAATCTTCCAAGAGGATTTCTCATGAAACTTAACTGGTGCAAAATGGCAAGCCTTCAAACATAGCAACTTAGGCTTATTCAACAGGGGCAAAATTGAGTGCATTTGGACAAAAATTTACATGGGACCTCAAAAATAATGCATGAATTTTTGAGCCCCAACAAGAATCATCTTTCATCTTTCTTGATTTGGCAATTCTTGCCTTGGAATACCTTGCAGTATGGCCAAAGTTGTTGCAGTAGTAGCACATTGTGTTCATCCCAAATAGAGAAGTAGAAGAGTTTATGCTGAATTGATTTGATCTAGTTCTCCAAACCATTCCATTGTGATTAAATGGAACAAATTGATTTCTGGACATTCTAGGAACATTTCGTACTTTGTTCCATTCAGAAACTTGTCTTACATAATGATCATTATAGTTATTTATTACATTTTTATTGTAGAAAGAGGTGTAGAAATTTCCGTTAGACTGAAATGATTTTCTACATTCATGACTCATATGACCCATTTTATTATAGGTATAACATACAACATTCCTATCATGTCGAACAATAGTAACACTCTTGCTCCCATATTTTGGAGTTGATCTATGCATAAATCCATCATTCAACATCTTATGTTCATATGCATCTAGATTTCTCATAAACCTATTCCTTTATTCACTTTCTCTATGCACATAATCTTTGTATGCAAAACAATAACCAGAGAAGAATGGCCTGTAACTTACAATTGAATTTTCCCAAAAGTGTGGAGATCTTTCTTATTGGTTTTCTCCATTCCTTCTTCCTTTGTTGATGATCCTGGGATGCTCATTTTCAGCAGTCACATGTTCTGATTTCCTCCTGTTCTCAGTCTTGTGTGCAGCATCACTATTTGATCTTCTATATCTCTTATTTGGGTTCTTCTCTCTGATGAAGCCTTCTTCATTCAACTTGCCTTTTCCTTTTGAATCAACATTATTCTTTCTTGTAGTAGCAACCTATGCTTTCATACTTTCTGCAGTAGTGGTCATATCAATCTTCTTCCTTGGAGCATTTCTAATTGTGAAAGTTCATCTACTACCATTATCACTTGAAGAGACAAGGTGTATCTCCTTCTTATATGAGTCCTTTCTAGTAGAGCATTGACCTTTCTCATATCCAACACCTTCAGTATCCTTGGAGTGCTTTTGTTTACTCATCATCTTATCCAACGCCTCTGTGCTCCCTTCATATTTGAATTTCATCTTGAGATCATCTTGGCACTTCTCCAGCTCTATTGTTAGCTTTGCTATTTCACCCTTTATATTTTGGCACTCCTTTTATTTTGTCTTAACTTCTAATTCTATTTTATTACACCTACATTTCTTGGTATCAAAATCTTATTTTGATTCTTCATTTATCCTTTTAGCATCACCCAATTGTGCCTTTAGATATGCAGTAGTTTTCTCTAACTCTTGAAGACAATTATTTAGTCGGTCTTGTTCTTCAATAGCAGCATGTTTAGACATCTTCTATTTTGTTGTCACCTTTCTAAGTTCTTCTAATTTAGTTGTCATAGCAGCAATACTCTGATTTGATTCTTCAAGGCTTTTCCTCAACAGATCATGTTCCTTTGTGGTTGAGTTATTATAATCTTTGAATTATTTCCATTCTTCCAGGGTACATAACAGTTCTCCTCCAAAGTCAATTTCAATATCACCTTTATCTTCCTTATCACTACCAAATAAACTCTGATTGTTGGAATGAGATCCACTATCACACTCTGATGCCTTCTACTCATTCTAGGTCTCTTGAGCCATGAGCATATGGTTTTCCTTTTCATCTCTACTACAACAACTGACAAATCTTCTTTTATCATCTCCACAATTATTTGCATCTTTATTTTTCTTCAATCCATGATCTGATCTAGTAGTGGTAGACTCTTTTTTGTTTATTTTCTCTAGTCTATCCCATAAGCTCTTTGCAAGTTTACATCTTTTGACCTTTGAAAACACTGTATCTGACAACCACTGAGAATAGTCTTTTTGGCTTCATCATTGTACTCATATCCTTTTTTTTCTTCAAGATCAGTAGGAGGGAAAGTATGAATAGAGTAACCATTTACAACTAACATCCAAACATCATAGCCCAAAGCAGACAAATAGACTTCTATTCTAGAACTCCAAATGATATAGTTTATGCCATCAAACTTTGGTACACTAGCACATGATGACTCATATACAACCATTGTGTTCACACTCCAGAATCTACCCAAGATAGATGAAGCTTATCAAACTAGGAACCTAAGGCTCCGATACCAATTGTTGAACAAAAGTGATCACTGAGAGGGGGGGTGAATCAGTAATAGTAAAAAATTTAAACCTTTAAAACATATTATGCGAATTCTAATAAGTAGATAGATTAAGTGCACACACACAAGAGGAAGCCACATAACACAAAGGTATACAAGGAAAACCCAATGTGGGAAAAACCTCAGTGAGAAATTTTTTTTGGAGTCTACTGCTCCAATCCAACCTCAGAATGATAAACTTATTACAATGTTTAGGGAACCAACCCCTATAGTTTATGAGAACAAACCCAAAGGAGCACTAACCCCTTATTTATGGGCACCAACCCAAAGGAGCACCAACCCTTACTCTGAGCACCCACTTAGAGATTTACAATGAACAAAATATACAATAATAATGAAAAGCCTTGTTACAAATGTGTTTTGTAACACTTACAAATTCTTCCCTTGAGATTGATCTGATTATTCTTTGCTCTCAATCTATGTTCTCTACTCTCTAATCTTTGCAATCAATATCTTCTCTCAACCTTCTTCTTATCTCTGCATCCAGCTCTATGCTTTCCTCTCTAATCAGTTCTCCTTCTCTGCCTCTCACAATGTATATGATCCATTGTGTGATCTGCCTTAGCTCTGTACTCTTTGGTTGTTGGTCTTTGCTCTACACAATTGTATTTTTCTATCTCTTCTTTTCCTTTCAGCTTCTACTTATCTCCTCTTTACTTTTTGGTTATTCTACATGCAGTCTCTTTTGCAGTGTTATACCTACACTGGCATCTTGTTATGCACACTTGCGACCCTCTTCTTTTTCCTCTATTTTACTTATCTTTTTTTTCCCCCTTGGCTATACATTTTTTGTCTTCTTTTCTTTGTCTTATTAGTCCTATTATTCTCTGTCCTCTGCTTAGACTCACAATAGCCACTAATATCTTCTTCTCCTTTTGTTTTCTTTACATCCAGTCATTTTTTGTGATATTATCGGTTGCTTGGGTGTCATGTTATTGAAAGCTAGGAAAAATGCTTTTCTACTACTCCCTCTTTTTTATTCTCTACTTTCTTCTACTTTTTTGGAGCTTCTCAATCTGCATGTCTCCAACAACCTCTATCTATAACTTCTCCTCAATTGTCCACTTCACTCAGTGGCAATCTACATACAACAAGATTATCCCACCAAAACACATATTTAGAAAAAAAAATCTTTTCGAGCTCCTAACAAATTTGTCCTGAAGGAAGATTTGTTGCCATCATTCATTGCACCATCTTCAATCTCTAGAATAATCTCTAAGTTTAGATTACTATCTTTAGTAATCTTCACCTAGCTATAGTTCTGATGTCTTGTCAACTGGAGGTATTTCAATCTTTTTCATGGCGATGATATCTTCTTTCTGAGCTTCTCGAACTACTAAATGATTTTTCCCATGTCTATTCATTAAATGCCTTCTTACTTCTTTCAACAACCTCTACAATATGATTTGATTTTGCACTCAACCCCATTCCGAAAATGTATTTTTTAACTGCAAATCTACCTAGCATTTATTTCATTGTAGTATGCAACTCAATCCTATAGATCTTTTCAATACATGTTCTCTTGTCTTTAATAATCAATCAAAATTTTTTCCTACAAAGAAACCATGTGTCACTCTTCCACTTGGTGAATGGTGGAACTGATCTACATAACCATCTGCACATAAAAAGTCCACGTGTAAAGAAAATATGTGTTGGATTTGCGGGTTGCGATGATGTGTTTCATAGGTAGTATAACATGTGTGTTATACGTGTTGTCAAAATACAACTCTTCCTTCATGTAGGATGGAGAGTGATGGACTTGTAAAGCATTGAGAGCGGGGGGGGAGTAAGTGACACCAAAATCAATACTACTTTAAACACTAACTGGTTGATATACTTAACAAGTTTGTTAAACAATATGCATGCAATCCAAAATGATATAACATCATCCACAATAAGTAAAACATCCACCATAACACAAATGTTTATATATGGAAAACCCAAATGGGAAAAAACACGGTGATATGGGACTAACAAGTTAACTATCTGCAGTAATAGATAACTGACCGATTAAGGTCTTAAAAAAGTTGCTCTGCTAGGAGCGAATCCTATTAAAGATTCCAAAGCTTAGTTAAAAGCTATACCTTGTAAACGGTAGTACCCTATAAGGAGTAACCTCAGTAGAGGATTTTTGAATCCAAACTAATGGATCACCTAGTTAGAGGATTTGTACAATGAAGCTTGCTAGAGCTTACCCAGTTAGGGGATTTGACTGTTGTAGTGATTAGAAAACAACAGCTAATGTGATCTAGTAGTAGCACAACTTTCTTTAATAGATCCTCTTCTGTGCACTCAACACTTCATTACCAACATACTCTGCAACTTAACACTTATGCCTTCACATATAACATATCTCCTTTGCTCATACAAAATAATTCATTCTAATGTCACTATATAGACATTTGGATTTTATGTTGGCCTCTAGAAATCATAACACAATTTCCTAGGTGCAGTATCTAGTCAATCATTCATAACTCATCACAAAAATACTACCAAAAATTGTCAGTAAGGATAACTCATCATGACTAGTGATAACTCATCACATAATCAATGAATACAAGTTGGAACAACAATACTAGTTGGAGTTAAACATATAAACCGTTTGTCCTTCGATGCTCCTTTGATAATCTCTGTTGGATCTTCAGGTTGTTGTCGAGTTATGTATATCCATATATAAATACACAATGGTTGTCACCATGTACAAGTTTGATATAAACCTCTAGTATATTGGTTGCATTATAAACAAATTTGAAGTCACACTGGTAGACAATATGAACATGTGTATGTATGTGTTTCATCAATGACAACATATGATGAAGTTATTCATAACAATCATCATCAAGCCAACAATCTCCCCCCTTGGCATTAATGGCAACACTTAGAAAATTTTGTAGCAATACCACTAACTATGTTTACAAAAAAAATTTGTACACATATATTCCTACTCTCCCTTACTACATACAACATACAAAATTTTCATAACACACATACATATTTCTACTCCCCCTTTGACAACAATGCCAAATTGAAAAGAAAAATACATATATATATATAGAAAAATTTGTAGCAAAATGTTTTACATATACAAAAACTTGAAAATCTAAATCAAGATGTATGTCATGCGATCCTCAGAAAAATGTCACTAAAGTTACCCTGCAATTGAGAAAAAGCATCTTCCCATGTCTCCAACAAGTTCTCAGTGATCTCAATTGTGGTCATAATCAGAGTACAGAACTCTTCCATTGAATCAAGTGTACATGTCTCTGGAGTCGCCAAAATTACTTCTGCATCCTTGTAGGCTCTTTGCAATATGTCCACTTGGGATCTGAGTAGATTCTTCAATTCCTTCAGTGATCAGACTCTTTTTGCCTTTTCAAAATCATAGGTATCTAACTTGTTTTCCAAATCATCCACAGATTTGCCAAAAGAAAAAATAGAATCTTGTAGTGGTACATATGCATTGCATATCTTCTCTAGCTCTTCCTCTATTTCAATTTGCCTGTTACTGATATCAGAATAAAATAATGAAACATTAGAAGTAGAGGCAAGAACTTTCCCTCCTAATTCAATAGTGTTTTTTAATAAATCTTTATAAAGAGATAGAGCATTTTTTCCCGTATCAATCTCTTTCATAAGCTGCTCTCCACGCTTCTTCCTGTAACTCTTCTCAGCATAAGTTTGTGGTGCTTCCTCTAGGGACTTAAGTTGGTTAGATGCATCAGCAACCAATTGATCAAGTTTGCAAATAGGAGTTGTCAAATGTCCTGTAGCAATTTCAGGTAGTAGACTTGTCAGAATATGCACAACATTCTGAATGGTTTCTACTTCCATTCTCTGCTCTTTAAGTCTCTTCTTGTGTGCCCTAGATTGCATGACAGTTGCAATCTTCATCATTTCTAATGCATCTTGTTATCAATAATTATAGGCCTTGAGATGCTCTCATACCAATTTATGGACTTGTAAAGTACTGAGAGGGGGGGAGAATCAGTGAGACCAAAATCAATACTACTTTAAACACTGATCGATTGATATACTTAACAAGTTTGTTAAAAAATATGCATGCAATCCAAAATGATATAACAACATCCACAATAAGTAAAACATCCACCATAACACAAGTGTTTATACGTAGAAAACCCAAATGGTAAAAACCACGGTGAGATGGGACTCACAAGTTAACTATCTGCGGTAATAGAGAACTAGCCGGTTAAGGTCTACAAAAAGTTGCTCTACTAGGAGAGAATCCTATTAAAGATCCCAAAGCTTAGTTAAAAGCTATACCCTATAAAAGGTAGTTCCCCTTAAGGAGTAACCTTAGTAGAGGATTTCTAAATCCAAACTAATGGATCATCGAGTTAGAGGATTTGTACAATGAAGCTTGTTAAAGCTTACCCGGTTAGGGGATTTGACTGTTGTAGTGACTAGAAAACAACAAGTGGTGTGATCTAGTAGTAGCACAACTTGCTTGAATAGATCCTCTTCTGCACACTCAACACTTCATTACCAACATACTCTACAACTTAACACTTCTACCTTTGCATATAGCATATCTCCTTTGCTCATACAAAATAATTCATTATGTTGTCAATATATAGACATTTAGATTTCATGTCAGCCTCTAGAAATCATAACACAATTTCCTAGGTGCAGTGTATCTGATCAATCATTCACAACTCATCACAAAAATACCACAAAAAATTGTCAGTAAGGAGAACTCATCGTGACAAGTGATAACTCGTCACATAATCAATGAATACCGGTTGGAACAACAATACCGATTGGAGTTAAACATATAAATTGTTTGTCCTTCGATGCTCCTTTGATAATCTTTGTTGGATCTTTAGCTTTATGTCGAGTTATGTATATCCATATATAAATACATACTGGTTGTCACCATGTACCAGTTTGATATAAACCTCTAGCATACCGATTACAATATAAACAGCTTTGAAGTCACACCTGTAGATAATATGGACATGTGTGTGTGTATGTGTTTCATCAATGACAACATATGATAAAGTTATTAATTACAATCATCATCAAGCCAATAGAGAGATAACACATCATCTACCATTTTCATTATCCCATGTTGTTTCCTCTCAGGTCATCTTATCCATGCAAGTTGGTAGGATGCATTACCTTTCTCCATTTTATGTTTCCATACAAGACCATTTTTCTTCAAACTTGCACGTTGTAGGAGAGCGGGGTGCTTTGTTTGCCTTTGTTAATTTTTATTGCACAAAGTTATATTACTTGTGAACAACATGTCAAGGGATGGCATTATAACCTCACACTTCTACCTTCATGTTATCCCGCAAGGTTATCTTACTCTTGTATAACACGTCGCGAGATAGCAGGAAACATAAACCTATTGTGTTATTGACTTCTCCATCATAGTTTTGCATTACCCCGTAAGAAGTTTTAGCTCTCATTTAACTTGTCACCAAGACCAGAAAACCATCTCACCAAAAGAAGATATTTTGATGTAACACAAAGGGTCAACCAAAGGGAGAAAAGGTCTTTCTCGAATGGAAAACTTGCACAAAAATCAAGACATGTTAGCCAAACATCCACTCCGTCTGACCAAAAAAAAGAGACTTTGTCAGTATAGCTTATAAATGACTGCATAGCCTGAAATGGGTCAGAACGATAGACCAAGTCACATCAAAATAGATGATGTCACTAGGATAGAAACATAATCATGCCGAAAAAGTGTCAAACAAAGGATTTTTAACATTTCTCTACTTGTAACTTCATAGTGATAACCTGTGCATTATTGACAACTGCAACTAATACTCACTGTGACTTCATGAGACTAACATAGCATGTTATACACAACTATAGCTAACTTTTTCTAAGTCAGACCAGATTTCATAATACATTTCAAACACAATTGCATGTGTCCTCCTTGTCCATTGTCATGTCTCAATGACACACTTCATGCATTCCTCCTGTATCTCCTTGTGTGTATAACACAGTGTGTTATATGATGTTGCAACAACACTTATGCACTTGGACAATCATGTTTGCCCCATGAAATCAGAGCTCTATGGCCTTGGTCCTCTAATCACGTATAGGTCCAGTAGTATACTCCATTTTCCTCTCGATCTTATTTGAGGTCATTATCTCCATGCAACCTCCATGCATATACATTCAACCTGCATAGCTCTACCATCCAGATGCAACACAATATGATCCAATCTAATCTTCCTATGGGACCTCATCATCTTGTATCATTGTAACCATTGTAGCTTCTTAATTGATGACATCAATCAACTTTGCATGTCAACTACATCTTCCTCCAATGGGTGTCTAGTATGTCTCTCTACAACTTCATCAACTTAGCCATGCACACACACATGTTGACATCAATGATAAATTCAATGCCAATATTTTCCCTTATAATCTTGTGAGATATGGGCAACACAAATTGGTTGGAATCATCCATTGTAGGATTCTTAGCTTGAGACAGTGCAACAAAGATGGCTAAGTGAAGGGGTTTGACATTGAAAACCCCCTAATTTAGCTAAATCATCAAGAATAGGAAGCCTATCAAATGAGGTGGAAACTACATTTTAATCACATCTTTTAAAGAATTAATGTTCTTTATAAGAAATGTCCAAAAATTTCCACCATTGTTAGGTAGAGACTGGGGGGTGACTAAAGTGCCACTATCAACAACTTTCATTAAATGGTTAGTAGCAATGCCAGAGGGGTTAGCTATGGGCTTGCATTCGGCAAGTAGAGGGCAATTCCTCTAAATGTGTCCTTCCCTTTTACATAGATTATAGGCATTAATTCCTCCAAGGATTTTTAGTAAATAGACAAAGGGTTTTGTATCTATATTAACTTCAATAAACCTGGGGAAATCCTAGCCCAAGTTAATCAAAATTAGAACTCTATTATCCATATGAGGGATAAGGGATAGGGTATTGTCTACCCTAATCACTTTCCCTATAGATCCAAGCATCTGAGGAATTAAATTCCATATCAGAGGGGGTAGACTTTTAATAACTACCCATCTAGGGAAAGAAAGGGCTAGGATTTGATCCAAAACTGCATCAAACGACCATTTAAGGGCCCTAAAAATACAATTGCCTATGGACCAATATTGTTTCTCAATAACAACCGCCTAAGATTTATCATCTTAAAGAAAATGATAAATGAGCCTCTTTGAATAATTCTATTGAATGAGAAATGAAACCTTGATTTCTTAATCCATATATTCTTTAACCATTCATCTATGAATTTTTTGGCCAGACACTTAGTAGAGTCCACAGTCACTAAAAACATAGCTATACTTTTTAACCGATTCTTTTCACAGTTTAGGGCATTAAACATATCCGAATTAGGGGTAATATAAAGGCTAGACATAGGAGGGATGGATTTCTTACCTCCTCCTCCTTTAGACATGCCGTTACCTTCTACAATAGAGGCAAGGACAATGATGGGGGAATTAATAAGGGAAACCTTGAATGACTTTAAATTATTAACGATGGTCAAATTTGAATTAATGGTAGATTATTTGCATTAATGGCCTCGATGGTTGAGGTGTTACCCATGCTCAATATTTTAACTCACCCTAAGCATGATGTGCATGGAAACACCATCATTGTTCAACCCACCAATAAGAATGATAACTCTAGTTGAAGTCTCAACCCGAAGTTTGGACATTCATTTGGTAAAGTCACTATTTTCATAGCTAGTGTTCATTTGATTGTCAACCCAAGGACGTAATACTTGAAATGGGTCTTCACTATATATGCACTAAGTTCTCGTGACAGCTATTCTGCATTTCTGTAGCAACTAACATTATGTGGAAAAGATAATCAAGAATTGAAACTATAGAAAGGCTATAGGAAGACTTTTGCATAAACTCATAAAAGAAATAATGGATAAATTCAATGTTGATAAACAAAAATTACTCTATTCTAGCTTGGCTGTAGGAATAGTTGGTGGATCTATTTCTAGTGGCTACAGGAATAGTCAATGCAAGAATGTCTATTGCGGCTAAGGAAAGAAAACTAATTTTAACGAATGCATAGGAACACTCACCAAGTGGGCCCCCTTGGATGAGTGATACCAGGCTTCCCGAAAACAACTCTTAAAAGATCAGAATAACACAATTTTATTCATCATTCTTGGAAAATCATTACATGGTTCAATATGAAAAGAAACTCAAGAATGCATATGAAAAATCCTCTACTCTATTCTTTTCCCTTTCTATCTAACCTCTCAGAAGAAGAAGAGCTTCTTATTAAAAACAAATCATCTACAATAGACAACATAAATCACGCCAAAAAGAAGAGGTAGATGATTGACCAAGAAAGGAGATAGCTGGAGTTATGCTGCAGGAAACACGGATCTAGACCGAAACACGATCATAACATATTGTGGTGGTATTTACAACTTTAGTGTCCACTTAAGTTAGACATTGGTAGTATCGCTTCATTGCTTCTCTTATGCCATCCCTTACACTTGTTCAACTTTTCTAAAGTTTGATCTTCAGTCATCACTTGAGTATCCTTCCCTTCAACAGGTGTGATAGGCAAACATCCACCACAACATCATTTATTCTCTACTACAAAAGAAATAACATACAAGAACATACATACGAATTTTATTTAAACAATGCATATATTAATTTCACATATGATCTAGCCCTAAATAATTCGCATGGCAACAGGAATAAATGACATGGCTGCAAGAATAAATGACATGGCTACAGAAATAAACTGCCAAAGATAAAACATGATTTAATAAGTTCAGGCTTAACATATGGAATACATATAGTCAACTTCCAATACATCACTACTACTATGCAAACCAAAAGATGACAAAAACTCAAGAGTTCTGAGGATAGAAATATGACAATGTCTCAACTCATCATGACCCCCAACTTTAATAGCTTGCTGATCCTACAGCAAAAAGTAAATTTCTGACTCTTGCACTAATTCTCAGATCACCAATGGTTCATTGACTTGTTCCTCTTGAAGCTAAATTCCAATAAAATCCCTTCATCTTTTCCAGTTTGGACCATCTGATTGATTCTTCTATGACTGCACCATAGGGCTTATCTAGAATCTGACATCCCAATAGTGGCCACATAAGAATAGGAGGTTGAAAAATTAGTGGTAACTAGTTATTGGCCTTTTCTCTACCCAGTTGTATATATTTGGGGGCTCTCTGCATAACTGCCTGAAAATTTTGCAGTGAATAAGGTTCTCCCTGCTTTAATTTGTCTGGTAAGTTATTCTAGTGCCTAGTCAACCCATCTATTGCAGATGCACTGTCAGCCTGAACTAAATGCTCATATGCCTGGTATATTTCTTCTCTCATTGGAAGCACTATTTTCCTAACATCATCTCTTACTAGTAATTTCTGCCATTCATAATAAAGAACTCTTGGTTCTTTTGCTTCTTTCCTCAATGGCAATGGGCAGTCAAATTCAAAATATTAATATGCCTTGGCTTGTGCCCCCATGCTGACCTCATTTTGGATCCATGACATTAAAGCTTTTATATGGATATCCCCGATATATAATAAAGGGTTCCACTCACTATCTGAGGTTACAACATAGTTATGTAAATAAAACTCACATAGAAAATTTTTCACAGCTGCTAGAGAAGTCTGGTAAGCATAATAAAATTCCTCGGGGGTTTCTAAAGAGGGAATAAGGTCCCTAATAATGCAGTTCAATTTGAAATTTAAATATTGCTCCTTTAAATGCAAATCATAAACCCTTGGAGGTTCCCTACATTGCATCAATTCGGGGACCATACTAGCAATTGTTTCAATCTTAGCCTCTAATTCCTCAATTTATGTTTGTTGTTTGTCAATAATCCCTTGTAATCTAGCCCTCTCTATTTCCCATTGTCTATAAAATGTTAAAGAAATAGATAAACTTCTTAGGGATGATGAAGGTCTAATAGGTGTTACCTTAGGTTGTGGGATCTCTTCAATAAATTCCTCAATCTACTCTAGAATCTCTCCAACAATTTCCTCAAGTTGTTGTGAAATTTCTCCAACAATTTCCTCAAACTGTTGTGGAATTTCTCCAATAGTTTCATCAAGCTGCTATGCCACAAAAGCAAGATTGATAGTCTATCTTCATCACCTTCTTCCTAGATTTCAACATCTACAGGGCTGCTTTCTTCTTAAATTTCAACATCTGCAGTGCTTCCTTCTTTTGATGTTTCCACTGTAATAACCTCTATCGGATCACCTGTTGGATGAGCCTTTTGGGTTCTACTCCATGTTCTTCTCACATAAACCTTTGGAGTGGCTGAAGGAATGGTTTCATTTGCTGCAGGACTTTTTCTTTTTGACCTACGCCTCTTGGTTGTAGGAGAAATTTGAGTTGCATGCGGCTGGGCCATAGGTTCTTCATCTATTTTATTTATTTCCAATTCCTTCCCTTTTCTCTTAGAAATTGGTGACTCTCTTTGAAGAGAAGTGGAGGGTTGCTCCACATTTTCTTCAACCATCTCTTCTTCCACAATAACTGCAGCTCCTTCAGCAATAAGCAAATCATCCTTTGCAGCAACTACGGGAGAAGAGGGTTCTGTAATATTTTCTTCTTCAACTGGTGGATCCTTTGCAATAGGAGCATCTTCAACAGGAGCATCTTCAACCCTAAACTACAATATATCCTCAAATACCCCCCATTCCATCTACGAAACGTCTCTAAGAGAACGTTCTACAAGCAATTTAACGAAACCATGATGGCTGACAGAACGACTTCCATTCTTTTGCGTTTCCTTAGCACTTGTAGAAATGAGGTGGTATAGAAAATTAGGGACATTCACCCTTCGGTCATGCCATAAATGACTAAGTAATTGAAAATGTGGTGAATGTAAATTTGAATATCTCCCTTCACAAGTAATGTATTTCATGACATATAAAGCTACCCAAGGCCACTCTGCTGGTAGCGAAACCCTTCTAGTTCCTTGCTTGTCCACTGTTAGATGTCCATCTTTGGGAATTGTAAACTCTACCCTAGCGCTCCTTGTGTCTTTTGATTCTCGAAGTATTCTCCTTCTTGCAACAACCCTGTTACTTCAACTATTCGCTGCTTCATAGAAATAACCCTTAAACCTTTAACTATAGCTTCTCCTTCATTAAAGGAATGCATAAACTCGAAAGCAATTTCTTCATTAAAATATTTGATTTTCAAAAAGTAATCAATCTAGCCATGGTGTCTAAAATAATGCTCACAAAGAGCATCCTATAGCAACACTTCATGGATTGTTGGCTCTTGGCAGATTGGATCACAACCCATTCTTACTCTGTTAGTATAGAACACTCTGCAGCTGAGAAATGAAGGACCAAAATTGATGAATAATGATGATCAATAACTATCCAACAAGTACTGAGAGCAGGGGGGGTGAATCAATACAGACAAAAACTTTCTCCACAACTCAAACAGCAAAGACTGCACTAACTGGTAAACAACATTACTAATCTAAGTCAGGGCACTATTGGTAAACCACAGTGAGACTGTAAAAAATACAAACTAGTAACCCCTAGATCAATTCAACACCTAATACCTTATCACAAATTCACCCAAAAGCTTAAGCAAGTAATACATTAGAAATACTTATGATCATTGAATCAACGTGCATTACCACTTAACATAAAACACTAAACCATCACACATGACACACTAATTTTTCACGTGGAAACCCAATTGGGAAAAACAACGGTGGGGATGAATACCCACAAGCTGTTCTTTGAGCTCTTTTGAAGTCCGCTCTATTAGGAGCCTAGTCCAGTTAAAGAATTTTACAATAGGTTCTACTGGGAACCAATCCTACTAGGGATCACCCAGTTAAGGGATGTCTAAATACTCGGTTAAAGGTTAGAGCCATGTTAAAGGTTACCTCGCAAGAGGATTTGAAGAACTCATTGAATTGAGTCACCCTGTTAAAGAATTTATACAAAAGCTTGTTAAAGCTACCCGGTTAAGGGATTTTCCAACTGCTGAAATGATTAGAAGTCAATAGGTAATACACTGATCTGATAACAACACATAATGCCAAGGCAAATCCACTTTAGCTCCTTAGCTTCTACAATCACACTCTGCAAGTATCAACACACTTCTCTGGTCTGGCAAGAATCAAGTATCTCTTCACTTCAATACACACATAACATTTTCCAACAACTTCACAATGCAAATAATTATCGATCTTATAGGAAACAGATAGGTCGGTAGCATAAACCCTAAACCCTAAAAATTTAGGTTATCAATATACTTAGTCCAATCCTGACCATTCAATCACATTGCATTG
The DNA here is from genome assembly GCF_030272615.1 of Cryptomeria japonica. Lineage (NCBI taxonomy): Eukaryota > Viridiplantae > Streptophyta > Pinopsida > Cupressales > Cupressaceae > Cryptomeria > Cryptomeria japonica. The sequence goes on along the minus strand of NC_081406.1, from coordinate 125,297,903 downwards.
AATAAAATAGTCTTGAACAGATCTCAAGATGTTCTCCATCGCTCGTTATTTACCGCATCTAGAAGCTGATAACCCATCAGGCTCTCTCCACCATTTATTGAGACTTCGCACATTCCCGAGGTATATAGGATCAATCTTCTTCATGCAAGATCTTTAAAGAAATTTCTCATGCACATAAGGCTGACATGGAAACACGATCTAATCTTCATCTCAACGCAAGCCCATCACATAATCTCATCAGTCGAATCACACAGACTTAAAATGCATCAACTGGAAACCTTGAATCTGAGACTACCAACTAGTAGTCATGGCAAATGAAACTCTGATACCGGTTCACATTTCAACGTACCGGTTCACCACTTTGCATACATCGGTTCACATCATCATACAAGTTGTCTTGCTAGTTTGCTTTCTTCATTATTCTGATTCACTCTTCAGCATATTGACATCAATGACAACATACAATATCATCATGTCATCAAGCTCTGCACAAATGCCAATGATCTCCCCCTTTGGCATTGATGGAAATATACAAAGATATCTCTCTACTTCACATCTTCTCCCCAATACTCCAGATATCTTCTCCACTTCACATCTTCTCCCCATTTTACAACAATGCCAAAGTGGAGGCACACACATCCATGTTCCACTATGTTGCTCCCCCTGAGGAGTAGAATCCTTCAACACACCAATCTTGAAAAGATTTGACAATGCAATACCCGACTGATGTGGAGCACATACCTTTAGTTCACCTCTTGAAGGGGTAGCACCCCTAATTCACCTCTTAAATAGGTAAATGTAGCCTTCGGTAGAGGCTTGGTGAATATGTCTGCTAACTGCTCCTTACTGGAAACATGTTCCAATACAACTTCTTTGTTTTGAACCTTCTCCTTTAAGAAATGATACTTGAGCTTGAAGTCCTTGGTTCTAGCATGCAAAAATGGATTCTTAGAAATATTAATTGCACTTGTGTTGTCACAAAAGATACTCACCGGTTTAGATACAGGGACTTTAAAACCACTTAATACATGCTTCATCCAAATTGTCTGAGTGCAATTCATAAATGCTGCTACATATTATGCTTTTGTGGTAGACTGAGAGATACAACTCTACTTCTTACTCATCTATGAGGCTAGTCTACCACCAAGAAAGAATGCACCATCGGTTGTTCTCTTCTGATTGTCCACATTACCAACCCAATCGGCATCTATAAACACTTTGAGACTGAAATCATTACTATATGGATACCACAATCCATAGTCAATAGTTCCCTTCAGATATCTAAGAATCCGCTTGACTCCTACCAAGTGGGATTCTCTTGGACTTTTCTGGAACAATACAGTAATGCCCACTGCATGTGCAATGTCCAGTCTACTATGTACTACATAGTGCAACTTACCAATCATTGATCGGTATTCCTTCTCATTCACCAATGTTGAGTCATCCTCTTTTGACAATTTACAACTGGTCACCATCTATGTACCAACCGTTTTGTTGTCTTCCATGCCAAAGGTCTTCAACACCTCTTTGACATACTTGGAATGAGTGATAAAGATACCATTTTTCATTTGTTGAATCTGTAGTCCAATGAAGAACTTAATCTCTCCAATTAGCAACATTTCAAATTCCTTCTTCATCTCATTTGCAAAATCATGACTCATCTTGTCATCTCCACCAAAAATTATGTCATCAACAAATACTTCACAGATTAGAATCTGATCTCCTTTTGACTTCAGATAGATATTGCTATCTTCACTTGTTCTTTCAAATCCAATCTTCACAAGATGGGACTGTAAATGTTCATACCATTCTCTAGGTGCCTGCTTCAATCCATACAAGGCTTTATGTAGCCTACACACCATGTCACTGTCTTCTAATAGGGCAAACCCATCTGGTTGCTCTATATATACTTCCTCTTCAAGTATTCCATTTAGGAATGCAAATTTTACATCTATCTGATACACTTTGAATCACTTGAAGGCTGCATCTACAAGAAGCATTCGAACTCCTTCCAATCTAGCTACTGGAGTAAAGGTTTCTCCATAGTCTTCTCCTTCTTCTTGAGCATATCCCTTACACACCAGTCTGGCTTTGTTTCTTACCATTGTGCCATCTTCATTCAGCTTATTTTTGAAAACCCATTTGGTGCCAATGACATTTTTATGCTTAGGTCTGGGTACCAAAGACCATGTACCATTCTTTTCTATCTAGTCAAGTTCCTTTTCCATATCCTTGATCCAGTTTTCATCTTTATGCGCCTCAAATATTTTAGGCTCAAATTCAGAGATCATGCAAGATTTTTCTCCCACTTTTCTTCTTGTAAGAATTCTTGCATCCTTATCTCCTATGATCTGCTTTGGATTATGATTCAACTTTACATACCTAGGAATGATCTTAACAGATTCCTCTTGCTTTTCTTCTTCATCCTCATCTTCATCAACATCAGCATCTACCAGTGTAGGAGCACTGTTACTGGTACTAGACTATTTTGCAACCGGTTCATCTACCACTTGTTCACTGTCAGTTTCCTCGGGTTTCTCAAAGGTTTCATCAACTCTAACATTGATACTTTCAGCAATTCTCTTAGTCCTATTGTTGAAACATTTGAGAGCTTTGCTCTTGGTGGAATACCCTAGGAATATTCCCTCATCACATTTTGCATCAAAAAAGGTTTGGTGTTCACTCCTCTTGATATAACACTTACTACAAAACACTCTAAAGTAGCTTACTACAGAAGTCTTACCGGTCCAATACTCATAAGGTGTTTTATCCTTACCTTTCTTGATGAGCACCCGGTTCATTGTGTAAATAGCAGTGCTCACCGCTTCTCTCCAAAAAGTGTGAGCAATCTTTCCTTGAATCAGCATGGTTTTGGCTGCTTCAACTACAGTCCAGTTGTTCCTTTCTACTAGGCCATTCTATTGTGGAGTCTGGGGTTCAGACAGTTGCCTCTTGATGCCATTTTCTTCACAGTACTTATTGAACTCACTAGAAGTGAACTCACCTCCTTGGTCAGTTCTAAGGCATTTGATTATCTTACCACTTTCTTTTTCAACTAGTGCTTTGAAAGCTTTGAACTTTCCAAAAGCTTTAGACTTGTGTTTCAAGAATATGACCCACATCATTCTTGAGAAATCATCAGTAAGAATCATAAAGTACCTATCTCCTTGAACACTCCTAGTCTTCATAGGACCACACAAATCAGTATGCACAAGATCAAGTAGATTTTCTGCTGAGAAGGATTTACCTTTGAAGGTTGAGGAAGACATTTTCCCCAGTTGACATTCTTTGCATAGAGGATTCTTCAGTTTGTTCATCACAGGCAATCCTTTGATTGCCTTCATCTTACTAGCCTTCACAATGTTATCAAAATTAACATGGCAAGGTCTCCTATGCCATATCCAACTGTCATCAAACTTAGCCATTAGACATTGACTGATATTTGTATTTAATTGAAATAGGTTACCTTTGGTCTGCATACCGGTGGCCATTAGTTCACCATTCTTTCCTTTAATTTTGCATACTCCATCTTTGAATTGTAGAGTGAGTCCATTATCATTCAGCTGAGCAACACTCACAAAGTTATGCAGGAGACCTTCTACCCAATATACATTATCAGCACTGCTTTTTCCATTTAGAGAGATGGACCCTCTTCCTTTTACCATACAAGGTGCATCATTACCAAATCAGACTACACCTCCATCATATTCTTCTAGAGACAGAAACTTTCTCCAGTCAGCAATCATATGGTGAAAACAACCACTATCAATAATCCATTTATTAGAATTATCAAAGCGGGAGACAAGAGCCTTCTTGTCTGACACATCTTCCTTGACAACTACAAATACGATGTCTTCACTTTCTTCATCTTCTGATTGATGATCAGCGACACCTTCATCAACAACAACAAGATAGTTTCTCCTATTTCCTCCTTTGAACTTTTTGAACCTCTTTGGTTTGTCCTTATTATCACCATTAGGGCAGTTAACAGCAATGTCTCCAATCCTATTGCAAGAAAATAATTTCAAAGGGAGCTTACCTCTGTATTTACTAGTTCCCTTAGGAAGTCTCTTGGCCAAAAGAGCTTCAAATTCCATCAGGATTTCTTCATCATCCATATCTTTGCTTTGTCTAGGTTCACAACTGGTACTAACTTCTTTACCCTTTCTGGATAGTGTAGTAGATTCTTTAAAGGTTGAATCAGTCTTCTAAACACTGCCATCATAACTATTTAGCTCATAAGTGGTCAACTTAGCAATGATAGAATCAAGGGATACCTTTGTCTTGTCAATAGATCTCCACTCTTGAATAGCGGCAACCCTTATTGCATAGACTGGTAATAAGGTTCTCAAGACTTTGCTCACAACGATGGGATCATCTATTTTTCCTCCTGCACTCTTGATGTCTCCTACAACACTTTTGATTCTTATCCCATACTGTTGAATGGTCTCTCCTTCAACAATTTGCATATCTTCAAACTTTCCTCTAAGGATTTATTCCTTAACCTACTCTACATGCTCATCACTGCCATAGATAGACTCCAGAGTATCCCATACATCTTTGGGATTGTCTTTATTCTAAACACCCATAAACTCAACATCAGATAGGTTGTTGATAAGAGCTTCCATTACTTGTCCATTCTCCTGAATTTCTCTTCTTTGATCATCAGTGAGAGTATCGGTAGGGATAACATAAGTATTCTTAACATAGTTCCAGTGTTAAGCACCCATGCTCTTAATGTATATCTTCATTATGTCCTTCCATATCTTAAATTTGTCTCTGTTGAACTTAGGACCTTCCCTCTTCATCATTAGAATAGGATCTTTTCCTCAAGTGGTTAAGCTTATAGCATAGAGGACTTGGAGGATGCTCTAATATCAATTGATGAATAATGATGAACAATAACTATCCAACAGGTACTGAGAGGGGGGGGTGAATCAGTACAGACAAAAACTTTCTCCACAACTCAAACAACAGAGACTGCACTAACCAGTAAACAACATTACCAATCTAAGTTAGGGCACTGTCGGTAAAGCATAGTGAGACTGTGAGAAACACAAACCAGTAACCCCTAGATCAATTCAAGACCTAATACCTTATCACAACTTCACCCAAAAGCTTAAGAAAGTAATACATCAGAAATACTTATGATCATTGAATAAACTTGCATTACCACTTAACATAAAACACTAAACCATCACATGAAAAGCATCACACATGACACACTGATTTTTCATGTGGAAACCCAACTAGGAAAAACCCCAGTGGGGATGAATACCCACAAGCTATTCTTTTAACTCTTCTGAAGTCCGCTCAGTTAGGAGCCTAGTCCGGTTAAAGACTTTTACAATAGGTTCTCCTAGGAACCGATCCTGCTAGGGATCACCCAGTTAAGGGATGGCTAAATACCCATTTAAAGGTTAGAACCCTGTTAAAGGTTACCTTGCAAGAGGATTTGAAGAACTCATTGAATTAAGTCACCCTGTTAAAGGATTTACACAAAAGCATGTTAAAGCTACTTGGTTAAGGGATTTTCCAACTACTGAAATGATTAGAAGTCGACAAGTAATACATTGATTAGATAATAGCATATAATGCCAAGATAGATCCACTTTAGCTCCTTAGCTTCTGCAATCACACTCTGCAGGTATCAGCACACTTCTATGGTATGGCAAGAATCAAGTATCTCTTCACTTGGATACACACATAACATTTACCAACAAATTCACAATCCAAATCATCATCAATCTTATAGGAAATAGATAGGTCAGTACCATAAACCCTAAACCCTAAATATTTAGGTTATCAATATAGTCAGTCCAATCCTAGCCATTCAATCACATTGCATTGAATAAAATAGACTTGAACAGATCTCAAGATGTTCTCCATCACTCGTTCTTTGCCACATCTGGAAGCTGATAACCCATCACGCGCTCTCCACCGTTTACTGAGACTTCATATATTCCTGAGGTAGATAGGATTAATTTTCTTCATGCAAGATCTTCAAGAAAATTCCTCATGGTCACAAGGCTGACGTGGCAACATGGTCTAATCTTCATTTCAATGCAAGCCCATCACAGAATGTTGTCGGTCAAATCACACAGACTTAAAATGCATCAACTGGAAACCCTGAAGCTAAGACTACCAACCGGTAGTCATAGCAAATGAAACCCCGATACCGGTTCACATTTCAACATACATATTCACCACTTCGCATATACCGGTTCACATCATCATACTGGTTGTCTTCCTAGTTTTCTTTCTTCAATATTCTAGTTCACTCTTCAACATATTGACATCAATGACAACATACAATATCATCATGTCCTCAAGCTCTGCACAAATGCCAACAAAAATATCTGACAGAATAGCAAAATTGAAAATTCTATACATATCTCCAATTGGCGGAAGAATTTATTACTTCCTTGCATGAAAATAATATCTTGTTAAAACAATGATGGCAAGAAATGAATTCTAAGTACCGAAAAGGATGAATAATCACTAACTTTGGAAACCGATCCACAAAGCACCCCCCCAACTTAATCTAGCACGTGTCCACACAAGCTGACTCGATTTTGGGGAGTGTATGTGGATTTAGAAAGGCATAATCATAATGAAATAATAAATGTGTAATTAAAATAAAATATAGTATGTACATACCTGCAGTCGTATGAAAATGATGGCAAAATGAAGTGAAATGATAGATAAGAAGATGGGATGGAATGATGTGGATGGAATTTTATTTATGGAGAAGAATACTCCCATACGGCATGGAAATATTTGTGATGAAGTGGCAAGAATGTTCATTGTAGTGGCTATAGGAACCTTACCTTTATTACTTTGCTCAATTGCAGCAGGAGCCTGGTCAAGAATACAATGGAGGTTTAGTAAGATTTGGAGATGACAAAGCCTGTTCAATCAAGGTAAGGGTTCAATATCTCTTGATGGTAAGCATAACACTAACAATGTCTACTATGTTGAAGGATTAAAGCATAATCTTTTAAGTGTTGGTCAATTAGTTGAGAAGGGATTTCAGTTACAATTTAAAAATGGAAAAAATCATGAATAGAACTGGTTTGGAAATTGCAAACGGTAATCAGACTAGAGGTAATATCTTTCATTTGATTAATAGTGAAAAGACATGTTTGATTGCACATATAGATGAAATTTGGTTATGGCATAAGAGACTATGTCATGTAAACTTTGATTGCATGGTAAAAATCAGCACTTCTAAGGTAGTAAGAGATCTACCTAAAATTGTGAAACCTCATAATACAATTTGTAAGGAATGTCAATTTGGAAAACGAGTTAGAGCTAGTTTCAAAAGTATTCCAGAAAAATCCAATAATGCTCTTGATTTAATTCACACTGATTTATGTGGTCCAGCTAGAACTAAAAGCTTACAAGGTGATAGATATTTCATGCTAATTATTGATGATTATTCTAGAATGTGTTGGGTTACTTTTCTCAGAGAAAAATCAAAAGCACTTGGAAAGTTCAAACTATTCAAAGCAATGGTTGAAAATCAAACGTTTAAGATCAGATCAAGGAGGAGAATTCACATCTAAGGACTTTAATACATTCTATGAAATGAATTGAATCAGAAGACAGTTATCAGCACCTCGGACACCACAACAGAATGGAGTTGTTGAAAGGAAAAACAGAACTATCTTGGATGCAGCAAGAAGTATGTTATCAGAAGAAAATCTACCACATATGTATTGGAGAGAGGCAGTTAGCACTGTTGTCTATACATTCAACAAAGTTCACATCAAAGGTGAAACCGATAAGACCCCTCATGAACTATGGTTTGGTAATACTCCTACTCTTAAGTATTTCAAAATTTTTGGAAGTAAGTGTTATATTAGAAGAGATGAGTATATTGGCAAATTTGATCCTAGAAGTGATGAAGGAATATTTCTTGGTTATTCATCTATGAGCAAGGCATATAGATGTTTTAACAAGAGATTGCAGAAAATTGTTGAGAGTATAAATGTAAAGATTGATGAACAATTCAGAGGAACTCCAAGGTATATAGACTCTTAACCGGCAACAGAAATTGTGACAAATGAACCTACACCAAATCCACCAGTACAAAATGAAGATCTAGTACAAAATGAAGAACAACAGCTAACTAAGACACCCCAGTATGTAAGATTGAATCATTCTAAAGATTAGATAATTGAATAAAAAATTAAAGGAGTTATGACAAGAGGAAGATTGGCAAATGAAGTGGTATGTCTTATTTCTCAAATTGAACCATCATATATCAATGAGGCATGTGAAGATAAATTTTGGATTAAAGCTATGGAAGAAGAATTAGGACAAATTGAGAAAAATAATACTTGGACATTAGTTCCTCGGCCTAAAGATAAAAATGTAATTGGAACCAAATGGGTATTTAGAAACAAACTTATTGAAGATGGTAAGGTTGTCAGAAATAAAGCAATACTAGTCTGTAAGGGATATTCTCAGAAAGAAGGAGTTGACTACAATGAAACCTTTGCACTGGTAGCCAGAATTGAGGCAGTCAGATTATTCTTGGCTTTTGCAGCTCACAAGGACTACAAAGTTTATCAAATGGATATTAAATGTGCATTTTTTAATGGAGATCTTGAAGAAGAAGTATATATTGAACAACCTGATGGATTTTTTTTTATAGATGACAATGATATGGTTTGTAGGTTAAGAAAAGATCTGTATGGATTAAAACAAGCCCCAAGAGCTTGGTATGCAAGGTTGGATAAGTATATTTTAAAAATTAGTTTTACTAAAGGAAATGCAGACAACAACTTATATTACAAAATAACTAATGATGACATCTTGATTATAGAAGTATTCATTGATGATATAATCTTTGGAGGAGAAGATGGATTATGTAAAGAATTTTCTATTAAAATGCAGCAAGAATTTGAAAAGTCTATGATTGGAGAAATAAAATTCTTTTTAGGATTGCAGATTTCATAGACTGATAAAGGTATATTTTTGAGTCAATCCAAGTACTTGAAAGAATTACTAAGGAAATTTGGGATGGAGAACTCTAAACCGGTAAGCACACCTATGACTACAAATGACAAATTATCTCAAAGGGGTGAATCTTCAGCTATTAATCCAACTAGATACAAATTTATGATAGGAGGTTTATTGTATTTGACACAAACCTGGCCTGATATTATGAATGCATTATGTATTGTTTCTAGATTTCAAAGTAATCCTAGGGAAAATCATGAATTGGCTGTAAAAAGGATTTTTTGGTACTTACAAGGCACAACAAATCTTGGATTATGGTATCCTAGAGATGAAAATTTTGATCTATGTGAATACACAGATGCAAATTGGGTAGGAGATGTGGATGATAGAAAAAGAACCACTATAGGAGCATTATTTCTTGGAAAAAGATTAGTCTCTTCGTTGAGTAAGAAACAGAGTTGTACATCTTTATCAACAACAGAATCAGAATATGTTGCAACAACAACTAACTGTACACAGGTACTATGGCTTAAACAAATGTTGAAAGACATAAAGGTAAAATGCAAGGAACCCATTACTATACATTGTGATAACACTGCAGCAATTGATATATCCAAGAATTTGGTATTACATTCTAAAACAAAACATGTTTCTATCAAACTTAATTTTCTAAGGGAAAAAGTTGAAGAAAAGGATGTGAATACTAAAGAACAGCTTGCAGATATTTTCACAAAAAACTTTGCCTAAGGAGACTTTTGAATATCTCAGAGGTCAGCTTGGAGTCATACCACCACCGGTAGAGACTTAGACAGTTGATGATTGTCATCAACCAGCAGAATAAAAAGACAAATCTTTTACTCTGGTCTTTTGATGAGGAAGCTACTTCTCATGGGAAGTAGTTGGTATTTTGTATGAACTTGATTTTTGTAACTTTGGCATTTGATGTCAAAGGGGGAGAGATATCTATGGAAAAACTCATTATCTTTTTGAGGAGAGATTGGTATGAAAATAAATCTTTGGATAAGAAATTATTGTTTAAAGAAGATTGTTGGTTTTTGGTATTTGGCATTTCTGTTTTGGCACTTTGATGGTTTTTCCATCTTGTGTTGCCATCAATGCTAAAGGGGGAGATTGTTGGTATTTTGGTATGGTTTTGTCATTGATGTCAACATCTACTGATAATTAGCACTTTGGAGATCCAACAACATTCACTGGCAAGCAATTAAGTATTGCACAGTTACTAGTATATGGTTCACCGGTACCTGGAATGATATGGAAGACACTTGGTAATATCAAAGACATTGTATGGATACATTTTTTTGAAGAATTAATCATTGGTATATTCATATTTGCATATTTGCTTTTACCGACAAATAGGTCCAGGGTTATCTAGGGTTACACCGGCAGGTTTATCTTTTCCAGATCAGCATGGCACACTATGAAGATGATTTATTATTGTTGAAAATGCATTAAGCTGACATGTTCAATCAGTTATTGCATCGGATATTATATTGTATGTAAAATGTTTTTATTGTAATATCTTGTAGAGCTGACCTACTAAAATTGGTCTTAGGGTATGGTATAAATGTAAGATCTTATTTGTAAGATTGAATAAGGAATGTGAAAAAAAGGAATTATGTGAAGGTATATGTGAGATTAAGAAGAGGTATACATGAAGACATCATTTGAAGGTGAAGCTATGTTTTTGTAGAAGCATATCAGCATTACACCGGTATTGAATCTAGTATATGAAGATGCTATTTTGTGTAGTACATTCTTATTGGATTTAACCATCCAACTGTAGTCAGTGTGACTCCCATTTTGTGATTGAGCAGTGAGCTCTAAGTTGTTGGCCTTTCTGCATGTGTAGACCCCATTTATGTACACTTACTATCTAGAGTAGTATCATCTGATTGTGGGTAAGGTTTCCCACTGTGGTTTTTCCCATTACAAGGTTTCCACGTACAAATATTGGTGTTATGTGTTGTGGATGACTTTATGTTTATGTTTCATGCATAAATCCTTACCGGTATAGTAATTTACTATTAACACTATCTACCAACATACTTAACTGGTTTACCGATATTAAGCATTAAGCTGGTTAAATGGTTTTTGGTTTAAATTTATTAGACAACTGATTCACCCCCCCCCCTCTCAGTTGTCTTTGTGACCTAACATGCTTAAGCTTCAAGAAAGATTCATTGCATGCAGAGATCCATTTAAATTCCATATCCTTGGTAAGTAGTGAATATAAGGGACTTGCAATTTTGTTGAAATCTTTAATAAACCTTCTATAGTATCCAGCATGACCAAGGAAACTTCTTACATCTTTTTTCTTCACAGGGGCATTGATATGCTGAATGACTTCAATCTTTGTTGGATCCACCTGTATTCTTTTTTAAGAGATATGATGACCAAGTACTATTCATTCCTGCATCATGATGAAGCATTTATCACTATTTAATGACAAACTATAGTCTTCAGATCGCTTTAAAACCTTTTTTAGGTTCCCCAATACTTGTTCAAATTTTGAACCATAAGTTGTAAAGTCATCCATATAGATTTCCATGATGTCTTGAGAAATATCAGAAAAGATACTGATTACTGCTCTTTAAAAAGTGGCTGGAGCATTACACAACCCAAAAGGAAGAACAAAATATGTATATGTAGCCCAAGGACAAGTAAATGTTGTCTTTTCTTGATCCTCCGGGGCTATCTAAATCTTATTGTAACCAGTGAATCCATCAAGAAATGAAAAATATATTTTACCATCCAAAGAATCCAATACCTGATCCACAAATGGTAATGGAAAATGATCTTTTCTTGTTGCTAAGTTCAAGGCTCTATAATCAACACATACCCTCCATTTTCCTCCTTTCTTAGGGACTATTACCAAAGGTGATACCCATTGGCTATCAAAGATAGGATAGATAAATCTGACCTTTAACAACTTCTGCAATTCTTCTTTAACTATTTATTTTAATGCAAGATTGATTCTTCTTTATGTATGTCTGAGTGGGCAACATTCTTCTTTAATATAGATATGGTGGGTGCAAACTGTTGGATCTATTCCATGTATATCCGTGTAATCCCATGAAAAAGTATTTTTATGACATTTCAACAAGTCCACAAGGGTCCCCTTTTGAGTATCTGAAAGATCTTTATTGATATTCAAACATTTATTCAAATCAACTTATATCTTGATAGTAAGATCAATCTAGTTCATATCAGAAAAATGAGAAGTAGAGAATTCTTGCAGCAACAAGCCATGCAATATATCAGTGGCTGCAGGAAAGTCTAAACCTACAATATTCGGTACCAACTCCTTCAATTGATGTTCTTGTATCAACTCATTTATTAGAATTTTATAAAGAATTGAATCTTCATCATGTAATTGCATGAATTTCCCTCAATTAATCATCATAAGGTGATTAATAGAGTCAAATTCCTCAGATTCTTCTCCCAAAATTGGCCAAATGGGTTGTTGTTGATCACACTGGGGTTGTGCAGGAGAATACAAGGCTAATGTTTTTGTAGAGTTCCCATCTGAAATAGTCATACCCCCTGATCTACATCCAATATATGCATCAGTTGTGGCAAGCCAAGGTCTTCCCAAAATTACCAGATATCCTCCCAATGTTTCCTTTGGAGATAAAATCATAAAGTTCACAGGGTATTCCCAGGAATCCAAAATAACCACTACATCTTCAATCATACCATCTGGTCTCACTGTAGAGCTATCAGTAAGCTATAGAACTATGGGTGTAGGCCTTAGACCATTGATTTCAAGTTGTTTCATTACTTCTCTTGTCATCACATTAATGGATGCCCCTAAATCAATTAAAACATTTCTTATCTAGTTGTCATTAATGACTATACTTACAACAGGACTACCTGGATCAGAATATTTTGGAATTGCAACCTTGCCTAACATAATATCTACCAGTTGACCCATAACATGCACTATTTGTGGATCCTTCTTCTTCCTGCCAGGTTTATTTAGACATGCTTCTCTTAGTGCCTTACTATATATAGGAACATCTTTTATTGCTTGCAATCATGGAATTTTAACACAAACATGTTTCAGTTGATCTATAATATCAAAGCCTTGCTCTTGTTTTGTGATAACTTGCTTTTCTTTCAATCTCTAGGGAAATGGTGGTAATATCTACTTTTGAGGTATTGTATTTGTTGGATCAGATATTTCTTGTTCTTCTTGTACCTTAGTGATAACTGAGGAGATGGATTAGGCAGTTTTATCCCATATCGGAGGTGAATATCACTTAGAGATAGAGAATAAGCTAGGTATTGATTAAGATCAGCTGAATAAGATTATTGTTGTTGCTGAGATTTGATATTAGGATTTCGCATTGGTTGAGTGGGCAATTGCATTGGTTTAGGTGGGACAGCAGTGGCTACAGGAGGAGGCATTATTGTAGGAGGTTGTGGATATTGAATAGGTTGTTGATAACCAGAACATTGGGTAGTCCATGGCTGACTCCCCCTCCATTGAGGAGTAGGTTTCCAATTCCCTTGAAACTGACTTCCTTGGCCCTGAGGTGGATACCAGTTCCCTTGTGGCTGCTGCCACTATGGCATTTGATTAGCAAAATGTTTCCCTTGGCCTTGAGAACCATATCAGTTTTGATAATTACCAATATTTTGAGCATATGGTGGTTTCCATTGGTTATTTGGTACATAAGAATTTCCACTATAACCAGAAAAGAAAGTGGATCCGGAGGCATACCTTGTCTTTGAAAATTTGGCCTTATTTGAGCAACATAGAAGACTTTCTCATCCTCACCTTGTAATGGCTTGAAGTCAGGAACCTCCACATTTGCAACCATTTTACATCTGCAATCCTTCTTTCGATGTCGACAATAAGGGCAAAATTCTGCAAGAAATGCATCAGCTTCTTCATGCTTCTTCTTAGTTGAAAGTGTATCCAACTGAGTAGCCATATTATTTATGATGTCCTCCTTAAAGTCCTTCAATAAATGACAAAGTTCCATTATAGAAACTCTAGTACTAGATGTTGATGAAGGTGTTCTTGGCTTGAAACACCTATTCTTCTTAGAAGCATATCTGGAATACTTCTTACAAATTTGTCCTAGTTCAGCCCAAGTGGACTGTGTAATATCACCTCCTCCCATAAGATCCAAAGAATCAGTGCATTCATCACTTATTCCCCTCAAAAATATCAACTTGAGAGAATCTTCATTTGGAGTACTATCTTTAGACTTCTTGACACTAAAGAGAAACCTCTCCAAATAATCCTCAAGACTCTCATCTTCTTTTTGTGTCATTCTAAAGATATCATCCCCATGACGATTAGTGCCTCTACAATAATCTTTATATTTTGCAATAAACAATCGTTTGCCTCATCCCATGTATTGATTGTGCTATACCCAAGCTCATAAACCATCTTAAGGATGATTCCTTCAAAGGTGGTAGGAAATATTTTGAGTCTATGGGCATCTGTAGTATAGTCAAAACTCCCACAGAGAACGTCAAACTCAAATAGAAATGTGTCAGAATCCTCTATCACCAATCCATGGAATTTAGAGAGGGAAGAAGTTGGAATGTTCTTCAGATTGGCATTATCATGCTGATCATATATGGGGAACTCAAATGTTGGGTCTGGTGGTGGTGGTGGTTTATTTCCACTAGGAGGTGGGTTTCCTTGCATTGGACTTGTGGGGGTTGTTACTATATGAAATTATTCTTCTTGAGGTCCAAAGAGGAACTCAAGACTACCTTTTGGGAATTCAGATTCATGGTGGTTCAAATTCTCTGGGGTTTGATAAAGTTTAGAAAAAGGATTTATATCTAAGGAATTATTTTCTGCATGATTAGGATGACTAGGCAAAAATCTACCTAGAACATCTCTTCTTCGCCTATGCATGAAGATTCATGAAATTTTTCGAACAATCAAGTATGCCAAAAAAAAAAACAATTAACTAAAAACTAAAAAGACAATAACCATAACAGGTTCTTAGTTTGACACCATCCCCAGCAACGGTGCCAAAAATGTTCAACCCAACAATAGGAATAATAACTCTAGCTGAAGTCTCAACCCAAAGTTTGGACATTCATTTGGTAAAGTCACTATTTTCATAGCTAGTGTTCATTTGATTATCAACCCAGAGATGTAATACATGAAATGGGTCTGCACTATATATGCACTAAGTTCCTATGACAACTATTTTGTATTACTGTAGTAACTAACATTATGCGAAAAAGATAATCAAGAATTGAAACTATAGAAAGGCTACAGGAAGACTTCTGCATAAACTCGTAAAAGAAATACTAGATAAATGCAATGCAGATAAACATAAATTACTCTATTATGGCTTGGATACAAGAACAATCAGTGGATCTGTTTTCAGTGGCTGTAGGAATAGTCAATGCACAAATGTCTACTGTGGATAAGGAAAGAAAACTAATTTTAACGAATGCACAAGAACACTCACCAAGTGGGCCCCCTTGGATGAGTGATACCAAGCTTCCCAAAAATAACTCTTAAAAGATCAAAATAACACAATTTTATTCATTGTTCTTGGAAAATCATTACATGGTTCAATACGAAAAGAAACTCAAGAATGCTTATGAAAAATCCTCTTCTCTATTCTTCTCCCTTTCTATCTAACCTCTGAGAAGAAGAAGAGCTTCTTATTAAAAACAAATCATCTACAATAGACAACACAAATCACGCCGAAAAGAAGCGATGGATAATTGATCGAGAAAGGAGATAGCTGGAGTTATGCTGCAGGAAACACGGATCTAGACTGAACCATAGTCATAACATATTGTGGTGGTATTTACAACTTCAATTTCCACTTAAGTTAGAAATTGGTAGTATCGCTTGATTTTTTCTCTTATGTCATCCCTTACGCTTGCTCAACTTTTCTACAGTTTGATCTTCAGTCATCACTTGAGTATCCTTCCCTTCAACAGGCACAATAGGTGAACATCCACCATAGCATCATTTACTCTCTGCACTACAAAAGAAATAACATACAAGAACATACATACATATTTTATTTAATCAACACATATATTAATTTCACATATGATCTTGCCCTAAATAATTTGTATGGCAACAAGAATAAATCACATGGCTGCAGGAATAAACTAGCAAAGATAAAACATGATTTAATAAGTTTAGGCTTAACATTTGGAATAGATATAGTCAACTTCCAATACATCACTACTACTATGCAAATGAAAAGAGGACAAAAACTTAAGAGTTCTGAGGATAGAAATATGACAATATCTCAACTCATCAATCTCTGCACAACAAATTGCGAAGAGAGATAAAAAATAGTGAAGGAAAAATAACTTACCTATTTGGAGGAGGTTGTACACCCTCCTCCATAGCATGGATTGGGCCACTAACATCACACCAAACCCTCATATTTCATGCCTTCATTGTAGAGCCTCTTCTCCAAGGAAAATTAATTTGCTTAGAAAATCTTATACACCATCAATACAAAAAAAAAATTTAAAAGTAATAATACAATTTTTATAAATCACCACCTTAAAAGCCTATGAAAATTTAATGAATTTGTGAGATATGTGAGTTTTATCTCCTAATAAGACCATATTCTAAGAAAAGGGCTTATATTTGAATGACTTGAAGAAGTCATATATCCAAGACCAAACATTTTGAGCTTTGGGATAAAACCATTAGAGATATTTGAGAGACTTGATTTCCACAAAAAGGGCATTCAAGATTAGGTTGAAATGGGATAATCTAAAATCAATGGGGAGGCCTTCAAATGTAAGGCAATAGGTAAAGTGATCCAATTTAGGCTTTACATTACATCAACCAAATGGTGTGAAACCTAAATTGGTAACTGCAAATTATACCAATGTAGATTAAAAGGGGGCACCATGAGAAAATTGGGGTGGGGAGGGGGGTGCCAATAATACCCTTAATGATGGTTATAACTATGAAAATAAATATTTAGATATCATTTCTAATCTTTTCAACATTTTTTATAAGATCTTAACTTAATTTTGTGAACCATATTTGTGTACATGAAATTTTGAGCTTACAAGAATGCATTAAATTTTCTTAATGTATTCTACTGAAAACACAAGCAACACTTAAATTAATCATAATAGTTAAGAAAATAATAAAAATAAATAAAAAATATCTCAATAAATTATCCCTTGTTGCACCATGGTGAGGTGGTTGTGCTTGTGGATGGTTGGATGTGAGTTCTCTTACTATCAACATAAAATTACATTTAAAGATGTTATTGAATAACTTAGGATGGCATATAGTTTATATAATTTTGGCTATAGAATTAGATGGTTAGGATTAAAATATGAGATCAATGTCTCATAATTATTGAAAGACATAGAAATATGAGAGGAGGCCATGTGCCCTCATTTGGCTAGAGGTGATGCAAGGAAAGAAATTGAGGAGAAAGTCAAGGGTAGTGAATCTCCTTGGGAAGATTGGATGGACAAGATAGAAGGGTTACTTTGGAGTACTCTCAATGGATGGTCAAGTTCTTTACTGGTGTATGAGAACCCTTCCAAACTCCTTCTCTTTCTTTGTTTTATTGGTATTATGCTTCTTTAGAAGCCATTGTACATGAATAAGAGCCATGAGCTCATGTGTGCTAGACTAGGTCCTAGTTTTAGGTCCTTAGTGAGTTTGTTGTGATTTCTTGTGCAGGAGAGGTTGAGTGTTCCTAGAGTGTGTGTTAGGACTTATTGGCATGTTTATGTCCTTAGGATAGCCAAAAATAGGCCTAGGAGTCATGAAAAGAAACAATGGCAAAGTTGCTCAAAAGATGCAAAAGTTGCATGACAACTTTTAAAAGTTGTCAAGCAACTTTTCCACCCAAAATGGTCATAGACCCTTGTTGTGCATGGAGAGACTTAATTTTGGCACACCAATCAAGGAAAAGGTGGTATAATTATTTGCAAACCCTAAATCAGTGGTTTGGATGTCAGATATTGTATGGCCTAAGCAAAAAGACCAGTCTGAGACTGTAAAAACTGTTACCAGTTGGTTTGAATGAAACAACCAGGCAAGTAAATGGATTGAGAAATGTGCAAAACTATGTGGAATGTTTTTCATGGTGTAAATAATTTCATTTCAAGAAATTATCTTAGGTTTTTACTTGCAGATTGAGTGTGTTTGTAAATAGTTTGTAAACTGTCCTCTTACTATCCAGTTTTGGACAGGATTGTGTAAATGGCTGCATAACTCCATTCCCCATTGTGGAACCACCATGAAACCATGGGAAATGAGAGTGAAGACCTTGTACCATACTAAAAAACAATTAGGGCCCTTAAAAATGCAGGAAGGCCAAGAAAAGACCCACTCCTAGGCGAGACTGGACAGTGCCCAGTTAGGAGAGGTTAGATTGCAGAGGTCTTAGAGAGAAAGGTTGGACAAAGGAGAGTACATCCTTTGGAGGAGGTGTAGAGGAGTGTTAGAAAAATCATTGGTGTGAAGGAGGATCCTCCATAAATCCAAACAAGGTGGCTAACACACAAAACCTTCACTGTGACCCAGGCAAACCACAAAACCCTCACAAAACCCTTAAAAACCCCAAAATTCGCCCTAGGCATTGTATGGCCACTTGGAGGCCCAAAACCTAGAAAATCCTTGAGCCCTTGCCAATTGATTGGTAGTACATTTTGGGATTTTGGGTTGTGTATGCATCATTTGTGATAAAAATCCCTAAAGGACCGGGTAGGAGGCCTAATTGGTCCTAATGCTTGTAGCCCTGTTTTGTAAGCAAAAACACAAAACAGTGAAACCGGTAGAAGGGATGATGGTAGAAACTGATTGGGGGCACATGGAGGGATGTAAAACATGGTTCAAGACCTTATTTAACCTTGCTAAGACCTTGGAAAGTATGGAACAAGATTAGCCCTTATTAGCAATAGTAAGGGGTTTTGACTCTCATGAGTAGGTGAGACCTTAGGAGCAGCATTGCAACTCATTGGTGGGTGGATTGGGGAAGGTCAGGGGATTCCTCTAGCAAAGGAAGTCCTAGAGACCCTAGGGTGTGTAGAGATCACCAGGTGATCCAAGGAAAGGATCCAAGAGCATAGACTAGGCTAGTCTATCCCAAACCCCATCCCATCATTGACCAATTTAACATCATATTATAGCTATGTCACATGTACAAAGGGATCATGTCTTTGTACACATTGGATGACGTGGAAAATTTGAATAGGTTTGCCTATGATTTGACATTTTCAAGTGGGTGATTAAGGAACAGATTAATTTTATCCCACTTAATGGAAAGTGTAAAAAATAGAAAATCAAATAAACAAGATGTTTGTTAAATTCTTGGGGTTAGAATGAGGAAAATAGATAAATAAATAAATATATATTTTATCCCTCTTCATCAGAGCATATACATGAAATATAGTATTTAAGTATAAGTGAAATTTAAATTCATTTTTTACTCTTATAATTTAAGTTGTATTTCATTTATATATTGGTAGGAAGTTTGAGAATGATCTTACATCTGTAGAAATTATAATACGGATTCTAGGTTTTAGAAGATCTTATAATTTTTCACTTAGGCAAATTTTAGTAATCAGTAAGCTCCTACCATCTCTCTCTCTCTCTCTCTCTCTCTCTCTCTCTCTCTCTCTCTCTCTCTCTCTCTCTCTCTTTGTGTGTATCTTCCTCAAGCTATAGACCTATCTATCTCCCTATTACTCCCCCTCTCCTCTACTCTTTCTCTACCTCTCTCTATCTCAGTCTCTCATCTCTTCCCCAAGATTTTTGTTTTATTTTTTATAATTAGTAAAATTTTAGTAATTATCTAAGACTCTTCTCTCTCTCTCTACTCTATTTCTTTCCATACTTCTCTATCCCTACCATCTTCCTTCTCTCTCTCTATCTCTCTCTCTAGATACATCTCGCTACCTCCCTATCCCTCTTCCTCTTCCTCTTCTTACATACCTCTCTCTCTCTCTCTCTCTCTCTCTCTCTCTCTCTCTCTCTCTCTCTCTCTCTCTCTCTTCCTCTATACTTACCTTTATTAGTCCCTCTCCCTCCCTCTTTCTCTAATAAATAAAGATAATTAAAGAGGGAAGGAGGGAGAGAGGGAGGGAGGGAGGGACAAAAGTAGGGAGAGATATGTAGAGAGTTATTAAAAGGGGAGATAGAGATAAGTGGAGAGGTATACAAATAGGTAGGGATAGAGAGATATTTAGGTATAGAGAGAGGTAGAGAAGGAGACATAGGAGAGAGAGACTTGAGATAGAGAGAAGTGATGAAGGAAGTAGGGAGGGAAAATATATATATCTTATAGAGGGGATATATATATATATATATAAAAGAAGATAGGGAGAGATATTTTGTGTGAGATATATATGTGAATATGGAAGGAGAGACAAAAGGAGAGAGGAGGGAGGGAGGGAGGGAGGGAGATAAGAGGGAGGGGATGAGATTAGGGAGAGATATGTAGAGAATTATTAAAAGGGGAGATAGAGATAAGTAGAGAGGTAGAGAAATAGGTAGGGATAGAGAGATATGTAGGTAGAGAGAGGGGTAGAGAAGGATACATATGAGAGAATACTTTAGATAGAGAGAAGTGATTAAGGAAGAAGGGAGGGAGGGAGAGTGAGATAAAAAGAGAGAGGGAGGGAAAAAATTATATATCTTATAGAAGGGAGATATATATTTATATATATATATAAGAAGAGAGGGAGAGATATTTTGTGTGAGATATATATGTGAATATGGAAGAAGAGACAAAGGGATAGAGGAGGGAGGAAGAGAGGAGGGAGGGAGGGAGGGAGGTAGATAAGAGGGAAGGAGCAAGAGGGAGGAAGGGAGAGAGATGAGCGGAGGGAGGGAGAGGCATGTAGAGAGAAATAAAAATAGGTAGATAGAGAAGTAGAGAATTAAGGAGAGAAAGATAAGTAGAGAGTAAGGGGGGAGAGAGAGGAGGGAGATAAGTGGATAGAAGGATGGAGCGGAGAGAGAGGGAGATAAGGATATGTGAGATATATAAAGTAAAGAGAAAAGGAGAGAGAGGTATGGATGGGAGAGATATGTAGGTAGAGAGAGGTAGGGAGATAAATATTTAGAGAGAGAGGTAGGGAGATGTAGAAATAGAGGTAGGGAGAAAGAGGTATATAGAGAGGGAGATAAATAGGGTAGATAGTGTATGCTGGAAATGTGGTGTCAACCTGTAATAGGAGAAAACAATTCAAACACACACATGTGAAACATTGCATTAGAGGTTAGAAATCCAAACAAAGAAAGTTAAATGAATCTAAACTCTTTAAAATCATTCCATGTTCCTCTATCTCCAAGGATCTTTAAGATTCAAGGTGGCTCTCAGCTTGAAAGAGCACTTGATTCTTTAAGATGACAACCTAAAAAATGAGATTTATGATTCTAAGATCTAAAAGGAATACAACCAAGATCCTAGTGATGATTTAGATATGAAACTAGATGACGATAGGATGCAAGATATTGATATGAAGCTTAAACTAGTATGAAAATGATACTAAGATGAAGCTAACATGATATGAGATTAACATGATATATCTAAGATTATAATGCTATCAAAATGATCTAAAATGCTATTCTATCAAAGAGAGCGATAATATGCTTAATGTTATGAGACTATAAGTTTGATGCACAAAGACTTGATTTTTTTTGAAGAAGGAATGGACTCTATTTATAGGGAAAATAGGGCAATGGATGGTCAAGATTGGATAATCTTAACAAGGGCCCGGATTGAAAGTTAATCAATCAATTTTCACAATTCTCACCAATGAAATGGTGACAATTATCAACAAGAGATTGCTTGAGAGGAGATGTAAGAAGCATTGAATGCTTGAGAAGACCTCATGGTTACCTTAGAAGGTAAGGGTTAATGTTAGGTTAGGGTTATCCAATGGATAAAGGTTTTACCCAAAGGATAAACTCTTGTGCAAGGGTTAAAGGGATAACCATGGTCAAAGAAATGAATGCTTGATGAGACCCTTGGGTTAGATGAAGGTTGAGCTAGGCCAAAAGTCTCTAACCATGTAAGAAGGTTGAGTTAACCATTAATGGTTTGGAAGACTTTCAAGGTTAACTTGATGAAGACATAAAGCCTTTAATGGTTTTCAAAGACTTTAAGGGTTCGAGAAGTGACTTCCCTTTGCTTAGGGATGTGAAAATATTTAGGAAATGGATTAGGCTAAATTAGAAGTGATTAGAAGAATCTAGAAGGGGGTTTAGAGAGGCAAGTGAGAGATGTAGGATTTTGCAAGTGGGTGGAGGGGAATTTAATTGAAATAAAATTTATTTATTTCAATTGTGGTTGCAACTTGCATTTGTAGGATTTTGCAAGTGGGGGGATTTTTAAATAAAATTATATTTATTTAAATACAAATGAGATTTTAATTAAATGTGGATTTAACTAAAATGGGAAAGGGGATAAATTGATATTTTTAATTAAATGTGAATTTAATTAAAATGACTTAGATAGAAGAAGGGTATATTAATTAAACCTTAATTTAATTAATTGGAAGAATTAAGAATAATTAAATGAATTAAATTCACTTAATTCATTGTGCAACTTTTAGGTGTCTACATTTTGCCCCTCTTTGTTAACATGTGACCACATGTTGATTCAAACAAAATCTTGCCGGATATGATGCTTGTGTCGAAATGTCGATATGATGCCCCAGATTTGATGAACGATATTCACGATGCTCTAGATATGAAGAATTAATTTGATATGAAAAGTTGATATTCAAGACTGATGTTGATATGAAATTGGTGTCGAGATTTGATACGATAATGCCCTCTTGGGAGATCGTTCGTGCACAAAAGGCATGAATGATCTCTCGAAAGAAGAAGAATTCTATTTGAAAGATAGAAGAGTGGATAGTGATTACATACATGGGTTTGATAAGATTGATTAGATTGATTGGATTAAGATCAAGTCTGGTTTCAGGTATGACACCTCCTATATAAGACATGGATGATCAGGCATTTGGTTTCAGGAATGATATCGCCTGTATAAGACATGGATGATCAAGCATCTGGTTTCAGGAATGATACCACCTGTATAAGACATGGATGATCAAGCATATGGTTTCAAGTATGATATATCTTGTATAAGAGTTGATCAAAACATCTAGTTTCAGGAACGATATATCATGTATAAGAGCTGATCAAAACATCTGGTTTCAAGAATGATATATCCTATATAAGAGCTGATCAAAACATCTAGTTTTAGGAAAGATACATCCAGTATAAGACATGATAGAAGATAATTTGGAAGAATGATGAAGATATGAAAGTGAAGAAAGATTCCATGATGATACGATAGATATGCATGTGAGGGATGCAATGATGAATGATATGCATTATGTTTCAATATGAGATTCTATAAGGATGATTTATGCTTAGATAATAATGCTCTTGATTTTGATTATGTTGTGAATGTATGATTCATTATTTTGATAAGCAAAATGTGATGATGCATTGCTTTGATTTATGAGATGATAATATTGTGAGATGTTTATGATAATGATAATGATAATGAAATGATACTAATGCAAGATTAAGATGATATGCAACCTAATGCAAAGCTTAATATGTATTCTCGTTCTCAATGTTACCATCTATTGTGATCAAAGTGCCAGTGCTTCCTTTGTTTTCATCATCGAGCCTTGATTTGTTGAAAGCTGATACAAGCATCATGGTATAATTGAACCATAATGACCTGAGTATAACCTACATGGATTTTGATATTGCAAGATGGCACAAGCATCGAGCTATAATTGAACCAAGATGACCTGAGTATTGCTTGCGTAAACAAACAAGAGTTAACCTTTGTCCCATACAAATCCAAAATTTCCTCAGTGATATGCCACCTAATTGCTTTGTAGGATAGATTTGCATGATAAAAGACTTCACTCACAGATAGCAGACAAATAAAACATCACATTCCTTCCTTGCTTCTCTAGTCATAAGACATCCTGGAGGTGCTCAGGAGATATGATAAGCAAAAATTAACAACCATAAGTAAGCATGCATGCTATTTGGACTATATTCTTGTCAAATAAAACATCTTGCAAATAGATCTTTGTTTAGTTGAAATCAGTTTTAGTCTGTGATGTCTAGCCTTCTTGCATTGTTGTTTGTCATTTGTTGGTTGTTTTGATCCTTGTTGTCTTGCTACATTTTTGGTTTGATGTTGAAAACCCTGAAGATGAAATGCCCCCAGTGAGGTCAAGATTTTTCCCCTTGATGTTGATACTACTTCAATATGGATATGTATACTGATCACCAAGCCATGTTGGGATACGATTTGGATAACTGATTCAGATAAGTCAAGGACAATGACTATGCTAAGTATGTCCAGGATTGATAAGCATTTTGTGAATTTATGGTGATGTTTGAGATGGGTGGATATGATATGTACAATATGACTTGTGAAACATGTACTACCATCAATTTGATAAAGATAAGGCTAACTAGAACAAAATCCAGCAGTCATACTAATCTATGTCATTGTTTTGATTTTCGATGATTGATAAGAATGTCTGGTTTCAAAGAGTGAGTACCCTGTATAAGACCGATCTGTCTAGTTTTGAGTGTACCTATCTTTGTATAAGACATGTTGATGTTGATGTTGATAGATGGATTGATTATCAAGACTCAAGAATTGATAGGAATGTCTGGTTTCAAAGAGTGAGTACCTCGTATAAGACTAATATGTCTGGTTTCAAGTGTACCTATCCCTGTATAAGACATGTTTGATGTTGATGTTGATTTCGATTAATGAATTGATTATAAAGACATGTGATTAGTTTGATTATAGACTTTGAGAGTTTTCCTATTGTTGATCTGATTTTGATGGGTGGTCCATGCTTTCATGCTTTTTATTTTCAATTTTTATTTGATTTTGAAGATTTATTTATTTCTAGTTTTTGGATATTTTTATTTTTTTTATTTTTTGGGATATTTTGATTCTTTTGAGTTTTTGGATATTTTGATATTTTGGATATTTTGGATATTTTGATTTTTTAAAGTTTTTGGATATTTTGATTTTTTTTGAGTTTTTAGATATTTGGATTTTTTGGATTTTTTTGATTATAAGAAAGATGTATTTAGTTGCTCCAATGTATAGAAAGACAAGGAATATTATGAATGGATGACTGAACCATTGAGGTGGAAATGGATTTTTTGTCCATAGTTTTGATCAAGATCAAGGATGGAAAAGGGGATATGTATAGAGATAGGATATTGATAGTACTGGATGATAGAAGATATGAATAGATAGGATAGATGGTATGGATTAGAGGATATGGATGAGGTGAAACAAGATCATAGATAGCACTAGATGATATAATATATGAATAGATATGATAGATGGTATGGATTAGAGGATATGGATGAGGTGAAGCAAGATCATAGATAGCACTGGATGATAGAAGATATAAATAGATAGGATAGTGAAGCAAGATTGTAGAAAGAACTGGATGATAGAAGATATGAATAGATATGATAAGGGATATGGATTAGAGTGAAGCAAGATTGTAGAAAGAATTGGATGATAGAAGATATGAATAGATAGGATAAGGGATATGGATTAGAGGATATGGATGAGGTGAAGAAAGATCATAGATAGCATTAGATGATAGAAGCAATGAATAGATAGGATAAGGGATATGGATTAGAGGATATGGATAAGGTGAAGCAAGATTATAGATAACACTCGATGATAGAAGATATGAATAGATAAGATAAGGGATATGGATGAAGTGAAGCAAGATTGTAGATAGCTAGAAGAAATTAATAGATAGGATAGATGGTATGGATAAAGTGAAGCAAGATTACAGATAGCATTGGAGGATAGAAGAAATGAATAGATAGGATAAGGGATATGGATTAGAGTATATGGATAAGGTGAAGCAAGATCATAGATAACACTGGAGGATAGAAGCTATGAATAGATAGGATAAGGGATATGGATTAAAGGATATGGATGAGGTGAAGAAAGAATAGAGTGGATGAACTTTAACCCCAAGCATAGAGGTTTCCATTTGCAAAAAGGTAATATGTAAGATTGTCATAGTATTTAGCACCACCTGAATAAGTGTTCCTGAACTTTTCAAAGATAGAGACCCAACCCACACTTAGAACCTCCAGAAAATTCAACTGAACATTTCTAGCAACTAGGAGGTAGACTCAAAAGCGAAGAAGAATCCTAAACTAGATCAAGGTACTTAGTCTTTGATTACCCATGTGTGTGAAAGTGGGTTCATTCTGGCTCATATGATAATTGTAATCTTCAAAATCCAACGTGGCTAGCTACATGAGTTACCCTGACTTCAAAAGCATCCTGAATAGAGCCTCGCTGCCAGCGAGTATCCATAGCCCTGACGAGGTTATCATTGTAATCTCACAAATATTGCTCCATTGCCAGCCAGGTGTCCATAGCCCCGATGGAGTTACTTGCAGGTTCCCATAGCCAATCATTTTGATATTGCATTTCATTGCATTTTACTTTTCTTGATATTCATTTTCTTGCTCATGCTTTTGATATTTCTTTTTTCTCTTTATTTTTCTTGCATTGTCTTGTAAGTGATGAAACTTACATGGGTTTGATAATTACAGTGGCGCTGAAGCAAGATTTTATATTTTTCACTAGCCATGTCTTCAATTTAAGAGATCACAATGATTTTAGAGCAATCGATTAAGTGTATGAGATATAGTAATCAAAAGATGTTGGTACCAAGATATGATAAGTGGTTCTTTTCTGGATTGAGGGTGTATCCCAACCAAAAGAAAATGTTAAAGAGGAACAACCTTGGATTATGAAGCATTTCATGAATAGATATCTAGGAAAAGGATTGAACATTAGATTCGAGCATGGGCAAGTATGTGACAAAATTACACAAACACCTATTTCACAGAAGATGAATTTATGCAAAGGATTGAATGATAGGGATTGAAGGATAGAAAAGAGGTGTTGGATAATAGATAGAATTTTTGAAGATTTGTGTGAGGATAGATGAAAATGTATTTAAGATGAGTGTTAGGTACACAAATCGAGAAGTGATGAAGAGATGGAGGAAAGTCAAATTTTGGGACATAAGGACCCAAAATAGATAGAGGAAATGATGGAAGAATAGATTTGGGAAGATATTTAGATAGAGGGTTGAAAGAAGTTCAAAGATGGGTTCCTTTGTTGATCCTTTTTATGGATCATTTGAGGTGATGGATTGGTGGATGGAGGGAGGTAAGGACCCAAGATGGATGGAAGGGATGGAGAATTTGGCTTTGGAATGAAAGGACCTAAGATATATTTGGAGGAAGAATAGTTTGACTTTGGAATACAAGGACCAAAGATAGATTTGGAGGATGAATAGTTTGAATTTGGAATGAAAGGACCTAAGATAGATTTGGAGGATGAAATTTTGAATTTGGAATGAAAGGACCTAAGATAGATTTGGAGGATGAAGAGATTCCTTGATCTTGATCTTGACTTGGAGTAGGATCATTTGACTTTGTGCTTTCCTCTTGATTTGGAGTTAGACTAGTGGAGGAGATGGAAGGGATATCATGCTCTTGCTTAGGAGGTGGATGTTGAATGGGACTCTTCTCTTGAGATGAAAGGGGATCATCATGGATGGAATACCAAAAGATTAGGGGATCATCATAATATTCTTGATAGGTGGGATCTTGATCAAAAATGGGATTAGATTGGAGAGCCATGATATCTTTATCTTGATTTACGCTAGGAGTTATTTCCTTTGACTGAGTTTCCTTTTCCTTGGTTTGATAATGAATGGTCATATGAATGATCAAAGTTGATGTTTTTGATAGGTTGACATAGAGAAATTTACTCCTTTTGATAAGGGCCCTAGGACAAGGTTGTCTCTTCTTCAATGTAGTTTTGTGATGAAGACTTGTTCTTCTCAAAATATGAGGAGTAGTCATACATGAATGATCAAAGGTTTCCTTTGATGTTTGTATTGAGATACTTCATTTGAAAAACTCAAGCTTACTTTATCAAGTAGAGGTTTATATTTGCCCCCACAACAAAGTGTGTCAAATGATATGGATAAGAGTCTCCCGATATGGAAACTTGATTTGACAACTTGAGGTTTAAAATCGGTATGATTGTTTGATAGAATCTATTAGATGATGGACCTTTTGATCAAGGTGATGATAATACCTGATTTTGATAGGATAAAGTCTTATCCCTAGATAGTTTTGGATTTGACAACTTTTGTTCTAAGACTGACTTGTTTGATTTGGAAATTATTTCTCTGGTGTTTTTTATTTGATTTCTTATGACCGTGTTTGATATTGGACCTAGAAGGATACTCAAGAAGTTTGATTAAATTTTCCAGAAAGGCTTGTTCTGCTCTCTAGTTTCTTGAGTTTTGACCATGCGCTAAGCCAAAGATTAGATGCACTAAAGAATGATCCAAATGTGCTAAAGGAAGACCCCAATGTGCTAAGATGCCTTTGCTATGTGCTAATATGTTCCGATTACATGCTTTTGTTTGGATTGAAAGCGCTCTGATATGTCTCGAATGCGCTATGCTAATGTCTAAATGTGCTAGACTGATGCTGAAAAGTGCTACCTAAAATTTCACTAGTATGATACTGGTTATGTGCTATTTTGATTCATGAAAGAGCTAAGATTTGGCTTGTATTCGCTAGAGAATGTCCCAGATGCGCTAGGAAGTTGCTCCTACGCGCTAAACTGCCATGATTGCTCTGTTTTTGTTGTTTTTGAATTTTAACACTTGTTATTTTGATGGATGATTTTGTTTTGGATACTGAAGCTTACTAAGTCGAATAGATAAACTCTTGATCACTTGGTTTTGATATTCCCCCAATCTTCTTGGATGAAATTTTTTCCTAAAGATAGCTGATATGTTAATAACCATCTCAAAAGATGCTTTGTTGGATTTGGAAATATTCTCCACTTTATGATTTTTCCTTGTTTGAACTAACTTTTGAGTTTGATTGTTGGATACTTTGCAAGATATTTTAACATTTGTGACAAGAATACATAGCACACATGAAGATAATGGTCATCCTAATGCTAAACGTTGACTATATGTTCTTTTTGAGGATGTGCTCAAATCCCCGATGTTATCACTGGTTTGATTTACAACAAAAGACACATAAGATAGACTCTTTATTCAAAGGTCATTGACAATATCATATCCCACTAGTCTCGATACTCCATCAGCTCAAACAACCTTGTCACCCCCTAGGGGGCGCCCGGTTTTTTGCCTTTTGCCAGAAATTAACTCAAAGTGAATTGCTTCACAATTCAGTAGTTATCTTGGGAGATATATAGTGAGTAATCTTAAGAGCGGATTCTTCCCCACCCTTGCACTACGATACTACAAATGTTTGGATATTGACTCGGCTCAAAGTTTCTAATGCTAAAGTTCAAAATCGGGCTTCCCATTTGGCCGTCAATGATAAACTCCCTCTGGAGGCTTCCCAACCTTTAGAACAAAGGTTTTACATATCGTAAAGATACTGGGGGAAGGTTAATCACTGCTTTAAATCATTGAAAAGGTCTTTCATCACTTTCCACTTTTGATTATAGTGGGTTGGAACACTTGGCATCAAAGTCGTTCCCCACTTAGGTCATTCCCCTCGCACGGACCGTAATGGCTTTAAGAGTTTTTAGCTCCTCGGGAGGGCAGGCCTGCTAAAGGATTTAAAATGCTTGAAGTATAGAAAGTATAAGAGTGATTTGGCTTTTTGATCACCCAATTAAGGGGAGAGCATATACCTTCCACTTTCAAGACAAGGCACAAAACTTCCTTTTTTTAACTTTCAAAGGTAGTGATTTTCTAACCTCTATTTGGAGATGTTTCTCCAACAAGCATGATGTTCTTTTTAACCTTTCATAGCAAAGTGTGCATTTCAAAACTTTTGTAAAACAAGCCTGGTCAACAAAGTAAATTGTGATGTTTGGTCAACAAAATTAAAGTCGATAGGCGAAAACTTTCCCTCTTTGCCTTGCACAATATAAAATGAGGTTCTTTTACTTTGCAATGAATTGAAATTGATCCTTTTAGACACCAAAGGAAGGTGAAGTTCATTTTAACCTTGCTGAAAGTAAATTTTCTTGTTCCTTTTAGAGCTCCAAACTAAATGTTTTCCCTAACTTGAAAGAATGAAAGGTTTGTTTAGTTGTTCTTTTTACCATGTAATAAGGAAAAGATGAAGTTTTATTTTAAAACACTAAAAAGGAAGGCATGAAGTTCATTTTATGCATCCAAATGAAATGATGAGGTTTATTTTAACTTTTGCAAAAAAGGAGAGTGAGTTCTTTTTAACTAACTTTAAAAAAAGATAGAAATAAATCACAAATCCCAATTCTAACTCCTCCAACCTGTAAGAAATTGTTAAAACCTACAAGGAAAGAAGTTAGTGAAAATTAAAACCATTTATGAGCTTCCACAAGCCTAATCTCAAATCTTGGTTACAAATTTTACAATCCTGATCCTGAAATGCCTTGAAAATTGGACTGTCTGAAATTTGGAGGATCTTCCAAAAACTAGATTTTGCATTATAACTCCTAGAGGTCTGAAACCCCTCTCAAACATCCTAACAATATATATGGAATATGACTTAAAGTATAAGAAAGAGAAAAGTGAAGAGGAAATGTCACTTATACTTATATTCCATATATATTTTGCTTCCCATAAGCCCAATTTTTTATTCTGCTACAAATTTTTGCCTCTTCCAACTCTACGCACTAAACTATAGAGCAGATGCACTAAGAAATGATGCCTATGTGCTATAAAATCAACTGGATGCACTACTTTGAGGCCTGGATGTGCTAAAACAATACTCCCATGTGCTAAAATAATGGAGAGGGATATGTGCTAAAAGGAAGATCAGATATGCTAAAAGATGGTTTCTATGCGCTAATATGTGCCATGGATGCACTAAAGTTTAGCACAAATATGCTACAAAAATTTCCGAATGCGCTATTCTAGTATTTTGGCATGATTCTTGTCTTCTACCTGCATGAAAAATGATGTTATTTTTGGGGACATGCCCCATGGTGGGCGCCAGAAATGTATGTTGGAAATGTGGTGTCAACCTGTAATAGGAGAAAACAATTCAAACACACACATGAAACATTGCATTAGAGGTTAGAAATCCAAACAAAGAAAGTTAAATGAATCTAAACTCTTTAAAATCATTCCATGTTCCTCTATCTCCAAGGATCTTCAAGATTCAAGGTGGGTCTCAACTTGAAAGAGCACTTGATTTTTTAAGATGACAACCTAAAAAATGAGATTTATGATTCTAAGATCTAAATGGAATACAACCAAGATCCTAGTGATGATTTAGATATGAAACTAGACGACGATAGGATGCAAGATATTGATATGATGCTTATACTAGTATGAAAATGATACTAAGATGAAGCTAACATGATATGAGATTAACATGATATATCTAAGATTATAATGCTATCAAAATGATCTAAAATGCTATTCTATCAAAGAGAGATAATATGCTTAATGTTATGAGACTATAAGTTTGATGCACAAAGACTTGATTTTTTTTGAAGAAGGAATGGGTTCTATTTATAGGGAAAATAGGGCAATGGATGGTCAAGATTTGATAATCTTAACAAGGGCCAGGATTGAAAGTTAATCAATCCATTTTCACAATCCTCACCAATGAAATGGTGACAATTATCAATAAGAGATTGCTTGAGAGGAGATACAAGAAGCATTGAATGCTTGAGAAGACCTCATGGTTACTTTAGAAGGTAAGGGTTATCATTAGGTTAGGGTTATCCAATGGATAAAGGGATAACCATGGTCAAAGCAATGAATGCTTGATGAGACCCTTGGGTTAGATGAAGGTTGAGCTAGGCCAAAAGTCTCTAACCATGTAAGAAGGTTGAGTTAACCATTAATGGTTTGGAAGACTTTCAAGGTTAACTTGTTGAAGACATAAAGCCTTTAATGGTTTTCAAAGACTTTAAGGGTTTGAGAAGTGACTTCCCTTTGCTTAGGGATGTGACAATATTTAGGAAATGGATTAGGCTAAATTAGAAGTGATTAGAAGAATCTAGAAGGGGGTTTAGAGAGGCAAGTGAGAGATGTAGGATTTTGCAAGTGGGTGGAGGGGAATTTAATTGAAATAAAATTTATTTATTTCAATTGTGGTTGCAACTTGCATTTGTAGGATTTTGCAAGTGGGGGGATTTTTAAATAAAATTAGATTTATTTAAATGCAAATGAAATTTTAATTAAATGTAGATTTAATTAAAATGGAAAGGGGATAAATTGATATTTTTAATTAAATGTGAATTTAATTAAAATGACTTAGATAGAAGAAGGGTATATTAATTAAATCTTAATTTAATTAATTGGAAGAATTAAGAATAATTAAATGAATTAAATTCACTTAATTCATTGTGCAACTTTTAGGTGTCTACAGATAGAGATAGGTAAAGAGAGAGAGAATTGATGAGTGAAAGAAAGAGAGAGAAATAGATAGGAGAGGAGATAGGTAGAGGTATGCAGAGACAAGATTACCTCCAAAGTGTGAGATTGGGAAGGAGAGGGAGGGAGTGAGAGAGACATAGATAGAGGTGGGGAGAGGTACCTCTCCCTACCTCCCTCTCTCTTCCTCTCTATTTCCCTCACCACTTTTGTCCATCTCACTTCTCTCCCCTCTCTTCCTCTTTACCTATTCCTCTCCCTTTTCTCTCTTTCTCTCCTCTCTCTACTTATCTCTTTTTTGTTTTCTCCCTCTATAGCTTTCTCTCCCTCCCCTCTTCTACCCTCTCTCTCTCTCTACTTATCTATATCTCCTCTCTCCCTCTCTTTACATACCTCTACATCCCTCCCTCCTTCACTCTCAAGTTCTCTCTATCTCACCTCTCTCTCCCATTCACTCTCTATCTATCTCCTTTCTATATCTACATACCTCTCCCACACTCACTTCCCTCTCTTTTTCTCTCTCTATCTGTCTCACCTCTCTCTGTATCTCTCTTTAGTTGACATAGAGAGAAGTGGATAAAGGAGGGAGAGAGATGTAGGTATAAAGTAAGGTAGAGAGAGAGGTTGCAAGGGAAGGAAGTAGAGAGAGGGAGAGAAATAGAAGGAGAGAGGGAGATATATGTAGAGAGAGGGGAAGATGATATAGAGTTAAGTAGAGAGAGAGGCTTGTAGAGATAAATAAGAAAAAAAAAAGATAAGTAGGTAGAGAGAGAGAGAGAGAGAAAGGTTTTTGTTGATAAGTAGGTAGAGAGAGAGAGAGAGAGGTTTGTCGAGAGAGGTTTTTGGCCTGAAATGTGACATAGTTTTGAGCTTTTACCCACCCATCATCCTAAAAAGAAATATTATTATATACAATTTCATACATTTGACCAACACTCAAGAGATTATGACTAAGCCTTTAACATAGAAAACATTGTCAATATTGTGTATGCCATCAAAACTGATAGGACCAATTCCAACTATCCTCAATGTCTAATCATCTCCAAATCTAACAGCACCTCCATCAATTTTTTAAATCTTCACAAACTTACTCTTCTTACCAGTAATATGATTTTAATATCCACTATCAATAATCCATTCATCTTTATCTCTTCTATCATTAAAAGTAGATACAACAATAACTTCTATTTTAGCAGCATCTTCTGGAGCATTTTCCTTCACAATTTTTTTAGGGTTAGAAAAACAAGATTATTCCTTTACTACTAAGAACAAACATTCACTATATTCTTCATAATCAGATTCATCATCAGAAATATTTCCATCTTCTTTAACATGATAAGCTTTCCTATTGAAAATTCCTTTGAATTCCTTATTCATTTGATTTAGATTTTTGTCAGGACATCTAGAAGCATAATGACCTATCTTTTCATAGCTGAGATATTTAAAGAGCAATCTACCTTTGTACTTTCTATTTCCTTTCTTCATTCTCCTCACAAATTTCACCTCAATCTCATCAAGTTCCTCATTTTTGACTAATTTAGTAGCCTTAAATGTAGTTTTTGTTCTTACACTAGTAGTACCGAATTCTCTCATCTCAAAACAAAGTAAAGAGACATACAAGTATTATCTGTTAATCCTATGAGGTTTCAGTTAATACTGATAGGGGGTGTGAATCAGTATTAAGACCAATTCAACTAAAACTCAAAATCAAACTTATTTTAGCTTATCTCAAATCTGAAAATATCTCAACTTCTGTAATCAGATCTAATAATATCTTCACTAGATTTACTTAACACATTAATCAAATCATTTACCAATACTTTAACCACCAAGGTAATCATAAAAACTTGATCAATTACCAATTCATTAACCTTTTCAATAAGATCAAAAACTTTCTCAAACAACTTCTTATTAGTAACAGTAACCTTTGATAAACTTCTGATAAAACATCATAACCAATTTCTCATAAATAATGCATGAAATGAAATATAAACAACAACATCACATGAAAAAAATTTCACACATGAAAACCATACGTTTTTGACATGAAAACCCAAATAGGGAAAAAACCACGGTGGGAGTTGGCACCCACCAATATTTGTACTCTTTCGAAGTACACCCTATTAGGATCTTAGCCTTGTTAGAAGCTTACAATACGCCCAATTAAGTGCAGACCCCGTCAGGAGTCACCCGGTTAGGGTATTTACCATGCAACTCAATTAGGAGCTTGATGATCTATTAGGATCAACCTCATGAGAGGATTTCACACTCTTTTGAGAGATTCCCTATTAGGGGACTTAAATGATTAAGGCCTATTAGAACCTACCTGGTCAAGGGATTTAACTTGTTGCAACTGTTAGGGAACAATAGTAAGAAAATGATTTGTTTTCTTGAACTTCAATGCATGATTGATCTGATCCAGTTATACACATCACTTTGCAACTCTCAAGAAGATTACACACTACACTTGGATGACTTAACACATTCTCTAAGACCACCGACCCAATAAACATCAATTGTGTCTACATAAATAGCCATATCAACTAGGTCAGGCACAAAACCTAATTACATCAAGAATTTACAATAAGATCACAAAAGATCATCACAGATTGCTATCCAGATCATAACAACAAATTACAATGCAATATCAATCGGTGATTGATCATAACTCATCACGAAAATATGATATGTATCCTCAAAACACTCTCCAAAGCATTTCGCTGGTTTCCAAGAAAATCATCCTTGAATCATGCTAAAAAATCTATTAAATATTTCATGTGGGTTGTGTCATGTTACCAACTTTAAGTAGACTCATTGTCGATCACCGTCATAACATAAATCATTACCAATTTGAAGATTTCTTCACTGGTCCTTAAACCCTACTAAAACCTTAGCAAAACTTCATCAAAAATTGAAACACGCCTTCTGGTAATCATCACAAGTTCTAGTTTTGGTCACATACATCTTTCCATCATACAAGTTCACTATCCAAACTGCAAATCACCAAACATTGCCAATCGACTGATCCAATCAAAACAATTTTGTTTTACCAGTTAAAGTCCTAATTCACAGACTTTAGATCATTGTTGATAAACCCTATCATCTAGTAAACCAAATCACTTAGATGATAAAACAAAACATCAGGAACATCGGGAACATAAGTAACATCAGTTGCCAGCAATGACAACATAAATAACGGATCATCTCATCTATTCATAGAATCTCAATTTCTTCATCACAAATAGACTTCTATCCTTTATCCGTGCAGTCATCCAACTTCAACTGCATGACTCGATCTGCATCAATTATGCCAGATGCCAATATTCTATAGTATACTTATTCTAATTTTGTGATTCTTCTATTGTTAAAACCTTAGAGATATAGGGTTTAGTCAAAATTTTGAGTACATTTTTCATAACTTCATCTTCCAACAAGTTACCTCCAATACCTCTAATCTCATTTACTGTTAGAAGTTTAGTTTTCGTTGCACCAAAATATTGACCTATTAATACTTGATATAACCATAGACTTATAGATTCCACAAGAGGTGGTTAAGCCATGTCACAAACATGAGCGTTGCACTGCACAACACAAGGAGACCAAGGGCACACACCTTGCAACAATCCCCCCAACGCAAGCGATGGGTTTTGAACCTATGACCTAGGCTCTGATACCACTTATTAGAAGTACGGTTGTCATTTCACCAAAAGATCACCCTATTAATGCTTGATGAAACCACCAAACTTATAGAATCCATAGGAGGCAGTAAAGACATGTCAGCAATGTGATGCACAACACAATGAGACCAAGGGAACACACCTTGCCACATTTAAAACATCATCTATCTTCTACAGGTAGCTAGTTATATTATCTTCTTCATTCATCCATAGGCATTTATATTTTGTTTTAGAATTGTGCAACTTAGATTGTTTAACAGTATCATCTCCTTCATAAGTCTTTTCTTATTTATCCCAAACCTTATAAGCAGATTCTAAAGATACTACTTTTGTTAATTTAGTCTTATAATGAGCACTAAGGATAGCAAGTCCTACCTTTTCATTGTCTTCAAATTTATTGGTCTCATCTGGAGTGTTTACCCTAGTGTGTGATTTAGTGTAATTTTGTGTAACAGACTTCCATATTTCATAGCCAAGAGAAATCAGGTAACCTTGCATCTTCACATTCCAAAAAACATAGTTGTATCCATCAAACATAGGGATTGTTATTTTGTGTGCCATCAGTATCCCCTTAAGTAGTTAAGCTCTTCTCCAAGGAACCAAACCTTTAATAGAAATTGTCTAATATTCTAATGCACAAGACAATTAAGAGGGAAGGGGGTGAATCAATTGTACGAATAATCCTTAAATCATTTCCTTTAAATTAGATCCACAACAAATTAACCTTAACACTTAATCCACATAAATATATGAGCATGAAAGAACATGAAAAGTAGAACACACCATACACAATGAAACAACAAATTTTATGTGGAAACCCCTATTAGGGGAAAAACTACGGAGAAGCTATTCTGAATATATGAACACCTATTAGGGTGACATTGGTTAAGGTGATTTTTACAAAGAAAGGCTCACTGCTATAGGGCTCGCTACTTTAGAGAAAGAAAGAAAGAAAGAAAGAAAGAAAGAAAGAAAGAAATGTATGTTGGCAATTGACGTTCATCCGACAAGGTTAATGGCATTTTGGGTTGTCATTGATGGCAACACGTCATCTCAAGGTAAATGGTTTAATTGTTTGGTTAACCGACATTCATCATACTTAACCGGTAATGGTATTCACATTGCTTTACACTGGCACTGACATTCACTTCATACCTGTCTAAGTCCTAATCCTGGTAACTTGTTATGATCTCGGTAACATGTATATGGAACCCAATAATTGATAGGACCCAGTTAGGAAATCTTTTGATCCTCATTATTTCTTTCATGGATTTTGTGGTAACATGTGATGGCTAACATGGTCATTGGATTTATTTTTGGATTTCATTATGTTTTGGCAGGTGACATATTTTTTATTTTTTATTAAAGCCGACATGGTAAAGATAGAAGCATATTTAAGAAGATCACTTCAATGATAGATCATATGTGTGATGAAATGTGAATTATTGGTTGTGAATATTTGTAGTGATTATTTTGGTCAGCGATTAGAAGCGTTTGTGTGCAGTTTCACATGCATAGCATAAGCGGTAGCAAAACAGAGCATCAACAAACCAGTCCACAGAGAAGGTTATCCAAGCATTCACACGAACTTATCGAGCATGGTCAGATGCAATTTATAAGTTCATTTTCAGTTGTAAACACTTTGTAATATTATGTAAGTCAATGAGACTTCTTTTTTTTTTTTTGAGCAGTGAGCTCTATGCAGTTGGCCTTTCTACATTTGCAGGCTCTCTTATATAATATTTATATACCTTGATAATATATATAGATATTTTGCGTATCACCCCAACAGTGGTTTTTCCCTTTGCAGGCTTTTCCACGTATAAATCTTGATGTTATGGTGTTGCCTTTCTATGTGTTATTTGGTATATGCACTTTAATTTTATTTACTATTAATCGGTTGATAAGTAATAAGTTCAAAAATAACATTACTGTCAAAACATTGATTGACCCCCCCCCACCCTCTTTGTGTTCTTGGATTCCAACAATTGGTATTAGAGCTTGGTTCGTCAGAAGAAGTTTAACCACTTGAGGAAGATTCAGAATTTTGAATCAATGGAAACTGGTCTACAGCAACAACTAAGACTTGCTCTTGAGGATCTTGATAATGGGAAGATAGAGAACAGGTAAACTAAAAAATGAATTGAAGCAAGCCTGTGAACACATCATTTCATTACAAGGAAAGCTTTCAGTTGTCAAGGCTAAGAGAAGGGAACTTTGTGATCAATTGCAAAATCAGAATAGTGATGAGGAAGATGCTATGAAGAATCATTGTCAAAAACTTACTCAAGAGAACACTATCTTGAAGAATGAGATGCAAGACCTAACTATGAGGATGTGCAAGGAGATTGAGGACGAAAATAAAAATGAAGAAAACCTAGCTCAAGTGTTGAAGGATAGATCAAAGGAATGCAACAAATTGAGTCATGAGAATGATATGTTGAAACTTGAGTTGACCAAGTCCCAGAACAATGAATAGGAACTTGAAAGATAGATTATAATCATGATGGATGATTTGGTTATTGAAAATAAGTACAAGGACAAGTTCAAGGATAGCTCTACTAAACTTGATGGACTGTTGAAGAATCAGAGAGATGCTAATGAAAAAAGAGGTCTTGGTTATGAAGTAGAAAGCTCTGGTACTACACAACAAGATAAATCATCTAGATAGAAGCAGAAACGTGACAACCAAAACTAGAAATCAATGGTAAGACATCCTAATGCTCACAAATTCAATGTCACATGCTTTATTTGCAATTAATATGGTCATATAGCTAGTCAGTGAAGAAATAGGAATAATCAGAACAATGCATCAATCACAGGTCTTGGAAATGTAATATGTCATGCATGTAGTAGATTTGGACATATGCCTAACCAATGCAGACCAAAAGGAAATCAAGTAAATCAAGGAGTTAACAAGGAAAAGTAGAAAAATAATATTGTCTATTATGCATACAACAAGATTGGGCACATTGCTAAATATTGCATAAGTAAGAACCCACGGGCAACTAATGGAAATGCAGATGAGAAGGGAAAATAAAAAGTGGAAGACATCAGGAAGTAGCATGAGATGAGATGGGTAAGAAGATCAGATATATGGCAGGTAGAACAACCAGTAGAGTCATCAGGTCCTACACCAGAAGCAGATACAATCGGTAACTAAGGCACTCCGCCTTAAGGGTAGGAAAATCATTGAAGATCATGCACATACCCCAAATTAGGTTTGTAGTCAAAAAATTATGATTGTGGATGGTTTCTCAGGAGATTTCAAGTGTTTATCGAAACTGAATCGCGGACTATGTGAACTGATAATGCTTCCCAGCAACATTTATTACAATGAAGAATTAGGGTTAACAGAGATAAAAGGGAAAAGGTTAAGTTATTTCTTCACACAATGATCAAGCATTCAAACAAGCCAATTTCTAGAGCATTTTAGCGTCCAAGGCAATTTGAGCGAGCAATTTATTTCAAGGCAATTTGATCTCCCAATAGCTTTTCAAGGTATTTTCATGTTTGCAGAAACCCTAGTTTATGTGCTTGGTCATAATGACTTCATCTTCATCCAGCATCGATACTCCTTTGGTTGTTGAGATTAAGAACCGTCCTCATCCCATTTTTCAAGAAGCATCCCTACAAATCTCTTTTGGACGAGCCATTGGGTGCATTTTCAAAGGTTTATCATGGAGTTCTTCATACTATAGATATCAGGGCCTATATACACTATGATATCAAAGAACTTGGAGATTATGAGTTGTCTTGCATCTTCACCCAAAACTTAATTTCTGACAACAAGCTCAAACCAGAATTTGCACACTTGCAAAGAAAGGGTTTTACTCAATTCAAGGATTTTCCAACTTTTGATGAGGCTGAATGGGTATGCTATATTTTGAGCCACATTCACTAAGAATTCATCTAGTTGGACATGACGTACAAGATTATGGAGAAAGCTATCAATAATGTTACCTATTTGTACAAAATCAGAGGCATTCCTAGTACAAGGTGTAAGTTATCAAACACTGAACTCAATAAACTCACTGGTGAAACTTTTGATGGATGTTCTTTGAGGGTAGATGATGTTAGAGAAATAGATGTAAAGTTTGCAGCAATGATTACTAGATATAAGGTTTACCAGTCAAACCGGTTAAACTCTTTCTCATGCAGTGTAGTATTAAAAGAACTCATGACTAACCTACAGAAGATCAAGCAAGATAAAAAGAATACCTTATGCTATGGATCCTTCATTATCTATTTGTTATTTAACTTTTTGGGCACTGTTTCCAGTTTTGGCAAGATTCAGTGGGATTTTGACCACCTAGTAGCCACACAAATTGCACAAATTTTTGGATAAGCAAGGGGACAAGAAAAGCAAAGAAAATTTAAGGGCATTTTTTGAGACATTTCAGGAAGAAATGAAAAATAGGTCCTGGCTCCCCAAATCTATAGTAGAGAAATATAAGGATACCATTTGTTTTATGGTTGATAAAGATTAATGTATGATGGAGGTTGTACAACCTAGGACAATCTGGATAATTCCAATGGGCTATGAGGTTGAAGAGGCCACACTAAATGCCTATGCACAACATCTATTGCAGGCACCGATAGATAAAAAGGAAGAAAAATTCTTAAATTTCATAAGGAACAAGTAGCTCTAGAAATCTGGAAGAAGATGACCAAGGTAGTAGCAAAGTCACTATTAAGTGAAGGTCATGATAGGGTTAAAGTTAAGTATAAAGTCAAAATTTTGGAAGAATAGAGGAAGGAAGAAATGAGGCAGCAAAGGAAAGAGGTAAGGCAAGCCCGAAAAGAAGCTCAGGCCACACCCAATGTGGTCCCGATTACAACAGAGACTTCCAAACACTAGGAAGAAACGTCAGCTAATCCTACTAGTCAGACACCGGTATAGCCACCTAAGAAGAAGCCTAAGGCGGCCCGGTAATTTATGACTATTTCTTCTAAAGGAACAGAACCTGATACAGAAATAAAGGAGGTTCCCAACAAGAAAGGTATTTTTGCTAGAGTTGTGAGGGAGAAGGAAGAAGAACCAAAGAAAGAACCAGTAAAGGAGACTCCCCGGAAGACAAAGATTACAATTGTACATAAGAAGAAGCCTAAATTAGATGAGCAATCCAAACCTGAACCTAAAAGAAGAACCAATAAGAAGAAGATGAATGCTCAAGATCTGATTGAATAGATAATAAATGATGGTAATTTAAATAATATCTATTCATTATTTGATAATTTTGATGAAAAGGACAAGAACCAAATAGAGGAGGCTATTATTTTATATCTTGATTCTTTTAGTAGGGCATTGATAGAACTAGAGAAAATTTTGCCTAAGGAGTTATATGATAAGCTAGTTAGGAAGCTACACACTCAGTCAATGGACGGGTAGATTAAGGAGACCAAATTGGTCAACCTTTGTCCTTCAATAACTCCTTTGGAAATGGATGACTTGATAAATAAAACCAGATCATCAAAATTCAATCCCAAGTACAGGATAAACAACCTTATGTTAGAAATATTTGAAGAGATTAGAAAGGAAACAAATGAGATCTGGATAAGAGATCTTTTGGGTCTTGGCTATGAATTGAGTTCTAGTTTTGTGCAATCCCAGAATAATCAGTTGCCTAAGGATAAAAAATTGGCAGAAAAACCAAGTGTAGATACTGAGAAACTGGCAAGCACTCAACTGGATACCACTAAACTTGTTACTACTAAACTTGTTACTAAGACACATTTTGTAACAGAGGACATCTCGACAGAAAAATTTATAGATAGAAGAGGATATTGAGGCAAATGTAAATAAGGATAAATGTGTAAATGATTCTGAGATTTGGGATGAGGCACCAAGTGGCAAAGCCACCAGTGCACAAGAGCTAAAAGATACAAAAGTTATCTCACCAGCTGATAAGGGTAAGGAGACTATGGTGGATCTCTCCTCCGGCTTGGCAATTGTCACTTTTTCCATAGCTAAAGTAAATTTACCACAACTTTCCATCAATTTTGACAAACCCTACCACCGAATGTCACCGGCAGAGAAGATTTTGGCAGCAGTAGCTCTTCAAGCACAAGCTACTCAGGAATTGTCTCGAGCAGAATCAAAGGACATAAAATTTATTGAACGTAGTTTTGAGGTTTTGAACCAGTTAGCCCTAGAATTTCAAGCTTAAGATGGTGCAAGCTCTTTGAGTAAACTAGAAAAAACCATTAATTTTATCCCCAAGCACTATGATTCTTTATTGAAAATTTCAATTTCAAAGGCTAAAGTAAGTTTTGTGGTAGCCCAGAAGCTAACATTTTTGCAAATGATTGAGATGGATAAGGAG
Organism: Cryptomeria japonica; assembly: GCF_030272615.1. NCBI lineage: Eukaryota > Viridiplantae > Streptophyta > Pinopsida > Cupressales > Cupressaceae > Cryptomeria > Cryptomeria japonica. The sequence goes on along the minus strand of NC_081406.1, from coordinate 125,255,464 downwards.
AAACTCTAGACCTTCTTGCAGTCCATTGATGCAGCTTTGACTAAAGGAGGTAATGTTTATATCATTTGTCTATATTTTGATAAGATCGTCAGATCCATAGACAAGCAACTGTCTGACTGTAGGAAAAACTTAATCCAAATTTCTAACTCCTACAACCCGGTAGTCAATTTGACAAACTCTTTGGATGGTCCAATTTTGAAGGTTATGGTGTTACTACTTATCAAGTTGCCATTAGTTTTATATCCAAAGTCATTCTATATACTCTAGTCGGTTACTACTACCGAAATATTCAGTCGGTATGCACAGAACAGTCAGTTATAGCAGTAGTCACAAAGCCCAATATGCACCGAGCTGTCTACCAAGTATCATTCCATGCCTACCAAGCAGAAATAATGATACACTGAGTGAAACGTTGTACCAAATTCATTGAATCTAGACACACATGGGAAAACGTGTTACAAGATCGAGGAACATAGAACCGTTATCACATTGGAAATTGCACTTAAAGATTGTGTATGATTTTGAGGTCATCTAACCAATGAAATATTTTGTATGGTTATTCATTTGATAAATCATGTTCGTAAGATCGAAGCAATGAATCAAATCACTGACATAAGAGATCTATTTATTCAGCATGGATTAAGGATAAAACATGATATATAGAGATATACAGAGGTGTATGAAGCAAGACATGTGTGATACATAAGAAAGCACTAAGTGTTATGATTATTACAGAGACATAGAGGTCATCGATAAAGATTTCAGAGAACAGTCAAAGAATAGAGTAAACAAAAGGGTTTACCGAGTTATTCAATGGGTTACCGAGGTATGCTATAAGCAAGGTAATATTATTTTGAGCACATAGAATCTGCTATAACATTCCAGATGTAAAGTTGTAGATATTTGTAAAGATTTTATTGAAATATTTTGAAAGTTGTAAGAGAAACCTTTAACAAGGTAAAAGACTCTAACTAAGTCTATAAATTGTAAAGCCTCTGACCAGGTGCGACATTTAGTTTAAGTGTTGTAAAATCCTTTAGCAAGGTAGATCTAACAGATCTTGATACTCCTAATAGGGTAAGCTATCAGAAATAGCTGAACATGTAGCTCTAACTGAGCAACCTTTATTATTGTAGTAGTGAAGTTGTGGGTGCCATCCCCACCGTAGTTTTTCTCTCTAACCAACAGTTTCTGCGTAACCAAAATATATGTGTTATGGAGTGAATCATGTATGATTGTTATCTATTTATTTTAGCTTTATGTTATGTTGTAGTAGTTTTTGGTTTATGCATAATAGTTAAAATATTGTTGATAAAAGGATTTGAAGTACTGATTCACCCCTCCCCTCTCAGTACATTAGCTTTCCATATTGGGCCTAACAATTGGTATCAGAGCTTGAATCTTGGAAAAAGGTTTAATAGCCTAAAGAGAAAGATCTTATCAATGGAAAGCTATAAACAATCTCAGAGAAATGTGTATCTGCAAGAAGAGTTGGATCATGCTAATCAAGTGATTGTAGACATGCAAAGACAAATGCAAAAATCATTGAAAGTTAGAAGAAGATTATCTGATGATTTGCAGGACTCTCAAGAGTTAGTGGAACAAATTGAAACATCATCTGAGAACAGTATATCTGAAGAAACTGAAGAGATGATTGGACAACTGAAAGAAAAGAGCAAAGCACTAGTTGATCAGCTAAAAGCAAGGAAAAGAGGACATGAACATTTCAGCACATAGATGATTGAGAATCTTGATGCATTGAGGATAGCTGAAGATAAAGTAAGAGATCTAGAAAGAGAAAAACAACAGCTTGAAGCTTTAGTATCTGAAAAGAATGAAGAAATTACAAGGTTGACTGGGATTCAACAAAATCTGTCAGATCAATTAGTTTATGCACATCATGAAGCAAATCTAAAAGATGTTGAGAATAAAGCATTGAAACTTGAAGTATCAAGGTTGACTAATGAACTTGAAACAGAAAAGAAATCCAAGGAAACACTGAAGAAGAGCTATAAAGCATCAAAGATGTTGGATGAGCAACTGAATACAAGAAGACCCAACAAAGAAGCAGGACTCGGTTACAAAGGAAAAGACTCTACCAAGAAGGGAATTCATACAACCAAGAGAAGAGAATCATCAAAGCAAGCTGGAAACAAGAAGCACATCAAAAGAAAGAAGCCTATTTGCAACTACTGTGGAAATCAAGGTTATACTGCTAACATGTGCCAAATCAGAAAAGGCAAGCAACCAAATGTCACTAAGTCTAATGGTTATTGTTACAATTGCAATAAATATGGTCACGAATTTAACCAGCGTAGGACAAAGTCTGTTAACAATTATCAGAAGGTAAAATTCAAAGGGTTTTGTAAAAACTGCAATAGATATGGACATAGTACCGAGAAGTGTTGGCTTAAGAAAAAAAACTATATGTGGTCTGCACACCGAACAAATGCTAGAGGTTACCGAACTCACACAGATCCTTACTGATAGTATTCTGCAGTACCATGGGATTACAATACAAGGATATGGTGTGAATGTTGTGGAAGATATGGAGATATAAGTGCCAACTGCTTTATAAGGTGTAGAATGAATGATCGAAGATCATGGAGAAATCTTGGTATGGCATGTTTTCATTGTCACAAAATTGGACACTTGCCTAGAGAATGCAGAGATCAACCTAGAGGAGACACTAAAGAAATAAAAGACAAATTACAGATGATTTATAAAAAGAAGGAAATTGTGTCAAATGAAGAAAGCACCTTACCTACCAAGTTAGGTGCACCTATTCCTAATTAATCGGTAAAGGTATGAAGGGACTGCATTATCTCAAAGGTCAAATCTTAACAGTTCCTATTTTATCATGCACTTAATTCAAAATCTATATAGTTAAAGATGCATTAGAAAGTTTGAAATTCTATCAAAGTCTTTTGGAGCACTATACAGGAAGACTGTCAAGTCGGTGAATACAGGAAGCCTATCAAATCGGTAAATGAAGAAAGTCTGGTTACTAGGTTAAAGCACAAAAAGGAACGAAAGTTTAGTGGAACCGAGTGCATTTAATATTTTTACACGGAGCCCGATAAGGTATATTGTGTACTTAAAGCATTTACGTGATCCTTTTTCACTCACCAAGTTTTCAAGAAAGCAGAGCAAAGCAAATCAAAGGCGATCAAACCTCCTCCAAAGAAAAATTTAAGGTATTTACATCAATCTAACCGCATTGTTAAGCTGGTTTACTGATCATATCAAGTTGTTATTATCTGCTAAGTGTGAAGCGTCTGCCGTTTGAAAATATTCAAACCATAAGGATCTTGTGTTAATTCTTATCTGAAATCTACAATGGCACCTAAGATCCAGAATCCCGTTGTTGTTGAGAACATCAAAAAGCCCTCACTGAAATACTCTTTAACTCCCAAAATTGCATCTGAACCGGATGACAAAACCGCATTTTCACTCATTCTGGATAGAGTTTTATTAGTCAAGGATGTGAGATTCTTTCCCAAATGCCGAGTTGAAGAAATAGGTCATGTTGGAATCAAAGACACATAGGATGAATTGTGCACCGATGGTAAAATGGATAGCAAGTATGAGCACATTAAGATCAAGGGATTGACTGAAGCCCTAACCTATCCCCATGTCTTCAAACCCCAGTGGGTCAAGTTTGTTCTGAACAGAGTTCATGATGACTTCATGTGGCTAGAAGAGAAATTGTTTAAGATCACCAAGGAAATCATTCATTTGATCACCGGTTACCCTATTTATGATCATGCCCGAGCTCAGAAAATGATATCATAGAAGGAATTGATCAATTTAACCAGAGTAGAATTTGATTGTAGGGGACTAAAATTGAACAATGTCACTGATGTAGAGCTAAAGTTTTCCATTAGAGTAATAGGTTACTGTTTCTTCCAATCAACAAGGGAAAATAGTGTACCCTGTGCAACAGTAGACTTAGCTTATAAAATTGTGAAGAAAGGCATGAATATTGATTTATGTGAGGTATTCCTGAAAAACCTATTTGAGAATCTGAACACCATAAGGAAGCCAAAGAAGAATAATTCTCCCAATACACTAAAGTTTGGATCATTGTTAATATGCATGTTTTTCTATTTTGAAAAATTATTTCCATCAGTCGGTAAAGTTGTTTGGGAACTACACTGACCAATCACCCATCAAATCAATGACTTCATCAAGAAGCTAGGTGATAACTTTAATGATATTATGGATGATTACTTTAGCAAGTTTTGGGAAAGGATGCATAATAGGTACCGGATTCCACCCAAGCTAGTGGAGAAATACAAGGATGACATATGTTTTGAAGTGGACACTGATTACTATTATGTGAATGTTGTGGAACCAAGAACTCAATCCTTGCCACCTATGGGTTACGAGATTGATTTTGACATCACACAACAGTAGATAGATGTATTTCTGACATTACCAAGGCATGCTAGTGAGATGAGGTATGGAACATATGAAGAAGTGAAGGAAAAAGTAAAAATGAGCATTGTAGTACCCAAAGCTACAAGGAAGGCAACAAAGATGATAAAGGCATTAACAGAGAAATTTGGAGAAGATTCTTCCTCTGCACCTATCAAAGGCACTATAGCCATTACCAAAGAGGAATCTGAAGCCCAAGAGGTAGCTATAACACTGAGCACCAAATTGCCTAAGGGAAAAGTGTTGAAAAGAAAGAAACGGGATACATCAAAAGTATCACCGACTCCTCCTGCAAAGTGACCTAACACAAGAGCATTTGTAGCTTCACCGAGTAAGAAAACAAAGAGTGTTGCCACACCAAAGGTAACAAAAACTTACAAGAAATCTACTCAGAGACTCATTTTGGCAAAAGAGTCTAGCGGCACTAAATTTGAAGATGCAAGCAAATTTCAGATTGTCAAGAGCAAAAAGGTAAATGTACATAGTGTTGAAAATTTTTGTGCTAATCTGTAGAAATATGGTGGATTTGGATCATTTAGATATGTAAAACATGAATCTAGATCTGATGATGAAAAGAGACAAATAGAAGAAGCGGTCATCTGCACACTATTGAAATTCCAATTGGTCCCATTGGAAGTATGTAAATCTCTTCCAAATGAATTATATTTGCATATTGACAATAGGTGGAAGTATGCAATGGACTTAGAGAAAAAGATGAGAGAAAGAAGTCTGGTACATCTTTTCCTAGACATGTCTATAGATGAGATCACCAAACATCTAAAAAACTGCCACACAAAATTCCTAGTCAAGCAAAGAGCTTTGAAATTGATGAATGACCTTTACTTGGATGTAGAGAATGAGACCAAGGAAAAATGGCAAGAAAATTTTCGAATCGAGAATACTGGTGAACAAGCTGAAGTTGAAATAGTTGATGTCATCGAGCAAGATCCTAATATCACTGAGCAGGACCCTGCTGACACCATACAAGTAGATGAAGATATCATGGATACAGAGGCACCAGAACAGGAAATGATAGAAGGGAATGCTTATGCCCAACTTGTATCTAGTGAATCAGTTTTGGAACAAATTCAGCCCTATCCTTCGATCAATCAGCCTATTTCAACTGAGGCCCCTAAGGATACGAAGCAAGGAACAGAAGGTCACAAGTCAACAGCAGGAGAAGCTACTTCTCAAGAATAGACCTCTCAAGCTCCTTTCAGCACTGAAAATGTTGCAACCAAGACACCTAGCTCAGAGACACCAAAGGACACTACAGAGGCTAAAGAAACTGACCAAAGTGTTGCCTCTACTGAGCAACCTACCGAGGGTCAACAAGCTTCACAAGCCATTGTTTTAGTCCAACCGATCAAAGGAAAAGAAAAGAAGATGAAAAAGCATAGTTTCAAATTAGATTTGTCAAAACCAATAGTGTTGCCCAATGTTGATATATCCAAATTAAAGGGGCACGCACTCATTGAATTCGGTGAACTATGCAAAGCCAAAGCTGAACAGGAGAAGCAAATGGCTATTCAAAAGAAAAATAATGTACTTCAGAAGGTGAAAGTACTCTTAACTGATATGCTACCTGAAGCTACAGTAACCAAAGATGCAGCCATCCACATTCAACTGGATGAACTGCTAACCAAGATAGAGACATCTAGAGTAGATGCATCTAAATATTTGAGCAAGTTAAAAGACAAGGAGCTCACTGCAAAAATGATTGAAGAGGTACAGAAAGCTATTGCCATTGGCAAAGTTAAACTTGTCAAATGTATTGCTGAGTTGTCCCCTCAACTCAAGCACATTCTTTATTTATTTTAGAAACTATGTACATTCTCTCTATTCATTAAGGACATCAAGAATAAAACAAAAGCAATTGAGAAAGAGATCACCAGTCTCTCAAATAAGTTGACCACTGAGCCAGATTCCATTCATAATTTTTATACCAAGCTACAACAGTTCATGGCTCAACAATTGGAACTCAGGAATGAATAGCACAAGATAAGGATGGACATAATGACACTTCAAACATTATTCCTTCCTCATCTTTCATCCGTCCAAGAGCAGATCAACAAAGCTACCTCCCTATCCACTCAACAAGAGGGAAGCACCTTAGATGGACTCATTTCACTATTAGCTGACATTCAAGCATAGAATTCACTCATGGACAGTGTTAAGGATGCCCTCTCTACCGCTCTCACTGATGCAAGGACAAAGTATAAATCCATTTTTGACCAATTTCCACCACCGAATGGTAACTAAGTTTTGATGTTTGTCAAAAAGGGGGAGTCAGTATCATATCAAAGTATACAGGGGGAGTATATACTGAGAAAAATAGAGTATGCAAATGCATAGTCAATTTTGACAAGGAACAAAGAACAGAGCAGTGAACTGAGCAGTTATCATAGAACATTGATCACCGAGCATGCAAACTTAGAGTTTTTGTATAGTATATTGATAAGGGGAGTATATCTTAATATACTATTTCATTGACTAATGTATAGACTATCTGTTTAGTCAAATTTTGTAAGTATATAGACTTTTGAGTTATGACTTTGAAAGTAGTTTTGTCAAACATCTCAACTAATGTCAAAAGGGGGTATTGTTACTACTTATCAAGTTGCCATTAGTTTTATATCCAAAGTCATTCTATATACTCTAGTCGGTTACTACTACCAAAACATTCAGTCAGTATGTACAAAATAGTTGGTTATAGAAGAAAGTAGTCACAGAGCCCAGTATGCACCAAGTTGTCTACCGAGTATCATTCCATGTCTACCGAGCATAAATAATGATACACTGAGTGAAACGTGTTACCAGATTCATTGAATCTAGACACACATGGGAAAACATCTTACAAGATCGAGGAACATAGAACCGTTATCACATTGGAAATGGCACTTAAAGATTGTGTATGATTTTGAGGTCATCTAACCAATGAAATATTTTGTATGGTTATTCATTCGATAAATCATGTTTTTAAGATCGAAGAAATGAATCAAATCACCGATATAAGAGATCTATTTATTCAGCATGGATTAAGGATAAACGGTGATAGACAGAGATATACAGAGGTGTATGAAGCAAGACATGTGTGATACATAAGAAAGCACTAAGTTGCAGATATTTGTAAAGATTTTATTGAAATATTTTGAAAGTTGTAAGAGAAACCTTTAACAGGGTAAAAGACTCTAACTAAGTCTATAAATTGTAAAGCCTCTAACTAGGTGCAGCATTTAGTTTAAGTGTTGTAAAATCCTTTAGCAAGGTAGATCTAACAGATCTTGATACTCCTAACACGGTAAGCTATCAGAAATAGTTGAACATGTAGCTCTAACCGAGCAACCTTTATTATTGCAGTAGTGAAGTTGTGGGTGCCATCCCCACCACAGTTTTTCTCTCTAACCAAGAGTTTCTGCATAACCAAAATATATGTGTTATGGAGTGAATCATGTATGATTGTTATCTATTTGTTTTAGCTTTATGTTATGTTGCAGCAGTTTTTGGTTTATGCATAACAGTAAAAATATTGTTGATAAAAGGATTTGAAGTACTGATTCACCCCTCCCCTCTCAGTACATTAGCTTTCCATATTGGGCCTAACAATTGGCATCGGCCTTCGATGGTTGAAAATTAATCCTTCAGGCATGTATAAAAGGGAATCCAATACCTTCATTCAAGGATGGATGAAAAACGAAAAGATAGATAAAGAGCATAAGGAGAAGATACAAGATTTCAAGGTCATCATCAAACATTCAAGCATTCAATTCTTCTTCATTCATTCATTGGAAAAACATTACAACATTCATTTGCAAGCATGTGTGTATGTTAGGGTTTTGTCATGTTACATGCCATTTCATACAACATTTGTGGTTACATTCAAGAAGAAAAGCAATCATCATCAACAAGTTTCAGATCTACAAGGTATACATATCCATTGTTTACATTCAATCATTTGCAATTACTTTCTTTCAAGGTTGATTCCTCAACCGAGGTTTGACTGAGGCAAACCCCTATCCACAACCCCCCTTTCTTCTCTTTTCTATGTGAAGGTTGCAAATGCACAATTGCAATTGCAGGTTTGGGCTTTATTTGTAGAGACAGAAGAACCCTTTTCATTTCGTAGATTTTGTGGTGGACCGTGTACATTGCCACCACGGTGTTGATGAATTTTCTCCAAATTTGCAGGGAAGATCCACGTTAGTTTAATTAGCTTGGATCCGAAGTTACAGCATGATCCCGAACTAGTAGCATCTCATTTCACTCATTTCCTCTCTCTTTTCCACATAATCAACAAGTCAACTTTCTCATTTACAAAAGAGGGTAAATCGCACTTCAACCACTTGCAATCCACTCAGAATTCATATCCTTCTTTCCTTTAGATTTAGATCTAGTGGATTCAAGCCCCTCTTTTGAATGTAAAGTTCCTCCCAAGTGAAAATCATCCTAGTGGCTTCCTTTCTCTCTCTTAGGTGGGGAGTCACTAGGATCCAATTTTCCACTTTACAAATATTTAAGAAGATCACTTTAGTGATAGATCAAATGTGTGATGAAATGTGAATTATTGGTTGCAAATATTTTCAGTGAGTATTTTGGTCAGCGATTAGAAGTGTTTGTGTGCAGTTTCACGTGCACAACATAACCGGTAGCATAATAGAGCATCAAAAAACCGCTACATAGAGAAGGTTATTAGAGCATTCACTGGAACTTATCCAGCATTGTCAGATGCAATTTATAAGTTCATTTTCAGTTTTAAACACTTTGTAATATTATTTAAGTCAATGAGACTTCTTATTTTGTGTTTAAGTAGTGAGCTCTAGGCAGTTGGCCTTTCTATATGTACAAAGCCTCTCATGTAATATTTATATACCTTGATCAATTATATAGATATTGTGGGTATCAGCCCCACCATGGTTTTTCCCCTTGCAGGGTTTTCCACATATAAATCTTAGTGTTATGGTGTTTCCTTTCTATGTGTTATTTGGTATATGCACTTTAATTTTATTTACTATTAACTGGATGATAAGTAATAAGTTCAAAACTAACATTACTAGTAGAACACTGATTCAGCCGCCCCCCCTCTCAATGTTATTGGATTCCAACAATAAAGAAAGAAAGGATCACTATCGGAGGGCTCACTTCCCAAGTGAAGAAGAATAAAAGAGAAAGAATCCACCACCAATGCACCTCTGCAACCATAAGATATATAGATACCTTTTTCTCACTGCTTCTAGTAACTAACACATGAAAGTCTACACTACTCAACTCTTTTCACCAACTCAAACAACACTCGTGAAACAATCAAGGAGATAGATCTCCTTTCACACACCTTCAACGCATTTAACTTTATTTCACAACATATGCTTGATCTCTCTTCACATGCATACCATCCCTAGAAAATTATCCTTTATTTATATTATCCTCACATATTCAAAGCCTCCCAAGGTTGGCTAAGCATCTTAACAAAACACAATTCAAATCAGGTTAGCACTAAACATTCCCACAGTGGAAAAAAATGTAAAGTGAGCCACAAAACATCTTAAATAAGACCAAAATATATATGAAACACATTATACAATGATCCATAATCATCGAAGAAATAATACATGAAGTGTAGGCACCCGAGGTCAACCAAACCTAGAGTAAACACCATCAAACTTTGAAACCATTCTTTTGAATCTCAAGAACATGTTCCAACTGGAAAGAATGAAGTTGAGGACATTATCAACATAACTCCAAAATTGTAACACCAGAAATCATAATATGGAGAAATGTGGAGCATGCATTTCATACGAAAACACTATCAAGCACTGTCAAACATACTAGTAAATACAAATTCCTTAGCACATCAATCCAAAGCACCTAATCTAGATTATAACATCTCTAAACATTTCTTAACAATATATCCAAACCACATGAATAGATTTACAATATACAAGATATGCAAAGAAAATCTCTTAGCACAATTGCACAAGGAACTCAGCATCAATTATACCAACCTATCACTAATGACAACCAAGGCATGTTGACATCAATGACAACACATCAATAGCTCATTCTGATCAACCTTGCAACACAAATAACCTGAGAGAGTTAAAATTTGGTTGCCCACACATATAATATGAGGAACAATAGGAAACACAATCCTCCTCTATTTATCCCTTCTTCTCTTCCTACTTCTCAACAAATACTTCCACTAGCACCTTGGTTATCACAACATCTTGGTAAAGAGTATGATCTTATTGAACAAGTTAAAGATAATCCCGTGAACATATCTCTTTGGGATTTGATTCAAAATTCAACCACACATCATGAAATATTACAAGATGCTTTAAATAACTTAGATGTCCCACTTGCAGTGACACCTAATAATATGACTTCTCTGATTGATTCTATGAAAATGCCTAAAGCTCAAATTGTGTTTTCTCAAGATGAGTTACCTTCTAATGAGATTCAAAATCAGTATGATTAAAATATAATAGTTGTCCTTATTAATGGTAATTCTATAATATGAGCCTTATTTGACAAAGGATTTGGTTTTAATGTTTGTAGCATTGATTTATATTACATAAGGTTAATGTCAACACTTTTCTTATTAAACCTTTATCTCTTTCTATTCACGGATTTGACAATGTTGCTAGAACATCCTTAGGTACTCTAACCTTGTCTATTAAGGTAGGACCTATTATTTTACCTACACCTATCCAAGTCATGCCCGATAAGATTAATTACAATATTTTCTTAGGATGACCTTGGATGCATAATATGCAAGTTGTCCCTTCTAATCTTCATCGTCAAGTCAAATTCATTTATAGCAACAAGATGTATACTTTGCACACTGATACTAATTTACAAGCTTGCTTGCAAACTTTAGCTAATTATAAATCTTATTCACATTCTTCTTATTCTTCTACTACTAAAGTTTATATACCATCTCCTCCTAAAGATACTTCTTCTCCTGATGAGGTACTATTAGAAGATGTTTGGGGGTCCTTAGATTTACACCTACCATTATAGGAAAATATAAAATCCCCCCAGTAGAGCCTAAGACTAAAAAGGAAGATGACATGGTGGAACCTAAGAAGAAATCAATTGTGCCTAAACAACTTAGTAACAATTTTGTGGTCACTTCTAATTCAAATAATTCTTCAAAATCTTCTTCTACTTCATCTAATTATGACATTGAGGTCATGCCATCTCTTTTCGATATGGCATCCTTTTATGGTCTGGTTTTTCACATTTTATCTAAAAGTGGAAATAATGGAAATGGTTGTGGCACAAGTGAACAAGGGATTAGAGTTCCTTTAGAAAATAACATACATAAAATATCATTTAGACTTGGATACAATCCTTCAAATCCCACCAAAGCATCTAAAAGACCATCTCTAAATGTGAATGTCATATTTAGTAGTGATGATTGTGATATGTTAAATGAGGCCCTCGATGACTTTATTTCAACTAGATCATCCACTACATCTCTCAACACAAATAAGGAAATTATGATGATTGACATGTCCCTTTAGGAAGCTGTCCAAGAGGTTAATAGGATTAACAATCTCATTTTTGAGGCTTCACCTTCCATTTATTCAAACACCCTCCCTTATCGAGATGAGGCCCTAAGGAATTATGCTTGTCCCTCTCCTAAGGTTCATTTTATGTATGAGGAAGTTTCTGTGAAAGACAAACATAACTTAGAGGCCTATTCTTCTCCTAGAGACTATTTTGTTGATCAAAACATCCCAATACTTATAATCTTATGTATGGTTTTACTTTTAGCATGGCATATTCAATTCTTCATCTAATCTATCATATAATTAAATAACATTAGTGCCTATTATGTTGCTCCTCACTATGTGACATTATTAGCTTACCTTTTAGGGGCTCATTGCCATTCATGTTGATACAATTTCATGTGGAATCATACCTTGGTAGCAACATAATAGCTATTTTTTTTATCTTCTCTTTGTAGGAATCAGGCATCACTAAGAGGGGGGGTGAATCAGTGATCTACCAGTTAGTAGATTTTCAAACTTAAGTTTAAGCCATCGGAAGCAAATACTTGAAACTGAAATGTAGTAACATAGAATGAACAACTACAAGATCATAACACTGAGATTTTTACGTGGAAACCCAAATGGGAAAAACCACGATGGGATTTGAACCCACAATATTATTCCACTATGGCCAATAGAAAAACAATATTACAAAATGGGAATGCATAGGTATTCAAGAACACTCCCTAGATCTCACTACTCAATTACAATAACCTGAAAGGTTACAACCCTTAGGGAAGTCTCACTGACCTACAAGATAGTTACAGCTATGAATTACAATGAATGAACTCTGAAATAGAATCTACAATGCTTGGATGAGTTCCGGTTGAGTGCTAAATATACTGATTGACTCCCTTCTACTGATCTACTATGTTCTGCCTTGTTCTTTGTCTTAGCCAGCTATCAGATAAAGAATGTGCATGTGAAACTGCACCAAAATGGATTCTCAATCAGCTCTCGCTCACATACAATTGCATCATTCACCAAAAAGATCATCCACACCAAAATTATATACCAACAACCATAAAATAGGTCATACATCATGTCGTCCTGCAAGTGTAACATGTAGTCATATGTCGGCTTGACTGGATCACTAGAGGTAAATGCAAAATCACAAAATGATGTGTCTAAGTTGGTCCAATCACCCCAAATAAAATTCAATGCACCACAGTCATCAGAAAGCTTTCAGACCCAAAAATGCTTTGTTCTTCCTGAAATATTGGTTAATCAGCTACCGATTAACACCTGCTTTCAGATAAGAAGAATTATGATCATGAGACTGAATCTCCATGATGGGTTGCAATCAATGACAACCCTAAACCAATATTCAGCCACCAAAAACCATCAGAAACCACTGGATGAGTGTCAATTGACAACAATCTCCCCCTTTGGCATTACTGGAAACACTCATGAAAAATGGCTAAGTGTCGAGCACTATACACCAGTTCAAAAGAATCAAGAGAATTTCTAAGGCTCCCCCTTAGACAAATAATTCCACTCTCTTATACATTTTTCACCTAGTCTCTCCGCCTTTGACAGCAATGTCAAAGATGGGGTGTTTTCCAAAATTTATGTATAGAGTTATTCACCAAAAATTTTACAAATACTTGAAGATATCAACATAAATAGTCTTCAAAAATCCTAGTTGAGTATCCAACCCACTCTTCAAGTTATCCAAAACTGTGATAAATGCACTAAATATAGTAGCATGAATTTCTAATTCCCTTAGGTCATATGGAAGAGGTCGGGCCATTTCCTTCATACAATTTGCCTTGTTACTCAACATGATGTCCAACCAGGGGGCAATTAGGTTCCGAAGTTTAACAATTTTTCTCAAAAAAATTCCTTGTCCACTCGAAGACTTGAGATCTGATCATTTAAAGATATAACCTACCCCTCAACACTTTTGGTTAAAGTTACATTAGGATCATATGACTGTAAAATTCTAGCAAGCTTTCCCTGACATACACCTATATGCTTGTCTATATCTATAGTGAACTTAGGCAAAATTAAGCAAGATTTGTACAATTTACCACCTTCTGACAATGTGTCAGAAATAATCTGCAATCTCTTATTTAGTCTCTCTCTATCATCCTCTATCATCTTCTATAATGTCTATATCCTAACATCCTTACATTTATCCAAAACTTTCTGAGTAGCAAACTTCTCTAAAGAATCAAAACTGGTATTTACACTACTAATTAATTTCAATAATTTACCAAAAGGGGCTTTTGTTAGAATCCAAGTGTACATCTAGATCCACCTTCTACAAAACATCTATCGACATCAAAATTAGCTTCTTGTCTTTAGATTCAAACTTTACCAAATTCTAGCTAGCCTAAAATTGCATAGCAGCTACGAGCATGAGCTTTTCCATAGAAGACATGTGTCCAAGATTCAGTGGTCCATCTAGATTTATAGGAATCTGAGGTGGGGTCTTTGTAACTGGAGGAGTGACAATTATCGGATCACATACACCTTTTCCCTTGTCAGAATATCCTACCTTTGCCTCTGCAGTCTCAACATCCTTCTCCTTTTCACCATCCCCTTTATATTTTGCATCGGTGTTTCCACTTGGTGTAGTATCAACCTATTAGCTCTTAGGGGTTGTAGAATTCTCCACCACCGGAGGAGTATCACCAATCTCAGCATCAAGTGTGGTATTATCTTGATCTTCTAGATGATCCTCAATCTGAGTTTCATCTTTCTAACCATCGGAAACACCTTGCTTTTATTTCAGTTGAGATGACTTAAATGCATCCTTGTACAAGGGATCATGTTGATTGATATTTCTCCATATATCCTCTATCTCTTTCCTCACCTCTTCCACATTACCAATCATTAGCCTATTCACCCTGTTCTTACTTTGAAATTCTTTCTTATTTGCCTCCTCAATCAACCTCTTGGCTTCATCATGAGTGATACAGGTATAGACATTTATTAGCTCTCCCTCTTCTTCATCTCCTTGAAAATGTTGCTTGTTGTCATTCTCCTTACATCTATAAGATTGTGCAAGTCCTTAAGAATTGTCTTCTCTAGTTCAATTAATGTCTTTCTAAAATTGTGTAAATATAATACAACTGCTTCCTCAATATTTCTTTGATCACCCTCATCTGAATTCTCATAACAAGCTCCAATATTCTTCAAGTTTCCATCAACTATTATTTCATCTATTAGTTGATCTATTGATAGGAGAGGAAAAATTGTGTATATGTTACCAGACTCAAGGTCTTTGTCAAGTTGACTTCTGACCTGTCTACCTCTTTTGGATTTTCAGGTAGGAACGGGATCAGATTTTGCTTTCTTTCTCTATTGGGCTCCAGCGGATTGCATCTTCCTCACCACTCTGAAAAATTCACCTTTCTTCTTTGCCTTTCCTTCTTCCTCCTCTGACTCTATTTCTAAAGCCACTAGAGATACTACAACATAGGTCCTCTTAATATTCTCCTTCTACTTCAACACACCTTTCCTGGATGGGCTAGGTTCTATAGATTATGCCATCAATGAACGAACAGACTTGGTCTCTTTAGGTTTGACCTTGGAGGGAACCAGATTAACCTTAAGTTTCTTGGTTTCCTCTTTGGCCTCTTTTTGTGCATGGCTTTACCTTGCTTTGTTCACCTCCTCCTGGGTGAAATCCATCTGAACTGCCACCTCTTCAGCCATCTTTGTAAATTTCCTTTTTCTGGTAGGTGTGGTGAATTGATTGTGTAGTTCAAGGTCTTTCTCCTTGAATGTTCTAAATCTCCCTTCCTTGGGATCCACCAGTTGACTCAAAAGATGTTGGGCATATGCCTCAAGTGTGACAAAGTCAACTTCATACCCCATGGGCATGATCCATACTATTCTAGGCTCAATTGCTTCCATTAGACATTGATCTTTGTTGATCATGAAGCATATGGTTTGCTCATACTTCTCCACAATTTCCTTAGGGATCCTCTCTCTGCTTTTTATTGCTTCTTGAAAGGATTTACAATATCCCCAGAGAGAAGATATTTTCATTGTTGCATAACCAATTTTCCATAATCCCTCTTTAATCTGCATGGTCATCGGTCTATCATAGGCCCATTAGACCTTTCCTTTCACACCTGGGATCTCATTTAGGAAGTATAAAGCCAATAAAATAAGAAGAGTGCCATATTTGAAAGTGTGCTTTTTATCTTTCTTGATCTTCTTCAAATTTCTCAACAAATCGTTCAGAAGGGCTAAACATAAGTCATACCTTTTGTCATCTTTGACCATTTGGTATGCAGAGTAAATGGCAGTACCGAAGATAGATTTGTACCTACTTGACTGGTAAACCTTGTAACTGACTACCATCGATGCAAATTTTACATCATTCTCAAGAATGTCATTTATGGTCATCAATCTGTTGTCAAATTTGGAACCTGTGGTGGCTATCATAGTATCATTAGACACTTTTATCAAGTTGGGCACCTTAGCGGTTTCAGCTAGGCTTGTCACAGCTCAAATCACCTATTTGGTGATCTTGTGTGGTTTGTCAAGCCATATAAACTCATCATGAACAAGGCTAAGAATATAGTGGATCCACTATGCTTCATCGAACAATGGAAAGTGAACACACTATGAGAAACACTTGTCTTGAAGCACCTTGTACTCGGGTTTGAGATTTCCCAAACTGTTAGCCAAATGTTTGTTGTATAGGTCCAACATGTCTGTATTTCTAAGCTCCTCAAGATCATAGTGAATGTAAGCCCTGACATCTTCATTATGAAGCACATCGTAGGGAACTGATGAAAATGCACCTTCTAGATCATTCTCAATCAAATTGAAAGGTTGTTTCTCATAAAGAGGTCAGGCTATGTCATTAATCTCAACCACCAAAGGGGTAGCAACACCAAAAGCTGAAGCTATTTTGAATGCTAGGGTTCGCAAAAAACTGAAAGCTTGAACAGATAAATACCTTGATTCACAACCGAGAGCTAAAATTCATAGTGGAATCAGTAAAATCATTGTTGAAATCACCAAATCACTTTTCTCTTCTTCTCTGCACTATTTGCTTGATCTCATTGTGAAAAATGAAAATTTGACATACACTTATATCCTTCAAAAACCTAATTTTCCACTGTAATAAATGCAATAGGTTATCATGAGTTTCATAGAGTCACATACCGGAGCATCAAATATTTTGTGAAACTTCTGGATAACATCTAAATATCTAATCTAAGACTTTTGCAACCTTTTGGAATCAATTGCAAACCACCAAAGAGGGGGTTCTTAGAATCTGCAAGAAAAGTTCCCCCTAAGGCGTAAAGCCCTAGTTATCGGATGAAGATTCTACACCGGATTCGGGTGCAGATCTATTTTTAGCTTTAGATTCATCTTTTCTAACCCACATATTCTTATTCTTGTCTCTGATCTCTTCTACCTTCACTTTTACCTTCTGATATGATTTTCTCTTGTCTACCGAAACATTGTTCTTGCTTCTGCAATACTTTGCAATGTGACTGGTTTTGTTGCATGCACAACAAACAACATTATTCTGCACAGGTCTGAAGTTCATCTGATTTGGTCTCATCCTGCACTTGTTGGAGATATGTTAAAACATCCTGCATGCACAGAATATCTTGTTTTGGAAGTTATTTACTACTTCTCTACACATGTTTGACTTGTGTCCAAAATTATTGCATATGAAACACTGACAGGTAAAGGTAGGAACATTGTTCATGTTGATCATTCAATTGTTTGTCCTACTTTTACATTTATTCACCATATGACCAAACTTATTGCAAGTAAAACATTTACCATTGAACTTATGAGCATTAGGTTGTCTTACCGGAGGATTCTTGCCCCTTTTCTGATCAGATTTTGCATTGCCTTGTTGAGATCTAGATGATTCACCTTTCTCAAATCCAAGTTCTTGCATATCCTTTCCATGTCTCTGACTTTCCAACATCTCATCAAGCCTTATTGAGATAGCTTTGAATTTGTCTTTGTATTCATTAGTAGTAGCAAATTCATCCCTTAAGGTAGCAATCTGTCTTTCAAGTTCTTGACCATTATTCCTTGACTGTGTCAATTCAAGCTTCAACTAATCATTCTCATAGGTAAGTCTGAAGCATTCATTAGCTCTTTCCTTCAATGATTGTGTTAGATTCTCTTCATTCAACTTCCAATCCTCAATCGGCTTAGTTAGCCTCATCATAATAAATTGCATCTCATTCTTCAAAACAACATTCTCTCTTTCAAGCTTGTTAACTTCATCATCTTTACCCTAATATTCCATGATCTATTTTTCTCCTTCAACTTGTCCATCAATTATTTCCTCTTGTCTCTAAAAGTGCTCTCTTGATCCTTTGACTCATTAATGAAATCATCAGCAACATTAAGGTTCTTCTTCAAGGTACATATATCATTTCTATCTGCATCAAGATCCTCAATTGCCACACTGAGTTGTCTCTGAAAACCAGAATCCATTAAATCAATCTCTCAGATCTTCCTCAAGTGGTTAAGCATCTTTAGAGGAACTAGCCTCTGTTATCAACTGTTGGAATCAGGGATCACTAAGAGGGGGGGGGGGGGGGGGGGGTGATTCAGTGATCTACTAATTAGCAGATTTTCAAACTTAACTTTAAGCCACTACAAGAAAATACTTAAAACTAAAACTCGGAAACATAGAACAAACAACCACAAGATCATAACACCGAGATTTTTACATGGAAATCCAAATGGGAAAAACCACGGTGGGATTTGAACCCACAATATTATTCCACTATGGCTAGTAGCGGGTATATGCACCAAGTTGTGGTACCAAAAGGGGGTCTTAAGATGCCACTTTTTTTTTAAATCAGCAAAGTTTGAACTTCAATGACAAATTGAACATAATTACACTCCAAATTTGAAGATACAATAAGAAAAAGAGTCGAAGTGCTCTGAGTCTAATTTCTAAACTACTAATTTATTTTGAAAATGGTGGAGACTAAGGGCTTCAAAAACCACAAAAATTGGTCTTATTTCTATGTAAAAAACATAACATAGCGTCTGTTGTGGCCCCCGTAAAATGTTAACTTTTTTTTTTAATTTTTAAAATCACTTTGGTGAGAAATTAGCTAACACCTTGTAGTTTATGCCAGATTTTTCAGCTAATTTTTTAACAAGTATATGATTTTTTACTAATTTTCAAAGTGGACACATCCTGAAAAACAGAAATTTGAGCGTGCTCCCCCTCAAAATCATTGAAAACTAATCAAAAATCAATTTTATTTTTTTAATTGTGTAGAATGGAGTCTAGTTTCTAAAAATGTAAGTTTTTTCAAAAGTTTATGAACGTGTAAAAATCTATACCCAAAATAGTGCATGTTGGTTTTTGACAAAAAAATGGACACACTGACAAAATAAATTATAAATGAAAGACTTAACGAAATCAAAATTTAAAATAAATTACATTGTTGGATAGCTAAGAGGGAGCTCAAGTTTACCACGGTATTTTTTTTAACTTCATTAAAACACATGCAAACCTAACGGAGAGCACAACCAAAAATATGTCAAAATTTTCAATGTTCTGATAAAAACACATCTCTAGCCTAAAATGGTTGTCCAAACCTTTGGGTTGGATGCCCAAGGCAAATCCAACCCATAAGTTTGGTGTTTCCCAAAGCGGGCCATTTGGCGCGCACCAAATATGGTGCTCTCCCTATTTGGTGTGCGCCAAATGTGATCAATGGGTTTTCCCATTTGGCGTGCACCAAATGTGGTCCATATTCCATATTTGGTGCGTGCCAAATAGGGAGAGCGCCTAATGTGTACATAAAAACAATGTTTAGTTGAAACAATGTCCCATTAGCTATCTCTCTCTCCTTTAATATCTATATGTACCTATTGTGTCTCTTATCAATCCCTCCTTAGGCTCTAGGTAAATCACCTCTATTTCCCTTCTGTATATTTCTCTCTCCCTCTCCAATTCTCACCCTACAGGTACTTGACCCTCTTTCTTGCTTTGTGAGCTCTCCCCCTCACCTATATCTACCTTTACTATCTCTAAGTGTCTCAAAAAATCACCATCTACCCCTCCTTCCCTCTTTCTCTTTGTTCCTTTGTCTCTCATTTTATATCTCACTCCCCTCTCTCAGTTATGGCCTCTCTCTCCTCTCTCTCCTCTCTCTCCACCTATCGAGGTATCCACCTCTATCCATCTCACATTGAGCTCTTGAGGTGTCCATATTCATTCATGTCCCATAACCCTCCTCTATGAGATAGATACTCGTAGTTTCATATCTCTCTATGAACCAGATCTCTTATTCTCTCTCCCCTTGCCTCTTATCTCCCTTCATTCTTATATCCCTACTCTTCTTTGTCCCTCCCCTCTATAACTCTCACAATTCCCTTACTCCCCTATCCCTCTATATCTCCCTCTCCATCTGTACACCCATCTCATTCCCTCTCTCACCTCTTTCCCTCAGTCTCTCCCCTTCTTTCTTCAAGTTTACCTCTCTATCACCCCCACCATCCTTACACCCCCATCTCACCTCTCCCTCCCCTCTAGGCCTCCCACCTCCCTTCCCCTCTATGTCCTTTATCCCCAAGTCTCCCACCTCTCTCTCCCCTCTAGCCTCTCACCTCCCTTCCCCTTTATGTCCTTTATCCCCAAGTATCTTATTCCCTTCATGTTTACCTCGGTATCCCCCTCATCCTCCTTAATCACTCATCTATGTCTCTCACCTCTCTTCTTGTCTATGTTCTTCATCCACAAATATGTCTTTTCATTCATGTTTACATCTTTATCCCCCCACCCTCCTAAAACCCTCATCTCAGTTCTCTCTCTCCCCTCTAGGCCTTTAACCTCCCTTCCCCTCTATGTCATTTATCTCCAAATCTCTAGTTCCCTTCATGTTTACCTCTCTATACCCTCCACCCTCCTTAAACCTCAATACCTATCTCTTCCCTCTAGACCTCTCAACTCCCTTCCCATATATGCCCTTTATCAGCAAGTCTGTTAGTCCCTTTGAATGTTTACCTCTATATTCCCCCCACCATCCTTAAACCCCCATATCACCCCTCCCTCCCCTCTAGGTTTCTCACCTCTCAAAATCTATCCTAGTAGTTAAATCTCCCTAGATTGGCCCATATTTATCTCCCTTCCCTCGTACTTTCATCTCTCTTTATGAACTAGATCTCATATTGTCTCTCTCCCCTTACCTCTTCCCGAGATCTTCATTCTTATAGATACATACTCTTCTTTGTCCCTCCCCTCTCTATCTCTCACAATTCCCTTATTCCCATATCCCTCGAGCTATCTCCCTCTCCATCCTTACACCCATCTAATTCCCTCTCTCACCTCTTTCTCTTAGTTTCTTCCTCACTCCCTCCTCTCTCTAGGTCTCTCCCACACTTTCTTCATGCTTACCTCTCCATCACCCCCAACCTTCCTTAAACCCCCATCTCATATCTCTCTCCCCTTTGTGCCTCTCACCTCCCTTCCCCTCTACATTTACTTTATCCCACTTCTCTCTCTCTCTCTCCTCTAAGCCTCTTAGTTCTCCCTTCCCCTCTCTATCCTTTATTCCCAAGTATCTCATTCCCTTCATGTTTACCTTTGTAACCCCCTCATCCTCCTTATGGCCTTTTACCTCCCTTTCCCTCTATGTCTTTTATACCCAAGTCTCTCATTCCCTTCATGTTTACCTCTCTATCCCCTCCACCCTCCTTAAACCTCATTACCTATCTCTCCCCTCTAGACCTCTCAACTCCCTTGGATCTTCTATGCCCTTTATCACCAAGTCTCTTAGTCCCTTCAAATTGTTACCTCTATATCCCCCCCACCATCCTTAAACCCCTCTCCCCTCTATGTCCTTTATACCCAAATCTATCAACCTCACTTTCTTACTCACACCCTTCCCTCTCTAGGTTTGTCCCTCACTTTCTTCCTCACTCTCTCCTCTCTCTAGGTATCTTCCTCGCTTTCTTCCTCATTACTTCCCCTCTCTAGGTATCTCCATTCCCTCCTTACCCCTATCTCTAACTCTCCCTCAATCCCCCATTATCTCTCTCTTTGTTCTTGTATCTCTCCTCTTCTTTCTCCCTCCTTCTATAAGTGTCACAACCGCTTTATTCCCCCCTTCCCTCCATATCTCACCCTCCATCCTTACCTCATATGGTTTAACATATCGAGTTATAGGGTCTATGGTTATTGTATAGGGTTGAGGATTTAGCATATTGGGTCATACGATCTAGGGTATTTGTTATATGTTTTAAATGGTGTAATTTTCCTGGTTGTGGCTAGCACCATATTTGGTGCTAGCCAAATAAGCTGCATTAAAAAATGGTTATATGGGACCCTTGACCCATGATCCAAGCCCACATTCTCTCATTTTGTTTTCTTTTTGCACATGATCAGATAAAAAAATTCTTTTTGCATGGTGTTGAAATTTTATACAAGGTTATTTTATACACTCCATCAGCTCTCTGCCACCTTTTGTTTCATTTGGCAATGTCGAAGAGGAAGAACATAATTTTTTTTAATCAAATTTAAATAATTGAGGTAATATTTTCTTGTTTTTAGAATTCAAATACTTATTAAGTGTTATTTTGTTTAAATGTTAGAATAAAAGTGTTTTGTCAAAATTGATTATAATCCTATTAGATTTACATTAGATTTAACAATGTATTTGAATGAAGTTGCATAAGAAAATTATTTGTTTAGTGGTTAAAACAAAATTTGCAATTTCATACATCCTTTTTAAGATCTTATATAATAATTTAAAAAAGGAATACATGAAATAATTTCAATTTTATATATCCATTTTAACATATGCATAATTAGGACAGTCATAGATGCATTAGGACTGCCCCTTATGCCTCTTCAAATCTCTTTATGAATTAACTTTATTCTCTTTTATTTGCATGTACATGTAGAAATTATCATCATGTTGAGGAAACGACCAAAAAATGTAACACCGGAAGAGCGTGAAGCTAAGAATGCAAAAAAAAAGATAAGGAATGAAGCAACTTCATGAAGCAAGGAAATTGAATACCATAGAAGAAGAGGTGCCAATTGAAGAGGAACATGAAATATCCATCCAATCTAAGAGAGAGATAGAACTGGCCACACAAAGGCAATGGATGTAAAACCTTCCTGCAATGAAACAATTGAATCTCGAAGTTGAGATAATGTCTACCATAATTCAAGTTGAAGGAATCCCATCTCTTACATCTCAAGTTGAAGGCACACCATCTCTTATTGGCACATTGTTGGCGTCTATAACATCTCATATTGAATGAACTCCCTCTATGACATTTGACGTTGCAAGTACTTCACGATTGACATCAAGTATTGGAGCTACACCATCTTGTACACCTCAATTTCAAGGTATGTCATCATTTTCATCTCTGGTTGAAGGTATGCCACCTGTAGCATAGGAAATTAGGAATCATCACAAGCATATATAAACATTAATCATTAGCTCAATCACAAATGCAAATTGCAATGAATCTATCCTAAGCACACTCAATAGAGACATGAAATCAAAACATTCAAAATTAAAGACATATGCAAACCAATAGCAGATTTGAATGCTTTTTCATGCGGCTCCATTGTCCTTCTTTCCTCTTCAAATAGTTTGGTTGTGGATCTCACCTACAAGTGCACACACATAATTGAAAGCAAGTAGACAAGATTATTGATCAAGAGTACTCGAAATGTAATTGATTAGAAATTCGATAATCTGATTAGGGGATTATTAGGGATTAGGGGTTTGATTGAAGAAATTCATCCAATTTATAGACAAATTGGAGAGATGAACAAATTAGCATGATAGTGATTCGAATGGAAATTCAAATCAAGAATAGCAAAATTATGACATGTCTATGACAAATTGCTATGCAAGGATTTATGACAATTTATGACAATTTATGACAAATTGCTATGCAAAGATTTATGACAAGAATTTGAAATAGAAATAGACATTTAGGAATTTAGGAGAATTTAGAAAATTAGGTTAGAAATGATGACTTGGAAATTAGGAAATTGATGAAAAATAGGTAAATTAATTAATAATTTCTCATTCATTAATTAATTTACAAAAATAGGAGGAATTAATTAGCCAATTAAATAAACATTTAATTGTGACAAGAAGACTTAGGATAAATAAATAAATTATTTAACCTAGAGGGAAAATGCCAAACAAGATTAAATGATTAAATCATAAAACCTTGGAATATGAATTAGCAATGCAAGGATGACAATTAGGTCTTGATGAAAGATAATTGATATCGATTCGATCATGATTTTGAATTGATAAATGACCAGTGTGATAAATGATTTGATTGAGATTGGTTGACAAAAATCAATGACAAATTGACCAAATTGACATGATTGAAAAGGACAAGGATCGATGACAAATCGATCGCAATATGACAAGATTGACAAGGACAAAGATCGACCAAAATCATGACTGAAGATTGTTGTCAACAAGACCAAATTTGAAAGCGAGACAGATGAAGAATGTAGAAGAAGGACTCAATGCTCACAAATGATAAAGACCAAATGCGTGACATAGGAGAAATGTTAATGCGACACAAAAAAACTAAAATGAGGCAATGCGCAAATGTTAAAGTATGACTCTACAAGCGTTGACCATTTTTAGGTGTCTACATTTTGCCCCTCTTTGAGACAATGTGATTTTAAGATTTGTTTCAAAGAAAAATAATGAAAATGCCCTGGACGCTGACAATGACATATGAAAATGCCCCAAACAATAACAATGACATATGCATGCCCCCTCGAGGAATTGGCCGGAAACATGCAGAAAAGAGGCCAATTGATCGATAAGAATGATAGAAAATGATAGGATCAAACGGACTACCAAGACTGACCGAAGAAATGTTAGTAAGCAGAAATTAGACAGAAGACAGGTAGAGATGAAGAAATACTTGCTTTCACCAATTCACAAAAGTAGGTGAGAACCTTTATTTGATATGGCAAAATGGATGCGTTGCTACATGGCAATGAAGGCCAGAGCGATAATGCAATCCCTTTCCGTAAGACAGACACATCGCAGACAAACAACAATCACAACCAAAAGAAAAGGACCATGAACCATCCTGGTCACTCTAAATCACTCAGTGACATCATCAAGCAACATAGGAACATGATTGAAGATAAATCAATAAAAAGATAAGATGCACAAATTCCAACAAATCAAACAAACATCTTGATCTTCATTGTCAAAATTTGAAAGCGTTGATAGGATGATCATGTTGTCTGGTTTCAGGGAATGCGGTACCCCATCTAAGACAGGACACAGTCTGGTTTCGAGTATACCACACCCTGTATAAGACCCATGATATTAGTGACAAAGACAAATAAATTTGCGGTTGATTGATATGACAAGTTTGATCAGTTTGAATGTTTGGTTTGATTGAAAGAGTTCATGTGTTAATGCATGATTTTAGTAAAGCGCAGTGTTGGATTGCGAGTCGTTGAATGTATACTTAGCAATCTGTCTATGGGGGATTATTTATTGCAAAATGCGTGTTTTTGGATTTTGATGTTTTTGAAATTTTTTTGTGTTCATTTTTTCAGGACCTTATGTGATTTTTTTGGATTATTTCAAGACGTTTTTGAATTTTTTTTTGGAGATTTTTTCAGGACATTGTTTGATTTTTTTTGGATTTTTTTAGGACATTTTTCAATTTTTTATGAGATTTTTTCAGGACATTTTTCAATTTTTTTATGATTTTTTTTAGGACATTTTTCAATTTTTTATGATTTTTTTTTCAGGACATTTTGAAATTTTTATGATCTTTTTTTTTCAGGACATTTTGAAATTTTTATGATCTTTTTTCAGGACATTTTTTAATTTTTTTTTATTTTTGCCCCCAGTGTCTAGCAAGGCGAGGAATATGACAAGTGAATAAATAGGCTTGCTGAAATGATGGTGGATAGAGGGAAGACAAAGGCCTTTTATTATGGAGACAATGCGGATGCAATTTTCAAGGGCTATTGTGTGATGGGACAAGAGACTGGATATGACAATGTAAAGCAGGAACATGGCATGATGGACATGTCAAGAGGTTTTTGAAAAATATGTTTAAATTTTGCGTCCTTATGTCAGATCAAGATCAAGGAATGAAACAAAGTGTATGGATAGTGATAAGATATGGATAGGATAAGCAAGACCAAGAATGGATAAGGGACATGGACTAAAGGTCAGGATTGGCTAAGGGATAGTGACAGAAAGTTGTAATAAGACAGGGAATATGGATGAAAAGTTATAATAAGCAAATGGATAAAGACCAAAAGCTATGATGGACTAAAAGCTGCAAACAAGATGCATGATGCTCATGAAGATCGTCAGCCTTGTCAAGATCAAAGGTGGAAAGAGAAACTAGACATGAGGGACAATAGGATATGAAGGGTAATGACAGGGGTTCGATAGGATAATGGAACAATGAAAGACAAAAGGATATGAAGGAGGAAACCTACCCCCAAGTGTGGTGTGCAAGAAGTTCATAAATTACGCATGACACCTGTTTGCCAGGTTTTCATCATGGTACTTGTCCAAGGCGCCTGTTTACCAGGTTTTCACTAGAGGGCGAATTATTTTTTCTTTACTTTTTTTCTTTTGTCTATTTTTTTTTTTTTTTTACTTTTTTTTTTTTTTTTTTTTTGACTTTTTCAATAGAAGATGGAC
Source organism: Cryptomeria japonica (assembly GCF_030272615.1). Taxonomy (NCBI): domain Eukaryota; kingdom Viridiplantae; phylum Streptophyta; class Pinopsida; order Cupressales; family Cupressaceae; genus Cryptomeria; species Cryptomeria japonica. The sequence continues at coordinate 125,228,820 of NC_081406.1, read as the reverse complement.
ACATGATAGGGGATGGAAGAAGGACTCAAGCGTCTTTTTGGTTGGATAGTAGCCTTGAAAAAAATGGACCATGACCTTGAAAAGTATGCTCAAAGACGTTGGTAGGATAAGGACATGGAAAATAAGATGAAACTAAGGCGAGGATTTATGCAAAGGATTTGATCAAAGGGATCAAAGGATGGAAAATATGAATTGGATAATGGATAGGGTATTGGAAGAATTGTGCTTCAGTGGATGGAAATGAAGGCAAGATCGACATTGGCACACACCTTGAGGGGTGATGGATTGATGGAGGAAGAGTGGGTTTCAGATTGTGAGATTTGGATGGAGGAAAGGATAGTGATTTTGGGACATAAGGACCCAAAATGGATGAATAAGGTGATGGAGGAATAGACTTGGAAGGTTTGGACGGAGGAATAGCAACTTTGGATGCCAAGTTGATTGTTTCTTTAGGCTTTTGTGCTTCAAGGAGCTACTTAGGGATCCACATGGTTTTTGATTTTTCATGCTTTTGTGGTTCCTTGGAGTGCATTGCTTGCACAAGGGATTTAGGAACCCATATATATTTTGACTTTGCTTTATTTTGCTCAATGGGCCTTTGTGGCCTTTTGGATATATTTTTTTCTTTATAAATCATATTGTTCTTTGTTTTGACATGTTGATTATATTGGACATGTTGATCCTTGAATACATGTGGATTGCTAGACTTATGGCGTTTATACTTGGCATCCAAATTGCTTGGAGGGGGAAAGGAATGCATGGATGGATATGAATGAAATGGAGTCATTTTGGATTGATGAAATTTACTCAAGGATGTGTGCCTTTGCTGACCTTGCATAGAGGACAAAGGGATATAAGGACCTAAGATGGATGGAAAGTATGATGGGGAAGGTGTATGTTTTGATTTTGATGGAGGGATACCAACGTCTTGAGGATGAGTTGTGTAGACATGACCCTTAAGATCTTCTTTGACATGAAGGGATTCTTTCTTATGGAGATCTACTCCTTTTCCTTTATGAATATCTTGACTTGTAGGAGACTCTTTTCTTTGGGAAGAAGACGCGAGTCCATTATGAGGTGGATATGATATGAGAGAAATAATGAGATCTTGAAGTGGATCAGATTTCACCAAAGTGGAAGAACCCATTGTGCATGTTGAGGGTTCATGAACATCTTGCACTGACATGTTAGAATCATGAGGGGGATTAGGATCATGAGGGGGACTAGGATTGTGTAGTGGACATTGTTCAATGATAGGCTCTTCAAGAGATGGAATGGGAGAAATAATGGGATCATCAAAAGAAATGTGATCTTGGAGTGTATATGGAGCATTAGGACAAGGAGATGGAGGAACAAGTGGATCTTGTGGAGGATCTAAAGGAATAATTTGATCTTGACAAGGAGGAAGATCATTGGAATCCTCTTTAAAGGTTCTTTGCTCTTGACTTTTAATGGGATCATCGGAAAGGATGGAAGGGATATCTTGAATGTCAATGGGATTTGAAAGGACATTTTTTTCATGAAATGGAAGGGGATCATTTGGGATTGGATGGACTGGGATATCTTGATCTTTCTTGGGGAATGGAGTGTCAATAATAATTTGGATAGGATGGACAAGAGTAGGGGAATCATCGTGAGTGTCTAGGAAGATGGGGTCCTGGTCAACAATTGGATGGGATGATAAGGTTTCAGGATCTTGATCTTGATCTGTTTTAGGACTCATTTCTTCGTGCTCTAAATTATCCTCTTGACATGGGGTTAGACTTTGGATATGCATGGGGGATTCTGACAAGGGATCAATGTTTTGGCATGAAGGAAATGCACTTTGAACATTTGCAATGGATTCTGGCAAGGAATCAATGCTTGAACATGAGGAAGAGGGACTTCGAATGGGATCCTCTAAAATAGGTAATGGCAATAAAGTGCATGGTGGCATTGGGTCTTGTATTTCTGAAACATGACAAGGATGTGCATCATGAACTGGATTATCTTGGCAATCAATTATGGATAGCCCTTGGCTAATTGCATCTTTGGGTGTATTGTTTGATGAGGACAATATGGAAGGTTCTTGTGAAACTTCTAAAGGTGTAGGGATGGATGCCACTGGAGAGTCAATTTGTTTATGGGGGGATGAGGCATTGCTAGACATAAGTGTATTATCTTGATCTTCCTCAAAGAACTCACTTGGTAATTTCCTTAAGAGCATTGCAATAAAGCCACCTTTCTTTCGAGGTTTTGACATAGTTGTATCTGGAATTTGAACTTGTTTTTGATTTGATGTCATGTTTTGATATTGGACTTGGTTCAATTGTTCTGACATGTTTGAAACTTGGGTTAGTGTGTGCTGCAACCTTTGTTTTTGAATGTTTGGTGATTGTGGTTGACATTGATATGTTGATTGAACTTGTTGATATTCCACCATTGGTTGAACTATTTGTGGACATTGTATAGTTGGTTGGACATATTGTTGAAATTGGACCATTGGTTGTATTGGTTGTATATGTTGAACAATTGGTTGAACCATTGGTTGTATTGGTTGAAAATCTGATTGATAGTAAACACCTTCTTGTTCTTGTTGTGGAGGCACATAATGTTGAAATTGATGTTGTCTCTTTTCTTGAAATTGTTTCATCATCTCTATTTGTGAGAGGAGAGCTGGTATGTCTAATCGTTCAAGAAGAGATCTTACATCAATTGGCTCAATATTTGGATTTCGACCTGGAAATTTTTGAAACATTTTGGACACTTGTGATCTATTCTTCGCAATGTTTTTCACTTTTTGTTCCAATATCTCATTTTCTTGAGCTAGTTTCTCCTCTAGTTTTTGTATTTGGACATTTACATCATCATGATAAGTTTGACCAATGTTGCTTTGTTGTTGGGTTGGATAGGATTGTGATTGCATTGTCGGTTGATATGTCAAACTTTGTTGCATCATTGGTGCTTGGAACCTTGTTTCAATAGACATGTCACTATGCAAATGCAATATTTTTGGAATTTTTCGAGGATAATATATGATATGCAACTAAATGCAAACTAAATAGATGAAAATGCAATCTATGGCAAGAATGCAATCTATGTTTTTGGTTGTTTTCGAAGATTTTGACAAACTTTTGAATGCAAATCTAAAAGAGAGACCCTTAGGAAATTGGAATGATGTCTAGACCTCAAAGGACAAAAGGACCAAGTAACAAAAGGACAAAATGACAATGTCTCCCCTATATGCTTTGATACTAAGCTAGGTTTGACAAAATGACATTGATGACAAAAGGACAAAAGGTTTGATAAGGTCTAGACTTCCTAACAATGACTTAGGGTTTATCAAAGATTTGGACTACTCAAGTATGACAAAACCTAGTTTGACACTATATGCAAAGGGACAATTACTATGCAAGTGACCCTAATATGATATGATAATGACCTAAGCTTGATAAAGAGACCTAGGGTATGCAAATGCAAATGTATGACAATCGTATTACTCTAATGCAAGAGGACACATGCAAAATGGATGACCCTTATTGATATGCAAAGGAGTATGACCTAGGTGAAACCTAACCTTGGTAGTTGACAATGACTTTGCAAAATGGACACCTAGGATGAACCTAGATCTAAGTGACATGTGGTGTTGAGACAAGATTTTGAAAAATGTTTGACAACCATGTTTGAAGATGTTTTGAACTTTGTTGGATGAAATGCTCTTATGTTTAACCTTGTTTTGAATCAATTTGCCTTGTTCTTGAAATGAGATACAATTCAACTTTTGACAAGAAAAGAATACAAGATATTTCAACTTAGACTCAAGACAATCATGCTCATTCCCACATTTCTTATGGTAGGCAAGGACATTAGGTACCTGAGAGGTAGACTCATTATGGGATTCAAGGAGAATACATAGATGCTTGACCCCACGGGCTCCCCTCCACGGCACTCACTTCTCAGGGAAGCCAAGCATCAGTCCCCATGGAAATCTCCCCATGGCAAACTTAGTATCTCTTCCAAGTATCCGAACTTGTCCTTCTCAAGCAACTAGAAGGGTTTTTGGCCTCTAAAAACAAGGTGTTTAGTAAGGATTTCTGTTAAGCGTTACTCCTTGATGTCACGCAAGCGTGATTGAGACATTAAGCCCACCAAGATACCAAACAAATGTAGTCGCACAAGCATGATTTAGACCTTGAGGCCCTACTTAGATGTTGATATGAGAAAGAGTTCAAGGGTCATCACTTCCCAAGTAACTACAATTCCCACGTAACACTTCCTTCAAAGCTTTCGCTCATCGGGTATTTTTTTATAGTGAGTTAGAATGCCAAGGAATTCTAGCTGTACTCACTTTGGGTCGTCCCCTTCTCATGATTATCACTTGCTTGCAAAAGAAAATGGTCGGGAAGGCAGGCCCTCTAAAGGTGACACACAATCAAAGACATGAGCGTGGTATTGAAGATCTGGATTTCTGATCACCCTAAAAAGGATGAGAGCATACTCTCCTAGTCCAATGTCAAGCTCAACAATCAAAGCAAACATAGACTCATTCCATCCTATTTAGAAATCATACTAGGTGCCTAAAATATTAATTGCAAACACAAAGTTTAGTTGTAATCCAAGGCAACCTGCAAAACCCCATTCAGAAGTTTGATATGCTTAGTCTTTGACTATCGAACCTGCACAAAATGTGTTAGTAGTTTCATTTATTGCCTTTGTCATGTGTATGCCAAGGTGCTGCATAGAGAATCAGTACCAAAAACCAGAATGCAAAAAAAAACAGAATGAAAACCACAAAAAAAAAAAAAAAAAAAAAAAATTTTTTTTACACAAGCGCAGAATGCATTTACACAGGCGCAAAATGCATAACACAGGCGCAAGTTGTCTTACACAGGCACAGAAGTCTCCAGAAAACCCTGCACGACCCTATTTTTGGGTTTTTGGCCTGCAAATCAACTCAAAAGCACTCAAAAACACAATAAAGGGGTTAGAAGGTTAGTGTTCACATCGGGTTCACCAATTAATGTAGCATAGGAAATTAGGAATCATCACAAGCATATATAAACATTAATCATTAGCTCAATCACAAATGAAAATTGCAATGAATCTATCCTAAGCACACTCAATAGAGACATGAAATCAAAACATTCAAAATTAAAGACATATGCAAACCAATAGCAGATTTGAATGCTTCTTCATGCGGCTCCATTGTCCTTCTTTCCTCTTCAAATAGTTTGGTTGTGGATCTCACCTACAAGTGCACACACATAATTGAAAGCAAGTAGACAAGATTATTGATCAAGAGTACTCGAAATGTAATTGATTAGAAATTCAATAATCTGATTAGGGGATTATTAGGAATTAGGGGTTTGATTGAAGAAATTCATCCAATTTATAGACAAATTGGAGAGATGAACAAATTAGCATGATAGTGATTCGAATGGAAATTCAAATCAAGAATAGCAAAATTATGACATGTCTATGACAAATTGCTATGCAAAGATTTATGACAATTTATGACAATTTATGACAAATTGCTATGCAAAGATTTATGACAAGAATTTGAAATAGAAATAGACATTTAGGAATTTAGGAGAATTTAGAAAATTAGGTTAGAAATGATGACTTGGAAATTAGGAAATTGATGAAAAATAGGTAAATTAATTAATAATTTCTCATTCATTAATTAATTTACAAAAATAGGAGGAATTAATTAGCCAATTAAATAAACATTTAATTGTGACAAGAAGACTTAGGATAAATAAATAAATTATTTAACCTAGAGGGAAAATGCCAAACAAGATTAAATGATTAAATCATAAAACCTTGGAATATGAATTAGCAATGCAAGGATGACAATTAGGCCTTGATGAAAGATAATTGATATCGATTCGATCATGATTTTGAATTGATAAATGACCAGTGTGATAAATGATTTGATTGAGATTGGTTGACAAAAATCAATGAAAAATTGACCAAATTGACATGATTGAAAAGGACAAGGATCGATGACAAATCGATCGCAATATGACAAGATTGACAAGGACAAAGATCGACCAAAATCATGACTGAAGATTGTTGTCGACAAGACCAAATTCGAAAGCGAGAGAGATGAAGAATGTAGAAGAAGGACTCAATGCTCGCAAATGATAAAGACAAAATGCGTGACATAGGAGAAATGTTAATGCGACACAAAAAAACTAAAATGAGGCAATGCGCAAATGTTAAAGTATGACTCTGCAAGCGTTGACCATTTTTAGGTGTCTACATTTGAGATAATGTCTACCATAATTCAAGTTGAAGGAACCCCATCTCTTACATCTCAAGTTGAAGGCACACCATCTCTTATTGGCACATTGTTGGCATCTATAACATCTCATATTGAATGAACTCCCTCTATGACATTTGACGTTGCAAGTACTTCACGATTGACATCAAGTATTGGAGCTACACCATCTTGTACACCTCAATTTCAAGGTATGTCATCATTTTCATCTCCGGTTGAAGGTATGCCACCTATCCCTAATGTTGTTGACATTCCTAATCTTGAGGTAACTCAAAGTTTTAGAAAACCTCCTAGAGTTTTGTATAGAAAGCCTATGTATTTGATTGATATTGATGCTAATGTTTTGAAACTAATGGTTGACAAGATTCCAAAGCGTACTTGTCAAAGACATGCTGACCGGATATGGAAAATATTTTTTGAGCCTTTAAATGAGATGGGAAGATGTCAACTATTTGTTGAAATGATGAGAAATCTGAAATTTAGGCCCATAATGATTATTCTTGGGCTAAAAACATCGATTGAATCAAGCGACAAATATATTGTGAAGAATCTGATGAATGCATATAATACTGTTGGTTCTAACTCATGCACAAAAGATAGTAATGGCACATGACGTGTCATTACATCAACAATTGTAAGCACTCAAACTAAGAAAGATCTCTTGATTAGAAAGACAAGTAAAGAATTGAAGATAAGTAGACAAACTCTAATGAGAGATATGGGAAGGCGACAAAGAGCGGAGGATCCATATAACAATGAGTTATGGGCATTTTCCAATAGATTACCACGGAAAGATAAAGCACTTGTTGAAGCCTTGAGATCCCTAATTGAATATTTTTGGAAGATTAACACAAGGGTCTCTCCAAATAAAAGAGATGTTGTAAGAAGGAAGATTGGTATTAAAATCCGTGATCCACATCCAAAACATTTTATGGATATGACTCAAACATAATTTTTTGCCAAGTTTCAACGTGTGTATCCTCAAATTAAAATTAGTCAAAGATTATTTGAAATGGTAAAGCCTTTTTATGTCAAAATAAATCACACATGAACAACTTGTTGTTGTAGAGTACATATCAAATTTTCTAACCATTGTGATGTTTATCAACACATATGTATAGATTTGCATACTAACAATGTTTTGCAGGAATGCAACATAAGTGGTCCACCAACATCTTCAAGGGAATTCATATCTAGCATCTTATGTGAAAGAGTAGATGGTCAACTATATTACAATAAGTGTTGCTTGGATGGCACATGTGTTCATTGTGGTGGATTGTGACATTTATAAATTTGTCAGCATATGGATATTGGACAAGAAATTGGTAATGAATTAGTGGAATTTGGAAAATATAAGACAATGGCCTACATGCTAAAAGATGGAAAAGAAGCAAAAAGGTGTGAATTGGTTAGTGAGAAGATTCCAGTGTATCAGTTTATGGGAATCAATCATGAGAATATAATGTATGAGTATGCAAGGCATAACTATCAAGCTCATTGGTTGGACTCACAATTTAAGTTATGCAAGGACACATTTACACTTCATACAATCATTTCAATTGTTGACTTTGCAGAGAACTACACACTACAACTATAGAACGAGGTGCAATCACAATATTTTAACTCCACACAAGTTTCTATATTTGTGCATATAGCATTCATTCATGCACATGATAGTATGGAAGAGGATATGAAGATATTCATGGAGTATCATTTTTACATTAGTGATGATCGCTCACACTCTACAGAGTTTGTGCAAGGTTGTTTTCAGATATTCTACGATGATTTGGCTAGCTGAGGCATATCATTCTGTCAACATATCATATGGTAAAATAATTGTGCATCATAATTTAAGAACTCTCAGATGTTTTATTAGTTGAGTAGGATGCATAAGTTGACTGCTATTCAGCATATGTAGAATTTTTCTCAGGCTGGGCATGGAAAAGGGGAGCATGATGGTGCAGGAGCATGTTTTAAAAGAGCTTTAGCACAAGAAGAGTTAAAGTACAAAGAGAATGAAAACTTGAAAGATGCAAAATCAATTGTTTAGTGGTGCAATGGTACAATTGGTCTAAGTAATCAAGGTAAGTCTTCAGTTCACAGATCTTTTTGGTTGGTAGATGATACTAACATTGCAAAATTTGAAGATTGTTGTAAATTGATAGGATCGAGTGACCTACACTCTTTCAAAAGCTCTAATGCTAGTTCATGGACTATCCATATGCGATGGATGGCATGTTATTATTCTTCATGTAGAGATGGTGCCTATAATGAGTGTGAGTCAAAGGAGTGGGTGGACAAATGGTGTATCAACCTTCGAGTGCACTACAACTCACATAGATGGAAGCATAAATTTAATTTGACCATGTGTCAGATTTAGTACAACCAGGCGAATTATCCACATGCAAATTTTTGTACTTTAATATTTTACCTTAGTTGTTTTCTAAATTCTTCTCACTTTATCATTGTAGAGCATGTTTATGTAGTTATTGCAATTGAAGACAATGAAGAAGGAACATATTATTACTTGTGTCATTGTGTGGATGCAAAAAAGAAATTTGATGGCCCTGTGGTAGATGGAGAAAATATTGAGTACCCCACAGGATCAGTAGTTGTTACTGCTACATGGCTTAGAAGGTACCCGGTGAAGAAGTCTAACTTGTGGTTGTTCGAGGACTTGGAGACACATAGGAAGATTCTTCATTATTCTAACCTTGTTGTAGCTTCAAATGTTCATTTGATCAGATATGGGGTAGACCACTAAAAAAGAACCTATGGAAGGTTCGTGAGTCTGACCATGAGGCCATACTAGACACAATAAAGAGTAGAGAAAATCCAGATGATTCATTGGATTAAATGTAAATGCAAAAAATTGTAATATCAATCATATTTGGATATATGTACATGACTTGTATTTTTTGACAACTCAAGGCATTGTAATATAAAAATTTGTGTTCTTATCTTATTTTGTGTTATTTTATGTAAATAATGTCATTTTGGACCATTAGAGATCACATGAGATCATTTTGTGAAGTTTTAGGCTAATATGGTAAAAGATGTAAAAATTGCTCATTCGTTGTCAATCACTCAAAGTGTGAAAAATTGTCAAAATTCGGTATTGTTTTTCTCGATGTTAGTGACATGTAAGAACAATTCATCTAATCCTATGGTTTCATGAGATGGCACTCTAAAAAATACTCTCTCGGTTTAGGTATACTCGGATTCAATTACTCGTGGTGACACTTTCTCGATTGTGACAAAAAGCATCACATGAGCTCAATGAAAAGTTGCACAATGCCCCATTTTTCAATCTGCTCATTGCGGCACCGAACTGCCAGTGTTTACACGTTCAGATGGCCAATTTTATGCTAGGAATTCCTTCGTTCCTCTATCAAACTGACCTGATCGATGCAGGCCACACCCTAGCAGCAAAATCCCTAAAGTGCTCAAACTGTGAAAAATTGTCAAAATTCGGCATCATGTTTCTTGACCTTGGTGACAAATAAGAATGAGTCATCTAATCCTATGAGGTTGTGTTACGACACTCTAAAAAATCCTCTCTCAATTTAGGTAGACTCTGATCTAATTGCTCATGGCGACACTTTCTCGGTTGCAACAAAAAGCATCAAATGAGTTCAATGAAAAGTTGTAAAATGCCCCATCTTTAAATCCACTCATGGAGGCACCAAACCGCCAGTGTGTACATGTCCAGGTGGCTAGTTTTATGCTAGGAATTTCTTTATTTCTATATCAAACTCACCCGATCGATGCGGGCCACACCCTAGCAGCGAAATCCCTAAAGTGCTCAAGTTGCTCAAAGTTGTCAATATTCATCATCACATTTCTTAGCGCCCATAAATCATAAGAATGAGTCATCTAATCCTACAGGGTTGTGTTATGGCACTCTAAAAAAGCCTCTCTCAGTTTAGGTAGACTCGGATCCAATTGCTCGTGGTGACACTTTCTCGGTTGTGACAAAAAGCGTCAGATGAGTTCAATGAAAAGTTGCACAATGCCCCATCTTTCAATTCGCTCATCCTGGCACCAAACCATCATCTCGTACATGTCAAGGTGGCTGGTTTTACACTATGAATGCCTTTGTTTTTCTCTCCAACTCGTCCGATCGATGCATGTCACACCCTTGCAGCGAAATCGCTGAAGTGCTCCAGTTGCTCAAAGTTGTCAATATTCAGCATCACATTTCTTGACGCCCATTAATCATAAGAACGATTCATTTGATCCTATGGGGTCATGTTATGGCACTCTAAAAAATCCTCTCTCATTTTAGGTAGACTCGGATCCAATTTCTCGTGGTAACACTTTCTTGGTTGCGATAAAAAGCGTTAGATGAGTTCAATGAAAAGTTGCACAATGCCCCATCTTTCAATCCACTTGTCGCAGCACCGAACTGTCAACTCATACACATCAAGGAGTCTAGGTTTACACTAGGAATACCTTTATTTTTCTCTCCAACTTATCTGATCGATGCGGGCCACACCCTAGCAGCAAAATCATTTAAGTGTTCAAGTTGCTCAAAGTTGTCAATATTCAGCATCATGTTTCTCGGTGCTTGTTAATCATAAGAACAAGCTCTCTAATCCTATGGGGCTATATTATGGCACTCTAAAAAAGCCTCTCTCATTTTAGGTAGACTCGGATCCAATTACTCATGGCGACACTTTCTTGATTGTGATAAAAAGCATCACATGAGTTCAATGAAAAGTTGCACAATGCCCCATCTTTCAATATGCTCGTTGCAGCACCAAACCGTTAGCTTGTATGTGTTGGGGTGGTCAGTTTTACACTAGGAATGCCTTTTTTTTTCTCCAACTTGTCTGATCGATGCGGGCCACACCCTAGCAACGAAATTGCTTAAGTGCTCAAGTTGCTCAAAGTTGTTAATATTCAGCATCACATTTCTCAGCACCCGTTAATCATAAGAACAAGTCATCTAATCCTATAGGGTTTTGTTATGGCACCATAAAAAATCCTCTTTCAGTTTTGGTAGACTCGGATCTAATTGCTCATGGCAACACTTTCTCGGTTGCGACAAAAAGCGTCAGATGAGTTCAATGAAAAGTTGCATAATGCCCAATCTTTCAATCTACTCGTCGTGGCACCGAATATCTCATACACTTTGGGGTGTCCAAGTTTACACTAGGAATGCCTTCTTTTTGCTCTTCAACTCATCTGATTGATGCGGGCCACACCCTAGCAGCAAAATCGCTTAAGTGCTCAAGTTGCTCAAAGTTGTCAATATTTGGTATCACGTTTCTCGGCACCCGTTAATCATAAGAATGATTCATTTGATCCCACAGGGTCGGGTTATGGCACTCTAAAAAATCCTCTCTCGGTTTAGGTAGAATCGGATCCAATTGCTTGTGGCGACACTTTCTCAGTTGAGATAAAAAGTGTCAGATGAGTTCAATGAAAAGTTGCACAATGCCCCATCTTTCAATCCACTCTTCACGACACTGAACCGTCAGCTCGTATGCGTTGGGGTGGCCAGGTTTACACAAGGAATGCCTTCATTTTTATCTCCAACTCATCTCATCGATGCGGGCCACACCTTAGTAGCGAAATCGCTTAAGTGCTCAAGTTTCTCAAAGTTGTCAATATTCGGAATCATGTTTCTCTATGCCCGTTAATCATAAGAACAAGTCGCCTGATCCTATGGGGTTGTGTTATGGAATTATAAAAAATCCTCTCTCGGTTTAGGTAGACTTGGATCTAATTGTCATGGCGACACTTTCTCTATTGTGACAAAAAGCATCAGATGAGTTCAATGAAAAGTTGCATCATGCCCCATCTTTTAGTCCACTCATCACGGCACCGGACCGTCATCTCATACACGTCTAGGTGGTTGGGTTTACCCTATGAATGCCTTTATTTTTCTCTCCAACTCGTCCGATCATTGTAGGCCACACTCTAGCAGCGAAATCACTTAAGTGCTCAAGTTGCTCAAAGTTGTCAATATTGAGCATCACATTTCTCGGTGCCCGTTAATCATAAGAATGAGTCATCTTATCCTACAAGGTCATTTTATGACACTCTACACAAGCCTCTCTCTATTTCGGAAGACTCAGATCCAATTGCTTGTGGTGACACTTTCTTGGTTGCGACAAAAAGCATCAGATGAGTTCATTGAAAAGTTGCACAATGCCCTAACTTTCAATCCTCTCATCGTGGCACCAAACCATCAACTCGTTCACGTCTGAGTCGTCGGGTTTATGCTAGGAATGCATTTTTTTTTCTCTCCAACTCATCTGATCGATGCAGGCCACACCCTACCAGTCATCCCATTTAAGTGCTCAAATCGCGAAAAGTTGTCAAACTTCAGCGACACGTTTCTCGACGCCCGTGAGACATATGAATGAGTCATCTGATCCTATGGGGTTGTGCTATGACACTCTATTAGGCTATGCATTAGATTGATAGACCTAAATACTCTTAAGTATTATTAATTGTTAGGAGTCATTTAAAGTAGCTCTATTAGGGTATGCATTAGATGAATAGAAGTGTATGGGCTATGCAATCTTTTTAGAATGGGTATTGGTACAATGGTGTCTAACATTGTTTAATTTTGGTTTTTTCCATGTTTCCCTTATATAGTCTTATTTCGACTATAACTATTGAATTTGTGTTGATCCCTATAAGCTTGTGTCTTGGATTACAAACACATATTTAGGTTCAAAGCTTAATTAACAATAAAATTTGTGCAATTATTCATTTAATCATTTGTACTGCAATTATGGATAACCATGATAAATGATTTGCACTAACCAAAATGATACAAATGCATACAACATTGTATATTGTTAAAAGTATCAAATATATCCAATACAGACAAATAGGCTTGCCAAAAGCCATATGGACATAGAATGTCATGCATTCATAAAACAAAACATATGTTCAAAATTGCTTTAAAGGTGTACAACATGATATCCAATAAAGTCAAATAGGAGCTTGCCAAAAGCCATATGGACATAGAATGTCACATATTCGTAATACAAAACATATGTTCAAAATTGCCATATAGGCATACAACATTGTATCCAATAAAGTCAAATAGGAGCTTGCCAAAATCCATATGGACATAGAATGTCACATATTCGTAATACAAAACATATGTTCAAAATTTCCATATAGGTGCATACAACATAGGACTCTATTCTATTCATTTCCCTCTAAGGGAAGGAAAACAATCACAAGATAGCTTTGCCTATTGAGGGGATGGAGATGTATATGATGCAGGTGTCTTTTGAGTACGCCCACTCGACCTCCTTTCCAGACTTTTTTCTAATACAATGAAAATAATGATGTTAGCATATACAAAAAAATGAATTTTAGAATGACATATAATAGAATAGTCACTTACTGCATACAAATAATCATGATGTTCATCCACAACAGGTGCACGTTCATGATTTGGAGTGACAAGCCCCTGCTGTAAGCATCACAATATAAATTAAACTAAATACAAGTGTCGTTAAAATTTTCAATAACATATTAATAAGATAAGAAATGTAATGCTAAATTTACTAGATTTACAAATATGTCTCATACTTCTGTCAAAGTAGTTGAACTTGCTATTGCTGCAGCAACACCGCGCTCCATTGACACGTGAACAACAGGAGGAGTCTCTGATGTCAACATCTGAAAATTAAACAAAGTATATTGATTAATCACCCAAACTATCTATATTATTTAATAACAACATTAAAGATAAATTGCTTAATTGGGTGAAAGATTGTCAATGAAATACACTGTGAGGTGTTGATGTTGAAGCTCTAGCATCAAACTATTTGACATACAAAATGAGTAATTAGAAAATCATTCACATAAGGTTCAACTATCTACATATAATAATTATATTTCTTCACTCGTTGTATACCTGTGGAGTCGACGAAGTCGTGAAAAAGGGTGTTGCGGGAATGTTGCTAGTATTGTGAACACTTTGACCCTGATTTTTTATCATAATAATTTACTAATTTAGATATATTCTTAAATTTCCATATAAGATTTAATAAAAAGAATGAAATGAACTTTTAATGAAATTCACTTGGGTATCAATGCCAAATGTTTCATTCAGCAAGGATTCTATCATGACAATGTTCTTTGTAGCAAACTTCGCTTGTGCACGTGCATTCTCAGATCTATTAGGATTATATGTGCAAAGAGAACCACAAGATTGACAAAATGAGCTGGAACTCGATGCCTAGAAGAATCACCATCATCACTCGCATCACCCTCTACTAGAGGCCTAGCATACTATATAAGGGTCTGAGTGAGTGAGCTAATGGATTCTAGAGTTTCGACCTTAATACTCTCCTTCACAATGGAAGGAATAATAACATGCTCCACCATAGGTCTAGCCAAGGGTATTGGTGGGATATTTGGGTCACATTGTGCACCCTCTCTATCATGTGAGGAACCCCACCTCTACCTTGGAAATCTAGAAAATCAAAATAGTTTGGGATCCCATTAAGGACAAACTCACAGTACAGTTTTCTCAAAGGTTTTGGGGTACCTCATGATTATTGCATGGGGGATGATCAAACAACATCCACCACCTATCCCAAAAATTATTCTTAATCCCTTCATGATGACACCAATGAATAGGGAATCTCCTACATCCAGGGTGTGAAGGTTGATTCATTCAGGGGTCCGTAAAAAGAGCGCACAAGTCAAATTTATTAATTCACTTTTTCTTCACTGCCACATATGATAATTTGTCAGCATAAAATTGCTTTTGTTCTTCCTTTGTACTAGACCAAAAATTTATTTGCCCACTCACAGATTGTATGTGAGATACAATAGATTGCAAAGAACTCGCAAGGTTTGTTCTATTGGAGTTTGTTCCAGTGGGATCTTTTAGCCTTGTGATTAAACCTTCAAGCTCTTTTTGGCTATTTTCTATTTGACCTAATGGGTTTTCTTGTGTACCTATGGGATGTCTAGGGATTGTAGGAGGTTCTTGATGTGCTTCTTCTTCAACATGGTCTTAATGAGGAGGTGATTGAGGATTTTCAACATTTTCTTGTCTAATCTCATTTCCTGATAATGAAAATAAATTTAAATCAAGAAACCTAGTTTAATATTCAAATTAATAAAAAAATGATAATAAGAAAACAAAAATACATACCTCTTTGAGCTCTTCGATGGCGTGGCATAATTTTGATGAGAGATGGAAAAATTAGTGCCCAATATCAAGCTTCTACAAAGGGAGAGCGTAAGAAAATGACACCCCAAATCTCCAAAACGTGGGTTTGGGAGTGCAGAATGTATCCAAAATGTGGACTTATGTTTTTTTATGGTTTGAAAAGGTCATATGGTGCGCGCCTTATAGGGTGCGTGCCTTATGACAATTTTTTTTTTTTTGAAGTGTGGCACCTTTTTGGTACCACAACTTTGTGCATACACCCTAGCAAAACAATATTAAAAAATGGGAATGAACAGGCATTCAGACACACTACCTAGAGCTCACTGCTCAATTATAATAACCCAGAAGGCTACAACCCTCAAGGAAGTCTCACTGACTTACAAGATAGTTATAGTGATGAATTAAAATGAATGAACTCTGAAATAGTATCTACAATTCTTGGATGAGTTCCATTTGAGTACTAAATATACTGACTGACTCCCTTCTGCTAATATGCTCTGTTATGCCATGTTTTTTGTCTCAGTCAGCTATCAGATCAACAATACACACATGAAACTACCCCAAAACATATTCTTTATCACCTCTCACTCGCATCCAATCTCATCATTCACCAAAAAGATCATCCACACCAAACTTATATACCGACAACCTCAAAATAGGTCATACATCATGTCAGCCTGCAAGTGTAACATGTAATCACATGTCGGCTTGACTAGATCACTAGAGGTAAATGCAGATCACAAAATAATGTGTCTACATCAGATCAATCATCCCAAACATGATTCAATGCACCACAATCACCGATAAGCTTCCAGACCCAAAACTGCTCTATTCTTCCTAAAATACCAGTTAATCAGGTATCGGTTAACACTCACTTCCAAATAAGAAGAATTATGACCACCAGATTGAATCTCCATGAAGAGTTTCCATCAATGACAACCCTAAACCAATATTCAGCCACCGAAAACCACTGGATGAGTGTCAATTGCCAACACTCTTGTCTCTATGTTGGGGGAAAAGAATGATTTTCAACATCTCTCCTTCTTAAGATTAAACTTTCCCTTGGTGAAGTAGTATCTTCTATAAGGATCTCTTATTTATTGTGGAGGTGTATATCCTGACTGAGGATCATCTCCCTTTTATTGGAACAACTATCCTTGATGAGTATCTTATCCTTGTCTTATAAGTACATATCCTCAATTAGGAACTCTTCCTTAGTATTTAAAATCTATAATCAGTCATCAAATCCTTTCAATTTATTGAGTTATATCTATGAGCCCTTATATATTGTGGATGTGCATATCTCTATTGGGACCTCATCCCTCTTGTAAGGAAATAAATCCTTGATGACGATCAAATTTTTTTTTTATAAGAGTGTCCTCCTTTTCTATCTCTCTTTGGAGGTAGTGTTATCCTTGTTAGGATAACTAGTGAACAACTGAGAGGGGGGGGTGGGGGGGGGTGAATCAGTTGTCAACAGATTATGAAACTTTAAGCACACAAAACCTTTTATCGGAATAATAGATAAATTAATTAAGCATAAATATAAATCATAAACCAAATACCATCCATCCAAAACATATAATACCAAGATTTGTACGTGAAAAACCCAATAAAGGGAAAAATCATGGTGGGAAGCCTACCCACAGTCAGATGATACTTTTGTAGTAAGTATCTAATTACAATAAGGGGCATGCACATGCAGGAAGTCCAATAGCCTAAAGCACACTACTCATCACAAAGGAGCCTCATTGACTATAGAAATCTTTAGACTACAATCCGAAAATAAGAATGAACTGCAAGAATAGCATCTCCTATACCTGAGTATAGTTATGGTTATGCTCAATGTCAGAGGTCCTAAACCTCTTACTTAAACCCAATTCGATCACCTTTGATCGGCCAAAACCTCTGCATATGATTACAACTTTATTCGCACACAGATAATCCCATAACCCATGATTGATGATCTACAAAGAGATCTTACATCATATTTATACCAACCCCAGACCTAAACAATTAGGTCGGCCACCTAAAAGATAATACAATATATCTATTACATAAACTCACAAACCAATGATAACACAAGTCGGCCTAAAACTGAAACAACATTAAACAAACAATAAATCCAACCGGTAACGCATAGGGATCATCCATCAACACATTATATAAATCGGTCCATAACCTAATAGAATAGCACCAGACTTAAAATAGGTCACCATAAGCCAAATGCAACACCACTGATCAACTAGAACACGAACATGATAACCATCAGCATCCTCAAAACCTTCTAGAAGCCACACCAACACCACTTATTGAATTCATCAAAAGATCTTCAACAAATCTCTACCGATAAAACCCTTACTGATAACCAAAAGGCTTACTAGAACATATGATAGCTTTCGGATCACCAAATCCTGAACTAACTGAATATGACGTGCACATGAATGATCTAACCAAACCAATTCCACCAAACTGAATATACCAGAGAATACCAGAGATAGTCTCTAGATTAACATCACAATCCAACCACTCTACCAGAATCTGGTAGACAACCAAACAAGATAGTGTTGACATTAATGACAAAAATCAATGCAACACATAATCAATTCCTCCAAATTTCCAACAATCCTTCCCCTTGTTTCCATGCTTGAGGGGAATTGATCTTTTCTATTCTTTCTAAGGATCCACTTTTCCTTTGTTGAGTGGTGTTTTCTTATGATACAATGCTATTCCTTGTGTGAAGTTTTTTTTTTCTCAAACATTCTCTCTTATGCAAGAGGTGTGTATCCTTGTGTACAACCTCTTCTTCACTTGGAAATGTATATCTATTATAAGAAAAAACCCTCACTTTGGGTTAAAAGTGTAATCCTTTGTGAAGAATCCATTTTCCCTAGCAATAGGGGGAAGGTAAGAATTCTTGTTCTCCTTATTTTGATCAATGATGTTATTTTTGTTCATAAATGTCGTCTTGGAAGTAGAATTCTTTTGAGAAAAGATCTCTTCCTCTTCCTCCTCCTAAGTATTCCCTTTACACTTGCTGCAAGATCTCTTTTACAACTATCTTTTCTTTTCTTATAAGAGTAATGTCTCTTTAGCGTGGATTTATGAATATTTTTTTCTAAAAGGATATCTCCTTGGTGTTGAAGGTGTGTATCCTTGTTTCTAGCTTTCTTAAGGCATCAACATAGGACTATGTTGACATCTTAAGGGGGAGGGAATTGCATATGGCCCTCTTTGTATTATTTTTTCGGTACTATATTTTGCATGTCCTATATGGGGTGTTCAAAATTGAAACCAAACAAAACAATGTCTTATACAAGATGCTTCAAGATAAAAACTAGACATGGAATTTTTATGTCTTATATGGGGTATACATTCTCGAAACCAGACAAAACAAATTCTTATATGAGATGTTCCAAAAACTAGACATTTTTGTTTTTATATCATGTCTTAATGGAAGTGATAGATGATCTACCAGATGAA
Source organism: Cryptomeria japonica (assembly GCF_030272615.1). Classification (NCBI taxonomy): domain Eukaryota; kingdom Viridiplantae; phylum Streptophyta; class Pinopsida; order Cupressales; family Cupressaceae; genus Cryptomeria; species Cryptomeria japonica. The sequence goes on along the minus strand of NC_081406.1, from coordinate 125,209,912 downwards.
TTGTTCAAAAGACTAGAAGCAAGAAGACAAGCTATTGTAGAGCTTGATAAGAAAATCAAAATTGAAAAGTTACTTGTTGTTTACCCAGTAAACTCACCTAAGGAGATAGATGACTTAATTGCAGAAGCCAACTGGTCAGTATTATCGACTGCATGCCGACATATTGCATTAATGGTTGGAAGAGTGAATGAAGTAACAGAGGAAATAGAAAATGCATGGGACATATTCCTTGTTGAGAAAGAAAAATAGGAAGAGTATAGGAACCCCAAACCAATAAAGGTATACCAAAAGGAAAGGGACAAAGGAAAAGGAAAGGTTGGTGGACCTCTGAGCATCAAAGTAAAAGATAACTTATCCCCACCACCTCAAATTACATCACCAGTAACAACTACTGAAGATCAACCGGCAGATGAGAGTATGGACATAGAGGATACAAATCCTAATCCTGAGGTACTATACATAGTTGATGTTGATACACAAAAATTCAGCATTGTGATAGACAAAGATACAACCGGCAAGACAGATATGGCTAGTGAGCCACTAGCAACTGACAGCATTGACAATACTGAAAGAAAAGTTGAAGTTGATAACATAGAGCAACAGATAGAGACTTAGACTGAGACTGAAATAGAGCAACAAATAGAGAGACAAGCAGAGCAACAAGCTCTAGAATAGGAATAGGTTCACATGGAAACAGTACCAGCGGCAACAGGAGAAGATCAAAAACCATTGCTTAAAGAAATGGAAACACAGACTGACCTACTAGAGGTCACTGCAAACTTGGTTACTTCCTCCACCAGTGGAATTCAGAATGTTGGTTCCTCCTCAACAGGTTACAAATCAACAAATGTAACTAAAGTACTTTTTGACTCCATCAAAAAGATAATAGATTGTAGTTCACAGGCTTATAAAGCTATAGATGACACAATCCCAATTTTGAAGATGATAGCTCCTAACTGTAACATAGACAATAAGGATTCTTTAAGACAACTTGATACTTTGTGTAAATACATCATTGAGAACACTTTGACTATTGAGCAAATAAAGGAAGAAGCATTGAAGGATAAGTTAGAAATTGAAAAGCAAAAATTCTTTGAAGATCAGATAAAGAAGTGTACTAGGGAATTTGACACACTTCTACCAGAACTATGTAACTTACTGAAAGAAATTTAAAACTCTGTACAAAGATACTTGCAAGACAAACTTTTTGACAGTAGACGTAGATAAGAAAATGAGCAATGTACAAGAAGAAATCAATAAACTTGCTGACAATTTTGTTAACTCACCTGATACATTATCAGTTTTTGAACAAAGGATAACAAGTTTTGAGGAAGAGTTACTTAAGTTAGAAAGAGAAAATGAGAGAATAATAAATAAGGCAAAGCATTTGAGACTAAGACTGAGTCCAAGATTGGACTATCTAGCATCATTACGGAAGGAAATATCTGAGGCACTAGTATAGGGACAGAGAACACTGGCAGAGCATATGCAACACCTCACCGGTACAATTCAAAGAATAGAGACAACAATAAGGGACAGCAAGAAGTTTATGGAAAGTATAAACTTGATTTTGGCAAATCTTTTTCAAATTGTAACCACCCACTTACAAGGTTAAGTGAGAATACAACTCTACTAACATCTTAACAACCTTTGTCATTGATGCCAAAGGGGGAGTAGTAGTATGAGAAAATAACCGGCAGAAGACTTATCTACTCAGGGGGAGTTCTTATATTTTTTGTAACATATTTTTGGAAATATTTTTGGATTACAAATTTTGGATACACTTTTGAATTTTCTCATGAGTGTTGCCATCAATGCCAAAGGGGGAGATTGTTGGCATATGCACACTCCAATGAGACATTGTAGGTGATTGAAGGTTTTGTCATTGATGGCAACCTTACAATCCTATGGCACCAGCAAGGCATTACACCAGCACTAGCAAGATCAGACTCTACACCGGCACTCAGACCACCAGCACCGGTAGAGAAAGGAAGCATACCGGCACAGAGGCCGACAGGATTTTTTTATATTATATTTTGTTTATTATTGTAAAATCTTTGTAAGCCGACTTGGCATCATTGTAAAATGACTCTTATATAAGAGAGATCATTATAGAACATTTGTAAGTAAGGAAGAAGATTGTATTTTAGGCGAAATAAGGCAGACCTATTATGCGAATTATAGATTAAGGGTTTATGTAAGAAGAAGAGCAGAAACTGGTACTGGATCTAGCATTATAGATGCTATTTTGAAGCAGTAAAAAATAATGGATTTGTACAATCCATCATTGTAAGTCAGTGAGACTTCCCATTGAGCAATGAGCTCTAGGCAATTGGCCTTCCTGCATGTGCAGGCCCCTCTTATAGCAGTAATATTCTCTTATTGGCCAGTAAGTCAAATTTGTGGTTCACAAATCCCATCGAGGTTTTTCCCACACCGGGTTTCCTCGTTAAATCTGTGGGAATCCTAACAGTTGCATGCTCAAAACCAAACAAAACAAAGTCTTATACAAGATGCTCAATTCTTGAAAATAGACAATGACATATGTAGTAGGGTGAGTGGAACTAGCAAAACACAGCTAGACTATTCCGACTCTCCTCTCCAACATGGATCATCTAGCATAACATAACTTGCTATCCCATGGAATCCCACAAGGGCTTCACTTAGTTAACTTGGGTTATATCACCTACATTCATGGCATGCTAAATAATCCCCTTATTTTCAAAAAATATTGCCCTAAAATCCTTTTTTTCCACCCCCTCCCAATACACATCTTGAATTAAAAGCCCCCCTATTTGCAATATTGTATTTTTCATAGCCCGCATTAAAAACCCCCCTATTTTCACTGATTTGCAATATATTGTACCCTCATTTTTGGGATATTAAACCCCCCAATATGAGCACACGTGATATGATATTGCCTATTTAGTGAAGCCCGCTGTGTGGAATCCATCACTAATACATTTGGGGTCAAATTCCGACGGAGGTTTCCAATGGACAAGGAGAATTGTGTGAAAATTTGATTTTTTTTTTTAAAATGCCCGTGTTCATCGGAATTCTGACGACATCGGGCATTTTATTAAAAAAAAACACACACACAACACATTTTCATTTTGAAAGCAATTCAAAGCAAGCGATGACCGTCTTGCCTCCCTGCGCCCCCCCCCGCCAAAGCAATCTCTACATAAGCAAGGTAAGGGCAACTAATTTTTTTCCACAATCATATTGAGACTAGTTTTTTTTTGTGAATTAATCCATTTTGCAAATTAATCACATGCCATGTGTATGCTACCCCATTTTGTGATTTTTGTTATTGGAGCATTTGCAACTAATTTCTAACAAAAAACCCCCTTCGATTATGCTTTGATGGATGTCCATACCTTGTTCCAAAGCTCCTATTTTGGCACACACAGGGAGGATGTTGGCAAATGTTGTAGAGAAACTTTATTAACAAAATACAACAGTTATGGATCATGAAACCCTTGACCCAATAGACACTACACATGCAAAGCTCGAAATGAGTTAATAAAATGTTTTTGAACCAAATTCTTAACAATATTTAGACACGACAGTAATGAGGATTTTTACAAAAACAACCCTTAATCATACAATAAATATACATACCAGTTTGTATATTTATCAGACACAGGATACCAGTTACATAGTTGAAAATATAACAATCAATGGGAAACAGGGTAACAAACTTTTACTTTTCAAACCTTGAAACCAAATAAGAATAATGAAAAGATACACATAAATATCCATTGTAACTGAAACCAATGCCTTTCATTCACTATTCAATGAGTCATCGACTTCCTTACCAAACTATCATGGAATGTCCAAATTTCTTCCTCATCCAAGAAGCAAGAACCCTAACTATCGTGTGTGTCATAGTCAGAGCTCAAGATATTGTAAATGAATTTTGATTTCGAGATATTGTAAATGAATTTCGATGGGATCATAATGTTTAGCTTACCTTCCAACAATGGTTGCTTCAAATGATATACCTCCACCAAAGGGGAGAATGAGCTCCAACGTTTCAAATTGACAGTAGCAATAGGAAAGGAAAGGGAGCAAGAATGAATAGTCAACCCAAAAAAGAGATTTTTAGGAAATGGATACCATTGATGACATAGATATATTGGCAATGAAGCTCTCCACACCATTAGGATAGTTTTACAAAGATGAGGGTGGAAAACAACCAACCAAGGAAAAAAGAAATCCATCACACTAAAATCATAGACTATACCCCATCTTGAAATGTGTGACTATTTAGTAATCCTAGAAAAATTGTGAAGGGGGTAAGTCTTGATAATAGCATTTGGTAGAGGTGGTGAAAGAGCTCTAGAATATTTGAATGAGCACAATTGGGGATTCGAAACTGGATCAAGAAAAACTATTATGTCTTCAATAGAAAATTCACATGCATTTGAGAAATGCCTAGAAATTTTATGTCTAGATGATACCTCCTCTCATTTGTTTATCACAATATGTTGAGACCACAAACCATGTATACATTGGATCTTCAAAGTGGAAGGGACAAATTTGGTAACATCAAATAATATGGATAACTTAACTTAACTGAGAATGTTGCATTGTCAACAATAAAAATCCCGACCTGGTTTATAGATGCAATTTTGTGGTTGAAATTTGGGTCTCAGGGCCGACATTGAGATAAACATGACTGTATTTCATGAGGATTTGAACTCAAAGCATTGGCACTATCACTTATGGCTATATTATCTTTTTAAGACACTTTCATAGTGCACTTCACATGTCCTAATAATGGACTATCATGAGATTATTAAGAATGGAAATACTCCAAACATTCATGCCCTCTATGTTGTCATTGTGGTTTTCAATCATTGCGACTACATGCTTTTCAAGGACCAAGTAGCGCTTTTTTTTCATTGTTCTACTGTGCTTCTCAAGCTGCACCAACATAGTTTTATTTAATGGCTTTGTTTTGATAGTGATTTCTCCATGGCTTCCACTATCTTTTTCTTGGCACATTCAATGCATTGTCATCTATCACTACTATTTATTGTCCTTTTTACCTTTATTGAGGTTGTTCTCATACATGTCATTCACTTTGTCTATGAGTATATCTCAACCAATTCACTGTTCTAAGTAGAAATAAAAGATTAGTCTCATCTCTTTTACTATTTTAGACCTTCATAGTAATCTTTGCAATATATCATTTCCTTCCAATTATATGGAATAATGATTTTCTTTTTATGGAATGTGATGAAGGCTTGAGTGTGTCTTCTTGAACAAAAAGAGGACTTAGAGAAAGTAGATTCACATAAGGATAGGTGGATTTTCCTAAAGATGAAGGGATAAGACTTAACAAAAAGAGGACTTAGGATGATGACAAGGAGGATTCATTTAAGGATATGGCATATTCACCTAAGGGATAGTGTATTCTCCCAAGAATATGGAAAAATTATTGATTGGTGGAATGACATACTAGATCAAGGAATGATACAAGGGTAGATTCACCTAAATATAGGGTAAATTCAGCTAAAAGGGTACCCATGAGATTGTGGTACTGAGTACCTATCTATGGATGGTGTATTTGGATACAAGTATGATGAAACCATGCTTGTGTATGATGAAACAAAGTCTAGATCTCTATTATAGGTCCAACATAATCTCTATTATTTGAGACACCATTTTATTAGCATATCCAATTAGGGTAATTTATGGGTTTAATTATGGATCATGTTGTCTATTTCCATGCACTATTGAACTTATTTGGATGTATTGTGATTATATTAATTTTGAAGTTATAAATAAATTATGTTTGTACCTTAGAAAGGGTAACTCCAATTGATGTTTGGGCAGTTTATTTGAAAACTTATGGTGATTATTACCCTATGTTATGTAATGGAGCTATTTTTACACTAATTAATTAACTAGAAAAATGAATTTGTATTGTTGTACAAGTATGATGAAATCATGCTTGTGTTTTTACATGTTTGTGCATCCTATTGAGAACCAACCTCACTGTTGAGGAACTCAATAAATGTGGTGGTAAGTAGAGAATGGAAAACTCAAGAAGCTATGGTGACATATTGTGGCATTAGTAGGGATTATCTCTATTGACCACACCTTTCAAAGATAGTATCCCCTAGTTCTCCTCATAGAATGGACCATTGCATGGCTCATAGTGGTATCCTATCCTACATTTATCTTGATGGCATTGCCGATAGTTGGTATGTGGTTCTTGGTACGGGTTTCCTCTTACCCTATTATCTTATTTATATCTTTGTTCCAACATGTGGAGATTGATTTTTGTCATGCTATGATGATTTTCATGTTTGCATGTGTTTTGACATTATGCAAATAGATATGATGTCACACCATACTTATGTTTTGATATAGTGTAGGTGATGGTTAAATGTTGTTGATGGTAGCAATTTGGGTTCAAAGACACAATTCCACAAACACACACAAATATTTGAAGATGCATTTTATATTATTCCTTCTTAGTGGCGATTAGTGTTGGAAGATTTGTACACATGTAGAGAGGAACTCATGTTAGATACAATAGGTTGTGTTTGATAACATATGAATGTGCCTCATGATGTATACATATAGCTTTGGTGTGTGACATGCATGCACATTTTTCCATAAGACACATTGCTATGTGGCATGTGCCCTATGCATGTCTTCTTTGTGAGGCAGGTTGCTATGTGCAATGTGGCCCTAGGTGTATCTTCTCTATGAGGTGTATTGCCATGATATGTTAGGATTTGTAGTGTGCAGGCCACAAATGCATGCATGAGGGACTATTATTATAGTCATGTTTTTTGGGCATGTAGCCTACGCATGTCTTCTCCATTAGGTACATGGCCATGCCATGTGGGAGTTTTTGTGTTCATGCCACAAATGCACACATGAGGGACTATTATTGGAGTCATGATGAATCTTCACTCTATTTAGCCACAATTTCTAGTCGTATAGTTATGTAATGTGCACTTTTAAGGATTGTGAAGTTTCCTTCAATTATTGATGATCTCTCATCTTTGTTGCATGGGCCAACAATTTTTTTTTATCTTGTTTGAATTAGTTTAATCACTATTGTGATTTTTCTCTATTGTGTAGTTATTGTGGCTATGTTTGATTTCCTATTGGAATTGAACACATTTATTTGACTTATTATTGGTACTATTTTTTCTTTCTTTCAATATTTATGATCTTTGGTAGTTTAGTGAAACTCTTGCTATTTTTAAATGTTGCTTTCTTTGTTGTGATGTGATTCCTCACCAAGATCGACATAGATAACCTTGGATGAGTGTATATAAGGAATCAAACATTGGGAAAATTTGAGGATAGGGGTAAGTGTTTGTTGTATGGGTAGCTACGATCCACTTGTACATTCTTAGTGATTATTAACGGCTATGTCTTGGAGGCTAATCCCATTAAACAAACAAGGGGGAAGTCATACATAATCATATGGATCCTCCCTAGTTGTGTGTGGACTCAAGACCATCATTTCATATGGTTCTTGGTTACTTTGTGAGACCATGGCATCCTCTTAGACCAATATGTGAGCCTTGTATTGTTATCCCTACAATGTGGATGAATAAGTGTATGTTAAAATAAATGCTTTGATTAGAATACTAAAAAATGTCTCTCAGAAAGTCTGCAACAGGCAAACTTTTAGTAAGAATTTGCAGACACAATGCTTAGAAATTCACACAATCAGCTACATTAAATACGTTCTCTGTTAAGTTCAATTTTTTAAGATGAAAAAGAAGAGTTAAATGGTTTTGGTTTGATTTGCAATTTTTGTGAAGCTTTTGCACTGAAGTTTCCATAGCCTGATTTTTTTGCCTGTGAAGAAAGACCATGTCAGATAATATCAGCGAAGAACAAAATAAGGAGACAATTGTTAGATTATGGTCTAACTTGAAAAGAAAAGGTGATGGGAAATGTTATTGTCCCTGCAAAATTTGTAAGGGCTTAAAGACTAGAAGACTTCTAATCAAAACAGCTAAGAAACATTGTAGGCAGCATGGTCACATTAAAGGGGGACATGATTATCATCCACTAGTAAGTTGTTCATTATATCATTTTAACAATTTATATACATAATAAATCACTTGATAATGAGATCATGATCACGGTTTATTTATGTATATCAATTTTATATAGGTGGAGCACCCTGGAGCACATGGTATGGATCAACAAAACCCTGAGAATATGGTTTTCAAAGTGGAGGAACATGGAGGTGTGAATATCGAAGCTGAAGATAATGATCCCATGGAAGATGACGATCATGCACTAGAAAACACAATTGAAGATGATGGTACAAATACATTGATCCATGACACATTTAGTACTGGCACAGCTGATCATGATGATCAGGATGACCTTGATGTCCATGATTTACCTCTTCTTGAGAAGGCATATGAGCCCCTTTACAAAGGCTCCCAAACAACTCTTCTCTCTGTTGTATTGTTGTTGGTGAACTTGAAGGTTATGAATGGTTTATCCAACATAACAATCTCATGTATGTTAAGGTGTGTCATACATGTCATTACAGTTAATAAATGGTGAATCATGTACCATTAATATTCTTTATATTAACACCTCAAACATTTTTTTTGCTGTAGATTGATAGGTGAGTTTTTCTTACCACCATCAAATATTCTACCTTGCTCATACCGAGAATTATCTGCCATTATGAAAGATATTGGAATGGAGTATCAAACAATAGATGCTTGTCCCAATGATCATATTATATATCATAAACAACATGAATTTGGAACAGAATGCCCTGAATGTTATATCAGTAGATATCGAACAAATCAAATAACAAAAAAGGTACCTCGCAAGGTTCTTCGTTATATTCCCATTATTCCATGTATGCAATGATTATTCAGGTGCACTAGCTTGGCACAATTTATGGATTACCATGCACGCATTAGAAGGTGAGATGACATTATTCGAATGCCTATGGATGGTTCAGCATTTATGGACATAGGGGAAAAGTGGCCACACTTTAAAGAAGAACCTCGTAATCTCAGGCTTTCATTGGCAGTGGATGGTGTCAATCCATTTGGAGAGTTGAGATCTGTTTACTCGGTGTGGCCTATTTTTGTTATCAACAATAATATTCCTCTATGGATGTCAATAAAGAGGGAGCACATAATGTTGGCAATGATTGTTCTTGGTATTTTATCATTTAATAGTCATCTACATTTAATTATAAATATTGCAGTAAAATGGTCATAATAATTATGTAATGTTTTTGTTCATTCCACTAGGCAAGTACCAAGTTAAAGATATGAATGTATATATTGAGCCTCTTATTGACAAGTTGCTAGAGTTATGGAATGGTGTGACCATGTATGACATATCTAGACCAATAGGACAAAGACAATTTAATTTCCATGCAATGCTTGTATGGACAATACATGATGCCCCAGGGCTAACACATTTTTGTGGTACGTTATAGTGTTCAAGTTGCGCATGATAATTATAATTATAAAAATTAACAGATTTAATAGAATTATACATTATCTTGTAGGTCTTCAAACAAAGGGAAAATTTGCATGTCTAGTTTGTGGTCCAAAGATGAAATCCCATCATTCAAAAAGTTTAGGAAAGTAGGTGTTTGATGAGTATAGGCACTTCCTTCACAAAAATCATAAGTACCAGAATACTAAAAAACATCTTTTCAATGGGAAAGAAGAGACTACATCAAAGCCACAAAGAATGACTCCTCACTTATGGAAGTTGGAATATAATAGAATTAATCATCAAGGTAATGTCATTCCATCTAATGGTTTATGTTTGGAATTTGAATTTTTCTATCGTGTTTTGTTTACTGATGATGTAATTGATGATACTGAAGGTCGTCAAGGCATGGATGGCCACCTTCCAAAGGGACTAAAAATTTATCGCAGACAATTCAATAGGTTGCCTTGCTACAAGCAGCTACAAATTGGCATTTGTTTGATACAATGCATATTGGAAAGAATATAACACAGACATTATGGAAAATATTGGATGGAAGGCGTGACAAAGAAAAATTGTCAAAATTTGTAGTGACATTGTGGAATCCAATCATACAATGAAAAATGTCATTCAATCAAATAGCAATGGAGATCAGATTAATATAAGTGCCCTTCCTTGGTTATTAACGGAGTAGCAAAGCAATTCTATAAAAGAAGTCATACAAGAAATTTGATTTCCCATAGGATTTGCTGCAAACATAAACAATCTCATATCAAAGAAGAGTGAATTTGGGCCAGGGATGAAAATGCATGATTGGCATACCTTCATTAAGGTAATTCGTGTTCTCATGTATTTACTATATATTTGTATACTGTGCATGTACTTTTCATTGTATTATGTTAGAAAACAATGAAAAGATCATTTTATAATTGTTGTAGTACGTTCTACCTCTATATCTCCCAAACCACTTTGACAATAATATCAAGCAAGTCATATATGATCTTGGAAAATACATGAGGTAAGTAGTGATGTTTGTTCAATTTGTTGTATAGATATTATACTTGCCATTTGTTTTACTTGTTATGCAATATATTGTATATTATTTTGTAAAGTCTTGTTTATATATTTTTGTGTCTTCAATCTCTTTTAGGTGGTGGTCATCTAAAGAAATCCACAAGGAAGATATAAAATATTGGAAGAGAAAAATCCCTCATCTAATGTGTGAAATGCAAAAGTGTCTACCTTCAACTTTTTTCAATGCACAAGAACACTACCTCATACACCAGGTTGAGGAGATAAAATTGTGTGGACCTGTACACACTAGGTCAATGTGGATGGTTGAGAGGCACTTGAAATTTTTGAAGGCTTTGGTTCAACAAAGAGCACATCTTGAGGGTTCTATGGTAGAGGGATATATGGTATACCAAACTATGGTGTACATTACTGAATATCTTCCTAAGTTTGCCACAAAAATCCACATAGATCGCATTTGGGATCCCAACCCCATTAATAAATTTGAAGGGGAGCACTTGATGGGGAAAGGTAGATTGAAGAAAGTGAGAGGTAATTATAAGATGTTATTGTAGTAAATTAATTATTCATCTTCTAAATAAATCAGTTGTAAGTGGTCTATTAATTATTTGTACAGTTGGTCGGGAGTGGGATGCACTACATTTGTATATTGCAAACAATCTTGATTGGATGACGGTGTGGATTGAACGATGTCAACATTCTAGTTGCACATTAACATGGGATGGTGTCACTTCATTGGTTAAAGAAGCTCATCATAATGGAGATTCCAATGTTACACAAAGGGAAATTGATTTAGCATATGGTTTAAGAGATCAACAGGTACATATAATTTCATTAATCACCTGTATGCTTATCAACTCATGATGCAATAATTTTAATATGTTAGACATATTGCAGGTCAAACACCACAAGGCTATGTGCTGCAATGGTCATAAATTTCACATCAAACAGTTGGATGACATGAAGAAAACTTGTGATTCAGGGATAACTATAGTCTTTGAGGTGACCAATATTTCATCTAGAAATGACATACATCCTCAAGAGTCTCAAAATCGATACTATGGCATTTTGAATGATATACTTGAGTGTGACTTTAATTCCTTCAAATTAGTTATGTTCATTGTCAAATGGTATAGGCTACGACTAAATAAAAATGATCCTGATAGAACTATTATCAAACATGATAATGGATTTACAATGGTTAATACAAGGTCATTTGAACGAGTTGGGGATGAGCCCTATGTTCTTCCAAGTCAATGTGAGCAGGTATTTTACTCGAAGGTTCCACATAAACCAGGTTGGTCATTTGTTATTAGACATGATCCAAGAGGAAGGCCGATAATGTATAATGTGATGGAAGAAGAAGATACCGAAGAAGTAGAAGATGATATAGATGATGATCACGATCGACAGTTAGTCGATGATGTTCCTGACAGAAATCTACACGAAGAAGAAGCTGATGATGATGATGTTGTTGTTGTTGATGATGATGGTGATGGTGATGGTGATGGTGGTGGTGGTGGTGGTGGTGATGGTGATGGTGATGGTGATGATGATGACGATGACGAAAACAATGACGACAACGATGACGATGACATCGACGACGTGATGATGATGATGATCACGATCATGATGGTCATGATGATGAGTTGGATGAAGAAGAAGATCAATGACATGAATGAAATGTATGAGATGCGATTATTATATTATCTATTTAATATTGATAGCTTAATAGAAATTGATTTGACTTATATGGTTACATAAATAATTCATATGTTTTGAATTCTAATGCCATTATTTAATTAATTCATGATGCACCTCTAGCTATGTGATAGATTGTGCTTTAAAATACATATGTGATGGATTACATGCTTATGATGATACATGTGACATTTTTTGAACTTTGTGTTTATTTATGGAATGTGGACTACTTATTAGCTATGTGATGGATGGTGATTTATGATATGTATGTGATGGATTACATGTTTATGATGATACATATGTGATTCTTATGATGCTCAATTACATATATGATGATACATATGTGATGCTTATGATGCTTATGATACTGCAGTATTTATTGTTTATCAAATTACAAATGTAATGCTTATGATGCTCAATTATTGGTGCAGAAACCTGAACCCCTTTGACGAGGATCCTTTACAGTCTCATGGATCGATAGGTATAAGTCAATACACCTTATAGAAATAATATATTTTTAAAAAATTACAAGAAAAACAAACTTCCTTAGTTTTTCAAACCTCAACATTAGCAGCAAATTTAATACAGTTATCAACACTTGAGGCCGACAGTTGGACTTACTCAAATTTTAATGTCAACATCAACTTTATGGCCGACTTCTTCATCAATATTACCCTCATTTGCAAAATATCTCTCTCATTACCAACTAACTCTCTCATTTGATGGTGCACAGGTATCACCAAATAGGTATTTGTCAGATGTGTCTTCCTCGAGTGAGGGAAATGCAGGAATAGAAGAGGAAAGTGAGACATGTAGTAGATCTCAAATAGGGAGATCAACTAGAGGTCAAAAGATTAGAAGAAAATTCAATAAACGCATGGAATTTTTTCTTGCTCAAGGGGGGTCATGTTCTTATGATGATGAGACCAAAGGTGACATTGAGGTGCCCTTGAGGTACAAACATCTACTGAAACAATGTGTACCCAAGGAACTTCCTCCAATAAACACTAATTTTTGTGTTAATGAGAGGATATATCACATAGCACCTTCGTCGTTACATGCTTTGGGCCTATTTTCCATGGACAGCATAAAGGTCTCTTACAACAAAGTTGTTGAATTGATGGAGTTTGTTGGACCTTGTTACAATTATAATGATTGGATGAAGATTGTTCGATATAAAAAAAGTATGCGTAGGTATGCACTGTCAGCCAATTATATACAACAAAAAGATAATGATCAAAGTAAATGAGTGGCTGTATACATTGATGGAAGGCCAAAAGCAACAGGGAATATTGCAGGTTTTATAAATAGTACACGACCTGGGTCAACTAATAAGAAACCCAATTGCATATTTGAGGCACATGAGGGAAATTGTATGTTTGTATGTGTGATAAAATCAATAAGTGTAGGGGAAGATCTGCTAATCGATTACAATTTGAATCGCATAGATACAAACAAAGTTACTATCATGGGGGTGGTACGTACTATATATATACCATTTAAGCCAACTTCCAATTAATGAATCCAATAAACCATTGTATTATTAAGTTTTTTTGCTAAGTCTATTGGTTTCATTTCACTAACGTTTTTATATTTTTTCTTTGTCACAGAGCCACATGGATCCACCACATAGCACAGATAGGGGTGTAAGTCCCAACACTTATATGGAGTAGGTAAACCTCATTGTAATTGTACAAATTAGATAGAAGCAAATTGTTACATTATGATCTTTTCTTGAGTGTTTTGAAGTAATTTTGATAGTGTTAATTATATTCTTGTCACGGATAGATGTTTGGGATAAGGGAAAGGAACCTGCAGTACCTCAGCACCTCCATACGGATGTGGGGCACTCGACAATGTTATGCGCTGATGACATCGCACTTAGCGCAAACCCTATACAATTGGTACAAAAGAATATTAGAAAAATTGTCCAAGAGATTGTTGATTTGGCAACCATAAGCCCTCAGACTGATGAGATAACAGAGAGGGTGCAACTATTGTTGCAGACAGTGGAAAACTTGCAAGTAAGTAGTAATGAAAGCTTTAATCATAACAAAAGTTCAATAATGGTTTATATTTTTTTATCTTTTATGTCATTAACTAAAATATGTATGTGTTGTTTTTACAGAAATTTATAAGGCCTCATCATCTTGGTGGCAATGATCAGGGTATTGCAGGTAGTTTAGGTGATGACCATGTTCTATATATTAAAACCACTCCTTTGGACTTGTGAACTTTCTTTTTTAATGTTTTACATATTTAATGTATTAATCTTCAGGTGCTGACATGGGTCCAAGGTCGACCCCAACTGTATTGTTGACTGCAATGTTGATAACACGTAGCATGCAGACATCATCTGTTGCACTGGCTCGTGTTGACCCGCCCACTGGTGGTAGATCCCTCTTTTTCTCTCTCTTTTATTATGTGTTTATTATCCTTGAAGTGTTCTTTCTTGGATGCATTTCATAGTGGATTCATTTACTGTGGCAGGAGATGCACATGAGGATGTGCTAGAGGCAACTACTAGTGATAGCATACAATCATTTCCTGGATCTTCCCATATTGCTAGTACGGAAATGTTGCAGGCCACATTGGTGGTGAGCGATGAAGAATTGATTCCATTGAAGATACAGAAGGTTCCAGGTACTTTAAAATTATTATTATATATAGTCTAATTGTAATTTACTTACTGATCACTCATTTTGGACTAATGATCCCATTTTTTTTTTGCAGGAAATGATATTTTTTATAAAAATCTTAATGACATTACATTGCAGATATTTGGGCCCACCATACGTAAAAGGTGGAACATCATACGTGAAATAACCCTTATCCACTATTTTGATTTCATATCATTGCTAGAATAGTTTTCGTTTTATCCATTTCTTGAACTATATCAAAGGTAGCTTCAATTTCTTTCTAAATCTAACAGGTTTGTTTTTGCTTTGAAGGTGGAATGACCAAGAAAAAAAGTTAAAAGATGAACTCACAAATCGTATGGTAGGGTTGTTTGGAAAAGACACATTCGACAAGACTAAGCTCCTAGAAAAAGCTGGCACATATCTAAAGTATGTGAGGGACCAATACAAGACACATTTAGAGAAGAATGTAAAGTATGAGCATCCCCCCATGATTCCAGAGACGGAGTGGAAGGACCTGATTTTGGATGCAAAGGAGAGAATTGAAAGGAAAAAAGGAAATACACCACCAGATGCCAGAAGAAGGTATGTGATACTATTAAGAATGTGAATATGTACTAATTATTCATTATATTTATATAATCTAACATATTTCAAACTGTTCATAGATTGAGTGACACATCAAAGGCAACCAAGGCAAGACAAGGAAAGCATGGGCAACACAAACTCGACTCTGGTGGTTATATGAAACTTGCCGCATGAATTGTAAGAATCAGTAAATTAAGTATCACATCAAAATATTTATAAATTGTAAACAGTTTTTTTTTATCAAACAATACAAGCAAAATTCACAATACTAAGCAAAAATGCAGGGCTCTGAATTCAATAGAGCGCCCACAGAAGATGACAAGAGAATTGGCTACCAGCAAGGCTATATAGCCATGGCTGAATGGCTATGAGAATTGAGTGGGCAAACATGAGATTCTAATGCATCTGTCACAACAGTAATTAAGCTAAATGAAAATTATTTCAAATTGAATACTTAACCAATAATCTATTTGATGTTAAGTTTCAACATAAAGTGACTATATTTTTTTTAAATAAGCAAACAATGATAACACTGCACGTGACATTGGAATGCAGCATGATAATCGTGGAACAAAACCTGTACATGAAGGTCCGGATGTGCATCCTAGTAGTGGAGGTATTCATTTGCTATTCAAATTTTTTTATGTAATTATTAATACAATTAAACATCTTAAATTGAAAATTAGTGTAGTAATTAATGTAACCTTTATTGTTAATATTTTAGAGTATGTAGTCAGTGGTGACCAAGTGGAGGATGATCCGGGTAGACAACATCAGGAACGTGATGTTCCCCAATCAGGTAGAGAGGACCACTGTTATTCCTTTAAACAAATTTAATTGCAATTGGTGTATTGATTAATGTAACGTTTCATATTTCAACTCCAGAGGATCTAGAGGGTGTTCAGCATGTCAAGGTTGAGGCTAGACAAAATGATGTGGAAGATGATGTGGCCCCATTAGGTAAAGAGTGTAACGGTTGTGTTCTTTAAATTAATGAAATACTTGTAACAATAATAAAAAAATGTTTTGAATTTAACCCAATTCTTTGTTATTGCAGAGGATCCCCCTTTGGTTCAGCATCCTCATCCTTTGTATAGGACTAGGCATACATCAAGAGCATGAGAAGAGGGTAGAACATCTGAAGATGGGGGAAATGATGAAGAAACCGATGTTCCACTTAGTCTTTTCATAGCTTCAAAGAAAAAACAAAGAAAGAAATGATTGTAATCTACCTTATCTGATAATGACTGATTTTTATGTGTTAATGAATGTAATTATGTGCTAATGACTGTTAATGAATGATATGTGTTGATGATTATTGATGAATGTTGTGTTTTAATGAAATTTAATGAATTTTATGTGTTAATGAACGTTATGTGATAATGAATGAATGTTATATTTTAATAATGGATGAAAGAATGAATGAATGTTAGATGTTAACGAGGAATTTAGAGTGATGTTAGGGGGGGGGGAGGGGCCAAATGAGCTTCCACCTTCACGTGGTTGGCCCTGTTAAGTAGAGAATATTAAACTATTCTCAAAACAAAGCGAAGCTCAATAGGATAACACACTTTTCAATATTTCATTATGTTGCACAGTTAATCTTATTGAATAATGTATATATATTGAATCTTAATTGCAGGGTCCAACAAAGCCAACATGAACAACACCATGGTGCAACTGCAAAAGTTGTGAACATGCCTCATCATGAATAAAGCTAAATTAGCACATTCTCTGTAAAATCTCAAATGCTCTATACTTTGGAAGTTTTGAAATTTTTATGATCATATCAGTCCCCTGCCTAAAAGCTTTTTTCCTTGATTTGTTTGTGATACACATTGAGAGATTTTTGTTTTCCTTTTATTTATGCATGTCTTAACCATTTTCCACATGCTTCCCATTCTTACTTAGATTGTTGTATTTTTACATATGTTGGAATTTGTAGTTCCACATACATGTTTTCTATGTTCTTTGTAACTGTATGAAAAGGTGTAAAATGTGGGTATAGTCCAGAATCTTGATTACCAACAAGCTATTGTTGTTTAATAGTTCCAGTGTTTGTATTAATTGAAACAGTTTAACCCTTTTAACATGTCTCATAGCAAACCTGCACTTTGTATGCAATCTTATTGTTACAGTTCAATTACTGAGGTGATGTAATTTTCAAAAGTATTCCGACGAAAACAAAATTGGTTTTCATTTATGTATTTTATTAAAATTTTAGAGTTTCCTCGTGAACATTTAAACTTAGAAGGATTTAAAAATTCAATACAAGAGTACTTGACATAATTTCTGGAGATAGAACTGAAACACTCTCCCATGACTTCAAATTGTTTCCATGCTCTCTAGGCTAGTAGCTTTCAGACACAAAACATAGGTTTTCTAAATTCTATCCCAACATTAATTAGTTCGTTTCTCTTCTTTTTCATCCTTTTGGAAAGAGAATTGGAAATTGTTAGGAATGAACATCTTCCTAGGTGGTTTGTTAAAATACAATGGGGAACTCAATCAAATTTTAATTCACTTCATTTTAAGTTATTATCACAATTCATTGAATTATACTTACAAAAGGCTTACATTTCCAAGGTAAAATATCAATATCTTTCTTGGGTGATATTAGATAGCAGGGTCTCTTGGCTTAGACAAAATCACCCTCTCATTGTATTCAAAGTAGAAGCGTAGTAAAGCTAGATGCATCAATTGTTAAATCATAAACAAACACAAGCTCAAAAATTGTGTTACCAAGTACACTTGGAACCTAGCCTGTAACTAACTAGTTCATACTAGATATTGTTTGGGTATGGTATTCAATTCTATTAGAATCTACAAAATAAATATTAACCTAGAAATTAATGTAAGTGATAACATTTTTAAAATTTTTAAATATAAATGATAATAAAATCAAAATAGCATAACATAGTTGATTTCATAACATATTTGAAAGGTGAGAGTCCAAAAATAGATGTGAAATGTTTAAGTAGGCCTCCCAATGAAGTGGATCTCATAGACACAAAGAATCCTATATAGAGAATCATTGAGAACCCTTGAAGAAGCAAATTTGAACTTTGATGAAGCAATACATGATGGAGGAATATCTTGCAAGAGGAAATCAAATTCATTATGGTGTCATCTAGATCTAAAATGTGGTCTACTTTTCAAAAAAGTAAAGATGCTTGATAAGAATGTGTCCTAGTGGGGTGAATCTAGAAGACATATAATCCTATTACAAAGAATCATGGAAAGTTCTAGAAGAAGCAACTTTTAATTATGAAGTAGCAACGTGTATAAGAGATGTTCTCAATTGTAGATGGAGTATCAGGAGGAGGATCACTAGTCCATGGACCATGTCATTGTTGTTAAATACCTATGCTTTTGTTCATAGTCACTTGGTGTAGGAATGAATTCAATGAGATAGGGTAGGAGATCCTACATAATGTAATTTTTCACTATCCCTTGTTTCGAGTACAAATGGTTCTCTGAATTTATCTTGACAATAGAATGTCGGAATTTAATACCATAATCCATGATGAAAACTGCCAAAAATGGAAATTTATCTTAGTTCGCAATTACAAAATGCTTTTGTATAGGCCTCTCGAAGATTAAGTACATCAAATTGAGACTTTATAAATTGAGTGTATGTATTAGCAATCTCCCAAATTGTTCAATGGTCTCCAAACCTTGTGAATTTTTTCTTTTTATTTTAACTCAAATATGTATGGTATAGGCATATAATTGGTTGTGTGATTTTTTTTTCCTTAAATGCTTCTACGACCAAAAGAGACAAGTTTTAGATGAAAATGGGGTCTTATGGGCTTTTTTGACACAATGGTACGTTCTTTAGACCTGAAAATGCCCCAATAAGTAGTCGATTGCCTTAAGTTACAAACAAATCCTTGTTTGTGAGCATGCTTCTTGATCTCCAATTTTGGTGGAATGAAAGATAATATTGAATTCCTCAAGCCTTTTGGATGCTTCGAAACCACTTTAAAAAAGCTACTTTGATCATTGAAATGTTGTAGTGACTTGGATAAAAAAAGAAAACTAAGTCTAAACTTTTGAAGTTAGTTTTTTCTTGTCAAATTGTTTTCAATTTTCAAATCATCCAAGGATGCAAGAGGAGTATATTTTTTTATGACAAGATAAAAAAAAACTTAGAATCTTTTGAAACCATTGAAACATGGGGACCCCTTCCCCCCCTCCAAAATCCCTATTTTTTCAGGATGCAATACTTAGGGGAAACATCCCCTTGCCGCACCACTTAGGGACGTCCTAGGGACTCCAAGGAGTCTCTTGACCATCTTGAGGATGCCTATGAGTCTCCCATGGCCCCCAATTAGAAACTCCAATTCTAAACAAAAATGGTGAAATTATTATGAAAATGTCATCTGTATCAAAGGTTTGGCAATGCCCCCTAACCTTGATGGGGGCTCTGCCCCAAACCTCCCACAAGGGGCACTAACCATTGACCTCAAACCTCTACCCACTATTCTTATTGTTAATGCAATCATTTCCATTTTTTTTATGTTGACTAGTTTAAACACTTAGTATGCCAAAGTTTCATCTGCAATTCTTATACTTATTCTTAGTTTGTTCCCAAAGTTCCAAAACTCTACCACCATTGTTAATGTTCAAATTTCAATGGGCAGACATGTATGCAACATGTGGAAGCAGAGACAGGGTACGTGAACTGTTTGACAAAATTCCTCCAAGAAATGTGTCTTGTCATGCCCAAAATTTAGGGCAAAAACGGAATGAATTTTTTTTTTTTTTTAAATACTAATTAACTAACAAAGTTCGCTAACCCGACATGCATCAACATGTTTGCCATATCAATATTCGAGCTAACTCTGATACTAAACTAAGTAACAAAATTAATTAAAATTTATTTGCGGGAAACTGAATGATTAAATTTATTTTCTCATCAAACATAGTCAATATTTTAATTAAAACAAACTCTTTAAAAATAGTAGATGAAGATAAATTTAGCCTCCAATAAGACAATATTGTCTAAAATCCATTTTTAAATCAATAATTAAAATAATCGATTAAAGTGTCAATTAATTTAGATAATTAATTTACACGGGCAAAATTAATTACGGGTAGGTATTAATCGACTTTAGAAAGCTAATTAAAAATTATTTTTCTAGCATCCATTCTAACCTCAAAATGAAAGGTGCTTAAATTAATCCCTTTTAAAACCAAACTTAAAAGTAAATACTCTAATTAGATTAACTAAGACACAATTAAGTATTTACCATACTAAACAAATTTTAAAATATAAGGTTAGGCTTTATTCTTTAAATTTTCCCCAACTTCCTATTAAATATCATATATGGGTATTTAAATATTTGTATCTACATAAAAATACTTCCCAAATATATATATATATATATTAGCCTTCATAAAAGATTTCCCAACTTAATAGCAATTAAGCCCTTCAAACCCTAATTAAGGATTTTCAATTATAAAATGGCCCTAATCTAAATGAGTTACCATTTTATTTGATTTATTTATTACCCTAGCCCTACCCGGGCTAGGGTTTAATATATTTTTTTTTATTAACACTTTGATGCAGGGCTGAAACCCATTGAGCGGCAGCCATGGTAATTTTCGCAGGGTTTAAGGGGGCGATGGGGGTGCCACTGTGTGTCCACATAGCGGCGGTGCGGCACCACTGTGTGTCCACACAGTGGGAGCCGCAGCGGCCCACACCACTATGTGTCCACACAGTGGTGGCTGCGGCCGACACTGTGTGTCCACACAGTGGGAGCCGCAGTGGCCCACACTGTGTGACCACACAGTGGAAGCCACGGCCCACACTGTGTGTTCACACAATGGAAGCCGCGAGGCCGACCACTGTGCACACAGTGTCGGCCGCAGCGGCCCACACTGTGTGACCACACAGTGGAAGCCACGGCCCACACTGTGTGTTCACACAGTGGAAGCCGCAAGGCCGACCACTGTGTGTACACATAGTGGGGTCCGCGGCCATACAAAAAAACCCCTTTTTTTAAAAAAAAAATTATAAATATTTTTATTTTTATGTATTTTTTTTTAATATATATATATATATATACAATGCATTTTATTTTATTTTATTTTATTTTAAAACATAGTTATAATGATATACATGCAAATTGCAAACTGCCTTAATACTATATTTGTATGAATTTATAAATTCCATGAGGCATCCAATTAAAATAAATAGGCTCTAGTATTTTGATTTAGATGAAGAGGATATAGATGGGATAATGATTTTCAAAACTTCATTCTACTATATTGCTTTTATAGGAAACAGGAGTAATTAATTTTATTTTTTGATATACAATATGCATGCAAATCTAACTTATGCCTTTTCTATTTAATTTTATTTTGAATGCCTAAGAATGAAATAAATTTCCTGCTAAACTATTCATCATAGCACATTGAATAAACTTTATTTCTGAACTTAGGGAATACTAATTTAGGAATACATTATTCTTTTCTGCAATAAATACATTTACTGATTCTGCAATTTCTACAGCAACTGACTAGATATTTTTATTAAAATCTAACAACAACTACAACTCATATTTTCTTGAATTGAAATGAAGACAAATTCACAAATGAAAGAAAAGCACAGAATTAAATAAAACTGATTTTCATATTACAATGACTATTGCATGCAATTCAAAAGTAATTCTTTTCAAATAGAAATAGGAATATATGTAGATTTTTACAATATTAAAGATATTCTGCAAAGTTTACAAGATGTTTCTTTATTTAAATACAATCACTAATCTCATGTCTATATTTTGAATTTACAATTAGCCTCTCATTCCAACGAGTGAGGGTGTATTTCTTCTTTTAAAACTAATAATTATAACTGCACATAAATTTCTGCAACAATAATTCTTGCAACTTTTCACTTGTCCTATTCTTTTCTCCCGACAATCCTGCATAATAAGTCACAAATATGACCATGGAGTGCTCACCTCCCAGCCTAGGCTAACTGGTAGCCACCCCCGAGCTCGGAGAACCAAGCCCTAGATGGGTAACAAACATGCAAACACATAGAAGACAAAAAAACACACAGATTTCAAACACACTCCCAACTTGGCTACACTACACCACACTTTGGTGATGACCTTTTCAAGGGTGGTAGTGGACCAATACCCTGAGGAGAACTGCAAGTATGGAAAACATGTAGCCACCTCATGGCACAACAAATACATCAAGAATTTCAACCCGTTATTCCTTATGCCCCCCAAGGCATTCTAGCCTTATATCCCTCCCTATGACCCCCATTGCACAAACAGGCCATGCAGCAAGGGTCACACAAAAATCCCTTGTGATCGCTCTCAAAACGAGAGTCTCTCACTCGAGGGTTGTCACTGCTACCACCCACAAGATCTTCCTCTCTCCCAAGAGTAAAAGGTCTTGAAAAAATCCCAAAAACACAGACAAAACATAATCCAAAATACCAAATGAAATTCCCAAAAAGGACATACAAGAAAACAGATTTCTTACACCAACATACTTTCAAACACATGCAAAAAAAAGAAGTCATTTTAAAGAAGAATGTGACCAACCTTACTCTGCCCAAAGGTATGATAGTATTTGAAGAAGAGCTGCCCAATTCCATGGATCTTCTTCTTCTACCCTTAGCCAAATTTTACTATTCAAATCTATTCTATTCTTTTTCAAAAATTCTCTTGTCTCCAAAAATGGAGAGTGGGTGATTACCCTCAAATGTTTCAATTCTTTCTTAATAAGCTCACTCTCTCAGTTCTCACAAGTTTCTAAAAACTAAAGAGGAAGGTAAGACAGAATGGGAAAGAGAACTCTCATTCGAATAGGAAAGTTTACAACTAGGTTCAAACTTCTAATTTCAATTTTCGCACAACTCAGAAAAGCCAAATTTTAGAATGTCAAAAAGGTCACTTAGGAGTAGAAACTTGCCTAAAATTACCCCTAACCCTTAGGTATACCTTATGGGCTTTAGGAAACCCTATTAAACTACCCCTAGGTGTTCATTTAACCCATTTTAAACCCCTCTGAAGTTTATTTTCGGTTCAAACATATGTTGACCTCTCCAAAGATTCTTTTCCCAAGGTATTAATGACATCACATTACATTATTTGAAAAAAGCTATAGTTGAACACTTTCCCACCAAGAGACAAAAATAAAACATTTAAACTTAAATCCACACATGTGTCAAGTGACACAAATAAAACACTTTTACAATTTAAAACATGAAATCGTCTCTTACGGATTTACATAATAAATTTAAATAACACTTAACACACATGCAGCATATACTGTTACGAATAAAATACAACACAAACGAGGTGTTGTCTCTCCAAATAGACAACCCCTGGCTTACGAACATACATAAGTCTAGCTTTGGTTCTCCGTAATATCTCCATGGTCACATGGATAACTTCCTGCGCATCTCAATTTACACATTAGTACTTGTACACACCTAAAAATGGTCAACGCTTGCAGGGTCATACTTTAACATTTGCGCATTGCCTCATTTTAGGTTTTTACGTAGCATTAACATTTCTCCTATGTCACGCACTTGGTCTTTATCATTTGCGAGCATCGAGTCTTTCTTCTGTATTCTTCATTTGTCTCGCTTTCGAATTTGGTCTTGTCAATAACAATCTTTAATCATGATTTTGGTCGATCTTGTCAATCTCTTATCAACTTGTCAATCTCGACTTTTTGCGATCGATTCGTCATCGATCCTTGTCCTTTTCAATCATGTCAATTTGGTCAATTTGTCATTGTTCCTCGTCAATTGGCATATTTATCAATCAAATCATTTAATCAGAATCATGATCGAATCAATTATCTTCAATCAAGACCTAATTGTCATTCTCATTGCTAATTCATCTTCTAGGGTTTCATGATTTAATCATTTAACCTTGTCTGTCATTTCTTCCTCTAGGATTAAATAATTAATTATTTATCCTAAGTCTTTGTGTCACAATTAAATGTTCATTTAATTGGCTAATTATTCCTCTTTGTGAATTAATTAATTAATGAAAGATTATTAATTAATTTACCTAATTCCTAATTTCATCATTTATTAATTCCTAATTTTCCTAATTCCTCCTATTCTTAATTTCAATTTCCTTCTATTTCTCTCCTAAATTCATGGAAATGACATGTCAATTTGTCATAAATTTGTCATAATTGACAATCAATCAATTTTGACATAGAAGTTGTCATAATTTGTCATAAATTATCAATCAACAAATTTTGCATAGAAAGTGCATAATTTGTCATAATTTGTCATATTGATTTGCAATTTCCATTTGAATTGAATCATGCTAATCTTTTCCTCTCTCCAATTCTTCTATAAATTGGATAAATTTCTTCAATCAAACCCCTTGATTCTTAATCCTTAATCAGACTATCGAATTTCTAGTACTCTTGATCAAAAATCTTGTCTACTTGCTTTCAATCATGTATGTGCACTTGTAGGTGAGATCCACAACCAAACCATTTGAAGAGGAAAGAAGAACAATGGAGCCGCATGGAAGGAGCATTCAAATCGTCATCTGGTTTGCATAATAGTTAGTTTTGTATGCTTTGTTTTCATGTCTCTATTGGATGTTGTTTTGGATAGATCATTGCAATGAATGCATTTGTGATTGAGCTAATGATTAATATTGATACTTGTTTGTGATGATTTCCTATTTCCTATGCTACATTAATTGGTGAACCCGATGTGAACACTAACCTTCTAATCCCTTTTACTGTGTTTTTGAGTGCTTTCAAGTTGATTTGCAGGCCAAAAAACCCAAAAACAGGGTCATGCAGGGTTTTCTGGGGACTTCTGCGCCTATGTGAAGTAACTTGCGCCTGTGTTGAGCATTTTACGCTTGTGTAGAGGACATTCTGTGCTTGTGTCATGGGTTCTGCACCTGTGTCATGAGTTCTGTGCCTGTGTAAAGTCCAGAATAGAGGTAAAAAAATGCAGTGTTTACTTGAAATTTGTTGTCTTTTTGCATTCTGTTTTTTGTGCTTTGGATTTTGGTACTAATTATCTATGCAGAATCTTGGCATACGCATGGAAAAGACAATAAATCAAACTACTAACACGCTTTGTGCAGATTTGAAAGTCAAAGAATAAGCGTATCAAACTTCTAACTTGGGTTTTTGCAGGTTGCCTTGGAGAAACAACCAAACTTTATGTTTGCAATTAATTTTTAGGCACCTAGTGATTTCTAAATAGGTTGAAATAAACGTGTTTGTTCTTTGATTGTTAAGTGTGACATTGGAGTAGGAGAGTATGCTCTCATCCTTCTTAGGGTGATCAGAAATCCAGATCTTCAATACCACGCTCATGTCTTTGATTGTTTGTCACCCTTAGAGGGCCTGCCTTCCCGACCACTTTGCTTTTGCAAGCAAGTGATAATCGTGAGAAGGGAATGACCCAAAGTGAGTACGGCTAGAATTCCTTGGCATTCTAACTCACTATAAAAAAATACCTGATGGGCGAAAGCTTTGAAGGAAGTGTTACGTGGGAATTGCAGTTACTTGGGAAGTGATGACCCTTGAACTCTTTCTCATATCAACATCTAAGTAGGACCTCTTGGTCTAAATCATGCTTGCGCGACTACATTTGTTTGATATCTTGATGGGCTTAATGTCTCAATCACGCTTGCGTGACATCAAGGAGTAACGCTTAACAGAAATCCTTACTACATACCTTGTTTTTAGAGGCCAAAAACCCTTCTAGTTGCTTGAGAAGGACAAATTCGGATACTTGGAAGAGATACTAAGTTCTCCATGGGGAGATTTCCATGGGGACTGATGCTTGGCTGCCCTGAGAAGTGAGTGCCGTGGAGGGGAGCCCGTGGGGTCAAGCATCTATGTATTCTCCTTGAATCCCATAATGAGTCTACCTCTCAAGTACCTAATGTTCTTGCCTACCATAAGAAATGTGGGAATGAGCATGATTGTCTTGAGTCTATGTTAAAATATCTTGTCTTCTTTACTTGTCAAAAGTTGAATTGCATCTCATTTCAAAAACAAGACAAATTGATTCAAAAAAAAAGGTTAAACACAAGAACATTTCATCCAACAAAGTTTAAAACACCTTCAAACATGGTTGTCAAACATTTTTCAAAGTCTTGTCTCAATATTCATGTCACTTAGATCTAGGTTCATCTTAGGTTTGCATTTTGCAAAGTCATTGTCAACTACCAAGGTTAGGCTTCACCTAAGTCATACTCCTTTGCATATCAATAAGGGTCATCCATTTGCATATGTCCTCTTGCATTAAAGTCATACCATTGTCATACATTCATATTTGCATACCGTAGGACTCTTCATCAAGCTTAAGTCATTATCATATCATATTAGGGTCATTTGCATAGTAATTGTCCCTTTGCATATAGTGTCAAAACTAGGTTTTGTCATACTTGAGTAATCCAAATCTTTGATAAACCCTAAGTCATTGTTAAGAAGTCTAGACCTTATCAAACTTTTGTCTTTTTGTCATCATTGTCATTTCGTCAAACCTAGCTTAATATCCAAGCATATAGGGGAGACATTGTCATTTTGTCCTTTTGTCACTTGGTCCTTTTGTCCTTTGAGGTCTAGACATCATTCCAATTTCCTAAGGGTCTCTCTTTTTTATTTGCATTCAAAAGTTCATCAAAATCTTGAAAAAATAACCAAAAACAATAGGTTGCATTCTTGCCATAGATTGCATTTTCATCTATTTAGTTTGCATTTAGTTGCATATCATACATTATCCTTGGAAAATTCCAAAAATATTGCATTTGCATAGTGACATGTCTATTGAAACAAGGTTCCAAGCACCAATGATGCAACAAAGTTTGACATATCAACTGACAATGCAATCACAATTCTATCCAACCCAACAACAAAGCAACATTGATCAAACTTATCATGATGATGTAAATGTCCAAATACAAAAACTAGAGGAGAAACTAGCTCAAGAAAATGAGATATTGGAGCAAAAAGTGAAAAACATTGTGAAGAATAGATCACAAATGTCCAAAATGTTTCAAAAATTTCCAGGTCAAAATCTAAAGATTGAGCCAATTGATGTAAGATCCCTTCTTGAACGATCAGACATACCAGCTATTCTCTCGTAAATAGAGATGATGAAACAATTTCAAGAAAAGAGACAACAACATTATGTGCCTTCACAACAAGAACAAGAAAGTTTTTACTATCAATCAGATTTTCAACCATCACAACCAATTGTTCAACAATTTCAACATATTCAACCAACGCAACCAATGGTTCAATTTCAACAATATGTCCACCCAACCATACAATGTCAACAAATAGTTCAACCAATGGTGGAATATCAATGTCAACAACTCCAACCAAACATTCAAAAACAAAGGTTGCAACACACACCAACCCAAGTCTCAAGCATGTCGGAACAATTGAACCAAGTCCAATATCAAAACATGAAATCAAACCAAATTCTTGCCAAACAAGTTCAAATTCCAGATACAACTATGTCAAAACCTCGAAAGAAAGGTGGCTTTATTGCAATGCTCTAAAGGAAACGACCAAGTGAGTTCTTTGAAGAAGATCAAGATAATACACTTATGTCTAGCAATGCCTCATCCCCCCACAAGCAAATTGACTCTCCAGTGGCATCTATCCCTACACCTCTAGAAGTTTCACAAGAATCTTCCATATTGTCCTCATCAAACAATACACCCAAGGATGCAATTATCCAAGAGCTATCCATAATTGATTGCCAAGATAATCCAATTCATGATGCACATCCTTGTCATGTTTCAGAAATACAAGACCCAATGCCACCATGCACTTTATTGCCATTACCTATTTTAGAGGATCCCATTCGAAGTCCCTCTTCCTCATCTTCAAGCATTGATTCCTTGCCAGAATCCATCACAAATGTTCACAGTGCATTTCTTTCATCCCAAAACATTGATCCCTTATCAGAATCCCCCATGCATATCCAAAGTCCAACCTGATGTCAAGAGGATAATTTAGAGCATGAAGAAATGTGTCTTAAAACAGATCAAGATCAAGATCCTGAAACCTTATCATCCCATCCAATTGTTGACCAGGATCCCATTTCCCCAGACACTCACGATGATTCCCCTATTCTTGTCCATCCTATCCAAAGTCCTATTGACACTCCATTCCCCGAGCAAGATCAAGATATCCCAGTTCATCCAATCCCAAACGATCCCCTTCCATTTCATGAACACAATGTCCTTTCAAATCCCATTGACATTCCACTTCCTCAGAAAGATCAAGATATCCCTTCCATTCTTTCCGATGATCCCATTAAAAGTCAAGAGCAAAGCACCTTTAAAGAGGATTCCAATGATCTTCCTCCTTGTCAAGATCAAATTATTGCTTCAGATTCTCCACAAGATCCCCTTGTTCCTCCATCTCCACATCCTAATCCAGCATATCCACTCCAAGATATCATTTCTTTTGATGATCCCATTATTTCTCCCATTCCATCTCTTGAAGAGCCTGTCATTGAACCATGTCCACTACACAATCCTAGTCCCCCTCATGATCCTAATCCCCCTCATGATTCTAATGTGTCAGTGCAAGATATTCATGAACCCTCGATATGCATAATGGGTTCTTCCACTTTGGTGAAATCTGATCCACTTCAAGATCTCATTATTTCTCTCATATCATATCCACCTCATAATGGACTCGCATCTTCTTCCAAAAGAAAAGAGTATCCTACAAGTCAAGATATTCATAAAGGCAAAGGAGTAGACCTTCATGAGAAAGAACCCCTCCATGTTAAAGAAGATCTCAAGGGTCATGTCTACACAACTCACTCTCAAGACGTTGGTATCCCTCCATCAAAATCAAAACATACCCCTTCCCCATCATACCTTCCATCCATCTTAGGTCCGTATATCCCTTCGTCCTCTATGCAAGGTCAGCAAAGGCACACATCCTTGAGTAAATTTCATCAATCCAAAATAACTGCATTTCATTCATATCCATCCATGCATTCCTTTCCCCCTCCAAGCAATTTGGATGCCAAGTATAAAATTCATAAGTCTAGAAATCCACATGTATTCAAGGATCAACATGTCCAATATAATCGACATGTCAAAACAAAGAACAAATTGATCCAAAAAGAAAAAGAAATATCCAAAAGGCCACAAAGGCCCACTGAGCAAAATAAAGCAAAGTCAAAATATATATGGGTTCCTAAATCCCTTGTGCAAGCAATGCACTCCAAGGAACCACAAAAGTATGAAAAATCAAAAACCATGTGGATCCCTAAGCAGCTCCTTGAAGCACAAAAGCCTAAAGAAACATCCAACTTGGCATCCAAAGTTGCTATTCCTCCATCCAAACCTCTCAAATCTATTCCTCCATCACCTTCATCATCCATTTTGGGCCCTTATGTCCCAAAATCCCAAGCTATTCCTCCATCAAAATCTCAATATCCAAAATACATTTGTCCTCCATCAGTCCATCACCCCTCAAGGTGTGTGCCAATGTCGATCTTGCCAACATTTCTATCCACTCAAGCCCAATTCTTCCAATACCCTATCCATTATCCAATGCATATTTTCCATCCTTCCATCCCTTTGATCTGATCCTTTGCATAAATCCTTGCCTTAGTTTCATCTCTTTTTCCATGTCCTTATCCTACCAACGTCTTTGAGCATACTTTCAAAGGTCATGGTCCATTTATTTCAAGGCTACTATCCAAAAAAAAGAGACGCTTGAGTCTTTCTTCCATCCCCTATCATGTATCTATCTTCTATTGAAAAAGTCAAAATACAAAAAAAAATCCAAAAAAAAAAAAAGAAAGAAAAAAGTAACGCAAAAATAATTCGTCCACTGGTGAAAACCTGGCAAACAGGCACCTTGGGCAAGTACTGTGATGAAAACCTAGCAAACAGGCATCATGCGTAATCTATGAACTTCTTGCACACCACACTTGGGGGCAGATTCCCTCCTTCATATCCTATTGCCCTTCACTATCCTATCGAACCCCTGTCATTACCCTTCATATCCTATTGTCCCTCATGTCCAGTTTCCTCTTTCCACTTTTGATCTTGACAAGGCTGAGGATCGTCATGAGCATCATGCATCTTGTTTGCAGCTTTTAGTCCATCATAGCTTTTGGTCTTTATCCATTTTCTTATTACAACCTTTCATCCATATTCCCTGGCTTATTGCAACTTTCTGCCACTATCCCTTAGCCTACCCCAACCTTCAGTCCATGTCCCTTATCCATTCTTGGTCTTGCTTATCCTATCACTATCCATACACTCTTTTTCATTCCTTGATCTTGATCTAACATAAGGACACAAAATTTAAACATGGTTTCAAAAACCTCTTGACATGTCCCTCATGCCATGTTCCTGCTTCACATTGTCATATCCAGTCTTTTGTCCCATCATGCAATAGCCCTTGAAAATTGCATCCGCATTGTCTCCATAATAAAAGGCCTTTGTCTTCCCTCTATCCACCATCATTTCAGAAAGCCTATTTATTCACCTGTCATATTCCTTGTCTTGCTAGACACTGGAGGCAAAAAATCATAAAAATCATAAAATGTCCTGAAAAAAATCCTAAAAATTGAAAAATGTCCTGAAAAAAAAAAATCCTAAAAATTGAAAAATGTCCTGAAATAATCCTAAAAAAATGAAAAATGTCCTGAAATAATCCAAAAAAATCGAAAAACGTCCTGAAAAAATTCATAAAAATCGAATAATGTCCTGAAAAAATTCATAAAAATCGAATAATGTCCTGAAAAAAGTCATAAAAATTGAAAAATGTCCTGAAAAAAATCCCTAAAAAGTCAAATACAATCCTGAAAAAAATGAACACAAAAAAAATTGTAAAACTCAAAAAGCAAAACAAAAACACAAACAAACATTTTGCAATAAAGTATTCCCTTTGTGCATAGACAAATCACTGAGCATTCCTCCAACGACTCGCAATCAAACACTGTGCTTTAATGAAATCATGCATAAATAGATGAGCTAATTCAATCAAACCCGACATTCAACCTGATCAAAATTGTCATATCAATCAACCTCAAAATCATTTGTCCTTGTCTATCATGGGTCTTATACAGGGTGTGGTATACTCGAAACCAGACTGTGTCCTGTCTTAGACGGGGTACTGCATGTCCTGAAACCAGACAGCATGATCGTCCTATCAGCACTTTCAACTTTTGACAATGAAGATCAAGATGTTTGTCTGATTTGCTTGAATTTGTGTATCTTATCTTTTTATTGATTTATCTTTGGCTTCGATCATGTTCCTATGTTGCTCGATGATGTCACTGAGTGATTTAGAGTGACCGGGATGGCTCATGGTCTCTTTCTTTTTTGATTGTGATTGTCGTTTGTCTGTGATGTGTCTGTCTTTTGCAAAAAGGGTTGCATTTCAGCACTGGCCTTCAATGCCATGATGCTACGCATCCATTTTGCTACATAAAAATAAAGGTTCTCACCTACAAAGTGCATTACTGAAAGCAAATTTTTCTTCATCTCTACTTGTCCTCTGTCTCATTTCTTCTTACTAACATTTCTTCCGTCCATCCGGATAGTCAGTTCGGTCTAGTGCTCCGATATCCAAACACATATGTTGTATTCTGCATTCATTGGTTAGTACATTTGCATTCCATCACATATTACGTCAAGCATTTTATCCATTTCATTTCATAAATACATCAAAAATACATAAAAATACATCCATACATGTTCATAAACAAGTACATACGTCATCCATACATAGCAAAATAACTACAAATCATAACACATTGCATCTCATTATATCGATGCATTTTATATCACATATCATAATAATATCAGAGTACAAAATCGGACTATCTATCCTAAGTATGGCCCCCAGGCTAACTACAACATGTCAAACTACATAATGTCCACTGTCCATCATAAGGAGCATGTGCCTCTGTCACTGGGTGCTCCCTCTGTCCTCATCCCTACCATGTCTCGCAGATGATGTCCCTCCTAGTCCTGGCTGTGGTGGTCTCATAGGTCCACTCACCCCCATGCTGCTCAATGACCTCCGAGAGCGTGACCTGCTCTCTGTCCTCGATCGTGCCCGATATGAAGGTGCTCTTCGCTCCAGTGGAACTGCACTCTCATATAGTGTCCTCCAATACAGTCTCTCCTCTCTGGTCTCTACCAACATCTGTGCCATCTCCCGTGCACTGGCATCCCTAATCGACCCAATGAACTCAGTGACTCTCTGTCCCTCTCGTTGTGCCTGAGCTATTGTTGTATCTCGTTCTGTCCTCAAAATGGCATTCTGTCTCTCCAATGTCACAATATAGTCCTGCTGACTCGCTATGGTAGCCCTACACATCTCCATCTCCTCTATCCTAGCTGTCTCTAACTCTATGGGAATATCCTGCAATGTCTCCTGATCAGCTGAGTCTAGCTCATCATCATCCTCCCCACCATTATCTCCATCATCATCCTCCCCACCATCATCTCCCTCATCCCCGTCTCCGTCATCCTCATCATCCTCATCATCCTCCTCGTCCTCATCATCTCCCTCCTCTCCTATGAGTGGGAAATCCTCCTGTCTCCTTGGTACTAGAATATCAGGATCAGTCAAAGGCACTGGCCGTCGTCGTGCAAACCATGTCTCATACTCCTCCATCATCCCCGCATCTATCACATCTGACCTCCAATCCCACTGTCTCTACTGTAGCTATGCAAAGTCGACATATGCTATGTGTGGTTGAATCATACTACCCCACTGACTCATCTCTCTGTGAGATCGGGCAAAGCATGCCGTCCTCCTAGGTACATCCTGTCGCTCTCCAAACTGTTGTCTAACCCTCTCTGGCAGGTACATCTCAATCACTCTCTAGCGGTTCACTGGTCACCCAATCAAGTACCTCTCCTATCTACAATACAGTAGCTCCTCACTGTCATCTGACCATCCCGGGCAATCACGATATGGCCTCCATGTGAACTCTCTCAGTCTGTCTAGCTCATGTCGCCAGTATAATATGTATCCAAAAGGACCCTATCTCAGTGCTCCCCCATAGCTATATACATATGGTTGGTGTGGTACAATCTGTCTCTCTTTAATTGGTCGACATATGGCTATGTGCTCAAATGCCCATACCTGAAGCATGTGACTCCACAGCTCAGAGTCTGAACTCCCTGATACGCTATCTGATGCAGCTGAAAATAGAGCATAGCCAGTACACATGGTCCCCATGCATACACCATCCCCTCTGTCACCATCCGCTCTAGCACTCTTCCCCATCCAATAGGGAATCCATGTCCTCGTCTATCACCTGCTAGAAGACATGCTATCACAACTGCTATCACCACACATCGCTGATCATACTCTCCTGCCATAGTCTCCCAGTGGATCTCCCTCTCGACAATGTCCAGATCATCTGCGTCGCACTCAAATAGCCTGCATAATGCATCTCTCCCTGTCACTGGTTCATACTCTATCATCTCTCCATGTATCGAAATGCGGAGGATGCGCCATACATCCTCTAATGTCACCGTCGCCTCTCCAGTCGCCAGATGGAAAGAGGAGGTCTCTGAATGCCATCGCTCTGCCAATGCGGTAAGCAGTCCTATGTTTGCCCTAATCTCAGGCATGAATGTGATGTAATATATCCCGAGTCCTGCTAAGATATCTCTGTCCGTGCTCCTGAGTCTATGTCGTAGCATGAAACAGTCTGGTCGGTTCTCCCGCGTGATCAATGGATACTGTCGACTCTGCATCACAATTGGGGCATGTTTTGTCAGTTTTAGGGTTTACTCCTATAGGTTGCATTTCCTCATTTTCATGTCCAAATCAGGGTGTTTTTCATCTAATCTGACCTATCCTACCCTTATCCCCTTTTTCCGGATCATTTGCATGTTATTTTGACCAAAATTAGGGTTTTTAGTGCACAATTGCGCCTGTGTCAGAGAACCTGCGCCTGTGTCAGGTAACTTGCGCTTGTGTCTTCCTACACAAGCGCAGAAGACATGACACAAGCGCAGAATTAGACGACACAAGCACAGAAGTCCTCTTTTGCATCCCTTGTGGGCCCCGCAATGTCCCGCAAACGAGTCAAATTCATCAAATTAAAAACATGGGTTTTCGAGATACATACCGCTGCTCCTGCGTCCTCTGGTCATCTGAATGTGCGTACATGTTCCCCAAGGTGATCCACCATTGGAATGTTCGCCATCTCTCTGCACGTGTCCTTGTCCAGAGCAATAAATCCTCCTCTTTAGCTAGTGCAAATGAGCAATTTTCACCCTCTTGGTCTCATTTATAGCTCTTTGTCATTGCATAGATGGACGTGTGTCCTCTCCATCTTATGTTGGTCATGGTCTTGTGCACCTTACATTGCTTGTATATCGTGTATTCGATCTCTGATTGGCAGTCCGTTTGATCCTATCATTTTCTATCATTCTTATCGATCAATTGGCCTCTTTTCTGCATGTTTCCGGCCAATTCCTCAAGGGGGAATGCATATGTCATTATTATTGTCTGGGGCATTTTCATTACTATTCTTTGAAACAATGCTTAAAATTGCATTGTCTCAAAGAGGGGCAAAATGTAGACACCTAAAAATGGTCAACGCTTGCAGGGTCATACTTTAACATTTGCGCATTGCCTCATTTTAGGTTTTTGCGTAGCATTAACATTTCTCCTATGTCACGCACTTGGTCTTTATCATTTGCGAGCATCGAGTCTTTCTTCTGCATTCTTCATTTGTCTCGCTTTCGAATTTGGTCTTGTCAATAACAATCTTTAATCATGATTTTGGTCGATCTTGTCAATCTCTTATCAACTTGTCAATCTCGTCATTTTGTGATCGATTCGTCATCGATCCTTGTCCTTTTCAATCATGTCAATTTGGTCAATTTGTCATTGTTCCTCGTCAATTGGCATATTTATCAATTAAATCATTTAATCAGAATCATGATCGAATCAATTATCTTCAATCAAGACCTAATTGTCATTCTCATTGCTAATTCATCTTCTAGGGTTTCATGATTTAATCATTTAACCTTGTCTGTCATTTCTTCCTCTAGGATTAAATAATTAATTATTTATCCTAAGTCTTTGTGTCACAATTAAATGTTCATTTAATTGGCTAATTATTCCTCTTTGTGAATTAATTAATAAATGAAATATTATTAATTAATTTACCTAATTCCTAATTTCATCATTTATTAATTCCTAATTTTCCTAATTCCTCCTATTTTCTAATTTTTCTAATTTCTTAATTCTTAATTTCAATTTCCTTCTATTTCTCTCCTAAATTCATGGAAATGACATGTCAATTTGTCATAAATTTGTCATAATTGACAATCAATCAATTTTGACATAGAAGTTGTCATAATTTGTCATAAATTATCAATCAACAAATTTTGCATAGAAAGTGCATAATTTGTCATAATTTGTCATATTGATTTGCAATTTCCATTTGAATTGAATCATGCTAATCTTGTCATCTCTCCAATTCTTCTATAAATTAGATAAATTTCTTCAATCAAACCCCTTGATTCTTAATCCTTAATCAGACTATCGAATTTCTAGTACTCTTGATCAAAAATCTTGTCTACTTGCTTTCAATCATGTATGTGCACTTGTAGGTGAGATCCACAACCAAACCATTTGAAGAGGAAAGAAGAACAATGGAGCCGCATGGAAGGAGCATTCAAATCGTCATCCGGTTTGCATAATATTTAGTTTTGTATGCTTTGTTTTCATGTCTCTATTGGATGTTGTTTAGGATAGATCATTGCAATGAATGCATTTGTGATTGAGCTAATGATTAATATTGATACTTGTTTGTGATGATTTCCTATTTCCTATGCTACAGTACTTTCAAATATCCACATATAATATAATTCAAAGGATTAACAATACACATCATCACTTGCATACAATTTACATCTGCATAGATTAAATACATCTTTTATCAAGCAATTTCACATTAGCAATTTCATCCTAATTCACATAAACTTAACCATACATCATAGCTCTATTATCATAGTAAAGTCTTGCAAATTCAATAACGACACCTATCATTGCAATATCATCTTATCTAACAATCATGTAGTGTTCTATCTCATAAAGAATATAAGTAAATCATCAAAATATAGCAATGTTATCCAAATCCTGAAATCATAAGTTTTAAAATGCATCAAAATAAAGTATCCATAATAGTCTAAATATAAAATCCACTGAAATGTCAGACTGAGTTGAGGTGAGGCCTCACATGTCTCATGGACTGCAATGGTCGTTGGATATGCAAAATTTGGACTTGTTGAAAATTTCTACAACCTTTGTCAGCATCCTCCCCACCTATGCCAAAATGGAAACCTTTGGAACAGGGAATGGACATTAATTTAAGCATAAGGGAACATAGCTGAGATCACTATGATCCACATCTTTTCTTGTGTTTTCATCTATTACATAAAGCCAATGGTTCTACGATTTTATTTATGTCTTCCTGGGCAACTATTATGTCTTTGATATTCAGTTTTTCTCAGCTTTCTTCAATTTAGAGAAAAAAAGAAAAAGAATAGGTTAGATGGAGGAAAATATAAATCCATGATTTGGGTTAAATCTAGGTTACTGTTATATAAACAAAACAATGTATCTTTCTGTGGAAAAGTTAAAAGATAAATCATCTGCACATTCTGACTATTCATGTGGGAGGATTGCCCATGTTAAGCACCGTACTCATCTACTTTAATGGTGTTCTTAAAGATACTTTGTCCCCATGTTCCAGCTTTTAGCTCTGATCTTTTCGTCTATGTTGCTCGGTTTTTTAATTTTTTTGTGAGTGCTTTGTAAAATTGATTTCTATGGTTTGAAGATTTCACAACATTATTATCTTTGTGAATCTTCCAACTCGAGCTTGAAAACTCTGTTCCAGCTGGAAAATCTCTTGGTATTTTATTTTGTTTTAAGATAGAAAATTGAATTTGTAACTAACAAATATTATGGTTTCAATGTTCACGGGTTATCTTTACTATTAAGTTAAGAATTCCCTCAAACTCCAAGATTTTATCAACATTTGAGGTAACACAATCGCTGCACTTTTTTAAACTTTGATGTTTTGTTTCTTAATTTCTAAGATTAAATTATGTATTTAAAGCACTACTGTGAAACATGATTGCACAATATTGATGCTCATAAAAGTTTACATTGTATAGATTCAGGCAAGGTACTAGAAATATTTATATATTCATAACATGTCATGGAAATAAACTTCATAGTGCTGAGGTTGACTCACTTATTCTTTCTTATCAATAAGTTGATTATCTATTCTTTCTTATAATAATTTTTATCTTACCGAAGCTATCATGAATTAACAGACAGGACATCAAGGATAATTACATCTACATTAAGGAGAGTAGTTCAATCAGCATCAGCACTCATAAGAGTAGATCAACTCCTAATATATATATTAGCAATCAGGCAAACAGATAAGATATGAAATTATTGTTTACTGCAGGTAGTAGTAATCTTACTCCATTTGTGGTATGCAACATAATAGTAATCTTATGATTAATTATTCTCATATAGACATAGATAATAATATGCAATGCAATATTATACTTGATACATAACCTCCCCTACATTGGATATGAGAAATAATATTGAATATCTGATTCTTAAATTGCTGCAATCAATCATGAGGGGGTTAATAGGGGAATACAAGGAGGGGAAACTGTGACGAGGTCCTCTTCTAAGTACACTACCCCATGGTGGATGACTGATGTGTTTGCCACATGTGGGCCAAGGGGGGCAAAGGTGTATCTTGCCCTTGGGCTTAGAAGGGAGGGATGCTCAGGACACCCTATTATGGTTTCCCCATCAACCTCTACCATTGTTATTAAAGGGGTCTCAATCATAGAAGGGTGGATATGGTAGCATGGATAGGGAGCGCAGGTACAAGTTTACCCACTAAGCACACCACCTCATATGGATGGCAGACTGTCACATGGGGCCAAGAGGGATGGAATATCCACTCTTGGGCTTAGCATGTGGACAGCTTCGGGTGCCCTATCATGTTTCTCATCCAAGCCCTATTATGGTTTAACTCCAATTATGCATTATGGATATTGTGTAGTTCACATAAAATTGAAATAGTTATGAATATATGCTATCTAAACCTAGTTGAACTGGTTGCTCTATGAATTATACTTTCAATACTTGTCTAACATGATTACAGGTTTTATCTTGATGAAAATGTTTTATTGATAAAAATCTAAATGAGGTGAAGCACACCAACTAGAGGAATATGTGGACTGAAGAAACAAACCTGTGGATAAATCCAAACATGGCGAAATCCTTGTTGCAGATTTTGTTCTCTGTAAGCATTCAGAAAAACGTTGAATTTGTGATCTATAATTTACGTGTTTCTCAATTTGGTTGACATCTTCAAAATAGACTCAAAAACTTATTTTTAGTACTGTGTGTTATTATACTTACCTTTTAATGTTCTTTAAATAAAGAATGGTTGCAGACAGCGAAGTTCCTTGCAAATAGAAGAAGCTCGGTTTTGCTTTTGTGACCTTGTCTGTTAT
This sequence comes from Cryptomeria japonica, assembly GCF_030272615.1. Classification (NCBI taxonomy): domain Eukaryota; kingdom Viridiplantae; phylum Streptophyta; class Pinopsida; order Cupressales; family Cupressaceae; genus Cryptomeria; species Cryptomeria japonica. The sequence goes on along the minus strand of NC_081406.1, from coordinate 125,170,914 downwards.
GTCTGATTGTCAACAAAATGCAGAGACATACTGAAGATGATTATGGTTCGTGGTTGTTTTTTTAGTTGAAACCATTATTATGAATTTTATGAATTTTTTTTTTAACATTGACATGGTCAAAGCCTTAACTATGCATATGGTTCTCTTCAGATTATTATCTTACCCCAGATTTTCCATTTTAATTCATTTTAGTTTGATTCAATCTTTTAGTCAAGTTTAATGATAGTTTCTATTATGCCTTTTTAATAACAAAGATTGGATGTAGACATTTTCTTGTCCTTCTATGTTAGTGTGTTCTTACGAGGTCAATTCTTTCTTATCTCAAGAAACCTCATTGACCTACAAATTCTTATACTACGCTACTTACTACCACTGATATCTTAACAAAAGCACACAAACATGTAAGGTAAAACTCTCTCCAGAGAAGCTTGAGAAAGACTGTAACTAAAATGCCTTGACCTCTTGCCAAGCATTCAATAGTTAAAAGTCTTAAATCTTGTCCAAATCATAGGATAGACATTCAAATCCTAAGATCATTAATTCCCCTAATAAATGGATCCATGGTAGAAGCCTATAGAAAATGTGTTCCACAATAGAAAGGCAGATTCAAATTCAATTTTGACATTGCTCCAAAGGACAACCTAGGTATTGCAGGAAGTGGAGGACTCATTATGGATAGTGAATGTAAAGCCCTTCGCATTATTAAGCTTTAGCCCTCCATTTTGGCATTAGGGGACTAGAGATAGAAGAACGCTCACTCCTTGTGATCAAAGGAATGCAAAAGAAGGGAATGACTAGCAGGAGGTTATATAATATTAGAACAGTATCAGTGCTAAGCACAGACATAACTTTTGCACATTGTTATGAATAGGCAAAGTTGGCAAACAAACCAGTGGAACTCCTCGTCTCCAGAGGAACCCTTCAAAGCAATCAAATAATTTACTAACATCATTACAGAACTATCCAAAAGCAAACACTGGATTTCACTTATAAGACAAATAATTTCAATAATTTGAGTGAACAGCCGTCTGACATCCCATGTTTAAACCTTTCCTGCTAGCATGCAAATATGTAAACTAAGCTCTAAGGACCAAGAAAATAAACAACTATAAGCAATCTATTCTGTACAATAGAAAACTAGGATCATATAGAACCTATGATTTTGTTGTAATTAATCAGCCCTAAACAAATAAAAGAATGTGATAACATAGAACCTATTGTTTTATGCTCAGAAATGACAGTGGAATTCAACTTGCAATACCGTTATTTCCAGAGTTTACAAAAATTCTTCCCGACTTGTTTAGATTCTGATGTTCATGAAATATGTAGGGTTGGGTGTTATTAACTAGTAAAAAGAATTTTTCCTTCACTAAAGCCTCCGGCATGTGACATGGGAAGTGCATACAAAGATGGGATTTGCAAGCAGGTGGAAGGTGGACAAACTATAATACTCTACACTGGTTTGTATGTCATGGCTCTTGGTGTTGGAGGCAATAAGTGCTCTTTTCTTTTTCATGGGGTAGAACAATTTGATGAGAATGATGGAAAAGAGAGAAAGCTGATATCAAATTTCTTCAACTGGTTTTTGTACAGCATAAGCATTGCACTTGTATTAGCTTTCTTTCTATCATATACACTATATGCAAAATTAGCTCATTGTCTCAGATCAAATAACAGTTTGTTTGCATGATGACATTTCATAATGTACAATAATGGATTTATGCTTTCATCAGGCTTTAATTATTAGCCACTTTTCTACAAAACCTTCTTTCTGCAATCATTGACATATTTTTAATGTTTATTGTAAAATTTACATAGTGTGGCAAATTTTTATTTACAATTGTTATACTTATTCTATACACATCCTTTTATAATTAATTTTTTAAGTTTTATATATATTTGCATCCCACCCCGCCCCCTTCGTCATCCCCCTGTCGTCCCCAAACTTAAGCCCTTGGTATGTTAAGATATGAAAGCTCACAATAGTTTCATTTGATATGTTAATCAAGGAAAAACCTACAATATATAGCTTCCAAGATTCAAATACCATGAGAATCATGAAGAGGTAGAAAACCAAAAAAAGAAATTGCTTATCCAAGTTTCCAAATTTGTGACAAGGAAAAAGTAGAATCTCAATCAAAGAAGGAGAATGTGCAACTCATTATCTTATTCTGCCTAAGTAAAAATATTACCTAATTAAGCTTTTTAATAGTGGAATATCACACTTAGGATAAAACATATCCAAGGTAAATAAAATATTACATTGATAGGCTTCTTTGGTTGCTCTAAAAGTGGTGCCTTATGAATTATGTTCTTGGATACTAAAGTTTCCAAATTTTGGACACTCTTGATAGCTTCTCGTAGAGATTGTGATTCCAAGGCTTTAACCAAACCTTTCAATGGTTTATGTTGATGTTTTTTTTATGCACTATGCAACACAAAATAAAATACTAAGTATTCTATCCTCTCTTGAACAAAATCCTCCCAAGTGCTAAACTACATGATCAAATGGGATGACTCCAAGATTCCAATAGTCAGGTCTTGACTTTATATTGCAGATAGACTCAATGATTGTGATGTGATATCTGCTAGAATCACAAGGGGGACTTATGTTGCTTGGGTCAAGACCTATCCATTCTCATGTTTCATGATTGATTTACACTCCATGATTTAGGTCATCCTTGAGCAACATCTTCACTTAGCCAAATTTTGTTTTTTGTACCCTAATTCTTTAATTTTGACCGCTTACTAGCATTGCCTTAGGTTTTATTGGAATTCTTGCTTCTCTAGCATGGGCATATTTCTAGGGTTCATTCACACAAATTGCTCTTGATGAGCAAGCTAGTATCATGACCATGACTTAAACAAAATTTTAACTTAGTCAAATTATCTCCTCCAAACTTCTATGAGTTCATCACCTTCATTCTTCATCATTTGGATGTCTTTTGTCATTGGAAGGTAATTCTTGACCACCATACCTCAATCTTGACCTATGCTATACCCTAGAACCCTAGAACCTAGTCATGTTTACAATTGAGATCTTGGTGACTTGATCACTTAATACAGCTTAATCGTGCAGGTCTTATCTAACTCCGACTCCAACACTTAAGAAAATCAACCCTAGCAACCAAGTACTTTGGGAAATATCTTGCAACTTGACAACATGGGTAATGATGGAGGAATGGAAGGTGAGACCTATGGAGGTGAGAGAGAGAGAGAGGGTGGGAGGAAGAGATAATGACCTGGAGAGGGTAGAGAAAGAGAAGTAGAGAGGGAGAGAAGAAGAGAGGGATGGAGAAAGAGACCTAGAGAGGGGAGAGAGAAGAGAGATAGTAGAGAGGGATAGAGAAGAGAGATAGAAGAGAGATACCAATGTCAACCTTTTTCTATAAAAAAAAATTTTCCAAAAAATCGACCTATCGTCAGAATTCCGACTCCAAAGGATAAAATTTTGACAAAGGAGTGTCGTTGGATGCACAGCATCCTTGTCGGAACTCTCCTGGAGGCCATCGTAATTACAATGGCCTCCAGGAGAGTTCCGAAGAGGATGTTGTGCATCTGACGGCACTCCTCTATCAGAATTCTGACAATAGGCCGAGATCGTGACGGTATTCTTTCGGGGTATGAGCATCCATGGCGACCGTCGGAAAGGTTGGAGGTTATGTCAGAATTGAGACAACCACAAGGATAGTCGAAACTTCTGACACAAAGTTTTCGACGGCTTTTTTTGTCAGTAGTGCGACGAAATTGTGTCGGAATTATGATGATTTGCTGTCGAAATTTTGACCTGAATGTACTAGTGCATGTTCCTTTTTCTCTCATGAAACCACAACATAACACACTTCAAATGCTAGTGTTGGATCATGGTTTCTTGAGATTTCAATTAACATACAAGTCCTTGTTCTTTCTATAAGTCCACTTGTGCTCTTGTAATAACATGTCGAGAATGATATTAGTTGTTGAAATATTTTCATTATCTAGGTATCTTCAACTAAAGTACTTGGAACTTTGTGTTTTAGTAATAAAGTTGTTTTCTTTTGTTTATATTCAAATTTTACTTGCATGGATTGATAGGATCCTATACTTGGGGGCTTGATCATCCCTTTGCATTGTCCTATCCATAGCTGTCTTTCTCTTAGATGCTCTATCTCTTCATTTCTACTTTACTGGGAGTATGACCGTAAGATCATGCTCCACTAAAGTGGTGGCTAAATGTAGCGTTGTAAATTGTACAATTTTATTAGTGTGTCCAATTTCACTCTCTCCCAGCACATATATTAGTATTTCCTTTTCCTCTATGCATTAAAGGACCTTTACTATAATTAATTAATATTTAATTCAATATTATTCCACTTCATTACATCATCACGCTCTTATTTGGGCCCTTAATTCTAGGCGTGCCTCTTATTATTTCATCATGATTTATTTGTAATATTACACTATTTTCAAATCTCAAAGAATATTTTGCATACCTATGCATTATGGTTTGAGCCACCGAGATGGAATCGACATTAGAATCCCATTATCTCGCATCCCTAGAAATTCAAAAAAAGTTGATATGACCAAGTCACTAGGATTCGCCATGGTTCGACACTTTTTTCCTTGAATTTTGAGAGGATAACTTGGTGGTCCTATCTAATTCAAATCCTACTCCATGAAAAATATATCAAATCTAAGTAGGCCTAATGGTGATTTCAATTATGAAATCCCTATATAAGGCATCCCTCTCAATTAATTTTCAACATTACATCATATGCTAACATTATCATCAATTCAAGAGTAATTGTTCTTCATCAAGAGCAGATCTAGTTCAAGGAGTAGAAAACTACATCAAGGCATCTTCATATTATGTTCAATTATGATTTCATTATGGACTTAATGTGATTTATCATGTTATTGCATCAACACATGGAGGACTTATGCTAAAACCATTGCATCACCTATTGAAGGTATAATTATCTACATTAAAGCATTTTTAGCCCTGCCCTCAAAAGGGAGACTTTTTCAATCTAGTTCAAGTTTAATTTCTATTCCAATTAGTGTTAATTCCAAACTTGAGGTTTGACCTAAGGTAAATCCCTAACCACAACACAATTTCCCTTATTTTCATGTGCAAGTGAAAAGTTTGAGAGATGTGAAGGTGGAAAAGGATAGCGGAGACAAAATAAATAGAATTGGCTTTTGCAAAAGTTCCAAACAACTCTCAAGACTACGGCACTACAAAAGGACTCAGGTGAATTTCACCCTAGTCCCAAGAATTTTCTTGGATATTTCACCAGTAACTCAATGGGTCTTTCCATTCTCAAAAAGACCCAACTTACCTATATTTGTAGTTGAAGAACTAGTACGCCCCACTAATTGGTCCTAACAATTTTGCCCAAATTTTCAAGTACAAGTTTTGATCCTCTTCTTCTACCTAGATCTCAATTTACGACTCTATTTGACTTCTGCAACATTTTGTTTTCATCATTTCACTCTAATTTCTCATTGTTAGCCCTAGAGTCAACTATACAATTCAAATCCATTTTTAACTCAAAAAAAAGGGGAAATTGGACTCCAATTTGCATTCAACCCTCTTCTTAATAGAATTGAGGTTGGATCTATTGAGTTCATCCTCCTTTTTATGTGATACATGTAAAATTTATGTGATTTCCTAGTTTATAAAGGATAACTTGTGAAATTCTAATTTTCTATACATTATAGAAAGTAATCTCAACCCTAAAGGAATATTAGAAAACATGAACCAACACCAAAAATCAGTCAAACATCATCTCATAGATTGAAGGATTGACCTAAAAATCACCAACCTCAAACTAGGAGTGATCCCATATACCAAACACATCAAATACAAATACAACAAGTTAAGAAGAGTAAGAGAGAGGCATACATAAAGTGAATTTATGGACAAGCACCGGCACCGACAGATAGTTTATCGACACTGGCAGACTCTACACCGACAGATAGTGTACTGACAGCGGCAAAGATGATTATCGGCACCCTGAACGATAGGATTTTCATTAGTGCATTTTGTACTTATTTGTAATATCTTTTTGTAAGCCGACAAGGCGAATTGTAATAAGACTCATATATATGTATGAGATCTTGTAGATCATTTTGTAGATGCGAACATGGGAAGATAATTGCAGAAGTAATGTGCAAATATTAAGGCAGATTTTGGAGTAAGGTTTATGGTTATTGTATGAGCTTAAACCGGTACTAAACCTAGCATAGCAGATGTTGAACTAAAGCAGTACATTATATTGGATTTGCATAATCTATTTTGTAAGTCAGTGAGACTTCCTTTTGTAATTAAGTAGTGAGCTTTAGGCAGTTGGTCTTCCTGCATGTGCAGGCCCCTATTGTAAGTATTATCCATTCATTGGCCAATGAGTGAATATTGTGGGTCACAAATCCCACCGAGGTTTTTCCCACACCGGGTCTGCTCATTAAAAATCTTGTGCTATGGTGTGCTTTCTATGTTGTGCTTATAGTTCATATTTACTGCATTAATTATTGTTTACCAGCCCCCCTCTCAGTATCTTTGGGAATCCTAACAATTGGTAGCAAAGCTTGGTCCTCTTTTTTCAAAAGCCTAACAGCTTGAGGGAGATTCTGACACCGGTACAGATGGATAACTTGAGAAAGCAATTGGAAACAACTCTTGCAGATTATGATGCAGAAAAGTTGAAGAATATCAAACTTGAAAATGATCTAAAGGCTGCATAGGAAATCATTCAAGGACTTTAGGAGAATCTTACTATTGCTAGAAGCAAAAGAAGAGAACTTCATGAGAAGATACAAAATGATGATGATGAAAAGGAAACTCTTAATGATCCTATAAGCAAGATGAAGCAAGAAAACATGACCTTGAGGAATAAGATGCAATATGACTATGAGATTTTGTATAGACATTGAAGACAGAAAGAAGAATGAAGACGATTTGGCTAGGAGAATCAATGATACTGAAAATGAGAATATAAGACTTAGTCATGAAAATGATATGTTAAAGACAGATTTGATTCACTTGGAACATGATAAAACTGAACTCGTGAGATAGAAGGATTTCTTGGAAAATGAGTTGTCTACTGCAAATCAACATAAAGAGAAATTCAAGAAAAGTTCAGAAGAACTTGATGATATGCTGAAAAATCAGAAATTGAATGGAGATACTAATGGACTTGGCTTTGAAGCTAGTGAAAGCTCTAGTATTACAAACAATCATGATCTCAATAAACCGGTAAGACAACCTAATGCCTACAAATTTAATGGGAAATGATTTAACTATAACAAGTATGGTCATAGAGAAAATCAGTGTAGATCTAGAAAACATCGGAACACTAATGCACCCATCGGTCAATGTTCTAAATGCAACAAAATTGGTCATAATTCAGAAAACTGCAGAATGAATGTAAGATGTTATGTTTGTGGAAGATTTGGACACTTATCTAATCAATGCAGAACACATATCAGCATAGGATATGGAAAAGCTATTCAAAAAAATAATGTGACTTGTTATGCTTGTAACAAGACTAGACATATTGCAAAATTTTGTAGAAGGCATCACCGGCAAATAACAAAGGACCCAATTTGAAAGGTAAAGAGAAGGTTGATGAGGTAAATGCAAGGTAGGTGGACCTCCAAGCATAAAAGTGGCAGACAACTTGCCCCCACCTTCTTCTAATACTCCACCGGCATAGACTGTTGATACACCACCGGCTACTGATAATGTTGAGTTGGAATCAACACATGAAGACACCAATCCTGATTCGGAAGTGTTATATACAATGAACATTGATACACAAGAGGTAAACATTGTGGTTGATAAAGAAACCACTGAGAAGAAAGATGTGGCAACTGAGCCACCAGCTGAGAATATTGAAATGGAAACACATGTTGAGCATACAGTTGAAAATATTGAGATTGGGGTTGAAACACATACTGAACAATCAGTTGATCCCCTTGGTATTGGAATGGTAACTGGTGCACACACTGAAAAACCAACAGAGTTAGAGACACCAGCAATGGACAGTTCAGAGGTGCATAGTGAGAAACCGGGAGTAAATATTGAAACTTCATCAAAGAAAACAGTAGGAGAAAGCACAAAGAAACAAACTGAGAAACACACTGAGAAACATAAAGAGAAAAGGTTGAGACAGAGAAAGTGCCACCGACAACAACTGAGAAATCCAAACCTTTGCTAGTTGAGATGCAAACACAAACTGACCTACCAGAGGTCAACATAAGCAAAGAGGTTACTCACACCGGCGGAATGCATATTGTTAAGGTAGTTGGACAATCATCTGGGTCTTCCTTGACAGAATTCAGACCAACCAATGCAACAGAAGTATTATTGGATTCAATAAAGAAATTCATAGATTGCAATGCACTTGCATATAAGGCTATTGATGATACGATTCCTTTATTGAAATTGATTGCACCCAAGTGCAATGTGGACAATAAATATTCTTTGAGCCAATTAGACACATTGTCTAAGTATATCACCGACAACTTATTGACAGTTGATCAGATTAATGAGGAGACATTTAGTGAGAAAATAAACAAGGAAAAGGAGATATTCTTTGATGAGATAATAAAGAAATGTATGGGACACATAGACACCCTTTTACTGGCACTTAGCAAAAAAATAATGGAATTCCAGGAGTTATACAGGGACACATGCAAGACTAATATTTTGACATTGGATATAGACAAGAAAATTAGTAAAGTGCAGAAAGAAATAAATGATATTGTTGATAATCTCATCGGTTCATCAGAACCCTTATCAGTTGTTGAGCAGAAGATAACAGGTTTTGAGGAGCAAATTGAAAAATTTGAAAAAGAGAAGGAAAGAATAAAGTTCAAGGCTAAGGAACTGAAATGCAGACTTGGTCTAAAACTTGACATCCTCATCTCTTTGAGAAAAGAGATTTCAGAGGCACTTGTTCTAGGACTGAAGTCACCGAAAGAGAAAATGCACACCCTCACCGGTACAATTCAAAGGACTGAAGCAGCATTGAAGGACAGTGAAAGGTTCACTGAGAGCCTGAATTTTATATTGGCAGATCTATTTCAGATTGTAACCAACCGGTTACAGGGCTCCAGCTGATAACTACACTCAATTGACATTTTTGACAGCCTTTGTCATTGATGCCAAAGGGGGAGTAGTAGAGGAGAAAAATGATGGACATAAGAGATCATCTGCTCAGGGGAGCACACAGTTTTGGTAAAAAATTTGGACTTCAAATTTTGGATACATTTTTGGATTTTTCTCATGGGTGTTGCCATCAATGCCAAAAGGGGAGATTGTTGACATTGCATACTCCAATGAGAAATTGTAGGTGATTTAAGTTATTGTCATTGATGGCAACCTTGCAATCTTATGGCACCAGCACTGGCAGACTCTACACCGGCAGTGGCAAAGATGATTACCGACACCCTAGCCAACAGGATTTTGATTATTGCATTTTATATTTATTTGTAATATCTTTTTGTAAGCTGACAAGGTGAATTGTAATAAGACTCATATATAAGTGTGAGATCTTGTAGATCATTTTGTAGATGCGAACATGGGAAGATTATTGCAGAAGTAATGTGCGAATAATAAGGCAGATTTTAGAGCAAGGTTTAAGGTTATTGTATGAGCTTAAACCGATACTGAACCTAGCATAGTAGATGTTGAACTAAAGTAGTACATTATATTGGATTTGCATAATCCATTTTGTAAGTCAGTGAGACTTCCTTTTGTAATTAAGCAATGAGCTTTAGGCAGTTGGCCTTCCTGCATGTGCAGGCCCCTATTGTAAGTAATATCCATTCATTGGCCAGTGAGTGAATATTATGGGTCACAAATCCCACCTAGGTTTTTCCCACACCAAGTTTCCTCGTTAAAAATCTTGTGTTATGGTGTTCTCTCTATGTTGTGCTTATAGTTCATATTTACTGCATTAATTCTTGTTTATCGGTACACTGTTTTAGAATGCAATTTGTTTAATAAGATCAGAAAATCTGCTAACTGGTTAGATACTGATTCATCCCCCCCCCTCTCAGTATCTTTGGGAATCCTAACACAACATATATGGTGAATTCAAAAAAAATTGAAGGCAGTTATTAGGTGATTGCATGGGGAAACCTAGGAAACACTATACCTAATAATTCAAGTATTTTCAAAAGCAAAGAGGAAATAACTCCAAAGCATAAGATGCCATGAGTAACATGTAGACAATACTCATATTTGAGAAAGACACATATAATGACACAAAGCATATTTTCTTACTAGAGTCCTTATGGTAGAGCCTAAATTAAACATAGGATAGTACCATAATAATTTGATTTCATTTCTTCCTTAAGGAATGATCCATCAAAGTGGTACCACAAGTCATATCCCCTAAATGATAAGGAATGATAGGAAGTGTAAAGAGCATTATTGGAGAATTTTGATAGTCTGAAACTACTTACTGTAGTATCATAAAATTGCGACCCTAGCAATTTTTGACCAAATTAGGGTCCTCACGCATGCGAAATTGAACCTCCTGGCCTGATCAGAGACTGGAGACTACTCAACCCCTAAAACTTGCTTCTCCCTTTCCCTCTGCACCACCTTATCTGCACTCTACCCCGAAGAAAAGGGCAGGATAGGGGCATGGCGCCCCTATCCCTACCCTATTTTAGGACAGGACCTTTCCTGAGTTTGCATAGAAGGTTGTGCAGTGAGTGGGAAAACTTCCCTGATGTCGTCTTGTGACGAAAATCAATTTCATTAACCCTAAATTGACAAGTATAAAAGTTACATTTTCCCTCTCATTTTAGACAAAAAAAAGAGGAGTTCAATAAGTTCAATGAGGTGAGAATTGGTGATCAAGCGTTCAAGAGCATTCAAGCATTCGAGCATCCCTTTCAAGCATTGAGTATCTCAAGTCTCCCTTCAAGGATAGGTGTTGCATTCAAGTCAAGGATTCAACCATTGAAGAGGAGATCCATTTCAACATTAAACTTCATACAAGCAATTCTATCAACATTTCTATCATAACCTCCCTTGAGGTAATTTACATTTCAATCTTTCATTTACATTTACTTGCAAGTACTTTCTTTCATTACTTGGTTAATTCCAAAACTGGGATTTGACTTGAAGGCAAACCCCCAACCCCAACCCATTTTCCTCTCTTTTCTATGTGTAGGTTACAGGTGCGTAGTTGTACTTTCGAATTTGGACTTCATTTGCGGAGGCAAAAAAACCCTTTTCGTTTCACATATTTTTTGGAGGACCATGTACAATTTTCCCACAATTCAGGCAATGTTTCCTCAAATTCGCAAGGCGGCTTTGTCTCGACATATTACTACCAAATCTAGGTGCACAGCTTCATCCCACACTCTGATCTTGAGTCATTAGCAGTTCTTCGTCTCTTTTCACTTAGTCTTAATACATAATTCAATCAATTCCTTTCCATCCCAAGTAGAAGAGGGGATTAACTTATCATTCTCATTTCATTCAAAATTCTATCTTCTTCTTTGGAGATTGAATATAGTGAATATCCCCCCCCCCCTCTTCCAATGTAAAGCATGAAAGTGTTTGAAGGGAAATCCGTAGTGAAACTCTCATCTCTCCTTGGAGGGAAAGGATAGCTTTCCTCTTGATCTCTCATTCACACATTTTTCACCCACCATTACATTTTCGTGATCCCGGCGTCTTGCATGCTTTCCTTTGAACAAAATTGCATATTTTTCATTTGCAAATTTAATTTTTTTTCAAACAAAGTGGTTAAATCATTAAAAACCCTAATTTTTGAAATTAAAATTGAACTTGTGATTTGTAAAAATTGCTTGTGGTTATCTTAGATCTAAAAATTGTTTTGTTTGTCAAATTCAATTTCCTCATTTTCTTGTTCAATTTGCAAATCAAATTTACAAAATTAAGCAGTTACTTGTTAAAACCCTAATTTTCAAAAATTATCTTGAACTTGTGCAAAAATTGGATTTTCATTTAATTTTCAGATTTGTGATTGTTCTTGGACTTGTTTTCATTCCTACAATTCAAATTTTTAATTTCCCTCCTTTTCCCCAAAATTCAAACTTCAAAATTAAGTGGTTAGGTCATAAAACCCTAATTTTCAAATTTAATTGGATTTTGTGCAAATTTCAATCAATTTCATTCAAATTCAGATTTCTACACATTTTCTAAGGTGTCCCTATACATTAGGTTTGACCTTTTTCAAATTTGCAATTCAATTCATCTTTTTCTTCAAAACCCTAATAGGGTCCTATTTTTACATTTGAACCTTAATTTCGCCCATCTAGAAATTGTAAAATTCACCAATTTTGGGGGGTTAGCTTTGAAATCATCGTAATATTCATCTCTGAAAATTTTTGAAAAAAGTTGGTTGGACCATGTGCATTCCCGCCACGGTCCTCTTCTTTTTTCTCAAAATTTTGGGAGACTATTATGACTGTATTTAATAGCCTAAATCCAAAAGATTGGCTGATTTTGTCAATTTTTTATCCCTCTAGAATCAAAAATACCTCCAAAATTCAACATTTCAAATTTTAAGAAAAAATTTAAAACTAAGAGGTTAATTATAATTTGCCCTGATTTTAAAATTAAGTGGTATCCCCTTGGCCCTAATTTTAAAATTCTAATTGTGTCCTTTTCTTTCTCCAACAAAGGTCAAATTGTGTAATCATTATTTTCTTAGATTTTGTATTACTCAATTTTGTAAGCTTTGTTCCTATAATTCAAAATTCAAATTTCAAATTTTCTCTCTAGTGCATGAGTTTTACCACTATTAGTCCTACCTACACTATCCCCGTTAGACGAAGCATTAGAATTAAGGCCTCCCAAGGTTTAATTACCGAGGAGATGGAGCCTAATTTAGGTGACTTCTTTAATAAGGATCATGCTAATTCTTCCCATCCTAATCATGTCTCTATTCACCCCATTGATGAGTCCCATGATGAAGAAGAAGCTTTAACTAGAGTCTCTATAGATCAACTCTCCAAATTGGACAATCAATTTGATAACTTTCAACACTGGATGTCCCAAGAATACCCTAATAGTGAATCTCTTCCATTAATTGAAGGCCTTAAATGCATGATTCAAAGTGATAAGAATGAGATTGATATATTGCATGGCATTGCACATATTATTGATTCTAATTTCATGCCTATCAAGAGTTGTGCTGAAACCCTAGGTTATTAACAACTTTCAACACAAGTCAATCCTTTAATTCTTTTGACTACTCTTATGACTGGTATTCCTACTTTTACCTCCAACATCATGGACACTTCAACTTAAAATTTCATCCCTACACCAATTAGTCATGGGGGCAATCCCTTTTCTTCATTAAATCCTCTATCTTTACCTATGTCTTCAATGAGTGTTCTTGTTATCTCTCAACCAATCAATTTGACACAATGGGGCAATTCCTTCAACAACTTTGTTCCTCCTTTAAGTGTCCCTTTTCCCACCCAATCATCACCTATGCCTACTTATCATAATGTCCCACTACCTTATTCTCAGTCCATGCCTTCTTTCAATAATATCACACCACCTTCTCAATCAACTATGTCTAACATCAATTCTTCTACCGAAGCGACAATTAACAGTTTTTCTCAAATCGTGTCTTCCTTACAAAAAAAAATTGCTTCTATGAGTCAATCCAAGATTAGTGTGCCCACCTTTGATGTTGCGAGCCCACTTTCTCTTGATATTTTTAGATTCGTGCCACCTAAACATGTTGAGGTCCCTCAATTAGAACTTTATAATGGAAAAGGTGATCCTCTTACGCATGTCAAAATATTTTAAACCTTGTGTATTGATTTTGCTTACGATCAAAGATTGCTTGTGAAACTATTTACAAGAATGCTAAGAGACAAGGCTTTACAATGGTATTGCTCTTTCCCTTCTTATTCTATCACTTCTTTTCAACAACTAGCAAATGATTTCATCTAAAAAATTCAAAACAACATTGGTCCTAAAATCACTTTGACTAATTTAATGCATTGTAAACAAGGTGTTAAAGAAAAAGTGATTGATTTCATTGGTAGATATAAGCATTTGTGTGCTCAAATTCCTTTTCATGTACCAGATAAGGGGGAGAGTGTTCAACAACCATTTGTGAAGTTCAAACCAACAAAAAGATTCATCAAGTTCAATGATACAATAAACAATAACAATGTGAATGCTACAACAAGTGTGCCTCATATTTCTAAATTTTTCCAAAGAGAAAGACAGTTTAATCCTTTGAATGAATCTCTACATAGTATTATGTCTCAGTTGTTGCAAAGAAATATTATCAAACTTCCTCCTATAAAACTAGTTGATCCTTCTAAACTTGCATCCCCTTATTTTGATAGCAATTCATTTTTTGTCAATTTCATCGTCAGCCTGGTCATGATACTAAGAAATATTTCACATTAAAAATTAAGATTCAAGATTTGATTGATAATAATACTATATATGTGGTAGGTGTGAATGATAAAGGGAATAAATCAGTAGCTCCTCATAATCAAAATCTTAATATTTTCACTGATCCCTTGCCTTCTCATACCTCTAACGTGATTGAGATTGTTCCTACTTCTTTCCCTTATGAGGAATTCACCTCTATGGCTCTAAACTTGGTAAATATGGAAGAAAAACAAGATACACCTAAGGATCCTTGTATTACATTTGACCCTAGTGAGACCATTAGAGCACCTGATGGCCCTTTATACATAGTTGTGAAGGTTAAGGATATACCTTGCCGTGGTGCCCTTGTTGATCCCTCTTACATGGTTAATGTCATCACTAAGGAGTATCTTTTCACTTTATGACTGCATAAACCAAAATATGATGGTTCTAATGTGGTTGTGAAGTTATTTGATGGATTATCGTGTCCTACCATTGGCTCTATCACCCTTCTTGTTTAAGTTCATACTAAATCTATGGATGTTAACTTTGTTATCATTCCTTCTTCTGAGCAATTCCATGTGAAGTTGGGCTATCCTTGGCTATCTTCCATGAAGGCTATTGCTTCTCCAATCCATAAGTGTTTGAAATTTCCTCACAATGGCAAAATCATAACTGTGAACCATAGCTTATTTAAACCATCCGAAAGAAGCCCTGATGTTCCTATCGATTTCTTTTGGCCTAAACAATTTCAATCTCTTCCATCAAGGAGGGATGCTCCTTTTCAATCTTATCAAAAATGGAAGAAAGGTATGATATTATCCTTAAGTCAGCCTAGATCTCCAACACTTCACATTCCTATCATTCTTCAAGATGAATTTCTTCCCTCCATTCAACCTAAAAGACCTCAACCTAAACCTTCAACTATCAAAGATGAGAATATTCCTCCTTCACCAAATGATCCTCCTTCCCAGCCTTCCACTAAGACTCGACAAAATCGTTGTGAGAGAGAACGCCGACGAAGACGTCGTGTTAGAGCTCGTGAAGCTATCCCTCAAACTATTCAATCTCCTATAACTCCAACAGTTAGCATGATTCCCTTTTCTCCTAAGAAAGATGTTCAACCTACATCTCCAAGTCATAAGTTCCACAAAACATGTGATGGTTTTACTCCTATTCGTGTTCTTTCTCCTCTTTCTATAAATTTTGATGAAGAAATGAGTAAAAATGTTATTCATGATGGAAATACAACTCCTAGTGCTTTTGATAGTGATTATGAATATGTTGATGTTGACAAGCATTTATCAACTAAATTTTTAAAAGCCCTAATCCTAGCTCCTAGAACCGAACAAAGTGACTTACCACATGAGCATAGTCCTTGTTTGGATCTTGTGATAGCTCCATCTATTGTTCTCAATGTCGCTCCTCTGGCATGTTGCTCACCTTCCCGAAATAGTGATCAGCAAGATCGAGAGGTGGATGTCGTGCTAGATTAGCAACATTAGCACCACAGATTTTTTCTCCCTCTCCTCTCTTGCTCTTTTGTGGCTATTCTTCTATATGTATCCATATTCTTCTATTTTTCCCTCAATGTATACTTGAAGAAGATGCAAACCATTGAGATCTCTTTTGGTCTTTTTCATGTTGACTCAAAAGACTCTTATCTTCCCTTTCTTCCAAGGAAAGTTTCCTTTCTTTGGGGAATGATGATTATTATATGCACATACATATATGATATACATGAGTTATCAAACAACATACTAACCTCAAGGAAAGTGAAACTAACTCATGTTTTGTGTTCATTATCCTTGGGTTTATTCCTCGATTGGGGGCTAAATCCTTGTGATAACGTGCTTTCTCTCTTCTCTCTCTCTTGGGTGTATCCTACCTTAAAGCAATCGCTCCTGATAAGGCATGCGCGATCACTTTAACGTGGAGGCATACACTCCGCTCATATTCACTTTCCTCATATTTTCCTTCTTGATACTTAGAGTTACTTAGTGTACTTTGTTTCGGTTTTTAATCTTTGGTATCCTTGCTTTCATGACTCATAGTGAGGGGAACTTTGCTACTTCCAGCCATGGTTTTTCCTTTCTCGATCTTCCCTTTTACTTTGTCAATCAAAGTTGTAAGATCCTAAGTCCACTGGGGGCTTGGCACATCTTGCCTCCTTGATGTGGTAAAAAAAATTCAATCTTACTTCCTTGTACTTTACCAGCAGTACTGGCGTACTCTCATACTCCCGCTAAAGTGGGGGATAAATGTAGTGTCATAAAATTATGACCCTAGAAATTTTTTACCACATTAGGGTCCTCATGCATGCGAAATTGAATCCCCTAGTCTAATCAGAGACCGGAGATTTATCAACCCCCAAAAATTGATTTTCCCTTGTCCTCTGCACCACCCTGTTTGTCCTTTGCCCTGGAGAAAACGGTAGGACAGGGGCATGGCACCCCTGTCCTCGCAGGACAGGGGCATGGTGCCCCTGTCCCTGCCCTATTTTGGGGTAGGACCTTTCCTAAGTTTGCATAGAAGGTTGTGCAATGAGCGGGAAAACTTCCCCGATGTCGGCCTATTATGAAAAATCAATTTCATTAACCCTGAATTGCCAAGTATAAAAGTTGCATTTTCCCTCTCATTTTAGAGAAAAAAAAGAGGAGTTCAAGAAATTCAATGAGGTGAGAATTGGCGATCAAGTTTTCAAGAGAATTCAAGCATCCCTTTCAAGCATTGGGAATCTCAAGTCTCCCTTCAAGGTTGTTGTATTCAAGTCAAGGATTCAACCATTGAAGAGGAGATCCATTTCAACATTAAACTTCATACAAGCAATTCTATCAACATTTCTATCACAACCTCCCTTGAGGGGATTTACATTTCAGTCTTTCATTTACATTTACTTGCAAGTACTTTCTTTCATTACTTGGTTAATTCCAAAACTGGGGTTTGACCTGAAGCCAAACCCCCAATCCCAACCCCTTTTCCTCTCTTTTCTGTGTGTAGGTTGCAAGTGCACAACTGTACTTTTAGATTTGGACTCCATTTGCATAGGCAGAAAAACCCATTTCGTTTTGCGGATTTTTCGGAGGATTGTGTACACTTTCGCCACGGTCCGGATAGCTTTTCCTCAAATTCACAAGGTGGCTTTATCTTGACATATTACTGCCAAATCTAGGTGCACAACTTCATCCCACACTCCGATCTTGAGTTATTATCAGTTATTCATCTCTTTTCACTTAGTCTTAATACATAATTCAATCAATTCCTTTCCATCCCAAGTAGAAGAGGGGGTTAACTTATCATTCTCATTTCATTCAGAATTCTATCTCTTTTTTGGATATTGAATCTAGTGAATTCTCTCCCCCCCCCTCTTCCAATGTAATGCGTGAAAAGTGTTTGAAGGGAAATCTGTAGTGAAACTCCCATCTCTCCTTGGAGGGAAAGGGTAGCTTTCCTCTTGATCTCTCATTCACACATTTTTCACCCACCATTACATTTTGGTGACCATTACACTTACAAAGGAGTAACTAAATTATGGGAGTTATCCCACCGTAAGGATGAAGCAATCACCATGTTTGATAGAAGATTCAAGGAAGTGAGATGGAGGCTAGAGGAACCCCTTAATAAAAATTAGAAGATGGAATGGTTCCTTTATGCAGGTACACTAAAATTATAGATTACACTTGAAGGTAGGTACTTTTCTACATATTTAGAATTGGTGACTTTAGCATGCAAAATTGAAAACCAATCATGGCACAATGCTAACAAGGAGAGAGAAATCCAAAAGATTGAACAAATTTAATTAGAACTTAAATAAATATGGTTGTGGTAGGAGATAATAAAATAGGATAGGACCTCAAAGGCCAAACATTTGGTGTTCATGTTGTGGTAGCTTGAGGAACATGTGTAGAACAACTTCTCTAAGGAAATCGAGGAAAGAAGGAAAATGCATTAAGAGTTAGTCTTCATACAATGCAAAATCCAAACTCTATGTACTATGGCACTTGTGGACAATGGGATGATCATGAGATAGAAACCTACCATTTTCACTAATTTCATATGAAGGAAGAACCAAACTATTATAGAGATATGACATATGTAATGGGATTGGCGGAAAGAAAGCTATATGCTTAGGAGGTTGGATACAAAGTATTTCCAAGACAACAAAACCAAAGGAATGTTAAAGCAATTCAAAATACGGAGCCTTAGAATAACAACAGATCATACTAAGGAGGAAGAGGTTGAGGTTGAGGTAGAGGATAAAGCTCAAATGCCACTTGTTTCAATTTTAGCAAGATAGGCCACTATGCAGTCGAATGTTGGGAAGAGAAGAGGAACACCTATGGATTTTGTGGTCAAGAATACCATGATTTATTTAATTATTATAAATAATGACAAAAATATTAAATGTGAGACTAACAACCCAAAATGATGATCTACAAAGCTCAAATGTAACCAGATGAGCCATAATTCTCTACAGGGTACGAAAGATCCACCAAGAAGAAAGAAGGAGATGTTGCATGGCTAGAAGAGATGTCGGATATACTTCAGATGAAATAAATACAAAGGAAAGTGCAAGGCAATGAGTCACAAATTCACGGAAGTCCATGCGTTGGAAAACACGCTCTTATAAACGATGGCCCGTTTATGCTTCAGGGTCCTGAGCTGAAAGGTAATGGGGGTCTGAAGAAAAAATAAACGGGCCCCCTTTTTGTTCTAAAATGGGGGCCCACTTTTAAACAAAACGGGGGCCCATTTTTTAGAAACGAGGGCCCGTTTTTAAAAACGGGCCCCCGTTTCTAAATCGCATTTTTCCTTTTTTTTCCACAAGCTGCCCTTGTTTGAAAATGGGGGCCCGTTTTGTGGAAGTTGATTCCACAACTCGCCACTTGGCTCGGGATTAGGCTCGGGATAGGTCTGGGATGGCCACACCTGAGACATGGACCTGCAAATTGAAATCTCCATGAATGAAAGCACAAATACGAACTTCTGAAATAGTTTATGTGCCTCTAATCAGAGAGTTTTTATAGGATATTAAAACTCATTTCAGATTATACTGTCTAGATTCTAAATATGTAAATTTATTTAAAAATTGATTATTTTAACTATTTTTCATTTAATTTATACTAAATCGGGTCCATAAATTTGAAATATTAACTAGTTTTGTTAATTTAATAACTTTCTTATTTTAAAGAATTTTGGAAAAAAAAATTATATGTCATCAATCTACACAAAACTCTTTTGTATTTTAAAAAATAAAAATAAAAAAATGTTAAGTTTACATCAAATTATGTGGGTCGTACACGTCAAATTTTTAAAAAGATAATTACGGCCATTAAAAAATTAATTAAAAAAAAATATTAGAAAAAAAAATACAGAAAAATATGCTCATCAATCTTCAGTGTGTTACAAACCATTTCCCGAAACGGTTTGAGAAAATAATTTTAATTGTGTCAAAAAGTGTGGGTTGTACACATGCATGGTATGGTCCTGAAACAGGTATTTTTAAAACATAGTTTTCATAACTCCATTCAAAAAGTTATTTTTTATTATGTGGGTATTAAAATAAATTACATATTTGGAAAGTACACTCAAAGGGATATCTTTTATATTACTGACTTTTTCCAAGATTCAATCTCTAAGTGTTTCAAAATTTAAGCTCAAATGAGACAAAATCTGAAAATCAGGGAAAACACTTCCACTTTTTGGTCAAAAAGTGGACTCATCTTCTTGCACTGACCCACAAAAGAGGATGAATACACATGGGCTCTACATCAAAGAAGAAGAATAAACCAACAATAGTTACTAAACAAGGAACCAATACTAGAAAGAAATTGATAGTAACAACTAAAGAAGAGAGCTCAAAGGAGAAAGAACAAATCCACCCAACCAAATAGCAACATTATCAAATCAATAAGAATACCTTGAGGATAGTGGAATAGGATCAGACCAAGGAGAGAGATACAATCCATTACTTTACTGGTCAAGAAGTAAATATCCTCAAGAAGATGGTGCAGATGGCAGGACAATATAATCTATTAGAAAAATTAAAACAATTCACCAAGTACTAGAACAAGCAAGCAATATTGGAAGTTAGAATAGTTCGGAAGTATTGGAGGATAAGGTTAATCTTGATAGACCTCTAGATTTATCAATAGAAGATCAATAGAGTGATAGTGGCTTTTAAGAGTAGATGTAAACTTACTACCAAGGAGGATATGGGAATACTCAAGGGAAAACTGACACTCTATCCAACCCCTTACAACATCAATCTAGTGGATGGAATTGGTATGAAGACTTTGGGGATATGGAAGCATGTTAAGGTTAATGTTCATGGCATTAAACAATTTTTAGACTTTAAAGTGGTAATAATTAAGGATAATTTTGATTCATTTGATGCATTGCAAGGATTGAGGTGGTATGTTGATGCAAAGGGGGTAATAAATTCCTAGAAGGAGAAAAATTTATTTTCAGATAGTAGGAGGATACTAAACATTCATGTTGGTGGGCCTTTTGACACACTCAAACACAAGTTGAGTATTACTGCTAAAATTATCTTGAAAGAGTTAAGGATGGCAAATCCTTGACCTCCAAAGGTCTCTTAAGCTGGGTCTCAACAATTCAGGGACAACTAAGTGTTCATGTGGCTGACCTTAACAAGGGGCATGTTGGTTACAAGCTGAAGGCATAACTTACCTAAGTAGATCCTAACCTAAATGATTGAAATAAAAGATAAAATATGGATCGGGGAAACAAGAAGATGAATCACTAGCAATTTAAATCCAGGCAAACATTATTGACAAAATTTAAAAAAAAAACATTAAATATGTTAATCCATTTAACATGTCAATTGTACCAATTCAAACGTGCAAATAAAGATAGATTCCAAGAAACGTAATTACTCCTCTTTTCACACATTCATTCCAAACTCAAACACCATTAACATGTGTAGATTGATTTATTAAATGAAGATTCTTGCAATAATTCAGCTCATTCTTGAATTAAGGAAGATTTTTTAGCAAAGAGAAATACCAAAAATTGACAAGAAACATTCCATGAGATCGTAAATCCACAAGCATTGTTGTATTTTAGACATTCCATTGAATTTTTTTCATGCCATTGATTTTATATTTAAGTTCTATCTTAAATGCCTTTATTTGTATATTTTGTGAACTTTTGGATTATTAGATGTTTTATACCTTTGGGCTCTATTCTACCTAGGAATTAGATTCATACAAATGAAAAAATAATAGTCTTGTATAGTTCACGAAAACAACTTAGCTAGAAATGTATCATCATATAAAAAATTATAAGCATGAAAATTAAAGTATTATGTGTGTTAGTTTCATTCTTTCCATAATGTAACACAAATTAAGGTTCCATAAATCCGCTTGGTAATTTATATATTAATATATCAATTTGCATGATGAACAAGAGGTGGAAAACTAATGTTATATACATTTTTCAGTTAATCATATAATAAAGTTTTCATTCACCTCTATCTAGATTTTATAATGTTGGATCAATGATAGTGGTGATGGTAGAAGAATTAGAAATAATAGATGCATAAAGAGAATGAGAGATAAGAGGAAAACAAATGTGATGATAAGGAGAAGACTATAAGCCAAAGATGAAGGTACGATATTAATAGGATGTAATAAACCTATTGACATAAGTAACTCCAACATCATAGACAGTGGGTGGAACACTAGAAGGATAAGTAGAAGGAATGAAACATGAGGAAGGAAATTGAATGCTGGTAAGAATATGTGAGGAATGGATAGGAGAGGTGATGTGATATGATGTGCATGAGGAATTGTAGGAGTAGGAGTGGCAACAGTAGGTGAAGGTTCAATAGAAGGGGAAGATGTATCATGAAAAGAACTAAAATTCATGAGCTTAGCCCCAATTATTTAAAGAATATATGAACCTAATGCTGCACTAAGAATCAAATCATGTAAATAATTAGCCACCTATGTAGGAGATGCAACAATAGTAAGCTCTTGAAAAATAATTTTTGAAAGGAAAAAATGTTCTTGCATATCCCCATTTGCTTCATTTATTATAATCACTATTCTTGTGATGAGTGTCATCCTTAGAACAAACATGAATGTCCTATAATTTTTTAACAAGAGACCATATTGAGATTGAGAATAAAGTCTCATTTTCAAAGGGAAAGGATGATATCATTAAGACATCTACATAAACACAATATATAAATACTAAAGGAGAATAAAAAAATAACATAGGAGAATAGGATCGGTAAAAATCTCATATCTATTAAATAAATATAAAAATCAAAATAAACACTAGGTGTTGTACAATTGGTTGAGCTCTTCAAAATAAAATTAAATAAAAAGAGAAGAATTTAAATATATTGTTTAGATTAATTATTTGTCATAGAATGAATCTACAATAGTATTTTAGGAGTTTAGGTGGTAAATTATAAATAGACAAGCACAAATTTTAAAATTATAAAGATGGATGAGAATTACTTAGTTCTATGTGCATCTTGATGTCATTGTATTACAAGCTACTCCTCTATGATTCAAAATGAACAGTTTAGTATTTGATCTAAATTTATAATACTCCAACAAACAAATAATTAAACTTTATTCAATTTAAAGATAAATTGTGATACAAAACTAATCTAGGTTGATTATGTGATGGAGGGTACCAATATTTTTCATTTGATGATTTGAAAGTAATTCACCTTGCATTCTAATATTTGAATCTATAATGATGAACCATTTCTGTTAATAAGCACCTTTGAGGAACTTTCTAAACAAAGGCCATGTTCTCAATTAGATCCCTGCGTGGGCTAAATCAATGGCTTCTGAGCAAAGTTCAAAGACAATAAGCCACCATAAAATACGCCTATCTATCACTAAGTATGTAGATGTTGATCTTGTAATGAAAGCTAAAATGTAGCTTTTGATTGATAGTGTATGTATTTCTAAAAGATAGATGAACCTTCCCTTGTCTTGAAAATTTTAAAATGGATAAATATCTATTCTTTTATACAACATATATTTTTTCTTCAAGTTAGCACACAACTAATTAGAGGGGGTTGGCAATGACCTAATTTAAATGCTCGGATTTAAAAAGAGTAAGGTTGGTTTCATTTTAGTTTATTTTCTCATCTCAAAATAGATTTAGGTGGATTAATAGATACATTAAGGATAGAACCTGATTTCTAAAAATGTGTGGAAACAAAATTTCACAAAGTTCAAAAGATATAATAAGAATTATTATGAAGTATTTGAGCTTCTGGATTTGACTGTGTGTGTCTTTTTCTCATCTAATCCAGAAGCTCAAATGCCTACAATATCTACAATATAATAAGAATGCTTTTTGAATTCATTGTATATGTTTTTTTTCTTTTTGACATTTTGGATCACACTTAATGATCCATTACCAATTTAAAATAATAACGATAATTCAAATATGATATGAATCATCAATATAGAAAAACATACATGATGAATCCAAAAATATTTGTATTGCACTTTATAAAATATTAGAAACTCATACCAACTATTGAAGAAATACACCCCTTATATATTATCTATACAATTTTTACCATTGCATTGTCTTAAACTTTCAGAAACGATGATACAGTTGTGACATGGAGTGTCTCGCGAAACAAACAAAATCCAGTGATGATGGTTGCTGCAACTTCTGTCTTCAGTTTTCAATAGCACCCGCGCTCTTTGACTACTCAGTACCCTAAAAATTCTCTGTCTCTGTCTTAAACTATGAGTGCAAGATGTAGAAAACGTAAAACTTCTCAAACCACTTCATTATTACACTGCTCCGTCTGATAGATTCGGACATAAGCCCCATGCACAAAACAAAAAACCATTATGGCTGTCTTAGCATTAGGACAGAAATCAGATGGTGGACTGAAATGAGATACCAATAAGAGTTATGATCTCTTCTGACTAAGGTGCTCAGGTACAAAAGTCTTAACATAATACTCAGATTTAACTTATGAACTTTTTGAATTCGATTCACATCATTCGAAATCGTTTATCTATTGTAAAAATAGCATGTTTTTCTTTTAAAGTATTTGAAATCATTTACATCATGTGTATGAAATCTTATTTTGCTCTAAATATGTATTAAATTTATTTTATAGAAAGTTTCAATGTAATTATTTAACTTATCTTTTTATGATCTCTTTTTCAAGAGCACAAGTTCTCCATCACTAGGCCAACTCAGGCTGTACAAGAGTGGTGGTTGAGATAACAAGATATCGTCTCAATCACAAAGGAAAAACATGTACATAAATGCTTCCTGTAAGAAGAGATGAAACTATTTAAATATTCATTCGAAAAAGATTATATGATTTAACAAATATAATTTTGGATCTGATTAAGCTCACTATCAAACTGAAACTAATACTATAAGTTTTCTAACAAATTATCTAACTACATGTTTATACATATTCATTAACTTTTTAACATTCTTCCTTAATAAACAAACAAATTCTCTATGATAGCTAGCATATCTCTATATAATAAACTATTTCAATTATTTATATTATAGTGTATACTCTTAATGTTACTATACTAGTAAGTTAAAACTTGAGTGAAAAAGAAAACATAGAATAAAAATTTCTTGTAATCATTTTCTTTTCTTTTGTAGTTATAAAACTATAAATGTACTGAATCAATCTCCTCATCACTCTCGTGAAATATAATTAATATATTATTTTTGCTAAATTTTCATGTTCTTAAATTTCACCTTTGTGAACTCTTAGATTCAAGTACTCTCAAACTATTAAATGTCAATCTATATTGAGATAAACCCTCCCATATTCTTTCTAACTTCGAAGGTTCAACAAATCATTTAAAGTAAATATTTAGTTTCTACTCATTCACACCTATTTTGTTGCATATTCAATGTTAAAATCTTAAATTGTTAAGTCTTCAATTGTCAACAATATATTTCTTACTACCTTCCACTGTAAAATTTCATTAGCTCTATCTGTGCAATTCCACATAGTATACTATAAGTTTTAAATATAAGAATAATAATATATACATATACACACTTCTAACTATTTTATTTCTTACAAAGAATTGTTGTTTTGCTTTATATGTACTCAAAAAAAAAAAAAAAATCCTCATCCAACAATGATGATATCATATAATAATTATGAGAATTAATGTAAAAGTCATATTATTATAATTTAATGACAATCTATTCAATATTAAAACTTTTATATCTTCTTCTTTGCTCACTATTTTATAAGCAATGTAAGCCAATACCTATGACTAAACATATTCGTTATGTTTTCCAATTTAGATCTAAAAATCATAATTTTTTTATAAATTTAGCATTCAACTCCAAAATAAAAAATTTAGTCCATTCCTTTTGGACTTCCTTAGATGATTTATTTAAGTCAATAAGGTATAATCCTAAATTAGAAAATTATTAGTCTAAATGATTGCCTTCACTTTATCATTTGTATTCTACAACATGTGTTTACTACTCTATAAATGATGTTTTTGTTTAATTAACTATTCTTCATAATTTTTTCTCATTAATTATATGCATTTTTTCATATTCTAAACCTAAAAATTGTAACCTTCAAAATTTTCAAATGAAATTTTTAGTTTTCAAAAAATTAAGAGATGTAATACACTTAATCTTGATTTTTTCACATACATCTCTAAAACAAATAGCCTATAGAATTATCATTGTCCTCTCTAGTGTGACGGTGTGCAATAGTCAGGATTTGATTTCCTCTCACAATAGTTATTCTCTTGTCAACAAATATAAATTGCACAATCACAAACAAATTCAACTTGGATTATTTTTTACTCTCACATCTTTCTCAATTCTTCCCCAAGATTATCAAGACAATTAAAAACCTAATATTATAAAAAAAAGTACACAAATAGTCATTAAATTATCTATATATTCAACTTACAAAGATTAGATAATTTATATAATCTCTACTAAATATGAACACTCCATTAAAACACGTGATAAAATTTAGCTAATACCAACTCTCTAACAAACAACTAACACAATCAACTCTTCAACAAATTAGTAATCATATTACTTATATTTTTTTCTTAAGCTAACAATAAAGATGAATTAACAAATTTAATATCAATTAGAAATCCTCCAAAATTTAACTACCTTTTAGTAGAATCACACCTAAGCAAACATACTAACCTAAATTTTAAAGAAACTAGAACTATAACAGGTCCTCAACTAAGCCAAAGAACACCGGGCATTAAATACATTGTAAGATTTAGCTAATCTATAGTTGAAATGATGTTTAAAGGCATAAAAGGTCTGCCAAGTCCCATACTATTAAAGCAACCCATCAAGCTCAAGAGAGGTTTTCGGCTTACGGTGTAATTAGTCTTTACAACATTCACAGCAAAAATACTCATAAATACATATAAAACTAGTAAAAATGTCAAAATGACTTATTTAACTTTCTAAAACCTGCTGTATACACTTTCAGATGTATGTCAATCCATCACCTGTTGGTCGTTATCTTAAGAGGGGCCTGAATTTCAGCTTTCAGATGACTGCCAATTCACCAAATAGATACCTTTAAAATTGCTACAAAGGGTTCATTCCAGGCAGCTTGTAGTGCATGCATACCATCTCTTGTAGCAGTTACTTGAGCTTCTTTAAGGGAAGTGCCTTTAAATTGTAATAATTCCTTTTATTCAGTTTTTTTATTATAGTAGATTTATTTTGATACGTCTTCAGTTTCTGAATTTTAATGCACGCTGACATTCTTAATGATTGTCACAACTATGTATCTTCTTTAAAACAATATGAAACAAGCATTTCCCCCATATATAAGTACTTGAAAAACTTCAGTGTACTAGTAGTGCTGTTAACATCTAGTTGCTGCTCAAACAGTGTCACGTAGAATTTTTTTTTTCCTTTCTTTTGTTTTTTCTGATGATTCGAAACATAAGAGAACAGTCTTACAGAACCAGAAGCTATGCATAATAAGAGTACAAGTGGTCAATTTCAATGCCTGCATCACTAGTTGTGTATAGCCAATGATGTAATGGGCACCTGCAATCACAACATATTCTAACCTTTCATGGTAGAAATTTCAACGGGTCCTTCGTTGATCACTGATCTGCTCGTGTCTTTGCAATAATGAGGCTTGTCTGCAAATAATGTCAGAACGCAATTACAAACTGGATGAACCAAGTTTGAATTCACAGTGAAGTGGGCTTTAAAGTACACAAATAATGGCACCACCTTAGGCCCTATTCAAGACTTTGACCTATACTGTTTTGTTTTTACATGGATAATGGGTCCGGCTATAGATTTATAAGAAGCTTGACAATATCCCATGGGGAATTCTGATTCAAACGTTTACCCTTACCAATGATAATCATCAAAACTGAAAGCGTATAGAACTGGACAAATATTTGAAAACGACGTGAGCAAAGGACAAGGATATGGGAGATTGTCGACCAGAGATGGTGGAGAGCTATGTAACGAGACAGCAATATAATTATTTATGCCTGTAGTGAAGCAGAAGATAA
Source organism: Cryptomeria japonica (assembly GCF_030272615.1). Lineage (NCBI taxonomy): Eukaryota > Viridiplantae > Streptophyta > Pinopsida > Cupressales > Cupressaceae > Cryptomeria > Cryptomeria japonica. The sequence goes on along the minus strand of NC_081406.1, from coordinate 125,142,996 downwards.
AATTAACAAGTCAAAGAGACATTACACAAAAATTTATAAGACTGCTTGAGTGACAATATCATTTTCCACATAACTATTTGCCTGTAAGGAAATGATAAATCTTTCTCAATTTTTGATATGATATTTTACTTCTCTTCTCATTATCTCATTCTGAATATGAATATAGATGTTTCATATGATATTTTATTTCTCTTCTTAGTATCTCATTCTCTCATTCTGATTTTGGATCATGTAATATGATTTGAAATACATAATCAAATCTTAAAATGTTACCAAATTTATGCTATAAAACTAGGAATTTCATATTTTGAACTGAAATAATTTACTATTCCTATTAGGGTTTGGTTTCCCTCTTATTAACTGTAAATAGCTTGAGCCCTTTGTTATTTAGGTTACTCCAGACTTATATCCTGTAGAGAGAACTATTGAACACCATTATTTAGTTTAGGTCTTTCCGGATTATAAAAGGATTATTTCTTCCTTTTCTTATTATTGAATCTATCATTCTTGATATATATTCTCTCAGTTTCTCTTAAAAATTATAAAATTCTGTACTAATGATCATAACATGTCATTGGGCTTGTAAAAGTAAAGCCTCCCACACAGTTAAATACTGAAATTTAGCTAGTGGGTATGCCATTTGTTTTGGAGGATACTATTCCTTTCTCAATCAACTGTATATGATAGCTAGAAAAGAAATTTATTCCAAATACAGGAGGGCATGCCAAAACAGTTAGTTCAAAAATTACAGACCAGTACGGCAGGCTAATGGCTTTTGCATACACCAACTGAATAGATCCAAAAAAAAATCTCTGCAACTGTCAGAGGAGATAAATCCTTATGCTTTGACAGAACTGTCATTTTGTGCAAACTATCTTCTCTCGACCATTCAGTTATATGTTTTCTTATTTAAAAAACAAGCTTCTGAAAAGCTGATTTCAAGTTCAAGTTTTGTTTACTAGTATGTTTATACTCTTCACTTTATATTGTGTGAATGCAGTGCTTATTGATGAATACTTAACTATAGTTTGGTTGAGTTTTAAACTGAATATTTTCCATCATCCACTGAGCACTGTGTCAGATCACTATAAAAGAAGAGAGCAGAAATGTGGAAGTAGATCACATTCAGTTCTGAACAGTTTATGTTATTAATTTATTTCATTTCATAAAATTCCGAATAAATGAGTGTACCGTATTTCAAATAGGTATGAACAAGATGTACAAAATATCTTACGGCACTGAAATGAAAATCTTTGTGCTTTTAAGAACCCGAAACGCTTTCCTAGATTTGTGAAAAGACAATCTGTTTTTAAGACAATAATACGAAGTACTACCAAAACAGAGGTACAGATTCTTTTTTTAATTACTTTGTCCGGAGCTACTAAAAGAACATGAGGTTGTAATCATTGATGTCTATCTCTCAAACCATTTTCAGGCATTTATAGAGAATTAAACAAATGTTTAATGCGCATTTCGAAATTGAATGGCCTAAGCACCAACACGGAAACATGATTTCCATAAAATTACCTCAAAAAAAAATTGTCAAGATTAGATTTTTCTATGGAAGATTTTTATTATATCAATAATAAGTTGGTTTTGCTATCCAAAATAAGAGCACAAACATCTCGATATATCTTCAATTAAGAATGAAGGACTGATGGGTATAATTGTATCAAGATCATTTCCGATATAGATGATCCTATCCTTATCTCTTACATCATTCCTCCAAGATTTAAAACTTGACAGACAATTCAATCAAAGAACATAGAATCATCCAAATATTGTATTCAATTTCATATATACTGTATAGTTTCAAAACTAGAAAAAATGCAAACACGCTAAGATATTATTTAGAATACAGGATAAGAACAAAATCAACCTTCGAGTTTTCATCATTATAAAATGGTTCACAAAACAAAGACTCCCTTCTTCATTTCATAAATTCTGGATGAATAAAATTAATAAATTCTAGTTGGGTTTTTTATATTGAAAACATAACTTAATATGAAATGTTTATTATCGCAAGATGTTTCTAGATTCTAACTCCGGAAATTTTTAGTGCTCCTGAATGACTAAATGAACTGCTTGAGAAACATTGACGAAGTTATTGATCAATACAATGAACCATTAGTTTCTTGCAGTGAAAGATAGGTTCTTGATTGTTATCATCACACCATCAGAAAATAAATGAAGCAACAAGTAAGCTGAACAAATAAATGTAAGCCATGCATTCCTCACACTTATAGTGATTACAATAACTTAACAGCTGCCAAAGAGGCAAACGAGATGATAACGAACTACCTTGTTACAAGCCGATGCGAGTTCCACAATACAGATCTACTCTGATGTTTTTCGCCAGGCCAATCTTCAGCTCTGTGCAACCATGAATGCATCTCTTACATTTATCACCTGTACAACAATAATCTCCTAGGGCAATACTACTTTTTTCCTAAGCTAAAGTCGGACCATCGATACTTGATTCCCCGCAGTGCCATCTCAATCTCTCGACTCTATGCAAGTCTAACAGAGAGAAATTGCAAAGCCAATTTCAAACTCTTGGAAGGGTTTGAACAAAGAACCCAAGAAAAAACCTTAAGAAAAGAACTCCACAACTAGATCTGAGCTGCAACAACAAAAGGGCCCGATCCATACAAATACAATAACAACTAATTAGACATTACCCAACAAGGGCTTCGAATCAGATCTAGGAAGGGTTTTGTTTGATGCCCCTTAAAAAGCACAAAGAGTTCTCTCTTGTTTTGTTTCCATTTTTGGGATTGACCCAATGAGCCATAATACTTGAAAGTTGAAAGGAAGGCTTTCATATACAGTGCCGCCATGATTATGGTCAGCACGCTTGTAATAAAAGTTGTCAAAAGAATTAAGAGAACACATGGAAACCCATGATGGCCACGCTGCAACACTCTATTTCGATGCTCCATTGAGCGAAAGTCGCTGCTTCTTCGCTTTGTTTTCCTTATTCGAGAGGGCCGCCGCCATGAAATGAAATGAATACCACTTTTTCCCTTTGGCCCTCCGCACTATTAAGCGTAAAAACTAGAGCTGTGATATAATATATATGCATAACCCGAGGAAGATTAAGATTATGCAGTGTGCAGAAAAGAGACTAGGGGAGGTCTTTATGGGAGTGTGGTGAGTGCTCAGTGAGGCACTTGAGTAAAGGAGGAGGCGCTCCGTACTTTCGGCACTCCAAACATATCCTAAACAAATATTATTGAAATCGACGTTTGACCATATTAGGTTAAAATATTCTCTTCTTGCTTTTCTACCGCATGTATTTACGTTACAACTTTAATTTAGAGATCTCCAACCAGGATTTCGCTTTACTTTAATTTAGTCTACCTATGTAGCAAGCTAACAAGAGCCCTTTTATTGCCCGTCCTTGGATAGGTTGTATTTTAGTATGCACTGGAATATTATATTTCAGGATTCGTCTGGTTCACACGTATTGGCTTTTTCCTTTTAATGCTTAATTAATGAGCCCATGTACATTTGTGAGGGTATAACTAGCACTTGGGTTGATTGAATAAATAAAAGAATTAGTGTTTAGTTAATTAGCCTTTATCAAGTATAAGAATCTTTTTATAGAATAGGTAGAAATGAAGTAAAAAGTGTATATATATATATTTATCTATATATAAATGATTATAATAGATTTATTGATTGAGATTATAATGAGAATCTTTTGGTTATATAGTCAAGGTGATACATAAGACAACATAAGGTTATGACATAGGTGTTAATCTTATGGCTTGAGACATAAAGTGGCAATGTCTTAAGTAAATTAGTGTAAATATGATCTAATAGGTAAAACAATTAGGCAACACATTTCATTCTCACCGACAACCCACCTTAAGTGCAACTTAAAAGGAATTTAATAAATGCAAAAATAGAATAAAACATTTTGGCTACAAATGCATGATATGTACCTGTTTATAAATGAATCTGTCACAACTAAAGAAAGGGATAAAAAACTTACAAGAAAAACTCTCTAAAAGACGGAAAACACGATATGCTCTCTAAAAGTATGAAAGAGACAAGACCCCATGTGAAGAAAAGACTCTTGAATAAGAGTAGACGAGAGGTCATGCAACCCAATCCCAAAGTAGAATATACTAAAGTAATTGTGGATACTTGACAATGAATGTTGAAGATGATCCACGATTGTCAAACATGTTTCCTCCCTTTGAGAAGATACAAAGCCAAGGATGTTTGCATAGTCTCTTCCATTCCCAAAAGGAATATGAAGGAATAAAAATCAAGATATGTGATGTCTTTGAACTCTACTCAAGTGTTGTCCTGTCAATGCCAAAAGGTAGCATAATCAATTCAAGTGTTGTAGGCCACACTAATGAAGGTGACAATCTAGAACCTTGTGGAAATAGATGTAGAATAAAATCAAAAGATTAAGATGACTCATCTAAATGTTGCTCAAGGATCTCCAAGATAATGTTAAACTATGATAAATAAATAGGTGGAGAAAGGATAAGAGGATCTAAATGTGCTTCATTGCATCCGAAAAAGATGATCCAAATTCACAAGAACTAGGATGAAAGAGCAGATGACTATCGTCAATATTGTTCTTCAAGTTTGCAAGATATGAATCACAAGATAAACATGCAATCTATGTCAATCACTCATCCCAAGTAGCTATATTTTAAAGATGATGAATGTCTTCATACACTAAATAATTAGAATTCGTGAATGTGCCAATGCTAATCTCATCAAAATCAACAGGAAATGGTAAATATATCTCAATGCATATCATACAACTACACTATCCATCCATTGATGGCGTGTTCACATAATATGCCTAAGTGTAAACATCAAATATAACTTTTGATGTTGTTTCACTGAGTAGATGTTGATTTGTATGTAAATATATGAACCCTTTAAACCTAAGCTAGGATTCATAGAAGCCAAAGCCCCAAAAGGATTTTCTATAAGAGGAGAAGGAGCATTTGTAGAATTCTCTATGCAATAACCACATTCAAGCTCCTCCTATTCAACAAGAACTTAACATGTACTTTTTACAATCAATCTAAGTCTCTACGTATTAGGTATGCACTTGTGTCTTCCTTGTTTTTGTCTACTATGTTTTTTCACTTCCTAAGTATGCATTTTCTTCCAACTCTACTCTTTCCTTCTTCTTGTAAATTTTTTGAAACTTTCTCTCCTATGATGCCTCTCATCTATCCTCCAACCTACCATTGTATTTGTCATATCTTTAGACTTTCCCTTATTGGTATGCTCATGTTGCTTGACCCCTAATCCCTTGACTTATAGTTTGAGCCTTGTAATATGGCCAATACATGATCCTTAATATTTTGCCTATGTTTTAGTTCCCCTCCTTCGCAGTACATATTGTGTCATTTTCAATCCTCAAATTTTGGTTCAACAACTTTAGAAGTGGAATCTTTCCTACGTGTGATCACTGTTCAAATTTGAAGTTGTGGGTGTTCTTGATGGCTAGTTTATTTTTCTGTGAAGGATATAAAAGTGAATATTTTAATTTAAGATTATGATTATAGTTAATTGAATTTATTTTGAGGACCTGTGATTGAGTGAGAGAATCTTAGGATGAAAATATTAACTTGATTTTGGAGGGTTATCTCATATCGAGTTGGTAATTGAGATGCATTGGACAAGGACTCCAATTGCATTATATTCGTTTAATTTGTCACTAAACTATTTGTATGAATTATTGTTATAGGTTTTGTATTACATGTTGGCATTGTGTTGTCATTGATGTCAACCGGTATGGGATGACCACCGATAGATGAGATGTATGTGCAACACTGCAATGGAAGAGTACAGGATGTGATATCTTGGATATCACCTTACGTTGCAGAACACCGGTAATGTAAGAAAGATGACCTCAGGAGTCACCTGGACACAAGATAATGTTTGACTTGTGTGATGAGATAAGAGAGGTGTTTGAGAGGTTGTTTATGATGAAGAGGCAGAATGTTATCTAAGTCACATCCACACCGGAAGAGAAGATTGAACAGGTCACCGGTATGGTGTGAGATTGCTGAACAATAGGACTCCCATCGGATGAAGATGCAGTCATCATGAGAAGCAATGACTGACAGTGTATGTGCTAACACCGGTTCACATATGCCTGTTTGAGGATATGTTGCACAAACAGGGAACTCACATGAGTAGATGACAAGGTATTCCTCCACCAAGTATGTGGAGCTTATCCCTTATATGCATTAAGTGCATTATAGTTTAGTGGATAAGAGTAAATAGGTAAAAGCAAGAACTTGAAGGATCACTCTAGATCCACCGCTAAACTGAGGGAATGCCTTAAGAGCATGAGATCAGGGTTATGCACTAGACTGACAGAGAAGGCAAGCTGAGCAAATATAGTTAGAGGAGAATGGTCTGACCAATGAAGGAGTCTAGTGAAGGATGATGATTGATATCATCAAGAGTGATAGCTGGTATGTAAATCTCACCTGTAATATGAGCAAGGTGCAGAATGTAGATGTGATAAGGTTACCGGTACAATGTGTGACACCGGTAAGGTTAACGAATCGGGAGGAAAAAGGAACCGGTTGAGTGGTTGATCGGTAATCCCATTTGAACCAACATGAAGTGCCAAGCTGGCAATTAGTTGATGTGGATGTCACATGAAGACAATGTGGTGAACATGCATTTGGATAAAGATGGAATGTACATTGACAGGGTTGTTGCAGGGTTGGTCAACTTTAATGAGATGTCACTCAAATCACAGGACAAGTTGTAGAGCTATTGTAGGGGTTTGAGGCTCGAGGTCTGGAAGACAACTATGAGTCAGCTAAGAGAGATTCAAAAGATCGAGGTGATAGAGGAAACAACATGATAGATATTTTGTGATTGACCGAGGGATCAGCTATGAGAATAAAAAGCAAGTCGCCAGAGATGAAAGGCGTGATCTAGGAGATGCGAAAATGGCAGAGCTGTGCAATTAGATGTCAGAAAGATCAAATCATGCAAGATCTGATTGGATTGGGTTTTCCTCGAGAAAGGTGAGGAAACCCTAATTGCTTGGTTTTTGAATTTTTTTTTGGAGGGAAAACCTTTCTATATGTGTGGGGGTCAAAGAGAATGGTCGATGTTGCTAAATAGAAGAAGGTGGTGTGATTGCGAAGTAAAAGACTTCTGCAAGTAAGGAAAAATCAGTCAAGTGCTCGACGAGCATTTGTGAAGAGAGTGGGAGTGAGAGAGAACTTGGTTGAAGCATTCAACCGATTAGAGAGAAGAATTGGTAGTACTCATACCGGCAGAACATAGGTGAAGGAGACTGTAGAGAAGATAGACGGAGAATCGGCAGAGAGTTAGATCGGTGAAGAGAAGAGCGATGAGGAGGAGATATAGTGAGAGCAATTAAGAAGAGAGATAAAATGGTAGGGTGTACCAGCAAAGAAGCAACAGGTGAAGGGCAGTAGAGAAGTGAGTCAGTGAAGCAGAGAAGGTATCTCACTGACAGAGTAAGATATGTATAATGGTTGCAAGATTCACTTGTAACAAGATAACTACTTATGTATTTGATTTTTACATTGTGTACACTGAGTTGTAGCTCAGTGCATGGGTTGTAGCTCCTTGGGTTGGTGCCCTAAAGTCAAGGGTTGGTGCTCCTTTAGGTTGTAGCCCATAAATCAGATAGGGGTTGGTGCTCCTTGGGTTGGTACCCTAAACTTTGTAACTGTTTTTATTGTGAGGTTGGATTGGAGCAGTAGACTCTAGCAACATTGCTCACCAATGTTTTTCCCATATTGGGTTTCCTTGTATATGCTGGTGTTATGTGATGTCCCCTTCTGAGTGTGTTTGCATTTAAGTTAGCCTCCTCCTTAACCGGTAAGTCTGCATTGAGTTAAATCTATCAACTGATATGCTCACATAGGACTACAAAAGAGAAAGAGATTTGAGAACCACTGATTCACCCCCTCCCCCTCTCAGTGGTGCACTGTGTCTAAGATTACAAAACCAACTAAATGCGATATAATAATTATTGTAATGAGAAGGAGATTTATATTTAGAAGGTGTTATTTGTTGTAATATAATAATAAGAATGACAGTTATAATTGTCATTTTTTGTTTGAAAATTAATGATATTGTAGATGCATAAACAATAATCTTAATTCAATTTATTAAATCATACTAGCACCTGATAGTGTTGTTATTTAATTAATAGGTGTTCGTGAAAGGCTAATAATTGAATTGAATCCTATTTTTGGATTTGAGACATTATAGTGCTATTAGAGTTTGTGATGTTACCAACCTATGTGTTTAGAATTTAACTTTATATGTTTTAGTTTTATTTAGTACAGTGATAGAACAACTAGATATCACTTGAGGGATATCAAGAAACAAAATAATCTATAATAAATATTTCAAAGATTAAATTCTCTCTTATGTTATGTTATAGAGTATAACAACATAGTACAAAAAGAGAGGAGAATGAATGTAAATGAAAACCCTATAGGTCAAGCTAAAATGAAGTTTGATATAATAATCAATATGATAGTACAATTTCTTCACAAGATGGACAATAATATCAATACATGTAAATAATTAAAGGGTGAAGCAAGTTCTCCTAAAGATAACAATTTAAATTCCACTCAGAGACAAAAACAAATGATTTCTCTTTTTAATTTGTAAAACAACTTGAACTACCTTTTTGGATAAGGAGGTGGAATCTATAGAGCCCAAAACTTGTAACTCATTTTTTGATAATATTAGGTCTTTTCATGTAAAATATAGAGATCTTCCTAAGGATATTTATTCCCCCATCCCTCTTTATCTCCCCCTCCATCCTTACCCCAATCTCTTCCCCTCTCTCACCTCTTTCCCTCAATTTATTCCTCACTCCCTCATCTCTCTAGGTCTCTCCCCCCCTTTATTCCCCTCTCCCTCTCCATCTCCCCCACCCTCCTTAACCCCCATCTCACCTTTGTCTCCCCTCTAGTTCCCTCACATACTTTCCCCTCTATGTCCTCTATCCCCAAGTCTCTAATTTCCTTCATGTTTACCTCTCCCTCCATCTCTTATTATTCTTTTAGATCTATTTTTTTTATCTTGTCTCTCATCTTCACCCTCCTTCCCTTGTCTAATTCTCTTCCATTGTTTACAACACCCTCTCTCCCCCTCCCTCCTTACCCCCATCTCTCTCTCAGTTATCTTATCCCTCCTCTTATTTCTCCCTCCCCTCTCTAAGTGTATCACCCCCTTTATTCCCCCATCCCTCTCTATCTCACCCTCCATCCTTACCTCATCTTTTCCCTCTCACATCTCTCTTGTCTATTGGTCTCTCAACCTCACTCCCTTCCCTCTCTAGGTCTCCCCCTCACTTTATTCCTCACTCTCTTCTCTGTCCAGGTCTCTCCCTCACTTTATTCCTCTCTCTCTCCTCTCTCCAGGTCTCTCCCTCATTTTCTTCCTAACTCCTTCCCCTCTCTTCGTCTCTCAACCCTTTCTTCTCCTCTTTACAACACCCTCTCGCCTGCTCCCTCCTTACCCCTATCTCTACCTCTCCCTCAATCCCCCCTTATCTCTCTCTTTGATCTTCTATCTTCTTTCTCTCTCCCCTCTCTAAGTGTATCACCCCCTTTATTCCCCATCCCTCTCTATCTCAACCTCCATCCTTACCTCATCTTGTTCCCTCTCTCACCTCGCTCTTTTCTATAGATCTCTTGACCTCACTTTCTTCCTCACTCCCTTCCCTCTCTAGGTCTCTCACTCACTTTCTCTCATCTCTCTAGATATCCCCCTTACTTTATTTCTCATTCCTTCCCCTCTCTAGGTCTCTGCCCCCCTTTCTTCTTCTCTTTGCAACATCCTCTCTCCCACTCCCCACTTTACTCCATCTCTACATCTCCCTCAATCCCCCCTTATATGTCTCTCTATTTTCTCTTCTTTCTCCCTCCCCTTTATTTTCTCATCCCTCTCAATGTCACTCTCCATCCTTACCTCATCTTTTCCCCTCTCTCACCTCACTCTTTTTTATAGGTCTCTCAAACTCACTTTCTTCCTCACTCCCTTCCCTCTCTAGGTTTTTTTCTCACTTTCTTCCTCACTCTCTCCTCTCTCTAGGTCTCTCCATCACTTTATTCCTCGCTACCCCTCCCTCCTTAACCCCATCTCTCTCTCTGTTCTTTTATCCATCCTCTTCTTTCTCCCTCCCCTCTCTAAGTGTCTCGCCCCTTTTATTCCCCCATCCCTCTCTATCTCACCCTCCATCCTTACCTCATATTTTTCCCTCTCTCACCTCTCTCTTGTCTATAGGTCTCTTGACCTCACTTTCTTCCTCATTCCCTTATCTCTCTAGGTCTCTCCCTCACTTTATTCCTCACTCTCTCCTCTCTCTCTAGGTCTCTCCCTCACTTTCTTTATCACTCCTTGCCCTCTTTTGGTCTTTCCCCCCTTTTTTCTCTCTCTCTCTCTCTCTCTCTCTCTCTCTCTCTCTCTCTCTCTCTCTCTCTCTCTCTCTCTCTCCCTCTTTGTTATTTTATCCCTCCTTTTGTTTCTCCCTCCCCTCTCTAATTGTCTCACCCCCTTTATTCCCCCATCCCTCTCTATCTGATCCTCCATCCTTACCTCATATTTTTCCCTCTCACCTCACTCTTGCCTATAGGTCTCTCAACATCACTTTCTTTCTCACTCCTTCCCATCTCTAGGTCTCTCCCTCACTTTCTTCGTCATTCCCTCCTCTCTCTAGGTGTGTCCCCCCCTTTCTTCCCCTTTCCCTCTCTATCTCCCCCTCCATCCTTATCCACATTTGTTTCCCTCCCTCTCTCTCTCTCTCTCTCTCTCAGTTATTTTATCTCTCCACTTATTTCTCCCTCCCCTCTTTAGGTCTCTTGCTCTTTATTTTTCTAGGTGTCTTTTTCTTTTTGTTCTTTCATCACTATTATATGGTCCATGTCTAGGGTACATTGTTTGTATGGTCAAGGGCATAGGGTATATAGTTTAGCTTTATGGTTGAGATCTAATGCTTATGTAAATGGAAAAGGTGGTTTAGGTATGCAATTGATCTTTTTATAAGGGAAATTGTATGTAACCTAGACTTAACTGATGCTTTATTCTTATGGTTAGCTTAATATGTTGGAATAATACATTGCTTCCCTTATGAACAGTAAGATGAAGTGCTTGTGTTCAACTTGCATGGAAATTACATAAATATATTGTAGTAGAATAATATTTTTCTCTTCCCTTCTTCCCCTATCTTGATATGAAATATATAGATGTTAACCAATGATGTATTTGTATCAGTTAGAACCATTGAGCATTTATATATGTGATTTTGTATGTAAGAAAATGATTTTTGTATAGATCTTATCTTTTGTAAGGATTTAAGACTTCTAGTTGCATTTGTAATGTTAGGAGACCTCGTGAAAGTTTATATTTGCATGTCTTAGAGTATGTGGTAAGTAGTTGCATTGTACAATAAAGATGGTGTGTCTAGAAAATTTAATCATTTTTGCATGACTTTACATGATCTAGCACATATATACATATAATGATTGATTGACAAATTTATCCTTCTTCTCTTTATCTAGATACAAGACTCATAACTTGGATTCTACTTAGAGGTGTATTTGATATCAAATAGGAGTATTGTATACTTATTGATGAATATGGTTTGACTTGTATAATAGGTAAGAGTTTGGTTAGAACAAATTTTGTATTGAAGACCTAAAATTCATGCATTGCATCTATGACCCCATTTAAAATTAATGAGTTACATAGAATATATTTTGCATGAATAATATAGGAAGTCTTATGGAATATTAGATTAATAGATTATGTTACAGTATAAGTCTTGTATAAGGTAAAGATGGTGCATTGCTTGTATAATGTGTATAGATAATTTGAAATAATTCCTTTTGTTGGCATTTTGGAGGAATTGATTATGTTTTGCATTGATGTTTGTCATTGATTGCAATACTAGCTATTTTGGTTGTCTACCAGGTTCTGGTAGAGTGGTTGGATCATAATATTGATCTGGAGATCATCTCCGGTATGCTCCGGTTTGTGGAATTGGTTTGGATTGGTTATTCATGTGTTCTTGATGCATATCCCATTCAGTTGGTTTGGGACTTGATGATCCAGAAGTTATCTTTTGTTCTAGTAAGCCTTTTGGTTACCAGTAAGGATTTTACCCGTAGAGCTTTGTTGAAGATATTTTGATGGATCTGATAAGTAGTGTTGGTGTGGCTTATAGAAGGTTATCAGGGTGATGATGGTTATCATGTTCGTGTTCTAGTTATTTGGTGGTGTTAGATTTAGCTTATGGCAACCTATTTTAGGTCCGGTATTTTTCTAATAGGTTATGGACCGGTTTATGTAACATGTTGGTGGATGCTCCTGATGCGTTACCAGTTGGATTTATTAATTGGTTTATGTTGTTTCGGCCTTAGGCCGACTTGGTCTACATTGGTTTGCAGGATTATGTTACGAATTTATTGTATTATCTTTCTGGTGGTCGATCTAATTGTTTAGGTCTCGGGTTGGTATAAATATGATGTAAGATCTCTTTGTAGATCATGCACTATGGGTTATGGGATTATCTGTGTGCGAATAAAGTTGTAATCATAAGCAGAGGTTTTGGTTGATCATAGGTGATCAAAGTGGGTTTGTGTAAGAGGTTTTCGGCCTCCAGTATTGAGCTTAACCAGAATTGTACTCAGGCATATGAGATGTTATTCTTGCGATTCATTCTTATTTCCGGATTGTAGTCTGGATTTCTTTTGTAGTCAGTGAGGCTCCTTTGTGATGAGAAGTGCTCTCTAGGCAATGTGCCTTCCTGCATGTGTAGGCCTATTTTATTGTAATCATATACTTGCTGTAGAAGTATTATCTGACTGTGGGTAGGCTTCCCATCGTGGTTTTTCCCTTTATTGGGTTTTCCACGTACAAATCTCGGTGCTATGTGTTGTGGATGGATGGTAATTGTTCTGTGATTTATGTTTATTCTTAATTGATATATCTACTATTCTTGTAGAAGGTTTTGTATCCTTAAAGTTTCATAGTTTGTTGATAGCTGATTCACCCCCCCCTCTCAGTTGTCCACCGGTTATCCTAACACCTTCATGTCCCTATTTGATTTGGAAAGATAAAAGTCTTTAGCTTCGCAAAAGATTTGCATGGTTTTGATAGATTGTTGTGTTAGATCAAACTAATAGGTTAAGCAGTATTGTTATCTCCTGACCTTATTTGAATTTCTAAAGGAATGTGCTTTCTCAATGAATTTTAGTAGAATGGATTAAAGAACAAATTGCAGATGATTTAGTGGCTCTAGATAGATCAAAAAATCCTTTGTCACCAAGATCTCATAGCCATAAGGCTATCAGACTATCACTAGTCAACATGACAGGGGCAGGTGGAGACTACTTTTGTGGTAAACTAATCTCAATGGTGGATCCAAAAATGGAAGTGGATGCATTTAATGTTAGTCGCCAATCATCCTACAAACAAGATTTTAAAGAGGCTCAGGGAGATTAATTTTTAATTTCATTCTTGGAGGGAAAATCTATATGGACAGAGATAACCAAAGGGTAGATATTTGTGATGTGATGTCGAGTAGGTAAGATAGTTGAACTAGCAAAGAGAATAAGGAGTAATATAGAACTGAGAAAAGTGTGTTCCTATTGTTGAGAAAGAGAGACAAAGAGAAGAAGAGTGGTGTGGATATTAGAAGAGAGAGTTGAAGTCATCAGTGAGAAAGTATAAGAGGATATTGGACAGAAGTTTGAGATGATTAGTAGAGTCAAGAACGTACAAAAGTAAACAATAAAGTAGCACGGTGTGTATCTCAATCATTTTATGAGTTGCAAAAATTTATTTGCAATAAGGAGTTCCATTGTAACCTTTTAACTGTATTAGTCAGTGCATTTCCCTAAGTGGGTGCTCAGAGCAGGGGTAGGTACTCCTTGAGTGGGTGCTCTAGATTTGTTAGGGATTGGTGCTCCATGGTTTGGGGCCCTCAAACATATTGTAATCAAATTATCTATTGTGAGGCTGGATTGGCATAGTAGACTCTAGCAGCTATTCTCACTGAGTTTTTTTCCCACATTGGGTTTTCCTCGTAAATCATTGTGTTATGTAATTTTCTCTTGTGTGCGTGTGTGTGTGTGCCTTTTATCCAGTTGTGTTATCAATATTTACACTCTTTGGTTTAAAATTTTTACAATTTCATTGATTCACCCTCCTCTCAGTGATCACTTGTGTTCTTTAACTAGGAGGGGTTTGGGTGGTAGCACAAGGGTTTGATTCCATGAAAGGTTCATTTGAAATTATAGGGGCCAAGTGAATGATTGCAAGAGGAGTGGAATGCGTAATTTTATGCATTCTCGAAGAGGCTTCTCCTTTCTCGAGAGTTTTTGTTAGACAAGGTTGATATCGAGAGTAAATTGAGAGAGGGGTTGAATAAGTTTACTAACAATAACAATAATCAATTTAATTATAAACCTTAAATCAGAGCACAACACAATGAAGAATATAACATGAAAGGACAACACACATAACACCAATATTTTGATGTGGAAAACTCAGAAAGGGAAAAACCACGGTGGGAAACCCTACCCACAATCAAATGAATACTCTGTAGTAATATTGTAAATAATTACAAAGGGGTATGCACATGCTGAAAGGCAAACAACCTAGAGAGCACTTCTCATTGTAATACCCTAAAAATGGTCATCTAAACCATGGGCCCCTAATCTCGACAACATCACCAAGGTCCTAACCAAAGGCAATTAAATCAACTTTGAGCACTTAATTAATTCTTCAATCATCAAATGTTACATGGCAAATCAATCACTCAATATTAATTAAATATTTATTTAATTAATTGAATTATTCCAAGAATATCATTTTGATCAACAATCAATTTAATTTATTAAATATTCTAGCATATTTAATTAATTAATAAATTTGCCATTTAATCATGCAAAAAGGAATTAATTTATTACAAAAGAGGAACTAATCACAAAGCAAGAGTTAAATTGAAAATAGAATAAAAGAATTAAATTGAGAGAAATCAAACTTGAGATATTATTCATTCTTCTAAATTGAGATTAACTTGAAATCAGAAAAACAATTAAATTGAATTATTAATCATTCTCCAAAATTAGAACTCAAAGCTTTTGAGAAAAAGAAGTTCAGTTGCATTTGAAAAGACTCTTTTCTTGAATAAATCAAATAATCACATGGAATTACCTATTTTTATCACAAGTGCGTGGAATTATTTAATTCTATCACCAATGCAACTCGAACTTATAATCTAAATGCATTTCAATTAGGCTATAATTGGAGTCTATCTCAAGGTTAACTGAATCTGATTTCTCAACTATTTCAATTAATCCTAAATTGTACTTTTTGCTCGATCTCTCTTGTGATTCTCTATAAATTCAGCCTTCAGCTCTCATTCAAAACACCCTGGAGATTTCTTATTATACACTTTTTGCTCTAGAGTCATTGAATATATTGTTCTTGCTTTTTGAGATTATTGCATCTTAGTTTAGCTTTTTGCATATTTATTTTATCCATGATTGCTTGAATCCTTATTGCTTGAATCTTTCATCCATTTAGCTTAATATCATGCTCATATAGATTAAATCCTTCATCTTGGTGTAGTCTAGTCACTAGTATTGCTTATAAAATTTGAGAGCAATCTTATACTCGCATCTTTTAGAAGGCAATGGGTTGAATTGTTATGGTTTTCATATTCATGCTTATATCTATCTAGCCATGCATGTAATGACTTAATTGAAGTGTTGTGTGTTGCAGCTTACAGACTTATTTCACTTTTTCACACATGCATTTCTGGTGCCCACCATGGGACGGAAGACTACTTTTTTTTTTGGCCTCCAAGACTAACTTTTTTCTTTTTTTAGATTTTTTACTTTTCAGATTTTTTCCGTACAGTTTTTGCGTAATATCGTATGACATTTCCTATATGCCAGAACAACAAATTGCAAGTGTCATATGATCTAGTACGGTTTATCGTACGACTAGGTGAGAATTGTCTTACGATTTTGTATTCTTTTGGTTAAAAAGTAGATTTCTTTCGTCAAGTTTTCTCATTCAATTTTTATTATACTGATGCTGACCCTAGCTTGTTATCTATCTATCTGAGAAATTTTTACAGCCTAATCATTTTTTTGCAGAATGCTTGTCGAAGAATATGCTTGTCGCACAAAGACAATATGACTATTGAGTCGTTGTCTTTGTAGGTTGCCTGAGGAGAATTGACCAAACATTGTGTATTCATTAAATTCATTTTTTAGGCACCTAACTTGCTACCTGGTTAAAGAACAAATCTGTATTTCATTTTTTAAGAAAATTCTAAGAGGTAGGAGAGTATGCTCTTGTCTGTATAGATAATCAGAAATCCAAACCCTTGAGGCATTTTATTTAAGTTTGAGATTTGTATATCTTTAGCGGGCCTGCCCTCCTGAGGAGCTAATAACTCTATAGCCATTGCAGTCGGTGAGAGGGGAATGACCCAAGTGGTAACGACTAAACTCTAAGTACTCCAACCCACTATAAAACAAATGTGATTTGATGAAAATCAAGTCAATGGCAGTGCTCGGGAATAGCTCTCCTTTGTACCTTCGGGTATATTAAACCTTGGCTTTCAAGGTTGGGAGACCTCTTAATTGAGTTTATACCTCGACGCGTCGAACGGATCCCTTACTAGTTCCAATTAAAATTAGAAGCTACCCGGTTCACCTATGAAAGGGGGGATAATCTGAATGAAAGAGAGATAGTAACTCTCTCAAGATACTTGTTATTTCGTGCCCTATTAGCGTTTGGAGTCGGCTAATATGGTGTTGAGAATCTATTGCGTGAGACTCAGCGGCCATATTCTGATTAGCTATTGGGTGTGTACCTGAGTCTACAAGCAAAGGTTTTCTTCTCTCACCAATTTTCATAGGGTTTGCATGTTGTGATTGGAGTTATTATTCATATTACATGTTTTTTGTGTTTTCATCCCTGAAACTAAAATTGGAATACCAAAACTGGAGAAAACAAGAAACAACTCAGTGATCAAAACTCTGTCCGTGTGAAAACTAAGTCTATCCTAGTCGAAACTCTGTCTGTGTCAAAACCAGTCATCGTCAGTCAGTCAAAAACTCAGTTCATCTCAAAACTGGTTATACTCAGTCATTGAAAACTCAGAATTTTGCCTCTGTCTAGTAAATAGTCGTACGAGTCTTCTGATTTATCATCTCGTTTCATATCATGTGTTGTACAATATTCCATTAGTCCTAACAGTCTGTCGTTTGAGCCTGCATTTTGTGTCGTACGAGTCCTGATTATCTGTCGTCCTATTTAGGGAATTGTCGTTTCACCTTGCATCATGTGTTGTACGATAAAATATTGCATTGATCAGTTTGTCGTTTCAGACATACCCATCTATCATATGGTACTAGGCAGTAACTCGTACGAAACACTATTGTCATCGTCTTGAAGCTAGCAAACTGTCATCTGGTCCTGTAAAACCTATCGTACGAATCTCTGATTTTGTCATTCCAGAACAGTCAAACTTTCTGAAAATAGTCTACAACAAGCATAATACTGGTTATCATCATCCTAAGCATAAACAGATAAAAACAATGTACCTCTACCATTTGTGTTGCACAATTTTGTCAATCATCTTTCAGCTAGTTCAATCAACTACTTATCAAACTTAAGTCACTTAGATAACGTCTTATACAGGATAGACCGTTCCTAAAACTAGACCGAGTCTTAGTCACTTCTCTCGAATCAACTTAGATAAACATCTTACATAGGATAGATCTTTCCTGAAACCAGACTAAATCTTAGTTGCTTCTCTCAATCAATACTTTAACAGAACAACTAGCTCTAAATTTGATCTTGACTTCTGCATCACAAACATCTTTAGGTCACATCAGTCAATAACAATGCCTATTCAAATTGGAAGTTCTCGTAAGAAAGATTCCAAAGGCAAAGGGCAATCCTTTTCATATAAAGATAATCCATTTTACGAAGAGGATCCTCTTACTAATAAACCTTCATGATTAGAGATGCTAGTTTATGATCAACCTTTATCTCCCACTATACCTGGAACAGAAAAAAATATCGAAGACAATCTTAGTATTCATGATACCGATAATGATTCCTCATCAAGTGAATCTAAAGATTTTGAACCACTAGAAAAAGTTATTCATAGATGTCAAGGGAATAAATATTTCTGAAAAATGATGAAGGTTATCATGGCTAGAGAAAAAGAAGACTATTTTCTAGAACTAGCAAAACAAGGCGCTAAACTTCTTACTAGTGACGTTCAAACTCTCATCACTAAAAAGGAAGAATCACCTATAATAATGGTACACAAAAAATTACAAGCCTTACGGACTAAGGTTACAGAACTGAAAAACAAGGATAAATCCCCAAAACAATATTCTCTGGAGACAATATGCCCATTTCCATTTGACAAAAACCTATACATGCCTCCGTTTCCTTCACGATTTGAGATCCAAAAATTTGACAAATATGATGGTACCTCAGATCCCTTAGACCATATCAGAGAATTTTTTGCTTTATGTATGGAGTTCATGCATGATCAAGCTTTGCAATACCAAACAGAAAATAGGGGAGCCTTTTCTCACTTTCCTCCAACGTTGGAGAAAGATGTTCTCTAGATATTCATGGCCTATTCCAGATTCTGAGAAAATGGATATATTCGTCAACGACTTGATCCTTGAATTCAAATATATTATCCAAATGCAAGTGCACCCATCATTTAACAAAATGGTAGATAATTCTATCTGAATGGAAGATATGCTTATAAAGAAAGGAGATATCTCACCTTGGAAAGAAACACAGCCAGGATCTACCTCTAAAGAAAATAACAAGTATTGGAAATATGGCAAAGATAACAACAAGAACGTTGTTAATGATGGAGTAGTAGACACTGCTAAAACCAACTCAAAGCATCTAAAACCACAACAAAAAATCCTCTGAAGAAAGTAAAAGAGTGGTTCAAAGAGAAACCTTGGCTTTCAAAAAATAGACACGAATTCACTCCTCTCAAAGAATCATATGAATCCGCTTTCAAAATTTTATTGGCAAATGATCTAATAACGTTACCAGATAATTCTAGGCCATATGATCTGGAAGTCAAACCAAAATGGTGGAGAGAAAATGAATACTATGACTACCATCGAAATAAAGGTCATAACACAAACAACTGCATGAAGCTCAAGAATGAAATTCAAGATCTCATAGATGCTGGTAAAATTGTTGTCGGGAATCACCCGACAAATGTTGATCACAAAGCATTTAAGGATCCTTTACCTATTTACGAACAAGGTGATTCCTCAAAGACAAAAGGAGGTGCCAAAGTAAATTACACTTATACCAACAATGACAACGTCATCAACATGGTTGAGTCTTCCTAACTTGAATATTGTAATGTGATTATAATCAAAGACAAACAACATGAATCATGACATGCAAATGCTATGACCGGTTCTCAAAAGAAAGTCACTCTCCAAGGAGCTAGTTCTTCAACTCCTACTCAAACAAAATCAAACCTACCAACCTCATCAAACAAACAAAAAGAAACAAAATTTGATAAATTTAAATAGCTAACTTCATCATCATCCTCTAGATATAGCATTTTTGAACAATTGAAGAGGACAAATGCTCAAATTTCCATCTTTGAATTACTAAAAATCTCTTCTTCTCACAAAGAGATCCCGGACAAAGCGTTGCTCACCACTAATGTTCCAAAAGATTTAGATATTGATTGGTTTCAATCTATGGTGGGTCATTTGACTTCACGTCACCATCTGACCTTCTCTGAAGAAGATGACAACTCAATAACTCATCCACATAACCAGCCATTGCATATTGAAGTCATAATCCATAAACACGGAGTTAAATGTGTTTTGATAGATGGAGGCGCGAGGTTGAATATCTGTACTTGCAGTCTTCTTACACAACTAGGATTTTCTAAAAATGTCATTGATTCGGCCAAGAAAATAACAATTAAGGCCTATGATGAAGAAGAAATGACCTCTAAAGGTCTGGCATCATTACCAATCAAGGTGGGACTTGTAGAAAGAGATGTCATTTTCCAGGTACTTGATCTTCCTCTATCATACAATATCTTACTAGGCAGGCTGTGGACTCATGAAATGAAGGCAGTTCCATCTACATACCATCAATGCTTAAAATTTCCTTATAACAGAGTTGAAGT
The DNA here is from genome assembly GCF_030272615.1 of Cryptomeria japonica. NCBI lineage: Eukaryota > Viridiplantae > Streptophyta > Pinopsida > Cupressales > Cupressaceae > Cryptomeria > Cryptomeria japonica. Next base: position 125,122,754 of record NC_081406.1, on the reverse strand, counting down.
CAGTATTCCTACTGATACAAATCTCCCTTGTAATGTATTGAAAAAATTTGTTGATACCTTTGTCCCTCATAATAGAGAAGCCTCTACAAATGAAAGTCCAGAAGCTTTGATGGAGGACTTAGAAAATAAATTGAAGATTACAAATACTGGCATGGATGGCTACAAGATAGAACCAACACTTTCATTAGTCTCTTTCCCTCCATCACCAAAATAGTTGGGCAAACCATTAGAGGCTATGAGAACACAGACTTTAACTCCGAATATCATATGTGATGGTCTTTTTGTACAGTCTTCTACTTCCCTAACAGATGAAATAGAAGAGGATGTTTCTCTTAAGTGGCTTTTCAAGGAAGATAGTGAAAATGAGGAAGTACGACATTGTGAGATTTCTCCAACCCAATATGGTCCTGGCTACAAAATGATCCAATGCATGGGATATTCAGGTACTGGTCCCCTAGGAAAACATCAAGAGTGTATTATTGAACCGATTTAGCTGCAAACAAAATCTACAAATGATAAGGCTGGACTGGGATACAATCTAGAAAAGACATCAGACCAAAAACATGCTTCTAAGTCTAAGTGGAAGAAAAGGATATCACCTTCAACATCACAAGAAGTCGACACTCAACAAACACAAGAAGAATGTGGAAAAGAAAAAGAGGAACTACTAATCAAGAGAGAAGAAACAGTCAGTACTCAAGTTTTGATGGTGTCAGCTATAACAATACAAGGTGATGAAGTTCCAGAAGAAATGAGAGATGAAGTAGAAAGAATCAAAGAATTGTTTGCACCCCCGAAAGTTCCAATCACATACACTGGTAGGCAAAAACTAGACGATTCAGAAATTGATTCAAATGAGTATGAATGGGGTCCAGATCATCTCTCAGATACATCTAGTATAGAAACTCCAGAAGAGTCCAGTGATATCACAGATGACACTCAAGAGCTGATGCGCTTAAAGCTAGAAAAGGAGATATAGGAAATCAGACTAAAAAGACAAGAAGACTATGAACAAGGGCTGAAAGAAGGAAGAATACAAGAAAAAATTTCATCTATTATATACCCCTCTAATAAGATAGAACAAATCAGGTATGGGACTACACAAGAAGAATTGGAAGCTACAGAAGCAGAACCAGTCATTAGTCCAGAGGAAGCTGAATGGAGTAGACGACAGGGACTCACAAAACCATCAAGGTTATGTCAACAGGTATGTTAGATACAAATGATAAATGAGCCAAATCTTGAAGGAACTTGCAGCATTAAAGATGCAAGTGTTGATACCATACATACATTCACTCAAACACTTGAAGAAGACTTGGAAACTTCATCCGACGACTTTGATGACTTTGACAATAGTCTTATTTATGACAATGTTTACTCAACATCAAACTTTGAATCATCTTATGTAAATAATGAGAATCTAACTACTGATCTTGTTACTATCGAACCACAATATGTAGTCCAGTCTGGCGTAGAGAACAATGCTACAAGTAGGTCTATTGGATTAGGTCAATTAAATATTAATGTGTACTTTAATAATCATGTTCTGACTCTTCCTGGTCTCGAGGCATTTATGCAAGGAATCCTTCTGGAAATTGACTTTTTGGTCCGCAGCTATGATGATAATACCATGAACTCCCTCGAACCTATCCACACTCTATCCTTGGTACATCCTAAATTAATTGACTCTAGTCTACAAGACCAACCCATGAATGTACCTACTTTTGCCAATGACTACACGCTAGCCTATTACCTCAACACAGTTGAGCCCATGTACTCTTCCACCAGTGAACGAAGTGAAAACATGACTAAAACATATTTCAAGTATCTTAGTCACAAAAAGAAGAAAAATAAAAATAAAAGATCTGATGGCGAAAACCACATTGTGGCGGTGTCAGAATCTAAAAAAAGAAAAAATAAAAGACATACCTAAGGGTGAAAACCTCTCTGAGGTGCCTAAAGGTGAGATACTTGATATATTGCCAAGTCATTTTTAGGAAAGGTCTTCTATATTGATTAAGCCAACTCAACCAGTGAACATTGGGAGTCAAGAGACACCACACATCATTCACTTAGCTCAATCACTATCAGTAGAAGAATTGAAAGATTTCACTCATCTCTTTTAGAAAAGAAGATCAATTTTGCATGGACGTACTCTGATATGCTAGGCCTGGATCCTAATCTTATCATGCACCATCTTTCTATCACACCAGGAGTTAAACCAGTCAAACAAAAACTTCGTAAGATGCACCCTCACGTGGCACTACTAGTCAAGGTTGAGCTAGAAAAACTGCTAAAAGCTGGATTTATCAGAGCTATAGAGTATGTGGAATGGATTTCAAACATAGTACCTGTGTCAAAGGCAGACACATCTATTAGGGTTCGCACAGACTTCAAAGATCTCAACAAATCTTGTCCGAAGGATGACTTTCTATTGCCAAACATTGATATGATAGTCGATATGACTGCTGGGTATGAGATGTACTCACTAATGGATGGATTCTCTAGCTATAATCAGATCAAAATAGCTCCTGGAGATCAAGAAAAGACAACTTTCACCTATGCATGGGGAACCTTTTGCTAGAATGTCATGCCATTTGGCCTAAAGAACGCAGGAGCAACTTACCAAAGAGCGATAACTACTATCTTTCATGATATGATGCATAAGAATATGAAAGACTATGTTGATGACACTTTAGTAAAGACTATGAAGAGATCCATGCATATTCAAGAGTGCAGCCTTATACTAGATAGAATGGAAAAATTCAAACTCCGGCTAAATCCAAAAAAGTGTGCATTCAAAGTGACATCTGGTAAACTACTTGGCTACATCATTTCAAAGAAGGGAATCAAGGTTGATCTCGAGAAGGTCCAAGCTATAATGGAAATGCTTCCTCCAAAGAACATCAGTCAAATAAGAAGTTTACAGGGACGTCTCCAATCAATTAGATGTTTTATTTCTTGGCTAGCAGACAAAGCTCAACCTTTCACAAAAGTATTGAGGAAAGGAGTAATCTACAACTGGGATCGAGAATGTGAACAACACCTTCAGCAAATCAAAGAATACCTATCCAATCCACCAATATTGATGCCACCAATTTAGGGTAAACCATTGATCTTATACATATCAGCTATTGATTCATCATTGGGGGTACTTCTGGCGCAACAAGATGAAAATAAAAAAGAGAGATATATATTACGTCAACAGAACATTGGTGTCTTATGAAATGAACTATACCATAATAGAAAAAGAATGCTTGACATTAGTCTTTGCATCACAAAAATTGAGACACTACATGTTAGCACATTCCATAAAGCTAGTAGCTAAGATTGATCTGCTCAAATATCTTCTCAACAAAAAAACACTTACAAGAAGATTGGCTAAATGGATCATGGTTCTTACAAAGTTTGATATTGAATATGTGGAACGCAAAGCCATTAAAGGACATGTAATTGTAGATCAACTTGCTGAAGCTCCACTTGAAGACACTCAACCATTGCATATAGAGTTTCCAAATGAATCAATAATGCATCTTACTCAACAATCCTAGAAGATGTTTTTTGATGGGTCTTTCACTCAAAATGGTTCTAGTGTTGGAATACTATTTATTATTCCTCAAAAGTATTCAATCCCGAAGGCTTACAAGATTCTTTTCCCTTGTACAAACAACATTGCAAAGTATGAAGCTCTGGTAAATGGGATCAAGCTAGCTATCAAATAGAAGGTTGTGGAATTACACATCTATGGAGACTCTCAGCTAATCATCAATCAAATCAATGATACATATCAGACTCAAGATGAGAAACTGATGCCTTATAAGAGAATGGTGGATGATCTCAAGAAGCATTTTGTTTTTGTGTCATTCCAGCAGATTCCCAAATCTGCAAATAGAGTAGTAGATGCTATGGCCACCTTGGCATCCATACCAAAGTTACAAGAGTCTAATTTTTTCTTTGAATTCCTGGTGGAAGAGTTACATTACCCTGCCTATGATTCTCCCGAGTCCTAGATAGTCTATTCTATTATCGGATACGACTCATCCTGCTACAACCACATTTACTCTTATCTGCATGACCAAATTATCCCTGAAAATCTTACCCGTAATGAGAAAAGGAACCTAACCCAAAACGCTTCACGATACGTCATTATTGCTAACGATTTGTTTAGGAGAGGTTTGGATGGTACATTGCTTAGGTGTCTAGAAACTGAAGAGTCTAAACGTACATTATCGGAAGTCCATGAAGGTATTTGGGGATCTCATTTGAATGGTCTTACTTTAGCTCAAAAAATACTAAGGGCTGGCTACTACTGGCCAGACATGGAGAAAGATGCTATAAAGTTTTCTAAAACTTGTGAGAAGTGTCATCTACATGGAAATCTCATACATTCTCCATCAAGGGATCTCATACCCTTCATTACACATTGGCCTTTTCAGCAATGGGCATTTGATCTCATCGGTCAAATATATCCTACATCATCCTACAGACACAAGTTTATCATAACTGCCACTGAGTATTTCACTAAGTGGGTAGAAGCGGTTCCACTCATCAAAGCAACTAGTAAACAAGTAGCTCTATTCATCCTAAACTACATCATCTGCAGGTATGGGATACCTTCATCCATCATGAGTGACAATGGAGGACAATTCAAGAATAAAGATCTAGATGAGCTCTGTGAGAAATTCAAAATTAAACAACACTAGTCATCTGTATATTACCCTAAAGGTAATGGACAAGCTGAGGCATCTAACAAAAACCTATTGACTATCTTACATAGAACAATGAATAAATCTAGGAAGGATTGGCATCTGGAGCTCAATCTTACATTATGGGCTTATAGAACAAGTATTAGAACACCTACTGGGGCTACACCTTTTTCTTTGGTGTATGGATACGAAGCAGTATTACCTGTTGAAGTGAAAATACCATCTCTAAGAGTTTCTTTGCAAGGTCTTGTTACTGATGAAGACTATAGAATATCTAGATTGCAAGAACTCGAATTGCTGGATGAACATCGACAAGTGGCGTTTGATCATCTCAGAGTGTATCAAAAGAGAATGTCCAGAGGATATAACAAGAAGATTTGACAATGAGAATTTCAAGTTGGTGACCTAGTTGTGAGAGAAAATCCTAAAAATCAACAGTTTCAAGACAACAAAGGGAAGTTTGAACCCAATTGGCTAGGTCCCTACATCGTTACTGCAATCTTTGGCTCTGGTACCTATCAACTCTCTACATCAAAAGGAGAATAGCTTCGTGAACCAATTAACACCATCTATTTGAAAAAGTTCTTTACTTAGCATTCTCTACTCTAGCATCATGTACAACTGAAAAATGTCCTGAAAAAACTCATAAAAATCATAAAAAGTCCTGAAAATAAAAATAAAAATAAAAAAAATAAAAAAAAGGGAAAAGAGAGAAAATAACCTGGTGAAAACCTGGTAAATAGGCACCTTGGTAAAAAAAAAAAAATGAATCTCTTCCAAGCAGGTGAAAACCTGGCAAACAGGCACCTCTTGTACTCAAGCACTCCATCTATCAATGCAACGTTGGCATTTCTCACTTTCATGCATAATTGCTTTCCCTTGTACATATTTCAGTCGCTTTTGTGACATCTTGGTTCATTGGAACCCTCATAGCTTGAAACTAATTAATGTCCTAGTCTTAGGTTAATCGACAGAGCACATTACATGTCCTAAGCAATATCAACCAAGTCAACTTTACGTCAGTGAAACTTGGTCATCCACTCCGAGTCAGTCACTTGTCTCTTGACTACTAAAGAGTTTTATCACCAAGTACGCAAGAAAAACAACATTACTAAAAACAATCACTAAACAGTTTGAGATATGAATGAAAATTTTCTTTGTGTGTTGTCTTTTATATTGGTTTTCGATTATTATCCCTCTGAGTAACTTGAGGAAGTTTATATTGACTAAGAGGAGAAAGGATTGGGGGCATAATATTTTCTTTGTTTTCTACTTGTAGGAATGATTCCGATGATCTGGAAACATCTAATCAGATGGGTGTCTTTGATAAGAGCCTTCACATTAAGGTGAAATAGCCACACATACCTCAACTCTACTTATTTGTATGCTACAGGGAGGTTCACATCATTAATTTGTCTATTTTGAGGGAATTTCTTTATCATGCAATCCAGGTCCCTGCGAAATTCGTCCAAGGATATGAACGAAAAAAGGGTCATTGTGGACAAGATAATTAATATTGCACATGAAAAGAAAGGAACTCTAATTTGCATGCTATGTTTGTTAACACTCAGTGATGAAAGTTAAGCATTTCAAATCCAGTGACTAGGTTTAGGTTGCATTTCATTTTGCATCTCATTTGCATTTCATTCTACATTTTGTGAATTTAGAGTGATTTCGGTATGGTAATGATCTCTTTATCTTTTGAATGAGAGTTGGAAGCATCATCATTTCTTAGCTAAGTGGTCTCTTTTTCATCATTTCTCCGATCGAGTACTTGTGTATTGAGATGTTAGCTGCATACATAAGCATCTTATATAGATCATACATTCATTTGCATTCATATTATTGCATAGAAATTTAAAAAAAAAAATTGCATTACTCATTACTCATTTGCATCATTTACTTGCATATGAAAACAAACATTCATATTCATTTGCATTACATCCATACTGAACAGATATGCATACATATAGAATAAAGCATATAGAAGAAAAACATCTCATAATTGATCGAAACAAGTACAATGAAGTCAAATCAAGATCTTGTATATATAATGATAAAGTCTCAGGGTACAAAATAATGTCAACTGACATATACAAACTCCCATGAGAGCAAGAATCATAAGGGCTACAAAAAATGGGTGTGTTTACAAAAAAATCTAAGAGCTAGATAGAAAAATCTAGCTCTCTACCTCTCCCTCATCACTAGGTGGTGGAGGAGGTGGAGCCTACTGACCCAGATCCTAACGAGGTGCCCGAACTCCCTTAGATCAAGCCATATACTAAGAATAGGGTACAACCTGTTGTGCTACTGGAACCACTATGCTATAGCTGCAACATAGTAGGCTGCCCAACTCGTCTGATGGAGTACCTCCTACCACAAAGCATCTCGCTCTGCCCTCATCTCTGCTAGCTATCGGTCTTGCTCTGCCAACTGAGTCTGTGCCACTATCAACTGTGACTGTAGACCTGCCAAACGTTCTCTCATTGACTGCGTTGCATCAGTTGCTCCCTGCTCCCTCGCAGGCTCTCTACCTCCATCTCCACCTCTATCTCCACCTCCAGCTCCACCCTAATCATCTCTCCTCTATCTTACCTATTTGGGAGCTACTCTCTCCTCCTCTTCTCCACCCCCTGTCACCCTAGCTCCACCCAGTCTCACGCCAATAGCCCCAAGGGATCCACCCTCTCCTCTTTGTTGCTGCCTACCACCATCTAGAACCCTATTGTTGCTAGTGCTAGGATCGCCACCTGTCTACCTCAGAGCCTTGTCTCTTTGTCCTTGCCTATGTCCCCATCCCTACATGGGGGCATCATCCTCAACCTCCTCTATAAGAGGTGCCTGCTCCACTGGATCAGTAAATCTCGGGAAAGGGTGTTGTTGGAACCAATCCCTATACTGGGGCAATACCCAGGCATCTGCAATATCCTCTAAATAATCCCATCTCAGCCACTGTAACCTAGTCAGCTCCTGCATGCCTAAGGCATATGCTAGCCTTGGTGCCCATCTCCCCCTCTCCTCATCTGCATAACGTTCGTATGCAGTAAACTCCTCTGAGATACCCTGAGGTCTACCATACTGCCTCATCACTCGAGTAATAATAAACCACTCGACCACTAGCACTGATCTACCTATGAGAGGCCGGGTCATGAATAGGTCCCTATGAACAACTCTCCAATCATCCCAAGGCTCCAACCCCTTTTACGGTCTCCATATCATGACTATCAAGTCATCCAGTTGTTGTCTCTAATAATTTGTCTTGCCCAGATGGGGCTGAGTAATATATCTAGAATATTTGTAAACAATCAGCTGTTGTGGATCTCTGGCATCATCCACAATCGGTCTGCAAACTGGGAGGTGCTCCCAGGCCCATACCTATAAAATCAAAACTCCTGCAGCCATACTCTTCCCCTCCCTATATACAATCTCATGCATCTCACGATACATGTGTGCTAATATACATGAACCCTAGCCTAACCTCTGGGGGTGCTCCACAAGTCTCTCCAACATCCTACCCCATCCACATAAAAACCCCTGTTGTCCCCTATCCAGCATGAGAAAGCAGCTGATGAAACCTGCCAAGACGCAAGCCAGTGGAAAGTCCTCACTGTACCTGGTCATCATCATGTCCCAACTGATAGAACGTGTCAGAATATCTGCATCCCTAAATACCTGTCACATGGCTAGTAGCCCAGGATGTTGTGATGCATCATAATCTACCTTATCCCCAACAAAAGGGATATGAAGAATCCTGTATACATCCTCGGGAGTGATCGTCATCTCCCCAACTGGTAAATGAAACATGTTATGCTCTGAATTGAACCTCTCAACTAATGCAGTGAGCATACCATGATTCACATGGATATCAAGCAACTCGAGAAGATGAGTCAATCCACACCAATCTATATGTTCCCAGTCAACATCAAATAACTAATGAACTAATTTCATGGTCGGTGGATATACACATTTGAACAACACATGGGGCAATCGAACCTGCAAAAATCAAACAACGACGCATCAGGAAACATTTCAAATTAGCCTATAAGTGAAGCAAAACATCATGCAAATCCAACTACATCAACTGCAAAATCAAAATTTCAAGTTTGCACCATCAAAAAGGCTTACTGTTTTTCAAACAAAAAAATATCACAAAGGTAGCAACTCGTATGAGTTAGGAATAGGCCTAGGACAACAAAAGACTCTGATACGACACAAGACTAGTTGCAGCACGACAAAATGGGCTCTTTTGAAGGTTCTCATATGACAGAAGGGTAGGTTTGGGATGACAAAATTAGTAGACTTAAACGATAAAACAAACTTAATTAGTTTTTCGTATGAGACAGGAACTTGTCGTGCACGACAAAACGATAATGGCCGACTTCTACATGCCAAAAAAAAGAAAAAATCAACAAAAAAATTCAAAAATGAAATGACTTAAAGGCTTAAGATCGATCACTTACCATTGGCTTATAGTTCCGAGGTCACCACCATTTTTCTTCACAGAAGGTTTTTTGAATTTTCAAACTTGAAGGGTTAAAATGAATTGAAAATGACACTTCCACCCCTTATATAGCCAAAACCTTAATTTTTCAACTTGCTCCGATGGACATGAAAATTGTACCTTTAGCTAATTTGCCCATCCTGAATCCATTTTTGAGATCGAAATTGAAATCCGAGATCATTTTGGTAGTCAATTTCACAAAATTTGGACCACTTAGCACTTTTCATCAAAAGCTCATTCTTTCTCCAATTTGCGCTCAATTTCACATGAATCAATGCTAAATTTTCAAATATTCCTCTGAATCATTTGTGCTTAAATCATTATCATCACCAACAATTGCCTAAAATCGTGTACCCTCGGTATCTTTCAATTTCACTCCCGAGGGGGCATATTGATGACCTCATGACCTCACATCTTCAAAGTCGAGAAAATTTTCAATTCTTCATCAAAAGTCAAGCAAAAATATTTTCAACTAAAGAAAATCTATTCTTATTGCTAAGGGGCATCTCAGCTTCATTACTTCATATCAAGTTGAGATCTCTCGATCATCTGAATCGAATAAATCACTAGGGGCATATCAGTTTTATCGCTTTAAATCAAGCTGATATTTGTCTACGTCTTAATCGGTCTCTTAGTGTTAATCAATTTCATCACTTTTCATCAAGTTGATTATTCATTTAAACTTAATCAAAAGTTTAAAGAGTATCTTTGATCACACGCTCAATCTAAGCAGGTGTTCAGTTTCATCGCATCAAATCAAGCTGGACAGTTTATCTTTGCTCATCGTGTCTTGATCCATCAAGTTCAAGATTGATTTTATCTTCGCTCACTGTGTCTAGCTCAATCAAGTTCTAGATTAGTAAGATCCACTTCTTGATCAATCAAGTTCAAGTTCGGTATCTTTTCTCTTCATTGGTCCTAGTTCAATCAAGTTCAGGATCATTTGCAGTTTAATCAAATCTGTTCAGCTTCATTGCTTCAAATCAAGCTAAACACCTTGCTCTTCATCTAGTTCCTGATCAATCAAGTTCAAAACTGCTATCTCCTAGACATCAACATATTCTTTGAACTAATGCACTGCTTGCACATTAATTCAAAGACGGGTAAATGTAATACCCTAAAAATGGTCATCTAAACCATGGGCCCCTAATCTCAACAACATCACCAAGGTCCTAACCAAAGGCAATTAAATCAACTTTGAGAACTTAATTAATTCTTCAATCATCAAATGTTACATGGCAAATGAATCACTGAATATTAATTAAATATTTATATTTTTAATTGAATTATTCCAAGAATATCATTTTGATCAATAATATATTTAATTTATTAAATATCCTAGCATATTTAATTAATTAATAAATTTGCCATTTAATCATGCAAAAAGGAATTAATTTATTACAAAAGAGGAATTAATCACAAAGCAAGAGTTAAATTGAAAATAGAATAAAAGAATTGAATTGAGAGAAATCAAACTTGAGATATTATTCGTTCTTCTAAATTGAGATTAAATTGAAATTAGAAAAACAATTAAATTGAATTATTAACCATTCTCCAAAATTAGAACTCAAAGCTTTTAAGAAAAAGAAGTTCGGTTGCATTTGAAAAGACTCTTTTCTTGAATAAATCAAATAATCGCATGGAATTACCTATTTTTATCACAAGTGCATGAAATTATTTAATTCTATCACCAATACAACTCGAACTTATAATCTGAATGCATTTCTGTTAAGCTATAATTGGAATCTATCTCAAGGTTAACTGAATCTGATTTCTCAATTATTTCAATTAATCCTAAATTGTGCTTTTTGCTTGATCTCTCTTGTGATTCTCTATAAATTCAGCCTTCAGCTCTCATTCAAAACACCCTGGAGATTTACTATTATACACTTTTTGCTATGGAGTCATTGAATATATTTTGCTTTCTGTTTGAGATTATTGCATCTTAGTTTAGCTTTTTAAATATATATTTTATCCATGATTGCTTGAATCCTTATTGCTTGAATCTTTCATCCATCTTGCATCCATTTAGCTTAATATCATGCTCATATAGATTAAATCCTTCGTCTTGGCGTAGTCTAGTCACTAGTATTGCTTATAAAATCTGAGAGAAATCTTATAATCGCATCTTTTAGAGGGAAATGGGTCGAATTGTTATGGTTTTGATATTCATGCTTATATCTGTCCAATCATGCATGTAATGACTTAATTGAAGTGTTGTGCCTTGCATCTTACAGACTTATTTCACTTTTTCACACACACACACACACACACACTCACACTCATCACAAAAGGAAGTCTCATTGACTTACAAAACCATTGGACTACATTTTGGAATACAATGAACTATGAAAGTAGCATCTACAAATTCCTGATACAATTTCAATTAAGCACAAATGTTTGCCCTACGATACAACCTTCCTTAAACCTTCTTCTAAATGATATGACTTGTTCGCTCATGAATCAATCTGTGATAATGCAAACTTAACCAACCATAGCCATCACATATCCAATTACATGAATAAGTCACCTATAAATATAGATCATCAACCTAATTGACAAGGTCGGTCAAACCTTAAACTCATAAACCCATAATTACAAAAATTACATCACGTGTTATAACCGGACTAATATTATGATTTACATTATATAGCATGGACCTAAATCATGTAACCAAACAATTAGATCCACCAGGAATTCTGCCAAGACCAAAATCCAACACGCTTCACTTGCCGGTAGAAACCCTTATTGAAGGTTTAACTAGATCCAAATAGGACCACCAAAATAGTATGTTATCTAATGTAAAGTCATAAAACAATCGAGATATGATCAAGAAGCACCAATAGCATGATAGAAACTGATTGCATAAGTTGGGCCCAAAATCCATAGATGAAGTCATCAAATAATGCATACAGGTAAAGCTAACCGAGAACGCTAGAAGACGGTAAAGCCAAAAGAAAGACACGAAAGCCAAGAAAAATTTGGTTGAGGCACAAGCTTACCGGTAACTAGATAACAAGAAAATAACCATCAGCAAAGCATCCAAAATTGATTCCAGAGATCTGATCATACTGGATTAGAAACATAGTCAAAGCCAAGAAGATCACCAAGACTAACCAGGATAGATCTAACCGAGATAGTCAATGACAACACTTAACCATATCAAGCATATTGTCAACAATCTCCCCCTTGGGCATTGATGGAAACACTGAATCTGAAAAACATCCAAGTGCCAAGGAATGCCAATAAACTCCAAAAAGTTGAACATGAATACCTCTCTGAAATATATCTCTCTCCCCAAAAGATCTAATAGTTTTTCACATGGATACCTCTCTCCCTTTGACATAAAGGACAAATCACATATACTAAGCCAAGAATATTGAACCAAATAGTTGACTACTCCCCCTGAGTAGTAGCACCAAAATCAACCCGGATCAAAAAAGTATGTTTGATAAGCTCACCAGATTGATGCATCCCTGTATCTCTAAGTCTCTTCCAGAGGGCTGGTAACCCCCAACCAATCTCTGAGATATTCAAAATTATGTTTAGGTAATGGTTTAGTTAGAATATCTTCAATTTGTTCCTTAGTAGACACATAAACCAATCTGACTTCCTTTGCTTCAACCTTTTCCTTCAAGAAATTATACCTTATAGAAATGTGTTTTGATTTGGAATGAAATACTCGATTCTTTGACATATCAATAGCAATAGTATTATCATAGTGAATAAAAATAGGCTCATCATAAGTCACCCTTATATCCTTTAACATATGTTTCATCCATAAAATATGAGTGCAATTGGTAGCAGTTGCAATATATTCCACTTCAGCAGTAGACAATGGAGTGGATGATTGTTTCTTACTAGGCCATGAAACCAACTTATTCACAAGAAAGAATGCACCACCAGTAGTGCTCTTTTGTTCATCTACATCTCTTTCCCAATCAAAATTTGTATATGCACATAATATGAATTCATCATCCTTAGGATACCATAACCCAAAGTCTGGTGTACCTGCCAAATATCTGAATATTCTCTTGACAACAATATCATGAGTTTCTCTAGGGTCTGACTGAAATATAGAAGCAATACAAGCAACATTCATTATATCAAGTCTAGACTGAGTTAGATAATACAAACCTCCAATCATTTATTTATATCTGCTTAGATTCACTTTAGGTGATTCACTATCCTTTGATAATTTGCGACTGGATATCATAGGAGTACCACTAGGTTTAGAATTCTCAAGTCCAAATTTCTTAAGTAACTCCTTAGCATAGTTTGAAAATGAAAATTTCTTTATCATTCTGAGTAATCTACAAACCTAAGAATTTTTTTATCTCACCAATCATAGACATTTCAAATTCATTCTTCATATCATTAGCAAATTTCATGCACAAACCTTCTTCTCCTCCAAAAATGATATCATCCACAAAGACTTCAATAATCAATATGTCATCATGCTCAATTTTATAATATAAGTTACTATCAGCATTACCTTTATTGAAACCAATTTTTGAAAGATACTTATCCAGTCTAGCATACCATGCTTTAGGGGCCTGTTTCAGTCCATATAAAGATTTATTTGACATGCAAACCATGTCCTTATCTTTTGATAAAGAAAATCCAACAAATTTCTTAATGTAAACTTCTTCTTCAAGATCTCCATTCAGAAATGCACATTTAACAACCATATGATATACTTTGTAGTTCTTGTGTGCAACATAAGCAAGAATAAGTCTTACCGCTTCAATTCTAGCAACCAGAGCATAAGTCTCTCCATAATCAATACCTTCTTCCTGATAATATCATTCACAAACCAATCTAACCTTGTTCCTTACCACTTTACCTTCCTCATTCACTTTATTCATGAAACCCCATTTAGTTCCAATAGTGTTCTTGTCTTTAGGTCTAGGTACAAGTTCCCATGTCTTATTATTTTCAATCTAATATAATTATTCTTCCATTGCTTTTATCCAATTTTTATCCTTAGTTGCCTCAATAAAATATTCCGGTTCAATTTGAGAAATTAAACATACCTCTTCAACAACTAACCTTCTCCTAGTCATTACACCTTTCCTATTATCTCTAATGATCTGATCTTTAGAATGATTTAGCTTTACATACCTAGGAGTCTTTGAATTTTCTTGATTTGTTGACTCATTCTATTTTTCCTCTGTCACTGTTGAATTTTCTAATGTTACCAGAGTCATTGGTTCATTGTTCTGAACTGATTCTTGCATTAGCGGTTCAGGTTTGATAAATTCATCTTTTGGTCCATAATCATAAGCTCTAATCTGATTATTGTCGTGCTCATCCACCTTGACATTTATGCTTTCCAATATCCTATTCAATCTTTTGTTATAACATCTATATGCTTTGCTCTTAGTATAATAACCCAAGAATATTCCTTCATCACTTCTAGGATCAAATTTTCCTAATGCATCATCTCTTCTAATGTAACATTTGCTTCCAAAAATTCTGAAATATCTGCCAGTAGGAGTATGACCAAACCATAATTCATAAGGAGTCTTTTCGGTATTGCCTTTAATGTGTACTCTGTTGAAAGTGTATACAACAGTATTGACAACCTCTCTCCAATAGATACCAAGTAATTTAGCTTCAGTCATCATAGTCCTTGCAACATCCAAGATTGTTATGTTCTTCCTTTCCAGGAATCCATTTTGTTGGGGAGTCTTAGGTGCAGAAAATTATCTCCTAATACCATTCCTTTCACAAAAGTTATTGAACTCACTAGATGTAAACTCACCGCCATGATCTGATCTTAAGTATTTTATCTTTAGTCTTGACTCAATCTCAACCATAGCCTTAAAGATTTTGAATTTCTCAAAAGCTTCATATTTTTCTTTCAAAAATGCTACCCACATCATTCTAGAATAGTCATCAATAAGTAACATAAAATATCTATCTCCTTGAAAAATTTTAGTCCATGTCAGTCCACACAAATCAATATGAATAAGATCAAGAACTTCATTAGATTTATTATGTATACTTCTAAAATAATTTTTAACTTGCTTACCCATTTGACATTCTCTACATACCGGATTATGAGGTTTAACAATTTTAGGCAAATCTCTGATAGCCAGTATTGAACTAATCTTTGCTATGCAATCAAAATTTACATGACACATCCTCTTATGCCTTAACCCACTTTCATCAATCTGAGCAATCAAGCAAGCCTTCTCACTAAAGTTCAAATGAAAGATATTACCTTTAGTTTGAGTTTTGAAAGCATTCTCCAATCCACATTTATTAATGATCTTGCACTTTCCATCTTTGAATTGCAAATGAAATCCCTTATCCACCATCTGACCTACACTCAAAAGATTATGCTTTAAGCCTTCAACATAGAAAACATTATCAATATTTATCTGACCATCCAAGGATATTGCTCCTTTGCCTATGATCCTACATGCCTTATTATATCCAAATCTGACCAATCCTCCATCAAATTCTTGTAGTGATAGAAACTTTTTCTTGTCACCAGTCATGTGATGTGAGCATCCACTATCTATAACCTATTCTTCCTTTTCTTCAATTTTAGCAACCACATCCTTTTCCTCAATATGTGTAGCTTCAATGATAGATTCTAGAGAATCATCCTTGGTAGCAATAAAGACATAATCTTTGCCAGAGGAAGATCCATTACTGGATCCACTTACAAGTTCATCATCATCATCGCCATCATCATCATCATCATCAGAAATACCAAAATCATCATCACCAGCATAATAACATGATTTATCCTTATTCATTATGAATATAGGTCTTCTCTGATATTCAGGGTTAGGCTTATAATTCCTCACAAATCTTTCATGATTCCTAGTAGCTCTTTCAGGACATCTAGAAGCAAAATGACCAATCTTATTGCATGAAAAACATTTAAAGGGGAGTTTTCCTTCATATTTTCTTCTAGTTGATCCTTTAGAGATTCTTTTAGCAATCAAGGCTTCCGACTCTTCAAGCTCTATTTATTCTCTCTCAATTTCCTCCATATACTTAGCATACATCTCTTTCCAATCTATCTTTTGTTTACTGGATGTAGATGCTTTAAATGCAGTCTCAGTTTTAGCAGCACTCTAATCTCCAAGTTCTTCTAGTTCAAAAGTAGTCAATTTTCCAAGTAATTTATCTCTAGTCACAGGAGTACTTGACATTGTCTAAAGTTCATTGATAGCAGTAGCCTTCATCTTGTAAGCCAAAGGAATAACTCTTAGAACTTCTGACACTATCTCATCTTCACTAATAGATCCACCACAACATTTGATATCCATGACAATCTCATTCACTCTATCCATGAAAGAACTTATCTTCTCATCCTCTTCCATGTTCAGAGTTTTATATCTTACCTGGAAACCTTCAAGTTTAGCAATCTTCACTACTTGATCACCTTCATAAAGAGTTTCAAGTTTCAACTAGATCTTCTTAGCATTCTCCAATTCTATGACATTCAGTAGATTTTCATTAGATAGGGCACTCAACAAAGCTTATTTTTCTCTTACATCATTTTCAGCTCTCTTATGTTCACCGACAAGTGTCGGTGTACCAGAATTAGGATCATGAGGTATATATCCTTTCTCCACTATCTGCCAAACTTCTATTCCAAGATATTTGAGATGAATCTTCATCTGCTCCTTCCACATCTTTTAATTTGTGCCATCAAATCTGGGACTCTCCTTCCGGTAAGTATTGAATGTGGAACTAGATGCCAGTGCCATCAGATCTCCGCAAGTGGTTAAGATTCTATAGAGAGGACCTTTCTCTGATACCAATTGTTAGACACGGCTGATACTAGGAGTAAACTGAGAGGGGGGGTGAATCAGTTTACTATCAATAACAATAATCAATTTAATTATAAACCTTAAACTGGAGCACAACACAATGAAGAATATAACATGAAAGAATAACACAATTAACACCAATATTTTGATGTGGAAAACCTGGAAAGGGAAAAACCATGGTGGGAAACCTTACCCACAATCAGATAAATACTCTACAGTAGTATTGTGAATGATTACAAAGGGGTCTGCACATGGAGAGAGGCCAATAGCCCATAGTGCATTGCTCATCACAAAGGGAAGTCTCACTGACTTACAAAACCATTGGACTACAATTCAGAATACAATGAACTATGAAAGTAGCATCTACAAATACCTAATACAGTTTCGATTAAGCACACATGTCTACCCTGCAATACAACCTTCCTTAAACCTTCTTCTGAATGATATGACTCGTTTGCTCATGAATCAATCTCTAATAATGCAAGCTTAACCAACCATAACCATCGCATATCCAATTACATTAATAAGTCACCTATAAATATAGATCATCAACCTAATTGACAAGGTTGGCTAAACCCTAAACCCATAATTACATAAATTACATCACACGATATCACCAACCTAATATTAGGATTTACATTACATAGCATGGACCTAAATTTTGTAACCAAACAATTACATGTATCGGGAATTCCTCCAAGACCAAAATACAAAACACTTCACTTGTCGGTATAAACCCTTAGTGAAGGTTTAACTGGATCCAAATAGGACCACCAAAATAGCACGTTATCCAATGTGAAGTCATCAAACACTTGAGATATGATCAAGAAGCACCAACAACATGATAAAAACTGATTCCACAAGTTAGACTCAAAATCCACAAATGAAGTCACCAAATAATGCATACCGATAAAGATAACCAAGAACACCAGAAGCCAGTAAAGCCAAAAGCAAGACGAGAAAGCCAAGAACAAGCCGGTTAAGGCACAAGCTAACCGGTAACCAGATAACAAGCAAATAACCATAAAAAAAGAATCCAAAACTAATTCCAGAGATTTGATCATATTGGATTAGAAACACAACCCAAGCCAAGAAGATCACCAAGACTAACTGAGATAGTCTCCAACCAGGATATTGTGTTGACATCAATGAAAACACTTAACCATATCAAGCATATTGGCAACAATTTTTTCAGCAACAGTTGAGGCGGTATATTTCATTGGAGAAGACATTTCTACAATTCTAAGGCTATGATTGCACTTATGCTCTGAAAATATACCCTACACACATCTAATTCCCCTAGAAAGCACAAAGATAGGCCTAGTATCAACTTAATTTCTCTTGCAAACACCAAGTTCCAATTGCAGCTCTGAGAAATGCTCTAGTTGCCTTGAATTCTCTATGCTTCTTTTCTCATTTTTTGAACGCAAGGTGAGCAATTATGCCTCAAATTTTCTTTTATCAATCGTAGGAATGTTGTCATTAATTCATATGTGCAACTTTAGCAGGTTGGTGGCACTAGAAACCAAACTCCATCGTCGATCTAGGGATGAACATCCAAGATTAACTCATTAACTCTTTTGAATGCTTACATGGAAAATTATAATTTAATCCTTTGATTTTTCATTCCACCCTAAAGTCATGTTTGTGCATTAATTTTTTCCCACATGTGATAGAGGGGACCCACATTTTACTTTATTTAGCTATCCTCTGAAGTCATCTTTCTATTGCTTTTCATGTCACGGGGTGGTGAGGACTTATTACCCTCATTCATCTTCTTACCCTATGGGGGAAACTTTCCACCACTTTCTCAGATGTGGGATAGTGGGGACGATTCCTCTATTATCACCTTTTACATATCGCTATCTTCTGGCATGCTTATCTTTCATATTTTTAGCTTGTAGGGTGACAAGGAAGTTGTTTCATGCTTACCTCGCTAGACCGCTTCATTTCCTCTTGTGATTTTATGTTCCTATAGGGTAAACCTTCATTTGCCTTCAAACATCCCCCGCTAGTCTGCCAGGGCACTTCCTTCCTTATGAGCATCCTTCGTTAGGTCACTCAACGAGATATTTTCCTTCACATCAATCATGTAGGGTAGTGGGGATCACTATTATCCTTCTTCACCCACTAGCTCACATCAAATTTTCATTAACACTTCTCCTCTTGTGGGGTAAGGTCATTCTTACCTTTTTCAATTACCCCGCCATCCCATAGAGCATGCCTGGTAAACCTTTTGCTTCTTTTCTTTGGTGAGCCATGAGGCCTTTTAAATACACTAACACTTGTGACACCCTGCCATCCCGCACTATATCTTATTTGATTTTTTGACTCCTATGAGTTAAATGTGCTCTAGTCATCTAGTGTATCCCACTATCCCACTGGAGTATTCTTTCTCTATATCTTTACGAGTTTGTAGGCTAACCCTCATGCCTCTTCATCAAACTAAAGCTGCTAGCCCACATCATCTTCCTCACTATCTTATGACCCTTAAATGACAGATTTACTGTTAGCACTTTAGGGTCCCCCGCCATCTTGCCACACTAAATATCCTTAAGAAGAAACTGTGTGAGGTAAAACCTTCTTCACATCCTACCAGCCCACAAGACATAGTTTCTTCTAGAATGGTCGTGTGAGGTAAGTTTACTTGTTTCTTAGCACACACCCTGCTATCCCATAGGATAAATTCTCACTGACAAAGATCTTATGGGGTGGGATTTATTCTTCATTAAAACTTATCTCACATCCTGCGATGCTTGATCAAGCATAAAACAAGTTTTGTGGGGTCAAGAGGAAGCTTAGAGAGTTTTATTCCCACCATCCCATAGGGACTAAATACTAATCACCACTTAAGTGACTTGATCAAGCATGTGGGGATTACTTGAGGGTAATGGGGCCATAAGTCTTATAAGCACTAGGGGGGAGGAAACTTAGGACTTAGGAGACCTTTATAAACTCAAGCTATATGGAAAATTTCAACCGCCCATTAAAAGGAATCGGCTTAACTGAGATGACCTAAAACATGGGGCCGGTAAAAAAATAATGAAAACCCTATTTAACCACAACTTAAGAAACTTAAGACCCCCTACACTCGGTCAACTATGAATTAGAAGAATAAAGAGGGTTTTTCCACTATGGCACACAAAGCTTAAACCCTTCTAACTAGCTAAAGGAACCCTAACCCTAGGGATTCTAGGAAACCAAAAGAGTAGGGACTAAAGTGAAATATGACACTCCCAACAGTGGCTCTAGTTGGGGATACTTTATTTCTAGGATCAAGGAGATTATCCAAACATCTCTGGAGAAGCATACCAGCCATAAAAAAACACAAGGTTTGTATACATATTTACAAGTCCTACTCTGTTGTGCATGGAGAAAATTTTATGCAAAGTAATGCTTCAAGAATTGTCCATGCATTAGAAATTCCTACATTTCACCATTCATATCTGTCAAGAAATATGAATCCTCATTGTTCTCTTCTACAACCATATAAGGGCTAAGCCATAAAGCTTCAAACTTTCCATGTTTCCCCTTGTCTTGACTTCTTGCATTCCATACTAGGACCGAATCATGGACATCAATTTTTCTATGTGATGTTTTCTTGTCAAGCAAGTATTTGCTTTGCTATTGTAATTCCATGTTCTTTTTATGATACTCATGCCTTATCTCATCAAGCTCTGTAAACTGTTCCATTATTTCCTCTATTGGTTCAGGTATATCCCAATCATTCTCTTGAATGAACTTATACATAGGCAAGAGGTTATTCATTAACAATATAACTTGCATTCCATATACCAACTCAAAAGGCAACTTGCCTATAGCTTTCTTGGTTGTGATCATGTCAGCCCACAATGCCATTTTTAATTTTAAATCCCAGGCCTTCTTATTCTTCTCAAGAGTCCTTTCAATAATCTTTAAGAGGTTTTTATTGTTGGATTTTTCTTGCCCATTACCTTGTGGATGATATGAGGATGAATACGAAATACAAATACCATATGACTTGCAAAAATCAGTGAACACCTCAAATCTGAAGCACGTGGCATTATCCATTATCAATCTCACTAGTACTCCAAATCTTGTGATGGTGTTTGCTGTTAAAAAGTCAATGACAACTTTTCTAGTTGCCTATCTTGTGGGGATAGCCTCTACCCATTTTGTGAAACAATAAATGGCAACAAGGATCCACTTATGTCCACCACTAGAACTTTCTACCATTTCTCCAATAAAATTAATACCTCATTGATAAAAAGGAGCCTTAACTTGCATGGGTCTAAGAGGTAGTGTGCGTGCGTACTTCATCTTACCATTTTTTTTTTTGACAAGGATCACACTTTCTAACATATACACGAGCATCCTTAAATAATGTGGGCCAATAATACCCTGCCCTCAACACCTTGTGAGCAATGGTCTAAGTTGTGAAGTTACCCCCACACAATCCTGAATGCATCTCTTTCAATATCACCTGGGCTTGATGCTCATCCAAGCATAACAACAAAAAACCATCCCTATCCCTATAATACAAATCCCCAGAAATGAAAACATATTTCCAAGCTTGCAACTTTAGAGTCATTTTTTTGGGCATCAGTCGAATCCTCGAGGCACCTCATGTGTTTTGAGAAATATAAAATATTGGCATACTGTGAAGTTTGTTGGAGGCTACATACATTGTTATCTGAAGTGGATAGAGTTTTTACTTGAACAGCCTCCAAATTTTCTTCTGCCATTAGCTTAGCCAGACCTTGTCTTCTTACTAACTTGGTGATTTGGATATCATTATTGAACTCCTGAACCTTATTAATCCATCTGTACCTTCTCCTCGTCACCTCTGATTGAACAAAAATGTCCTTGACTAGAGCATTAGGAACATATACTATGGCTTTGGCCCCTACTAGATAAGGCCTGAAGTTCTTAATGTCCTTGACCAATGCATATGATTTCTTCCCCATCGTATCATATTTCAACTCAGTTGCTTGGAGAGACTTGATGTAAAGGGTTATAGGTTGTTCATACCCTTCATCATTCTTTTAGAGCATAGCAATAGAAACTGTATGGAACAAAGCAAAGGAGAAAATTTGAAAAGGTTTGTTGAAGTTAGGAGACTTAGGGGTAGGTGTTTCCTTGATGGTTTTCTTGATATCCAAAATAGCATTCAAGGATTCTATAGTCCACTCAATCTTAGGATATGTTTTTCAACATTTTGGAGATATGCTTTACAATTTCAACAAAGTTAGGGATGAACCTCCTGACAAAATTTATTTTGTCAAAGAAAGATTGTATAGACTTAACTGTCTTAGCGATAGACACTCTATCTATTGCTACTACTCTCTCTGGATTGAGATCAATCCTAATGCCATCTTTTGAAACAATATGGCCTAGGAGTTTTCCCTCAATGATAACAAAGTTACACTTTTAGGATTCAATGAAATTGAAAACTCTAGGTCTCTAACAAACACCTTTTCTAAATGGAAACAATGATCTACTACCTTCTTGTAGAATGTTGTTAATTCCTCCTAATATACCACCATAATAATGTCAATTAGGTCTGAGAATGCCACATCCATAGCTCTCTGAAAAGTGGATCCAAGCATTGGTTAAACTGAATGGCATCCCCACATACAAATAGGTTCCCCAAGGCATAGTGAATAATATTTTGTATCACTTTGATTATTTTACCTTGAGTTGATTGTGCCCTAAAAATCCATCTATCATAGACAAAAGATCACAGCCAGTCACCTTTTGTAGCATGGCCTACATGTTCAGGAGTGGATAGTTATCTTTAAGTGAAGACATGTTTAAATTTCTAAAGTCTACACATAGTCTTATGTCACCATTCTTTCTTCTAACAGGGATCAAGTTTGATACCCATGTGGAATGTACAATAGGTTTAATGATCCCACCATCCTTGAGCTTCATAAGTTCTTCCTACATCTTCGGTCTGAGCATTGGGTTTATTGGCCTTTGTTTGTGCCTAAAAGTTTTAGCCTTGGGGTCCAAAGGAATCTCATGCTGAAATAAATCTTCTCTATATCCCTTCAAGTCATCATATGACCAAGCAAAAACATGCTTGTATTTTCTTAGCAAAGCTATCAACATTGTCCTTACTTGTGGACTAATTTTCCTACCAATGTACACCTTGTTGGGGGATGATTCAGTTCCTAAGTTTACTTCTTCTAGATCATCTATACTTGTTGTAGTAGGCTTCATGGCTTTGTTATCACTATTATCAAACACTCTCTCTAATGCCACCAATCCCTTTGGGATTGTTTTGGTTTTAAGCTAAACAATCTCATTCCAAAAAATTGTCTCCTTACCATCAATTGTTTCAACAAAGGTATTAAATTCTATCTCTTGACTTTCATACTCATCAATGCAGTTAAGAAACTTACTAGTTGCATATGTTGTCTAGGACAAAACCTCTAGTCTTGACTTCAACTTTTGATATGCCTACTAGAGTAATATCATCACTTTTCAAAGCAAAATTGGTTAGGAAATCTGCCCTAATGTTCTTTGACCTTTCAATCCACTCAATAGAAAAAGAATCAAATAGTTAAATGAAATACAACACAACTCATTTGTACAATTTTAACCTTTTATTTTTGGAAGAGTATTTTTTTATCTCACTTGGGATACTGTAGCGTCGTAAATTGTACACCCTTGCTAGGGTGGTACAATTCTACACTTAGTTTAGTACCCGCCTTAGTGTGTTTGCATCTTGCATTATAATTTTCCTTTAAGCATCTAATTAATTAATTTAATTAAATCTATAGTCATATTTCATCATTCCCCACATCATAAAATTGGGCCCTTTACCCTAAGTGTGCCCCTTTTTATTTTATTCCTCCAATAAATCATTAAATCATAAACCATAATTATATCTTATTTTAACCTTTAAGTCTCGATTTAGCATATCGAAACATCTCCAAATCAGTTGTAACTTTGGGATTCACTCTAATATCAACATATCTAACAGCCCTGAAAATTTGGTGAAAAGTTGGTTGGACCATGTGCACTTTGCACACGGTCCCCGACATTTTTCCCAAAATTTTGGGAGCATAATTCTATGATATTATAATGCTTAACCCTAAGAAATTGGTAGGAAATTCAAATCCTAGGTCAACCTAAAGACGAAATTAAGATCTAGGGTTTCATACATAAGTGCTCTCTTTCTTCATTTGAAGACATCTATCTAGACGAATCTAGGAAAAAGCTTTTCGAGCATGCATAAGGAGCCTTCCATGTAGTGAAAGAGAATCATACGTGGAGTCTTCAAAAATATTCAACAACATTCATCAAGCATTCATAAAGTATTTTTCAAGCATTCAACATCAATTAGGAGCCTTGAAGACATTGAAGAATAATAGGAGATCACCAACTAACGATTGTATTGTACCCCTCCCTTAGGGGCTGGGTATGATTTCATGTTGTTTGCATGTCTTTGTATGAGCTTCTTTACATCACCTTGAAAATTTAAATTCATGCTTTAGATCACTCTGCATCATTAATTTAGAGCTTTTACTTTGTCAATTACAAGTATTTAGGGTTTACTCTTTAGGGTTGCTCTAGATTATTTATTTTCATCTTAGGGTCTTGCACATACACAAGATTACTGTGCACACTATTTTACTATACAAATTGGCTATTTTTTGAGGTGGAAATCAGAAAAACATGGGTTTGACTAAGGCAAATCCCTACATATCCACCCAAACACTCTCTTTTTCAGTTGCAAGTACAGGTACAGGTACCCGAAAGGCTTCTTGGTTCAACAAAAAACACAAGAACTATCCTAAGGTCTCATATTGCCCCAAATCCATCAGGGACAGGGATGTGGTGCCTTGTTCCTACCCAAGATAGGGGTGTGGTTCCATGGTCCCCCTTAAATTCAATGATTTTTGATAGGGTGCAAGCTTAGGATCTTAGGATTTCAGCCCTTCAGTTGCAGCTCTTTGTCAGATCATCAGGGACAGGGGCGTGGCGCCCTAGTCCTAGTCATTTTGGTCCATTTTTTAGCATCAAGTGCACATTCATGTTCCTCCCCCTTCTCTTCTTTCAGTATCTCAGTTCCAGATCTGTAAGTTTCTACAATTTTAGTTCATATGTGCTTCATTGTTTATCTCCTAGTCTAGTTGATCAATCAAACCCTATTTTTCTCATCACATACAATGAGAGGAATAGAAACCCTACGAGATAATCCTTGGATCTCTCTTTCTCACAAGAAGTTGACAAAGTGAGCTATCTCCCTAGGCTCTTTTGTATTCCCAATGTGTTGGCTAAAGTAGGATTAGCTCCTAGTCACCTGGTCTCGCTTTTTCCACTCCACATTTTGGTGAACCCGACGTGAATCCAATCTTCTTTAATTCTAATTTATGTTCTCAGATCTGAGATTTTTTATTTTTTATTTGCTATTTCAAATTGAAATTTACATTTACAAGTTTTAATTCCTTGTAAATTTTAAATATTTAGAGGTCAATTTTGTTAAAACCCTAATTTTTCAATTCAAAATTGAACTTGTGGATAGCTTAATTTGGATCATTAATTTAAAATTGAACATTTCCCTCTATTTTGCATATGTTATCATTTAAAAGAGGAAAATTGTTGGCATGATGCATTCATTTCATAAATGTGATAATGGGTTAGCTTCCCTTGCTTCAATTTTTCCATCTCTTAAAGAACCTCCTCATATCTATGAAAACATTTTAGTGCTTAAAAGAGTTGTTACCAACCCCTTCAAAGCTCTTCCATTCTCTAAGGATGAAGATTTGAAGAGTGATCTTGACAATTCTCCTGAAATGTGCCCTTTCCATCTAGCTATCTTAGAGGAAGAGGATGATATTATAAACACCTTTCTTAGTGTTACTTTACCTTCTTTACATAATGCCTCTCTAAGTGAAAAGGTATTGATGCACATTGACTTATATTCTCTTAAAATCTAGTCTTACCAATGGGGGCATGTTAGTGCAACAGGAGGTTATGAGCACTTCTTTCAAAGATCTCCTTCCTAAGCATGAATCTTTGGAGAAACATGTTCATCTCCCTCCTAAATAATACTCCCATCATGAGGATCATTTTGTGCAAGAAGATGGTATTGTCCCTACTTTTCCTAGTGATGGCATTTCCTCTTTTTACTTCAACAAAATTCCCACTAGAGATGATGCATTAATGAGAAATGCTTCCCCTTGCCCTGAAGCTTGTCTTACCCATAAAGATGCCTTAGAAAAAGAGGATGAAATCATAATCAGTTTCCTTAATGCTCTCTCCCCTAAAGATCCTATTGAACATATTTTGAGGCAAGGGGGTGATTTAAACACATGTAGTGATGCTCTCCCTCCTAAGGATGAAGAATTAATGAACACTATTATCTCTTCTCCCAGAATTGACAATAACAATAAGGCCATCTTTGTGCAAGATATTTCTAATATTTTTTTCAATGACCTCACTATTTGGGATGAACCATTAGAAGAAGGTATTGATTATTCTCTACCCTACGAGAGTAACTCTCTTAATAGCATCTCACCTTCCATGAATCTCAATCATTTTTCCTCTAAAGGTAAGGCATCGCCTTCCCCCCAACTAGGTTATATTCATAAGGATACCTTAGTTCAAGAAGAGATTGTTAACATCTCTTTCAAATATCTCCCTCTCAAAGGTGTAACTTTAGAGAGTAATTTTGATCCTTCTCCTAGAGAGTTTATTCCCCATGTAGATCCTTTGATGATAAAGGATGATATGACCTCTCCTACTAATACTATTCCTTCTAAAACATCAATGCCTATTCCTAGTCTACCTCCTAAAATTGATCTTATCCTTGATAACATTTTAGTGCAAGAAGAGACTATCAACAATTCTTCCAACAATCTTGTCCCTTCTTCTTCTAAAACTCATAAGGACACCTTTGATATTCCTAAACCATCTTCAATCAATTTGATACATGTGAATGAAACACCTAATAAACCCCTCTTCATAGTTCAAGGTGCTTGCCCTTTTCAAATTTCTCAATGTAAGCCTATCTTAGTGGTTCAAGATGGTTATGCTAATGATTCTTTTTGCACTCCTAAGAAACCTGTTATTACTGTGCAAGGAGGTTATCCTACTAAGAGCCCTTATGAGTATGCTAAGAAAATCAATATAGAGTTATAATGCGGTTTCTCATACCTACATCACAAGAAACAATAGGAAACCTAATCATCTTCTAATTACCCCAACTTCACTTCCTCCCTCTCAACCTACTCTTCCACAAGCACCTCGTATATCACAGACTCTTAGTAAGGAGTATGATCTCATTGAACAAATCAAAGCTACTATTGCCAATATTTCTATTTGGGATTTGGTTCAAACTTCACCTACTTATCACGGGATGTGCAACTTGGATCCCATTTGTGGCTATTTGTGTTGGCATTAATACAGGGATATCTTTCAGTAAATCTAATGTGCAACTTGGATCCCATTTGTGGCTATTTGTGTTGACTCTATGCCTAGATTGAGGCACTGATCTGTTATAGCTAGAAGTTATTTGCAGCATTTTAAAATCAAATCAGAATATCTTTGTTTTTCTATTATGTGGTAATGCTCCACCTATCTCAAGCTCAAATGTAGTTGAGAGTCGATGTGAATATAGCTAGTTTGCAGTACTTTCCTTATTGTTGAGCTATGTCTGAGATTTATGCTTTAATGGTGATGATGTGTGTGAGTTCTAGATTGTATTTGAAGTGCATCACAGGTAAACCCGACTAGGCCTTGCAGAGCCTGAAGAGAAGAAGGATTAAACATCCTTGTTAAGTTGGTCCAGTTTGTCTTTTGAAATCATAGTTGAGGTTAGCTACCTTTCAAATTTTGGTTGCTGATTTTGTTGTTCAGCATAAAAAGGAACCAACAAAAATGGTGACTCTGTTGGGGAGAATGATGTAAAAAAATAATCAAAGTAAAGCTAGTTAGTCCAGCCATGTCCATTTTGATGAAAGAGTCATAAAGGTGTTGTAAATATGTTGTCCTTTTATCTTTGTGTAAGTCCAAATCTATTCATGTTTTATAAATGATTCTATAAATTCTCACAACAGTGAGTGGTGACTTTGAAAGATCTTTGGACTAGTGTGCATTATTGTAAAAGTTTTAAAAGCTTTGGTGAACTTACAGTAAAGATTTAGCAGATGCTTGGAGTTTTAAGATTGAAGATCCCAAAAATTTATTGAATATATTTTCCTCCGTGAAGGAGGTGGTAACTCTGTATGAAGATCAGTGTACAATGTTAGAAGATCTAAGAAAGATCTTACCAAATATCATAGCAGCAACTGCAATATCCAGGTATTTGCCAAAATTGGTATTAAAAAATTGTAAGAAATTTTGTTCCTTACCAAGTGAGTTTCAGCACTAAGAAGGAAAAGTAATAAGTTAGGTTGCATTCTCCAATCAGCTTAAAGGCATGTGTGAAGTATTTTGAATAATAGAGAAGGTATACTCTAGAAGCAATAATTTTTATTGGTTGAAAATAGTGAATGTATTCAAGCAACGTTGTAGTTAGTAATGGATTGTTGTAGAAATTTCTCTATTAAAGTTTATGTGCCATTTTGTTTTGATGGCATACTTGGTTACCCGAATCAGATTCCAAGTGACATTAACAAACACTTACCATTGTTTAATGGGAACTAGTTACAATCAGCAAAAATGCATGTGCAAAACTTTATTGATTTAATGAATGATTATGATATCTATGATGAGGATGTTTGCATGAAGTTGTTTGTGCAGAGCTTGAAAGGGGATGTCAGGATTTAGTTCTCATTTTTGCAAAAAGCTTCTATTCCTTCATGGGAAGAATTAGTTGCATCTTTTCTCAAGCAATTTGCTGAGAGAATAAACTTTAATGATGTGCTGAGAAAGTTGATGGAGATTAGAGTTGAGGAAGTTGAATTAGTGCCAGCCTTCAATGTCAGATTTTCAAAAGCACTGGCTGAGATCCCACAAGGGTATAAACTAAATGACGAAGTGTCTTTAGTGATTTATTTGGATGCCTTTGGAAGTAAGATGAGCTACATGTTGAGGAATAAAGAGCCAAAGAAATTACATCAGGATTTTGTGACATCCATGGACATAGAGAAAAACTTAAAATATGACATTCCTAAAAGACTTTAATATGCTGGTGTCCGCTATCATAGTGTTTGTAATGCTGCAACTAAGTGTGAAGTGAAAAGTAATGCTCAGAGCTTTGGTGTTCATATTTGTGCTGACAACACCGACGGTTTAATTCCAACTGAAAATTAGAGTTGTTTGGTGCAAACAATGGTTGATCCTCATATAGATATTGATGATATCAATTGTGTTGAAGATGAAGTAAGAGTATTTTCAGATTTCACTTCTTGTAATCATGTTGATGATCTTTCTAATATGAAAGTTGTGCACAAAATTAATTCAGAAAATTTTAATGTTACACATGATTGCAATGAAAATACAACCCACATTGATGAAAAGCTTTTTAAAGAATGTCACATTGAACAACAAAGTGCAATGCAATTGCAGAAGATTGTAGAACTTAGGAAAGCTCTTGAAGTTGTAGATAAGAAAGTTCAAATGTTGGAGAGCCTTAGAGTTATGAATGAAGACCTTCTGCAATATGGTGAAGAGGATTTTTCAAAAAAGGATTGTGAATTGAATTCTTATACACTTGATGAACAACATGTTGATCTAATAGATAGTTTTGTGAAAGAAAATTTAAGTGAGCATGCTGGAAATTCATCAGATGAAGTAAATGGAAGTGATATTCATCTTTATTCTTTGGTTGATGATGAGTGTTCTAATGGTAAAGAAGATCAATTGTGGCAAAATAAGTATGATTATCTTGATTCTCAAAATGATGGTCATAGGATTAAATTTTATGGTTGTGAAACATGGAATGCTGAGGATAGTTCCAGTCCAGTTTCAATTGCTTCTTTGTCTGATGAAGATGATTATGATGATAGGATGGATGGTATCTTTAGTAAATTTTCTAATATTTTATTTGATATCTATATAGATATGGACCAACCACTTCATTGTCATAATGATCATAAGGGGATTCTTCATTTGGTTTCTAGCCCTTTGTATGAAGAAATAATTGACCAACCAGATGTTGTAAATGATGAACCTGTTCATGATGCTGATACTGTTCCATGCAACAGTGACATGTGTCAGGATGAAGATTTTTGTAATGGGTTGCTTACTAGTGTGTTTGAACCCCATCTTGAATTTTTTCATGCAAAGATAAGTGAATGTTCAAATCTTATTGCAGATTATATGCTTGAGCCAGAGGTGTGTTCTTTTTTTCAAGAGTGGGTTATTAAAGATTTTGATTTATTGCACTTAGTAGATGATGAAAAGAATGGATATATTTCAGTGGTTGATCATGATAGTAAGGTTCAAAATTATGTTCATGATGAGTATGCATATAATGTTGATTGGAAAAGCATGTTGAAAGATGTGTGTCGTAATAGAAACATTTCTCTCATGATCAGTGTTTGCTTCAAATTGTTTACATTATTAAGTGATGAGAATCAGATTTTTGATAAGGGAAAGAGTTGGTTTCAACTTTGATGGCCCCGGGCCATTTTGTAAATAATATCTATATTGTACAGTTGCATTGTTTTCAGTTGTGTGGTTTTCAATAAGGAGCCCTACCGTTTGGGTGGAATAACGAACCCCTATTTTTTAGAAGAAGAGAAGTGATCTATTTTTGGGTGGTTTGCTCTACCAAAGATTCTAGATTCTTGTGTTGATCTTGTAATCAACCATCCCTAGTCAGAGCCACTATTGGGACTCATAAAATTTGAATATTTTGAGAGGCCCATTTTAATTTTTTGTATTTGCACTTTTAAAGGACCACCTAATGAATCAACCGGATAGGCCTATTTTGAAGAAGGGTAAAATGGAGCTAGTTGATTATCAAGGGGCAAGGCTTGGAAACTTGTTGTACAACTTTCATTTAGCCTATGCAGTGTTCTACAAATTTCAGATTTCAGTTTGGATCAATTTATCAAGTACCCATTTCAAGGGGTGGACTGAAAGTTGTTCTATGCATAAATTCTTATTTTATTAAGTGGCCTACTTTGAGGCTTTGCATTTTATAACCAGTAGATTGTCATGTTGAAATTTGAAGTGCATTGAATTGTATGCATATAGGTGAGTCCACATGCCAAATTTTAAGTCCCTATGAATCCATTTGCTCAGTTTGATAAGCTCAATCCATTTGCAGTTTGTATTGTTTGCCTAAGTCCCTGTTTCAACAGCTATGTTAGAGCACCACTTTGCACATGTGTAAAAGTTGCCCCGATGAGTGTATCTCTTCCAGTCTATTGCTAGTATGAAAGGAAAGCTATGTTTCTAGTTTGGAGCTCCTACCAATCCATTTGGTCAGTTTTCCAAGATGGTTTCTTGAGCCATTTTACTGAGTTTTCTGCACTTTCATTGTTATATCAGTTAAAGTTGCTATTTTCATAAGCTCACCATTTGTACCCTATCAGCTTCCCAGTTAAATTGAATATTCCATGGTATTCCTTATAATTCAAAGTATCTATGCCCCATATTTGGGGATCCACGGAGACCATTTGATATTTTTAATGTGTGCACTTTGTGGTCTCTGCACATTGATTTTATCAGGTTCAAGTGTTGACAGAGCCATTTGGTCATCTTTGTGCATTAATATTTCTTCACCCGGGATTCATCATGAGGAATGGTTTTGCAAGATGAAATTTAACATATTAGAGTACACACCTATCAGTTTGCGAAGTCTAGGAAGGTATTCTGACTAGTTTTTGAAATGCCTCTTTGGGTTTAAATGTGAAAATGTGACACAAATGCCTGAAAGTTGCAAAACTCAGTTTAATGATTAGAAAATGGTGCAAATCAACTCTAGAGGTATGTTCAAGGTGCCTGAGGCATTTCAAGGATCAGGTGAATGAAAACAAATTTTTTTTAGCTAGACCCACTTTGGGGCCCAATCTGGCTCTTGCCCTTACAATGTTGATTTCATGGTGAAATAGTCTTAATTCATAGTAGTGCATATTAGCAATAGCTCGACTACAATTTGCCAGTGAGACAGTGAGAGGTGACTTCATTTTATTTGTTGTATATGGATTGATGGACATATAGCTGAAATGCTATTGTGTAAGCCATTATTAGTTGAAGTTTTGAAGTTCTTGATACCATGCCCATATTTCCATTATATTTTATGCCCCAAGCAAATTGATTACATTAAACAAATATATTCTATAATCCTAATGAATGATGGTGAGTGTTGAAGGCAGGAATGTTTGGTTTTATTAAGCCAAATATATTTTATACTGCAATTGGCATGTGAAATGCCAAAGCCAATGAAAGTTGATGGAATTGTACATAAGACTAGAGAAACTTTCAAGCAGCAGCTGGCAAGCGAAAAACCAAATCCCACGACCTTCCCAAGCCTCTTTCCTCCCTGCGTGGTACGATTAATGGGTAAAGGACATTAAAAAAAACTTTCAGCAAATGCTATTGGCAGGCCCAAAGCCTGCGTGGCATTGAAAAGGGCATTTGAAATTCTCAAACAAATGCAAGTGGCAGGCGTTAAGCCAGCAACATCCTCCAAGCATGGCGATAGAGCAGGCTATTTAAAAGTTTCATACAAATGAAATTGGCAGGTGAAACCAATTTCCACAACCTCTGCCGGTCTTCTCTACCTATGGCATGACTAAGGGGTTTAAAAAAATAGTTTTCAATAAATGAAATTGGCAGGGGTCATGTGAGTTAAAGGAGGCATTAAAAGAAACTTTGAATACAAATGCAAATGGCAAGTGTAAAGCAAATGCCATGACCCTTGCTAGTATCCTATCTGCGTGGACTAAGGCTCAGAAAGTTTTAGGCAAATGCAAATGACAGGAATATGTGTTAGCATTTATCCCACATTGGTGGTAAGCGGGAACGTTTATGTATTTAAAAGAAAGCCTACACACATTTATAGTGTCAAAGCCTAAGGGATTTTGACAAGGAGCTAGCTCAGCGACCCAGTGGACCCCATGCGTGCACACATATCTTGAGGCACCCAAATTTTGCGACAGAAGAGTGAATTAAAGGTCGAGCAAGTTGGAGATGATCTGACGGTTGTCCCTATACCACAATGTAAAGTTGCACGATGGTTATCTATCATGCATCAATGACAAAGAAGAGCTAAGACCCAATGGTGGGTTTGACGATGGTGAAGTGGTGGTCTAATGGCAGGTTAGGTGGCACCTAGGTGTACTCACGAGTGAACCAAGAGGTGCCATGTGGCGGAGCGCAAAAGGAAAATGGAGGAAAAAATAAAATTAAACATATAGTTCAGACTATTGAAAAAATGCAAAAATTTAAATGATTGGTCAACATGAGGGATTAATTCACTTGAGGGGTATTTTTTACCCAAATATGCAAGTATCATATACCAATGGAAAGCTTTCAGAATGGGGAATTCATTTCTACAATCAGTTTCAACAAATATTACATATTTTGAGAGCAATTTCTATAGGCATGTTGCAATGAAAATTTTTAGTTGAGGATATAGGACACTTGGCAAATGGTGATGCAGATCTGATCTTTTCCCTCCTCTTTATATTCTCAATTCTTCTCATTTGTAAGGGTTCCAATTTTTGAGAATTTTTCCAAGGGAGATTTTCCAAGAGGGGTTCCAGTCTTATGCATTTAATTTTCTTAGTTGTAACTGTTGATGTTCCCATTCTTCTATCATTGAATGGATGCATTTAGTTGTAAATTCTTAGTTGCAGGTCACATATATGTAAGGCATATATGCAGTTGCATTGGATTGTCTTCAGGCATTTTTCAATTTCAATAAATCCAGTCTTCAACGGAGTTTGAATTTATCCTCTTCAAGGGAGAGTGTAATTCCTATTGTTAGGCATCCTTTACAAAAGGGATTTAAATTCTATGAGCAGAAATTGTGAAATTGAATTAATGTTTGGATTTTTATGGTCTTTTGATTTGAAGTTTAGAATGTATTAATGGCAGGCATTAATACAAGGATATCTTTCAGTAAAATGATGTGCAACTTGGATCCCATTTGTGGCTATTTGTGTTGACTCTATGCCCTTATTGAGGCATTGATCTGTTATAGCTAGAAGTTATTTGCAACATTTTGAAATCAAATCAGAATATCTTTCTTTTTCTATTTTGTGGTAATGTTCCACCTATCTCAAGCTCAAATATAGTTTAGAGTCAATGTGAATATAGCTAGTTTGTAGTACTTTGCTTATTGTTGAGCTATGTCTGATATTTTTGCTTTAATGGTGATGTTGTGTGTGAGTTCTAGATTGTATTTAAAGTGCATCACATGTAAACCTGCCTAGGCCTTGCAGAGTCTGAGGAGAAGATGGATTAAATATCCTTGTTAAGTTGGTCCAGTTTGTCTTTTGAAATCATAGTTGAGGTTAGCTACCTTTCAAATTTTGGTTGCAGATTATACGGGTTGCTGATTTTGTTGTTTAGCATAAAAAGGAACCAACAGTATCATCTGATTGTGGGTAAGGTTTCCCACCATGGTTTTCCCCCTTACAGGGTTTCCACGTTAAAATCTTTGTGTTATGTGTTGTGTATGTTGTTTCTCTTTCTGTTTCATGCATTAAGTCTCACCGATATTGATATTAACTGTTAATCCGTTAATCGACATTATGTTTGGTTTACCGGTATTAAGTATCAAGTTTGATTAAGTTATAATTGGGTTGAAATTCATAGACAACTGATTCACCCCCCCACCCCCCCTCTTAGTTCCTATCTGATTCCTAACAATTGGTATCAGAGCAAAGTCCTCTTTTTGCAGAAGCCTAACAGCTTGAGGAGATCCTATGGCAACAAACATTTTCAAGAAGGACAGTTCAAAACTTGATGGAACTAACTATGATAAATGGAAGATCAGAATGGAGACACATTTGAATTGCATTGGAAGAGACATATGGGAAGTTACAAAGAATGGCTATGTTGGTCCTACATCGAATCAACCTAATCCACCAACATTGGGTAAAGATCAAGAAAATGATTGCAAAGCAAGAGAAGCATTGTTGAGCGCATTACCAAATCAACAAATCATGGGATTATCAGACTGATCTACTGCTAAATCTATTTGGGATAAATTGGAGACATTGAATGAAGGAGATACCATTGTCAAAATTGCAAAACTGGAATGTTTCCGAGTCAGGTATGAAAATTTGAAAATGGAAGAAGATGAAAGAATTTCTGCTTTTATGGAAAGAGTTAATGAAATTGTTTTAGGAAAACAATGTTGTGGAGGATCCTTAAGTGAAGATGAAATTATTTCTAAAGTCTAAAGAGCATTGCCATCGGCATACAAAATGAAAGTAATTGCTATTAATGAGTTGAGAACAATTCCTAATACATCAGTATTTAGAGATACCTTGGTTGGAAAACTTTCAGCATTTGAGCTTGAGGAATTTGGTCATGTTGCTACAATTAAGACAAATTTAGCCTTCAGAGCATCATCATCTACAACATCATCATTATTGTCGTAAGTAAAATTCAATTTATTCAAATATCAATTATAAACAAAAGGAAATCATGAATCCCTATCTAATCAAAAAATTCTAACAAATAGACAATGAAATAATGCAATATCAAATAAATAGGAATTAAAATCATTCAATGAAACTCCCTATTCCAAGATCGCATAT
Source organism: Cryptomeria japonica (assembly GCF_030272615.1). Classification (NCBI taxonomy): domain Eukaryota; kingdom Viridiplantae; phylum Streptophyta; class Pinopsida; order Cupressales; family Cupressaceae; genus Cryptomeria; species Cryptomeria japonica. The sequence continues at coordinate 125,087,086 of NC_081406.1, read as the reverse complement.
AGCTTCCGTTTCTCTTATGTTCTTTGTGGTATGATGGCTCTCAGATATTGCACTGGTAACCTGCAAGTGACACAAACATTCAAAGTTCATGATTATTGAAAATGGAGATTGGATGCTCAATTTATATAAAATTGAAGGGGGTTGATTGAAAGGTGAAACTCAGGTGAACTCACATGCTGATTGATAGTTGAACTGCTGACTTGGAGATGAAACAGAATAGATTAAATAGATCAATGGAGTCAATTGATTGAGAAAAAGCTAACTGAAAGAAGAAAAAGAATGATTGGAGGAAATAAAGAAGATGACAAAAGAGAACTAAAAGATGAAAATAGAGACTGGAGAGATAAATGATTTAATTAATTAATTTAGCATGTGCTTGCATTTAGACTTAGATTTTCAATTTAATCTTTGCATGATATTTATTCAAATAATTGAATTTATTTTAATTCAATTTAGCATTTGAATATATTTAGAACTTGACTTTGATTTTCAATTTGGTTTTTGAAATCATGCACATGTAATTGAATTTGGAAGAAATTAGAAGAAATAAGAAATGAAATGAAATTAGAATTTGGAGATTTGGAATTGAAGAATTAATTAGTTAATTAAATAATTTAAAGAAACTATTTTATTATTTAGAAATGGAATTTAATTAAATAATAAAGATTATTTAAATTAATGAATTAAAATCATAATTAATTAAATAATTAATATTTAGAAAAAGGTTAAAAGATTGTTTACGGTGAAATGGATACAACAATAACAATATTGGAAGACTAAATGAATTCAACCACAAAAACCCTAGCCTAACAACAACAAAGATCCACCATAACATATGAAGATTACCTAAGACAACGCAAATCAAATGAAATCACAAAGATTATACCATCACATGTCCAATAGGGTTTGAATCTCCATTCTTCCTATCTCCATTGATCTTGCTTGATATATTTGCTCTCAGATTTTGTGTGCACAAGAGCTCAACAAAGAATGGAATGTGGTTGGAAGTAGGATTGCATATGAAAAGCGTAGTGTAGTCAAGTAGTTGGGTAGTTAGTTAGGGTTTCATAATGAAGGAAGCATCTCCTTATATAGAAGACACCATATGAAATGGAGGGCTAAGATTGAGAGGTGTAAAAGGAGGTCGGCTATGATTAGAAGGTAGGTAGAGAAAATAATAAAATAATGAAAGGGGGTAGGTAGTGTATGAATTAAGAGATGAATGACATGTGTCATAGGTAGAAAAGGCTAATGAATTAATTAAATAAATAAAGATTCATTTAATTAATAGAAGAAGTGGGATCAATTAAATCAATAAAATATTTATTTAATTTAGGAAAATGACAATTTAAATAAATAAAAGTATTCATTTAAATGAGAAATAAAGCTAGAAGAGGATAAATGAATTAATTAAATAAATAAAGATTTATTTCATTAATAGAAGAATTTGGCTAAAGTAATTAAATAAATAAAATATTTATTTATTTAGACTGGACAATTTTAGGTGTCTACATTTTGCCCCTCTTTGAGACAATGCAGCTTGTCGCGTTGTTTCAAAGAAGATAAGATGAATTGATATAAAGTTGCCCCAAGATGGGAATGATATGCCCCCTCGAGAGATTGGATGAAAATGTCTGGAAAGATCGCAAACAATCTCTCGATAAGAAAGAATGGCTAGAATGGATTGACCAGATAAAGTGACAGAGTCACGGGATAATGAAGACTGACTCGGGAAACGAGGGCTAGGGTAGTCTATAAAATAGACCACGAGGGGAAAACATCCTCATTGTCATCTAGACCTTCAAGAGATCAGAGTGCAAAGTGAGATAGAGCAGCAGCAGTCAGCAGCGATGGCAATGATTCACAGATTCGATCGTATTCGCCAATTTCAGAGGCCAGCAGAGGCAAGAGAGCCGGTAAGTACCATACCTTGTACTTTGTTGTATTAATGTTGTCATTAATGCATGCTAGATAGGGTAATAAATGTGCTCTAGGATAGGGTCCAAAAAATGTCAAAAACATCCAGGCACGTCTGTGCTTGGTAGGCAGGTTGGTGCCAAGCACGTCTATGTTAGGAAAAGCGTCTATGTAGAATGCAGTTGCGTCTGTGTCATGCAGGCGTGTCTATGAAATTCAAGCACGTCTGTGTAAGGAAGGCGTGTCTGTGCAGAGCATAGGCATGTTTATGTTTTTCAGGTGCGTCTGTGTAGAGCATAGGCACGTCTATGTTTTTCAGGCACGTCTGTGTAGAGCAGGCACGTCTATGCAGTCTATAAGCGCGTTTATGTCATGAAAGCGCATTTGTGTCTAAAAATGTGAATTTGTGTCTTCTAGGTCAAATCGACAGTTCTGTGATGAACATACACTGTCGATTGGATAAGCTGCTGAGAGGATACACCCAAGTAGGTCCTCTAGGGAAGACTAGGATAGCAAATAGGGCTAGGATTGGCAATTCTGTGATAGAACATACGTTGCCAATTAGGATAGATCAAGGCACTTTGTGATGAACAGTGAGTACTAAGACATAGTACTTTGTGATGAATAGGGAGTACCAAATGTGAGCAGCACTTTGTGATGAACAGGGAGTGCAAATGTGAGCAGCACTTTGTGATGAACAGGGAGTGCCAAACACGTAGTACTTTGTGATGAATAGGGAGTACCACTAGGATAGAAGCAACACTTTGTGATGAACAGTGAGTGTCACTAGGATAGAGTATCATATGCACTTAGATAAAAAAGTAGCATTTTGTGATGAACAGGGAATGCCACTATGACTAACATGATTGATTTGATTGACTATAGGAGTATCTGCCTATGCTAGAGTCACGGGAGAGATTCCCACCGACTCAGAGGTTGCAACCTGAGTTGACATTCGAGGACTAAGCTACGATTGAGGCTATGGGATTGAGACATATTCTATATGTGCCTGAGTTTTGGGTGAACATGGGATTGCTGACTGCACTGGCGGAGAGATGGCACTCTGAGACTTGCACGTTCCAGTTGTCGATGGGTGAGATGACAGTCACCCTGGAGGATGTATACAGGATTCTATGGATATCGATCGATGGGAAGCTGAATCCTTACGATCGAGATGGAGACAGGGATGCCTTGAGATGAGTGTTCCAAGATCCGGCATTGGAGATGAGGGCTAGACATGTTGCTTGGGATACCATGGTAGCGACAGGGTTAGCGCTACCAGTGGTATTGGGAGGAGTGATTAGTGGGTTCTTATGTCCGGAGAGAGCGACACAAGGGTTGGCTGTGGGCTGGGGAGGTGCACTAGAGACACTAGTTACTCAGCACACTAGATATGCCTAGGGACCATGCGTGCTAGCACATTAATATTATGAGCTGCATCAGTTTGTGTACCACGGATCAGTGGGATTAGGCTGCGGAGTGACATTGCTACAGGTATGGGCATATGAGCATCTGCCAGTGACATGACCGATACATTTCAGGGGCAGGGGCCATGGACGTAGTTTTGTGCATTTGTACGATATGATCACCTCGTAGCCACGGATTGGCAGGTTGGAGTACTGGCAGCATGCTATAGATGAGATTGATATGATTATATGGAGGCCATACCTAGGATGCGAGTAGTGGGAGGATGATGCAATAGAGCTACCCTACACCTTCCAGAGCAGGTATCTGAATGGGCGAATGCCCTATGTACTGGAGAGGCAGCTGGCTGATAGGGTGGGCAGGCAGTTTGGCAGGATTCAGCGGATGCCATGAGGTTCTGGTATGTACGCGCGGACAATCAGGGATCAGGCGCACTTTGGGCCATTGCTATCATATGATTAGGTTGTTACACAGCTAGTGGAGACGATGCCCTTACCCTCGGACATTTGGCCAGAGATCAAGGATGTCGGCATGGATGCAGAGTACACAACATATTGTGCCAAGCATCCATTCCCATGCCTGATAGATCCAGGAGAGCCACTAGATGGAGATGGTGGTGAGGATGGTAATGATGATGGAGATGATGGAGGAGGTGAGGTGTAGTTGGAGAGAGGAGGGTGGCACTGTGGAGGGAGGGTGGAGAGGACAAACAGGCTCAGATTGTGAGGGGTCGCGGTGGATTTCCACTACAGGTGCCAGCAGCACAGGGTCCTAGACAGGTGCAGGGACAAGGACAAAGGCATGTACAGGTATAGCCACTGGTACAGGCACAAGCACAGGGACAGGCACCCATATAGGGGGAGCCATAGGTAGAGCCATAGGCAGAGGCACAGGGGGCCGAGGCGGAGGAGGATGAGCTGGTTGAGCTGAGAGAGATCTGCTAGGGACAGGTAGATGAGATCCAAAAGCTGGAGAGGGATAGGGATCAACTGAGGAGACAGCTCAGAGATACTGAGTGGGAGCGGGATTAGGCCATTCAGCGCTACATAGAGGCTGAGATAGCACTGAGGGCTAGGAGGCAGGTGGCATAGGACATAGGAGCTGGATATGCCTATGTCTTGCGGGTAGGAGAGGAGATAGGCTACTGGCGAGATCTATATTATGGTGCAGTGCCACCAGATCAGTGGGCGAGGAGCTTCTTTAGACCATCGTGGACAACCACAGCTATGGGAGGGAGCCAGAGGCGACAGGCATCTAGCGATGGGGTTATGGGTCCTCCACCACCACCAGATAGAGGGGATAGGAGAGATGATCTTGAGGCAGGTCCTTCTAGGGCTCAAATTCCGTCGAGGCCAAGCGGCTCCGAGGGAGGGAGTTCATCATAGCCGTAGAGGGCTCCCTATGTATCAGTATTGTACCATTTTGTATTATGATGTAGACACCTGCGGGTGATTGTAGCCATATGATTTTGACATCATTGTATCATGACACTTTTGATTTATATATATGAGATGATTCATCTTTGCGGTAGCTATATGTATGTGTACCTATGTGATGAGATGTTTCATGGTGTATGTTTCTATGTGATGGATTATGATATGGATACAAATATGTACATGATGAAATGCCATATTTTTGTTCTTTTATGTTTTATATGTTATGCATATGCAAATGTGAATGTATGAAATGCAGATGAATATGATAATGCAGATACTATTTACATGATGAGAATATAAAATGTGCTAACATGTGTTGTGTGTAGGATGTGATGTAATTGTGATATCTATATGTATGTATGAAATGTTTAATATGTGGTAATGCAGGTGCAACTACATGAAATGCAGATCTTTTTGGTGTGTCATTATACTTAGTCATGTGATAGCGGGCTATGTGGACTCAAGAAGGACGATGGAAGTCAATCAAGAAACGGGGATGGAAGATAGAAGATATGAAAGTGAAAGAGCTTCTTATGTGTTATCATCATTGAGCTTTGTTATGGCAAGTAGGCTATGACAATCGAGGCATATGTTCGATCCTGAAAGTCATTGTACCTGTTTGCATGGAGATAAGACAGTCACAAACAAGGAATGCCCTAGTTCATACTAGACTCACAATGTCCTCATATCCTTGGACAAGTCATAGCATTACTAAGAAACAATCCACAGACAACAAAGAAAAATAGGTGATGATACTCCATCCTCGCCTTTCTAGTCAAAGACATCCTGGAGATAGAATCTCTAATCAAAGACATCCTAGAAAAGCTAAAAGACATGTCACCAAAAAGATAAAAATCAAAAGAAAACCAAGACTCGACACCAACATCCACTATAGTCCTCAAGTTTAGTGTCTCTTGTCACTTGTATAGGTCTTATTTGATTGTGGTCACAATGTTTACTTTCACAAAATGATAGATAGGACTGAACCATAATGTTGTTTGAGTCTGTTGAAAGATTTGATTTGTTGAAGCCCATTGTTGTTGTTGTGTCTCATCTAAAATTGACTGAATCCATGAAAATGATACTTTATTGCGGAGAAGACAAAACTTTATTGCGGATTGGCGATGCAAATGTTGCTTTATTATGGATTGTGTGCAGATAAACTGAAGAAAATTGGAAGAAACTGTACTCCTCAAAACGTGTGATGTTCTTAGTTCCACACCCATTACTAGACGTAGGATTTACCTTAGCCACAGATAAGAGCTAATTTATTATGGATGGAAAGAGTGAAAATGAATGTTTATTATGAATGGCTAACCAATCTTGGGTAGATCAATAACAAGCCATGATGGGAATGGGTACGTTTATTATGAACGAATAGATTGTGAGTGTGTGCAAAGTGAAGGATGAAAGTGAATCCTGAAGGAGGGAGGAGCAATGTCTCTACGCATGGCGCTGGTGGCCCGGTTTTCACCATGGTACTTGCCCAGGTCGCCACCGAAGTGGTTTTCACCATTGGACGGATTTATGTCTCTTTACTTTTTTTGATTTTTTCAATGTTTTTTGTGTCACAAGGCACCTGTTTGCCAGGTTTTCACCAAGTAACAATTTTTTTTGTATTTTTGATATTTTTGAATTTTTTTGTATTTTTGAATTAGGATATTCCAAAGAGCTATGTGTAGAACCTATGAAGGTGCATGCTATTGATGGGATCCTCCAAAGGTTCGCCCTCTGTGGTTGAGAGTTGATATGCACCAGATCCATATGCTGCTGTAATGATGTAAGGACCAAGCCAATTTGGTTCGAACTTGGCCTTCTTCTCTCTATCTTGCTGATTTTTGGGGTTTTCTCTGAGAACCAAATCACCTACCTCAAATGTGCAAGGCTTGACTTTGTGATTGTAGTTGCGACTCATTCATTGTTGATAAGCCTTGAGATGATTAAAAGCAGTTTGTCTTCGTTCATCCAATAGTTCAAGTTCTTGTAAGCGAGAGACCCTGTATACTTCATCACTGATAATGTTTTGCAAAGAGACTCGTAAAGAGGGTAGCTCAACCTCAATAGGCAAGATAGCTTTAACACTGTAGACAAGTGAATAGGGTGTAGCTCTTGTAGGTGTGCAGACACTTGTGCGATAGGCCCAAAGTGCGGGATTAAGTTGGACCATTACCTTGGGGGTAATATGGTGTGGAGAAATGATGGGTGATATGGAAATGGTCACAGAGTTCACGAACATCTTTATTTTTGAAGGGACGCCCATTATCGGTGATAATGGAAATAGGAATACCGTATCGACAAATGATATAGTTGAGAATGAATGTAGAAATTTGTTTTCTAGTGACTTGCATGAGAGGCACGACTTCGATCCATTTTGTGAAATACTCTGTGGCAGTGATAATGAATTTATGACCGCTGGAGGATGGAGGGTGAATCTTGCCTATGAGATCGAGTCCCCACTGACAAAAAGGCCAAGGAGTCACAATCAGTTGAAGTTCTTGTGTCGGCGCACGGATGAGGTCTCCATGAAGTTGACATTGCTTACATTTTCTGACAAATTGATATGAGTCTTTTTCCATACTGGGCTAGTAATATCCAGTCCTGATGAGTTTCTTGGCTAAGGTAGGACCACTAGAATGTGGACCACATATCCCTTCATGTACTTCACGTAACGCAATCTGAGCTTCGTCGCTTTCCAAACATCTAAGAAGAGTGCCATCTAGACCTCAACGGTATAGGATATCGGCTAAAATGATGTATTGAGAAGATTGGCGAATGAAAGTGTGACATTGGTTATTGGATAGATCAGGAGGTAGGGTATTGTCACGAAGGTATGTAAAAATGGAACCATATAACTGGGACTCAGGACTGATGACACATATTGTCTCATTAGGAGTGATTTCATATGAAGGAACCAAAAGATTATCCACCAAGAACTCATAGCGGGTCTCATTCGGAGGTAGATCGATCCGTGAAGCAATTGTAGCCATGGCATCTACGGCTTGATTCTGCTCTCTTGGTATCTGCTCAAAGTCTATCTTTGTGAAATGTTGTTTTAGGTCATCCACCATTCTTTTGTAAGTCATTAATTTCTCATCCTTTGGTAATCATCAGTTTCTTGACAGATTACAAGTTGAGAGTCCCCAAAAACATGAAGTTCCTGGATCTTCCACTGAACTGCTATTCGTAATCCAATTGTTAATGCCTCGTATTCCGCTATGTTATTAGTGCAAGGAAATGATAAGCAGTATGATTTTGGTATGGAATCCCCTTGAGGAGTTATAAAGAGGATGCCAGCTCCTGCCCCATGTTGTGTGTGTGGGCCATCAAAGTATAGTTGCCATGGTTTTGCATGTGATAGTGTTAAAATGGATTCATCTGGAAATTCTAAAATTAGAGGAACATCATCTATCATGGGAGCATCCGCTAACTGATTTGTGATAGCTTGTCCTTTTATTGCTTTTCTGTCCACATACTCGATGTCGAATTCACTTAGGAGCATCACCCATTTGGCTAGTCGCCTAGTAAGTGTTGCTTTATTGAGAAGGTATTTCAACGGATCGATCCTTGCAACCAACTTAGTCTTATGAGTTAGCATGTAATGTCATAATTTTTGCGAAGCAAAGACCACGGTGAGACATATGCACTCAATTGGTGTGTAGTTTAGCTCATATCCCACCAATGTGCGGCTGATGTAATATACTACCTTTTCTTTTCCCTCAACAACTTCTTGTGCTAAGAGTGCCCCCAGTGCTATTGAACTAGCTGATATGTATAGTAATAAAGGCTAATCTGGAATTGGTGGCATCAAAACTGGCGGATTCAGAAGATAATCTTTGAGTATCTGGAAAGCTTGTTGACAGTTATCATCCCATTTGAATTTGATGTTTTTATGAAGCAAGTGTTGAAAGGGATTACATTTATCTGCAAGTTGTGCTATGAATCTTCGTATGGATGGAAGTCTCCCTTGTAAAGACCGAAGTTGACTGATTTTTCGTGGTGGTTGCATCTCTAGGATGGCCTTGACTTTTGCTGGATCTACTTTGATTCCTCTCTTTGAGACAATGAATCCCAGGAGCTTCCCGGAGGTTACTCCAAAGACACATTTCTTGGGGTTTAATCTTACTTTATATTATTCCAACCGATCAAAGATGACTGAAAGTATGTCGAGATGTGTATCTCTATCTATTGATTTTCCCAAGAGGTCATCAACATAATCTTCCATAGTAATGTGCATGAGGTCATGAAAGATAGTAGTCATGGCTCTTTGATATGTAGCGCCTGCATTTTTTAGCCCGAAGGGCATGACATTCTAGCAGAAGGTTCCCCAAGGACAAGTAAATGCCGTTTTGTGTTGATCCTCAGACGCGATCTTTATTTGATTATAACCAGAGAATCCATCCATCAAAGATAACATCGCATGACCTGTTGTGAGATCAACAATCAAGTCAATATTTGGTAATGGAAAATCATCCTTAGGACAAGCTTTGTTGATGTCTCTGAAATCCATACATATTTTGATACTCTGATCTGGTTTACTGATAGGCACTAAGTTGGAGATCCATTCGGGATAATCAATTGGGCATATGAATCCGACATCCAATAATTTCTCAAGTTCTGCTTTGACTAGTAATGCCACTTGTGGATGCATCTTTCTTAATTTTTGTTTCACTGGTTTTGCCCCCGGTTTAACTGTCAAATGATGCATTACCAAATCCGGATCCAATCCAGGCATATCAGCATATGACCATGCAAAGTTGATTTGTCGTTCTTTGAAGAAACTTATGAATTTTGACCTTTCTGACTCCGTCAAAGATTGGGCCAGGAATATGTTGTATGGAACCTCTTTCGTACCAATATTTGTTTTGATAGTCTCCTCTACCAACATAGATGACTTTTCCTCATATGATGTTGGGAGAATGTCGAGCCTTCCATCTTTGGATGCCTCAAAGAGGTTTTCGCCCTCAGATACGTCCTTCCTTTTTACTTTTTTGGGATCAGACAGCGCCACAGTGTGGTTTTCGCCATAACACCTTTGGTTTGTTTTTATTTTTATATTTTTGTGACTAGAAGGCCTGACACCCTCACCGAAATATGCCACGCTATTGAGTTCTATAGTGGATCCCGCTTTATGGTCCCCAGGGAGAAGATCATCTCGTATGCCAAGATAGTCAATAAAAGCTTCATCATTTTGGAATGTGTCAAGCTGTGCAGGTCCTTCATGATCCCAGTCAATGAGTTGGTGATGAATGAGGGGAAGGCCTTTAATGTCTTTGAAGTTAGCGGGGCTAAGAGTGAAGATGTAGTTATATTCAGGTATGTCGAGGTAATTATCGAGGTCATCGTTGGCACTCTCCTCATCAGTCTTGATCATGAACGAATCCAAATTATCATCACTAGTAGCACATTCTGGGACAGGTGTTCTCATTCTATGTGATTTCGACCTAGAACCTAGAGACAAAGATTGTATGGGTTCCTTTGGAGTTGTTTCTTGACCAACTTTGATTTTTTCATAAAATTTCTCTTCTTCTATCGGTTCATTTGGCTCTCTGAATGTCTCGGTGAGCTCATAGTCACTAGAGGATTTGTCTGAACCCCATTCCTATTCGTTGGAGTCTGTGGAATAATGATTCTCTTGTTGAATTTTGGCATCTTTGATTTGTAATGCTTCTTCTGTCTTTTGAGTCACAAAACCAAGTCCTTTGGAGTGTTCCTTTTTGAATGTCAATTCAGGTTGTAAAGGTTCAATGATGCCTTCCTTTCTTAACCCAAGAGGACTTTTGACATCATACCCAAATTTTTGTAGAATCTTGAACCCTTTGCCATACTTTTCACATGGTAAACTGATGTGATCTTGTGTATCATTTACAAGGTCTTTGTAAATCATTTTGTATAAGTCTTCCTCTTCCAGTTCACCCCATTTTTGGAAGATTGTAAGATCCAATTCAAGTGTAATGATAGATACCTGCTTAGTAGGATGTGGTCATCCATATTCTTTTGGTGAATTCATGACTACTTGTAAGTACATGGTCTGATTAAAAGTGTATTCACCCATGCCTTTGTCCTGGAATTTGCCCTTAAGTTCACCTTGTTTTGATGTCGAAGGTTTTAATGACTCAGGATCAATATACGCAGAAGAAGGAACAGCTTCGCGATTACTGGGAATGATGGTCTCAGTTTTTGGTCTCAAGTTATTGCAATATATGAATGGATTAGGATCTCCATTAACTGTTATTGCAACTCCATTATGAGGAAACTTGATGCATTGGTGATATGTAGATGGGACCGCCCTCATTTCATGAATCCAAGGACGTCCTAGCAATATGTTGTATGTGAGATCAAGATCTAGGACTTGACAAACCACGTCCTTCGTAACTAGCCCAACTCTGAGAGGTAAGGTGACTGTGCCTTTGGATGAACGCTCTTCATCATCATATGCTTTGATGGTGATTTTGTTTGTAGAATTCACAGCTTTGTCGGAATATCCCAATTGTTTAATAGTGCTCAATGTACAAATGTTTAGACCTGCTCCTCCATCTATCAGGACTCGTTTTATGTGATGCTTGTGTATGAAGGCTTTAATGTGTAATGGTGCATTATGTGGCTGACTTACAGATGCATCATTAGCTTCTGTGAATGTAAGAGAGTGTGGAATGGAAAGGTATCCCACCATGGCTTGAAACTGGTCCACGTTCAGATCAGTAGGGATGGTAGTGTCTCTCAAAGTTTTATCAAGAATGGCTTTATCTGTGGGGGATATGTGTAAGAGCTCAAGGATGGAGATGAGCGCGAGTGTTTTTCCTAACTATTCTACAAGGTCATACTCAGGCTTGGTTGATGAAGAAGTGGTGTTTTTAGCTGGAGAACCTTGCAAAGTGAATTTACCTCGACGAGTTGTAACATGACATTCAGAGGTAGGTTCAGAAGAAGATCTAGCTCCTTTCAAAACAATCTTGGGTTTTTGGGTAAAATTCTCAAGGGTTTTGTCCTTGATGATAATGGTAGAGACATAATTATCCATCGAGATGTGATTGATAGTTGAATCATAGTTATAAGATGCTTTGGTATAGTTGGTCTGGTCATCAATGGCTACAGCTTTTCCCTTGTCATGCTTTGGGAATGGTTCCTTAAACATCTCATGTTCTTGATTGGATGAGTGTCCTTCAATCTCAATGTCACCTCTATCAATGAGATCTTGTATGATGTTCTTCAGTCGATGACAATTTCCTATCTTATGACCCTTTCTCTTATGGAATTCACAATACTCATCATCATTCCACCAATTTGGTTTAACCTTTGACTCATATGGAGGAAAATCTGGAATTGTGATTACTTTGTTTGCCACTAGCTTCTTGAAGACTGACTCAAGTGGTTCTCCCAATGGAGTATACTTCCTTCATGATCTAGAAGTTGTTTGAGTGTTCACTTGATTGTTTGTAGAACTTGATCCCGAAAAAATAAATTTGGGTTGCACTGTATTGGCATCAACAACACCATCATTGACTATGTTCTTGTTTTTATTCCAAAATCTTGGCTTATCTTTTCCTTTAAAGTCCTCTTTGTTTTCCTTGAATATCTTAATGACTCCTTGTTCAATTAGGACCTTCTTTGTTGCTAAGCCTTTTTCAATGACATCCTTGAAGGTGGACAAACAAGCTTTCCTTAGATCATAGCCAATGTCTTTGTTAACATTTTGGAACATCTCTACCATTTGTTTTTGTGGAATTTCACAAGAGCATCTGCTAGCTAGGTTCCTCCATCTTTGTAAAAATGATGCAAAAGACTCTCCATGCTTTTGCTTGGTGTTGCACAAAGTAGTGACTGATATGTCTGTCTCTATGTTGTAGGAGAAATGTTGAATAAATGCCTCTGCTAAGTCACCCCATGACTTAATACTAGGTGGGAGTTGGGAGAACCATTCCATAGCTTGATCACCTAGGCTTTGTGGGAATAATCTCATCAAATATGTCTCTTCTGCTGCTACCTCAATGCAGGCTGTGAAAAACTGTCTTATGTGTGCCTTAGGATCCCCTTTTCCTCTATAATTATCAAACTTAGGCATCACAAAGTGTGTAGGAAACGGATGCAATGGAATGCTCCTATCAAATGGATAAGGGCATATGTCTCTCATTGTGTATGTTGGCTTCGGTGTATTTATGTCCACCATTTTCTTTTGTAAGTCCCTGATTTGTTGTTCCAGATTGCTCTTAGGTGGAGATCAACTTCTTAGACCATACCCCATGCTTGAGGCACCATTTGGAGGAGGAGCATGTTGCATATATGGATGATATTGATCATACACATGTTCATATGGAGGAGGTCTATAATGATGCTGCGTATATGGACCACTTGGTATAGATTCATGTTAAGGAACGAAATATCTGCTTTGTCCATGTATACCATACTCTACAGGCATGTCATGTTCTAATGTGTTGTCCCCAAATTTGACACGGGGTTTCCTTGTGTCCAAATTTTGAGCATGCCTTTGAATATCCAATTGCTTTGGTGGTTGATCCTTAGCATTGGTATGTGATTGAGCATATTTTTCTGCATAAGACTTCCATAATGGTCTGCGAAGGTGAGTATCATATGCTTGGCCATGTGTGTATGGGACCTCTCATTTTTGAAACAAAGATGATGGTGATTCAGGCACCATATGTGGTCCTCTATTGCCTCCTCTATTAGGCCTCCTTTGATCCATGTTGGAGTGAGTTTGTGGCAAAGGTCGATTTTTCATTATTTGAGACATGTCAAAATCATGAGGTATCTTAACTCCACTTTATGCCATCACTTGTAGAAAGTATTGTCTATCTCTCCTCATTTTTTCCTCAACCAATCGATTCAAATGGGGATTCATAATGGTGTCTTCCACTTCCGCTGAATGTACAGAAAAGTTATCCATATTGTCATTGTGTGTATCATTGTTGTTTGTAGTGTCCATGTTCTCAACATTTGGAATGTTTCTATAGGCATCCATGTCAGGTAATGTAGTATGATCAGAATTGAAAAAGATATCATTGTCATACTCATAGGAACTCATGTTTACAGACTCTTGAGCCTCTTTAGTTTCTCTCCTAGATTTTTGGGAACGGGTTTCAACCATGAACTAGGTATTGAGCAAGATGTGTGAGACTAGATGAAAAATGGAAAGAGTATGGAAGACCAAGAGTTGGATGGAATGTAAATGAATCTGAGGTGTACTTGCAATGTCCAAAATGTGAGACCAAGTATGTATGTAGTAGAGTAGGTGTGGCTTCCAAAGAGAGGATAGTTTCTCTTGATGAGGTAAGTTGACCTTGACTCTAAGTAAGACCAAATGAGACCCAAAGGTGATAGACCTTGATGAGGGACCACTTAGCAAAATGTTGTTGTATGTAGTGTGTTGACAAAGCAAGATGAGGACAAGCAAGTGAGCTTTTGACTCAAGTTTAGACAAATGTGAATGTAATGTGAGGTGTAAAGCAATGATGGACTTTGTGAGACCCAAAGACAGGTTGAATGCTAGGTGAAAACCTGAAGAGATAACCTAGGAAGCTCAAGATGAAACTGACTGTGTTTGTTTGCTGGACTGGAAAAGTTTTTCAATTTTGAGCACAAACGCACCTGTATACTGCACAGACGCGATTTCCTAACGCAGACATGGTTCTATTAAACACAGACGCTTTTTTGAGATTTTGTCAATGCAATGTTGATTCTAGGAACACAGACACGTTTCTGCCCTTCACAGACACGGTTATACAACACAAACGCAATTATATCAGACATAGACGCGTTTCTGCAAAATTTGTGCAATTTTTTTTCAATCTGTGAAGTTATTTTGTGACCAAATCTGAATGTTTGACTATTTTTTCGCAACAAGAGGACACAATGTTGATGAGAACTCAATGTTTACAAGTGTCTAGACAAAATGACTCAAAGAAAAGTGTGTTGTTCGATGTAAAATTGTTTTGCATACACTTGAAGACACAAAAGACACAATGTTTTGTTGTTTGGTCTTGAACGTTTGAATGTTTAAAATAAGTCAAGCACAATTCTTATGGCTGGCCAAGACAATAGTTGTTGATCCCACATGGGGTTTTACCCCCGAGGCTACGCTATTCAGAGCGAATACTTAGATGCTTGACCTCACTGGCTCCACCCTCGACACTCACTTCTCAGGTCAGCCAAGCATCAGTCCCCACAAAAACTCCCCGTGGCAAACTTTGTATCTCTACTAAGAATCATATGTGTGTGGGCTGCTACATGAGGTCCGACCTCCTACCCCAACAACTAGAAGGATTTGGGCTTCTAAAACAAAAAGGTGCTAGTAAGGGCATCCACTCGTGTGGCCATACATGCAGCACTTTCAGCTCTGTAAATACAGAAGGCTCCTAGCCGGTAGGGGTTACGCCCTACAAATGATCAAATAAATTTGATCAAACAGGTTTATGGGGAGACATAGTGTCGGTATGAACTAATCAGCACACGTTATTCATAGTTTTCACCATGAATACAGTTATTTATAGTGGTTTGGAAGAAGATGGCTTTTCTTTTGCTACCACTTGGGTCGTTCTCTCCTCACTAGTAGTCCTAATGACCACACGGGGAGACAAACCCTCTAAAGATGAAACAAAAAGAGCCTATTGCTCTAGACACAAAAGACAATGATTCAATTTTAGTGCACCAATTGAAGTGTTTGCTAATCTATGAAAAACAAGGCACACAATAAAAAAAAAAATCCAAAAACCCTTGTCAAGGTCTTGCAACAAAGATTTGTTAGTAGTCTGGATTGTTTGAAATAATCACCCCTTCCTGCAAGCACACAAGTTAGGTAAATTTTAGATCCAAAAGACTTTGTGAAAATAGGGGCCTTCAAGAAAACAATTTTGCTTTCAAGGCAAGCTGCACCAATTTCATTAGCTAGATCTGCAAATGTTAGCTCAAAATAAACCAGATCTAAAAATAAAACCGAATGACTAAAAACTTGAATCAATAAAAATCCGAAATGCAAATAAGTGTACACAGACGCAGTTACCCCAAACACAGATGCAGTTCTCTGATGCAGACGTGCTTCTGCGAAACACAGACGCGCCTAAAAACACCACAGACGAGACTAAAGAGCACATACGCAGTTTTCAGAATCTGCAAAAATAAAATACTGTCGAGGATGTAGACGCGATCCAAGATGTCGCAAACACGGCAGAAAACCATAAACGCGATCCGAAAGTTCGCAGACACGAAAATACCAAAATGTCATCGAAAATGTCAGATCTGCAACTTCAAAATACAATATTTGCAACAAGGATGTTAAATGCAAAAGGGACAAGAGTCCCACCGGGCATGCCAAAATGTTTACGGTGAAATGGATACAACAATAACAATATTGGAAGACTAAATGAATTCAACCACAAAAACCCTAGCCTAACAACAACAAAGATCCACCATAACATATGAAGATTACCTAAAACAACGCAAATAAATTGAAATCACAAAGATTATACCATCACATGTCGAATAGGGTTTGAATCTCCATTCTTCCTATCTCCATTGATCTTGCTTGATATATTTGCTCTCAGATTTTGTGTGCACAAGAGCTCAACAAAGAATGGAATGTGGTTGGAAGTAGGATCGCATATGAAAAACGTAGTGTAGTCAAGTAGTTGGGTAGTTAGTTAGGGTTTAATAATGAAAGAAGCATCTCCTTATATAGAAGACACCATATGAAATGGAGGGCTAAGATTGAGAGGTGTAAAAGGAGGTCGGCTATGATTAGAGGGTAGGTAGAGAAAATAATAAAATAATGAAAGGGGGTAGGTAGTGTATGAATTAAGAGATGAATGACATGTGTCATAGGTAGAAAAGGCTAATGAATTAATTAAATAAATAAAGATTCATTTAATTAATAGAGGAAGTGGGATCAATTAAATAAATAAAATATTTATTCAATTTAGGAAAATGATAATTTAAATAAATAAAAGTATTTATTTAAATGAGAAATAAAGCTAGAAGAGGATAAATGAATTAATTAAATAAATAAAGATTTATTTAATTAATAGAAGAATTTGGCTAAAGTAATTAAATAAATAAAATATTTATTTAATTAGACTGAACAATTTTAGGTGTCTACAATGATTAGATGATTAGAGATAGAAATTGAGAATTAATTTATTTTAATTAAAAAGATTATTTAAATTGGGGAATTAATCAGAATTAATTCAATAATAAATATTTAATTAACATTTAGAAAATGATTAAAACAATTAAATGATGAAAGAATAAAAAATAGAATAATTAGTAAGATTATGAGGAAATATGAAATTAGAAGAATAAGATTAATTAAATTAATTAAATAATTAAAGAATTATTTAATCAATTAGAGGAATAATTAGTACATGATCAATGAGACGTTTTTAGGTGTCTACATTTGTCCCTCTTTGAGACAAAGTCAGAATGACATTGTTTCAAAGAAAATGAAAAATTATGCCCCAATATGCCCCAATGATACTTAGGGTGTACTGCCCCCTCGAGAGATTGTCTGTGCATTAAAGACATCTTTGAGACAAAGTCAGAATGACATTGTTTCAAAGAAAATGAAAAATTATGCCCCAATATGCCCCAATGATACTTAGGGTGTACTGCCCCCTCGAGAGATTGTTTGTGCATTAAAGACATGAATGATCTCTCAAAAAAAAAAGAATGTGAGATGAAAGATAGAAGAATGGTTAGTTGATTAGAGATAGAAATAGGTGATGTGAAGATGATATTGAGATAGAATATGAGAGAATGAACCTTAGAATGAAATAGAATAATGTTAGATGATGAGAAAAGAATCAACAAACTAGCAATAAGCAAATGAGATGAAATGAGAATGAATGATTCACGAACCTGTGTCATTATTTATTGTGCAATATATATTCATCACTAAGCCTTATTATTGAACAATGGAGCTTAGCACATCAGGGTATAAGGAACCAAGATGAATCATACAATATTTGGCAAAAATAGGGGGATTTTAATTTAGGTTGTGTATTGGGAGGGGCTAACAAAAAGGGATTTTAGGGCAATAATTTTTAAAAATAGGGGGATTCTTTAGTATGCCATGAATGCATGTGCTATAACCCATGTTCGCTAAGTGAAGCCCTCATGACATATAGCCTTTCCTTTCCTCATTTGAAGGATCCATCTATAAGAAATAGAAGGAGCCCCTTATGAAGTGAAAATTCACGTTATGTGGAGTCTTCAATAAGAAAATCAAGAATTCATTAAGTCTTCATCAACAATTTCCATCATCAATTGAAGCTTTGAAGATATTAAAGAATAATAGGAGATCACTGACTATTGATTGGCTTGTACCTCTCCCTTAGGGTTTGGTATGGTTTCGTGTTATTTTCATATCTTTATATGAGTTTCACAATACTTGTTTTTAGGTTTACATTCATTCTTTAGATCCATTATTTCATTTGTGATTTGAAGCATTTACATTCAATTTACATTCCCTTAGGGTTTTATGCTCATAACATAGGATAAAACTTTAATTCTTGCATTTTAGCTTATTTAGGATCTTGTAAGCACATAGGATTCTAGCACACACACACATTTCAATACATTATTGGCTATTTGTAGAGGTGGAAATAACCAAAACAAGGGGTTTGACTAAGGAAAAACCCTATATAGCCACCCATACGCCATTTTCCAGGTTGCAGGCACATTTGCATAATTCCAACATAGCAGTCCCAGAGCTAGAAATAGACCTTAGTTTGTTGGGGTGCCTTGGTCCAAGACCATGGCACCCAACAACCTAGTCCTCTGAGCTTGCAGGGTTCTTTTTGTAGTTCAATATTTCAGAATCTTAGTTTGCAAATTATAGAGGTACAGGCCAGCTCTGCAACAGGGACCAGGGTGCCAAATGCCCTGGTCCTGCTCAGTCAGACTCAAATTGTAGTGACAGGTGAACATAAAAATTTCCTCTCCATTCCTATACTTTGTGTCTCAGTTTTAGTTTTCTATTGCTCTGTTATTGTAGTTTACATGGTCATTTTTTTCATTGCACTAGCCTAATTTGTCATTACTTTGCATTTAGCCCATTTCCCTTTCATAGCAAGAAAGGAATAGGAACCCGTACAAGTCAATATGTGCTCTATCTATATCGGATAACTCAAGAACTAGCCTCATAGTAGGAGGATAGACACATCAAAAAAGAACATGTGGTAATCAAACCTGCAAGAATCAAATAATAGAGCATCATAAACTCATCCAAATTCGCTATCAGACAACTTAAACATCACGCAAATCCAAATACATCAATTGCAAAATCAAATTTTCATGTTTGCACCCTTAAAAATGCTCTGTTTTTCATAGGACATTTCATAGAGTAGGCAAAAATTCGTATGAGTCAGGAAAAGGTATAGGACGACAAAAGACGCTGATACGATACAAAACAAGCATTCACACAGCAAAATGGTCTCTTAATCAAACACTCATACGATACAAGGGGAGGTATAAAACGACAAATCTAATGAACTTAAATGACAAAACAATACAAAGCAGTTTGTTGTACGACACAAGATGTCATCTCGCACAACAAAACGATAGCGACCGACTTGAACAAGACTAAAAATTCAAAAATCAACAAAAAAATTCAAAATTGATGAAATGAAAGGGCTAAAAATTAGACTCTTACCACTGGCTCATAATTCTGCGATCGATTATGACGTCTCTGGTGCTCAAATCGGTGCTCCTGGATCAGAATGACCATTTTTCTTCGCATAAGGCTTTTTGAATTTTCAAACTTGGAGAGGTTAAAATGAATTGAAAATGACACTTTGACCCCTTATATAGCCAAAAACCTAATTTTTCAACTTGCTCTGATGGACATGAAAATTGTACCCTTAGCTAATTTGCCCGTCCTGATTCCATTTTCGAGATCGAAATCAAAATTCAAAATCGTTCTCCTAGTTAATTTCAATACAATCTGGACCACTTAGCGCTTTCATCACATTCTCATTCTTTTCTTCAATTTGTGCTCAATTTCTCATTAATCAACACTAAATCTTCACATATTCCTCTCAATCATTTTTTGTGCTCAAGTAATTATCATCGCCAACAATTTCCTAAAATCATGAACCCTCGCTATCTTTAGATTTCGCTCCTGAGGGGGCATACTCGTGACCTCATGACCCTACATCTTCAGAGTCGAGAAATTTTTCAAATCTTCATCTTCAAAGTCAAGCAAAAATGTTTTCAACTAAAAAAAATCAAACAAATTCTTATTGCTAAGGGGCATATTAGTTTCATCGCTTCAAATCAGGCTGATATTTGTCTTCATCTGAATCAGTCTCTTAAAGTTAATCAGTTTCATCATTTTTCATCAAGCTGATTATTCATTTAAACTCAATCAAAAGTTTAAAGAGTATCTTTGATCACATGCTCAATCTAAGCAGGTGTTCAGTTTCATCACATCAAATCAAGTTGGACAGTTTATCTTCGCTCATCATGTCTTGATCCGTCAAGTTCAAGATTGATTTTATCTTCACTCACTATGTCTAGTTCAATCAAGGTCTAGATCAGTAAGATCCACTTCTTGATCAATCAAGTTCAAGTTCGGTATCTTTGCTCTCTATCAGTCCTAGTTCAATCAAGTTTGGTATCGGTTTTGCTTTAATCAACTATGTTCAGCTTCATCGCTTCAAATCAAGCTAAACACCTCGCTCTTCATCTAGTTCATGATCAATCAAGTTCAGAACTGGTATCTCCTAGACACATCAACTATTCTTTGAACCAATACGCTGCTCGCACATTAATTCAAAGAGGGGAAAATGTAATACCTAAAATTGGTCATCTAAACCATGGGCCCCTAATTTCGACAACCTCACCAAGGTCCTAACCAAAGGCAATTAAATCAACTTTGAGCACACAATTAATTAATTCTTCACTCATCAAATATCACATGGCAAGTGAATTATTTTATATTAATTAAATATTTATTTAATTAATTAAACCATTCCAAGTAAATCATTTTGATCAATTATCCTATTTAATTTATTAAATATCCTTACATATTTAATTAATTAATAAATTTGTCATTAATCATAAAAAAGGAATTAATTTATCACAAAAGAGGAATAAATCACAAAGCAAGAGTTAAATTGAAAATAAAATAAAAGAATTGAATTGAGAGAGAAATCAAACTTGAGATATTATTTCTTTCTTCCAAATTGAGAACTTGGAATCAAAAAAGAAATTAAATTGAATTATTAATCATTCTCTAAAATTGGAACTCAAAGCTTTTGAGAAAATAAGTTCAGTTGCATTGAAAAGACTCTTTTCTTGAATAAATCAAAGAATTACCTATTTTTATCTCAAGTGCATGGAATTAATTGAATTATATCTCTAATGCAAACTTAAACTTCTTTTCTAAATACATTTCAATTAAACTATTTGGAATCTATCTCAAGGTTAGCTGAATCTGATTTCTCAATTATTTCAATTATCCTAAATTGTGCTTTTCCTTGATCTCTCTTGTGATTCTCTATAAATTCAACCTTCATCTCTCATTCAAAACACCTTAGAGATTTATTGTTATTATACAGTTTTTGCTCTGGAGTCATTGAAGGTATTGTGCTTGCTTTGTGAGATTATTGCATCTTAGTTTAATTTCTTTTTGCATTTAGTTCAATTATGATTGCTTGAATTCATATAGCTTACTATTCATCCATCTAGCATAATCTTGCATCCATTTAGCTTAATATCATACTCATATAGATTAAATCATTCGTCTTGGTGTAGTCTAGTCACTGGTATTGCTTATACAAATCTGAGAGCAATCTTATACTTGCATATTTTAGAAGGCAATTAGTCGATTTGTTATGGTTTTCATACTCATGCTTATATCTGTCTAACCATACATGTAATGACTTAATTGAAGTGTTGTGTCTTGTAGCTTACAGATTTATTCCACTTTTTCACACACGCATAGGAACCCTAAAAGTATTCCTTGACTCTCTTTCACAAGAAGTAGTCAAATTGAATCAGTTTCTTAGGCTCTTTTATATTCCAATGTGTGGAGGAAAGTGGGGTTAGGTCCTAAACCACCCAATCCCATTTCTCACCATCACAACTACACTTGTCCAAACTACCCAAAAAATTTCTCCTTTAAATTTCATGTGATAACTTAATTAAAAAGAGAGATCAACCTCAAAATGATTAAATCTTCATATAAATGTGTATTATGTCAACCTTATCGAGGTAATTTAAAAATTCATCCATTAAGTCCATGAGACAACTATCAAAAAATATTTTACTCTAAAAAATTTGGGCATTTTGAATTGGGGTTCACTCTTTCCTCATACCAAAAGTGGTTGAAATGTTGAACTACTAAACCTCATTAGGGATCAAGGTTTAGAGGTTTGTCATACCTCTTTCCATCACTGACCAAAATAAATTTTTTAATAGAACATGTCAATAACTCATCATTGAGAAGATAGACAATTTTGTGGGTTGTGTATCAAATCTTAGAGGTTCACCTTAACCTTTACAAATGTGAGACTTAGTTGGAAGAGTTGATCGTCAATCATCAATAGATTATTAGGGGTCAAGAGTAACCCTTATCTCATCCACTCTAAAACGTAAGCTTTAGAACAAGAAGAAAAAACCCAATTGGTGATACAAAACCCAATAAGTATTTGTCCATGGTTGAGGGTTAGAGATTCCATTTACGTCTTTCTTCACAAAAATTGAAACATGAAACACCTAATCTAAACCCCCATGTGACAGGGTAATAACTTTCAGCTCAGTGGATGAAATCTAAATATGTTTACACTATTAGAAAGGTCTCCAAGAGCTCTAATTTTAATCACTTGGAAATAATCACTTTGAATATTCAATTTAAGAGGACTAATGATAGCTTCAATTCCAAATTCCACTCTAAATGCCTTCAAAAATGTGATTTACTAGAGAATAAAAAATATCAAAAAATTATATTTTTGATATTTTTCATTTCTTCTCATTCTAGAACCTCCAAATTACTCCACATAAGAACCTTAACAAAATACACCTTTTTGACTTTGAGAAAAAGTGACTTGACATTAATGATCTCTGACAATAATTACAAAATTAATGATATCCCTAATTATCCATGCAACATGCTCCTTTGACATCAATACAAATATTTTTGATAGACTTATTTATTTTTATCTTCCATGCTTTGTTGTACTTGACAAGATTCAAATACCCTATTTCCAACATGTTTGCACTGGAAACACTTTCCACTAAATCCTCTTCCTTTTCCTCTTTTTAAATGTCCTTTACCTCTAGATTAATCACTCATTCATCTACCTCCTTGGGTGCTGGTTTGAAAAGTACTTGTTCCTTCTTTCTTACCTTGATAACCACATCTAGGATTTGATTGTCCTCTTCCTCTTGAGGATTTATCTCTTCTCATAGAACTATTATTATTATATAAATATTTTCTTCTTCCTTTAATGTAAATTGACAAGCCTCCTCTACAATGTCAATCCTTACTATGGTAATCTTATATTCGATTGAATAATGCAAACCAATAACATACCTAGAAATGTTCTTAGCATCATCTTCAATTTGACCAAATTTGACATTTAGCCTATAAAACTCTTTTTAATAGTCTTGCACACTTTTCTCCTTTTGTCTATAGTTCTACAACTTCTCGAACATGGTGATTTGATAGTATACTAGTAAGATCTTTTCCTTCAACTTATATACCATCTTCTCCTAGGCTTTAATTTTCTCCTTTCCTCTTATTTATCTTTCAACTTGCATATAATCCCAACATATAAATGCATGTGTTAGGAAAATGGTGTCTCAACCTTGCATTTAGATAATATTACTATTTATAGTGAGTTTACATTTGAGCACAAATTGGTGTAAAATTTTCCCCTAAGCTATAGATTGGCTAAATAAGAATGCTTGTAAATTTTTCATAGCAAGATCATGTATGTATTTGAAGACATTAAAATTTCAATTTTTGAAAATTTTATTTTGAAATTTTAGAAGCCAATTTTGAAGGCCTTAGAGGCTCCATATCAGATCAAAAGTGGTCATAACTAGTGTAGCTAGTTCTCGAGATTTTTGACGCTTCAAATGGTTTGACAATCGAACACTTGGATCAAAAGTTATGACCTCTAAAAGTTGAGTCTCATGAAATGGGTTACATAAAAACGTCTTGGATACATAAATGAGCTATAAAAGGGAGTTACACTTGTCGACATGTTTTTTGACACATCATAGGGAATATTGAATTGAAGATAAGTTGGACATCATTTTTGGGTTATTTTAGCTCATAGTTTTGTAATACCATTTGATGGTTTCATTTATTGTATTTTCTATATATTAGGTGTGTGAGATAGATGTTGTGTGTAAGAGTATGTTGACTTATGGTGATACTCATATGAGAAGATTGATCTTCAAGAATAGTGTATGCTATTGTTGAATCCTAAATAATATATTGGGTAAATTTTGGAGTGTGGGATTTTTCTCCCAAAAGAGATTTCCCCATGTAAATCACTATGTTGTTTATATTTTTTTCTGTTAAGTTTTTGTAGTTGTTGTAAAGATTTGGAAATTTTTCTATGACCCTCTTCTTAAGGTTAGTGTAGGAAGTTGTTTTGCTACCTTAACTTCCTTTCATCCCATTTGATGGTATGATGAAAGAATAAGGATCCGGTCAACTACTGAGAGGGGGGGTGAATCAATAATATTAAATTGACATAAACTTTCACCAATCTCAAAATCAACCTCTCAATGCAAACTCTAAACTGACAAGTTTAAACACTGAACTTCAAATGCAATAAGTACACCGGTTGACTATTATAATAGACTAACAACTTTCTCATCATTTTCTTCATATTGAATTTTATCTCTAAAAACTTGTAAAATAAAATCATTCCCAATCTCTCATGTGTGTGAAGAAGTTATCTAGAAGAATTCACCAAAACTCTCATGCACACAACCAAATTCATGCCAAAGACGTTATCCCATTTTCAAACACAACCCACCTTAAATGTATGCCAAGGTGGAGTTGGCACAATCTTCCCATATTTTGACATGTTAGGACATTTGATAAACATAATTGGCATCCTCAATTCCACTACTTGATCATTATGAACGTCTCTGACACCATATGTCATTTAGTACACAACTTAGACCTTCATCGATGAACACACTTCAATAAGAATCAAGAAACTCTATATAGTCAAGGGAATTGATGTCTTAGGAACTCTTGAAACTTTGAAACTTAGACTCAACACCACTTTGTCAATACTTAAGGTCTTAAGAACCTTTGAGCTCCCAGAATGCATGATTGGCACTTTCTTGTCAAGGCTTTAGGCAAGAACTAGAATCAATGGTGCTTGGAATACACTTGACCTCTGACTTCAAACAAAAGTTGTGTTTAAATTTGTTAGTGAATCTAAGAGAGACTAAAATCAACAAATATTTAGTAAGAAACTAGAACTATCTGTGGTTCTGATGGGAACTAGAACTATCATAACTTTCCTTAGTTTGAGTGGAACACCTAAAATCTTTGACTTTGAATAACTTGGTTAATTTTGTCTAGACTTCATGAAACTGAAAATGTGGGTACCCATTTGGGCCTTCTACAAGATGAAGTCAACATGTAGCCAAAAGTCAACAAAAACCCTAAGAAATTAAATCATCAACTCCTACATGCAAAATTAAAAAGAAAAACAAGCAAAACAAAGTAAGGAAATTATTTTTGGTTGATGTCTGATTGCCTATGGCCCTGAATGCTTCTACACCATACACGACAAGTAAGTGAAATGTTCCATGATGTGGAAACTCATGAACATTTTGGATAGTCTAAAATCAAAATTCCATACTTGGTTAGTTTTGCAACACTCAGCCAGGAAGATGCATCTACAACTCTTTTCTTCCAATGGACCATGTATTCCACCCAGTCCTTTCCTCTTATCTTCTTAGCCACTTGAGAATCAACTACACTATGCAACTCTTTTCTTCCAATGGACCATGCATTCCACCTAGTCCTTTCCTCTAATCTTCCTAGCCACTTGAGAATCAACTACACTATGTAGTAGTTTAGTCCTCTTCTCAAGAAATGATGTATCCACTCTTGTGTATCATACAAAATGGCATGTGAATCTTCTCAAGCAATATAGGATGTTCGTGACAAAGAGGACAACCTCATGACTCCAATCCGGTCCTAAGGAAAAGAATAGGCTAAATCTTAGTGGGTAATCTGTGCATGAAAATGAGTGTGAACATGGCCATGATAAACAATTAGATAAGGTGCATGCATAATGGTGTGTGAACATGAGAATGAGGTGAGGGATAGGTGCACAACAACACATATACTGAAACAAGTTGAAAACATTAGACAAAGAAATTGACGGCCGCAACTATTCTGGCTCCAAAACAGACCTTCCGTATAGCGTGTTAGTGACAAGTTAGTCAATCGCGACCGTTAAATGCAAAATCGACGGTGTAAAATGCACGACTAACATGCGTGTTAGTTACTCCATACTGTCTTTTTGGAGACAGAATAGATGCATCCGAAATTTACTTTGTATACATTTATACCATATGTCAATATGTCTATGTAATAAAACACCCCTTCAAGATACACACGAAACTAAATTAAAAATGGCACAAACATACAATAATGTAATAGAATTAACACACTTTTTCAACTCATTATTTCCCTATGTTGTATTTGTCCAAACCCTCCTTAAAGGCCTTCACATGACAAGTTAGTCAATCGCGACTGTTAAATGCAAAATCGACGGTGTAAAATGCACGACTAACATGCATGATAGTTACTCCATACTGTCTTTTTGGAGACAGAATAGATGCATCCGAAATTTACTTTGTATACATTTATACCATATGTCAATATGTCTATGTAATAAAACACCCCTTCAAGATACACATGAAACTAAATTAAAAATGGCACAAACATACAATAATGTAATAGAATTAACACACTTTTTCAACTCATTATTTCCCTATGTTGTATTTGTCCAAACCCTCCTTAAAGGCCTTCACATGGCCCATAACTTTTCATTCAAGAAGAGTCTTGCACATGGCAAGGGCACTTAAAATGCAGTGTACTCGAGATGCCACACCTTTCCTACAAGATTAGGGCACATCATCAATATGACCGTAAGGTATAAGAGGATGGAGACCGGACATGAGTGTGGAGTCCTCCGTACGGGGTCGATATCCAAACCTCCACTTTGCTCTGCTACCTCTCCTCCGACATGAAAGCATGCGGATTGATGCCCATTGTCCTATTATTCTATTCTTTTCGCTGCTTAAAGTCAGACTCCTTTTCCATCATATCAAAGAACTTATATCCCATGCAAGGAATTAAGCCGACATAGAGTTGACTCTCAAGAAATCGGCCATTACTTTTACAGCAATACAAATCGGAATAACAATGGAGATTACATATAGGGATGGATCCAATAAAATCCAGGTCTCATGGCTTCTTTCACAATCCATATCCTTTAGTGGGCAGTTGACAAAATGCAAATTTCTTCATTGGATTCCATTTCGTTCTGTACAGGGACCAAGCTTCCACCCAAACATGATCATGGCCGTTCTTTTGAGCTTGGAGATTCGTCTGCAACTTTTTGAAAAAGGATTGTGATTCTTACTTTTTAACGTTTTCTGCTACCTTTGTTATTCTCAGTTTCTTCTGCCTTGTAATCCTCAAATTCTCGTGGTGGTGAGTCATGTCTGGATTACAAGTCCAATGCAGTGGGATTCCTTTATCTCTTTGTTTATATGATTGTGTGGGTGGATGTGATTTGAAAGGGAAAAATTGGTCATATTATTTATTTGTTTATTTAGATTGATAACAACCAAAAACTGATAGAGTGGATTGTATATGTCAAATCATGCCACAGGTAAAGATCATCATGAGTAGGTTGAAAAGTATAGGTGATTATGAAATGGCACATCGGGTTTGTTATCTCACAAATTTACACCAACCCACCTTAGAGTTTAATATTATCTTTTCAATCTAACAACCAACAATTAATAAAATAAGTAGTTTGGAGCAAACCCTAATTGTTTTGGTAGGTGTAAGGTCTGTAGTAGGAATCTGAGTATTGTCTTCTTGGTTAAGTAGTATTTTAATTTTTGGGAATGTCTAATTTAGATTAGTAAAAGTAGTAGGTCATTGATAATTTATAATAAATAAATAAATGAGGGACAATGCACTTAGTTTTAGGAATCACAATGAATTGCATAATTATTTTTTTTCAATGTATAAAGTAAATAATTTTAATTTAGATTTTGATTACTTTCTTAGCTCTAAATCTAGATGTTTCTAAAATGCTTTTTCTTGTAGTTGCTTATTTTTAGATGATTCTTAGATGTTCAAGGAAGATGAGCCTTAGATGTTAAAGGATGATGTTCAATTATATAAATGAATTTATTTACATATGGATATACAAAAAATCTTGTAAATGTGCACTAACTCAATTCACAATATCTAGTGAAAAGGGTTGGGGTCAATAACTTGAGTTTTTTTTTAAATAAAATTTGAGGTCAATCTAGAGTGTGTGAGATTGATCATAAGTGTGATGAGATTAAAATTGGGAGATGAAAGTATAAATCTTAGGGATCAAATGTATGAATATATATGTGATGGTAGGTGCAATACAATGGGAATATTTGTAATTTGGGACGTAATAAATGCATTGTTGATGGTTATTTTGAGACATTCAACTTAAGTATAATGAAATTCACTCTACTTCTCCTAATAAAATGATAATCTTAGAAATTAATCACCTCATGGTTCTTTCAGATTAAAATGCACCTATCCTCACATTTGCACTAGCCAAGGGCAATTATATAAGAGAGATTCAAGAGTAATGAGTGCTTTGAAGTCACAAGGATGTTGGCAACACCAATGAAGGAAAAATGAGAAGGGCAGGGGGCGGGGGCACGAGTGAATCAGTTTTGACCAGATTAAACAAATCAAGCACAATCTTATATCTGATCATCTAAAGATAAAGACAACAACAACAACACACATAACACCAAGATTTTTGACGTAGAAACCTCGGTTAAAGGAAAAGCCACAATGGGAACCTACCCACAATAAGATAATACTCTGCAGTAGTATGTGTAAATATTACAATTGGGAATGCACATGCATTCAGGTTTCACTGCTCAAAATACAATAACCCAGAAGGCTCCAACCCTCAGGGAAGGTTCACTACCTTACAATAATAGTCAGACTACAATTCGGATTACATGAACTGCAAAGATAACATCTACTAATGCCTTATGATTCCAGTTAAGCTCATTTGTCTACCCTGCAACAATCACTGCTCAATACACCATACTGAACTATAAATTTGCTTATGTGCACATGCACCACTCTTGATAATGAAGACACAACCTCCACACCCAAATTACATGAATATAACACCTATTTATACAATTCATCAATGTTGACTACAAGGTCGGCCAAACCCTCAACCTTCAATTACAAAATTACATCACACGATACATAAATCAACAATCAGACCAATACAATGTCATAGACGACATAGCATGGAACTAAACCAAATCCTCGAACATGCATCACCACCAGAGATATTGCCGAGGTCAATCGCAACATGCTACACCTCCAAAAAATACCGCATAACACGAAGAATATCACCGGACCCAAAAGATCTTCAAGAACGCGCACAAAGATCAACACAAACCAACAAAACAAATAGGACATGATCAAGAAACACCAACAAACACATTAGAACCATCCACAATAGCTGCACCAACACCACTTGATCAAATCTTCATCAATCAACACGCTAACACTTAACAATAGCAATTCAGACTAGAAAGATAACTTGCGGAGCACCAAATCACGAGCCATCTGAAATGAAGATACACATGAACATCCAAAACACTCTCCCAAATAAGCAACCAAATATGTAATCATACTAGAGCACAACGGATCAAATACCAAACTCTGCCAACCACATAACAAAAGAACAGTCTTCATACCGAAATCCACAACTCGACCAAATCACCAGTTAGCATCATGGAATAAATAAAGAATGAAGTATCTCTCGTTGATTCAACATCCCAAACAAATAAACCAACTAGATCAACTCAATGCAAGCACCAGATCACCAAACAACTCTTTGCAATACCAAAACATAGGAATATGTTGACATCAATGACAATAACATATCCTAGCAGCAACAATATCAACAATCTCCCCATTTGGCATTGATGGCAACATATGAATGTGAAAAAAATCAGTGCAAAGGAATGAATCAATTCCCCCTAAGATCATGCACACAAAGCTCCAAAGATAAGGTAGGTTTCACATGCTTCTCTCCCCCTTTGACAGCAATGCCAACGACAGAATACAAATCATGCTTCTTTCCCCAAACCAAATAATCTCTTCCTATAAGAAGGAAGATCTCTCCCACTTAGGATAAAATCATAACTTTGAACATCTAAACCACTCATTGACTACTTCGGCTGAGTAGCAGTACCAACTCATCAATCCAGATAAAAAGATAAGGCTCCGAAGTCCACCAGATTGATATAACTTCATGCATCTAGTTCTCATCGGGAGGGGCAAAGACCCCTAACTTGTCTCTCAAATAGACAAATGTATCTACAGGCAAAGGCTTAGTGAAAATATCTGCTATCTGATCCTTTATAGATACATATTTCAATTCGACTTCTTCATCACTGACTTTCTCCCTCAAGAAATGATACTTTATTGATACATGCTTTGTTTTAGAATGCAAAGTTGGATATTGCTGTTGTTGGCATTATGGATGAATTGATTACGTGTTGCATTGATTTTTTGTCATTGATGTCACCACTAGTTGATATGGATGGTTACCGACAGACAAGTTTTGGTTACCGGTAGAAGATCTAGTGTTACCGACAGAAGAGATTATCTGTTGGACACTTCCAACATGTTTGGATCAGTGAAGTATATTGGATTTCATGAGTTATATGCTCCATGAGAATGTTCTGGTTAGTTGGTATTGGCTTGGTAATTGGATGTTATCATACACTCTGGTAAACCCTTACTAACACTGGTTTAAGGCTTTACCGATAGAGCTTTCATTGAGGAATCATGACAGGATGCACAATTGGTGTTGGTGTAGCTTCTTCGGGGATTTCAGGATGCTGAAGATGCTCGTTGATCATGCTTCAATTGCTTGAAGACATTGCTTTGACATGGTGGACCTAGAATAGGTCTGGTACCTATCTAGGTTATGGATCGGTATCATGCTAGCGTGTACTCTACACGTTACCTAGATGATTCAAGATGTTTTATGGATTTGTTATTGTTGTTTTTGTCTTAAGCCAACATGACATATCATTGTAATAAGGAATTATGTAATGATATTATTATAATATCTTTAGGTGGTCGACCTAATTGGTTTAGGCCTTAGGATTTGTATAACTAAGAGGTAGAAACTCTTTGTAAAAGTATCAAGGTTATTGGAAAGGTCATGGTCAAGGAATGTAATGTGCAAATATTGTAATATAATTCAGGCAGAGGAGTTGATCGATCATTGGTGATCGGATTGGATTCAGAAGAGGATTTAGTCCTCCAACATTGAGCTTAATCGGGACTATAATCAGGCATAGCAGAAGCTATTTCCAGAAGTTCACGCTATTGGATTGTTATCCATTTATCTTGAGAAGGTTCTAGCCTCTTTGTAGTCAGTGAGACTCTTTTGTAATGAGTAGTACGCTCTAGGTAGTGGGCCTTCCTACAAGTGCAGGCCTCTCATTGTACACATACTTTCTGCAGAAGTATCATTTGACTGTGGGTAGGCTTCCCACCGTGGTTTTTTCCTTTCCCGTTTTTCCATGTACAAATAATGGTGTTATGTGGTATGGTTTCTTTGCATTGATTATCTGGTTAATTGCTAAATTGTATTGTTTACCGATATCTGTTTCTACCAGCATCTGTTTGTGCTTTACCAATGATCTGTTTAAGGTTATATTGTGGATTAAAAGTTATAATCTGTTAACATCTGATTCACCCCCCCCCCCCTTAGTTGTTCACCGGTTATCCTAAAAATTGGTATCAGAGCCTTGGTACTCTTTTGCAGAAGCTTAACCGCTTGAGGTAGATCCTATGGTAGCTAACACTTCTAATCCATCGACAGCTATTTTCAGAAGAGAAATCCCTTACCTTGATGGAACAAATTATGGGATATGGAAAATTTGAATGGAGACTCATCTTAGATGTCTTGGCAAGGATATTTGGGAGATCACTGAGAAAGGATACACACCTTATGATCTGACATCCGACAATCCCTCTCCTATAGACCTGGACAAGAATATTGAAAATGATTGCAGAGCTAGAGAAGCCCTCTTGTGTGCACTTACTGATCAACAGATTATGGGATTGACTGACAAATCATCAGCTAAGGTTATATGGGACAAATTGCAAACTCTAAATGAAGGTGACCCTACTGTCAAAATTGCTAAACTTGATGGTTACCGGGTAAGGTATGAAAACTTGAAAATGGAAGAAAATGAAAGAATTGTTGTGTTAATGGAAAGACTAAATGAGATTGTTATGGGAATTCAATGTTGCAGAGGATTTCTAAGTGAAGATGAAATAGTTTCCAAAGTCTTGAGAGCCCTTCCACCGACTTACAAGATGAAGGAAACTGCAATTAATGAGCTAAGAACAATGACAAACACTTAAGTCAATAGAGACATTCTGATTGGGAAATTATTTGCTTTTGAGCTTGAAGAATTTGGATCTTTTGGAGTTGTAAAGTCTGAACCTTCTTTTCATGCATCATCATCAACATCTATCGACAAAAGTGATTGAAGAGCCCTATATGTAAAAGAAATGGAAGATATGAGGAAAGAAGATGAAGAGCTTGAGAAACTTGAAGCCTTATTTGCTAGAAGAGTACCTAAAGGTCCAACTGGAAGTAAGTATGAAGGAAAAGCACCTTTTAAATGTTTTGCATGTAATAAGATTGGTCATTTTGCATCTAGATGTCCTGAAAGGAATGAAAGGTTTGACGAAAGAGTTAAGAAAACTTTTAAGCCTAACCCAAACAAATATAGATTGAAGAAAAACAAACAATGCTACATAGCAGATGAGGAAGGAGTAACTGATGACTTTGGAGATGAACTGGCAGAAGACTTAGCTAGTGGATCTGGAAATGGAAAGGAATGGGTGTTCTATGCTTTGAAGGAAGATGAACTTGAACCGGCTATAAAAAATGAAGAGAAGGCCCTGGCAGCAAAAGTTGAAGATAAGGATGAATGGGCAATTGATAGTGGATGCTCACATCATATGACTGGAGATAAAAGAAAATTTTTGTCCCTGCAAGAATACAATGGTGGTCAAGTTAGATTTGGAGATGACAAGGCATGTATGATCAAAGGTAGAGGTATTATTTCTTTGGATGGAAAGCATAAGACTGATAATGTCTATTATGTAGAAGGTTTAAGGCATAATCTTTTGAGTGTTGGTCAATTAGTTGATAAGGGTTTTCAACTTTAGTTTAAAGATAGAAAATGCAAAATCATTAACAAAATTGGTTTGGAGATTGCAACCGGTATTCAGACAGGAAGTAACATCTTTCACTTGAACATTGGTAATAAGACACGTTTTATTGCTCATATTGATGAGAGTTGGCTATGGCATAAGAGGTTGTTTCATGTTAATTTTGATTGCATTGTTAAGATCAGTTCAACTAAGGCAGTTAGAGATATACCTAAGATTATGAAGCCTCATAATCCGGTATGTAAGTAATGTCACTTTGGTAAGCAAGTCAGAAGTTGTTTTAAAAGCATACATGATAAATCTAATTATGTACTTGATTTGATTCACACCGACTTATGTGGTCCAACAACGACTAGAAGCTTTCAAGGTGATAGGTATTTCGTGTTGATTATTGATGACTATTCTAGAATGATGGGGGTGACTTTTCTAAGGGAGAAGTCTGAAGATTTTGAGGAATTCAAGATCTTTAAAGTGAAGGTTGAAACAAAAACTGGATTGAAAATTAAATGTCTAAAGTCAGACCATGGTGGTGAGTTCACTTCTCATGAATTTAACATCTATTGTGAGATAAATGGAATTTAGAGACAACTATCTGCACCTAGGACTCCTCAGCAAAATTGAGTAGTTGAAAGGAAGAACATAACTACTTTGGATGCAGCTAGATCCATGATGATGGAAGCCAAATTGCCTCATATTTACTGGAGAGAAGCAATGAGTACAATAGTCTACACATTCAATAGAGTTCACATTAAAGGTGAAACCGGTAAGATCCCTTATGAACTATGGTTTGGACATACACCTACTGTTAAGTATTTCAGAATTTTTGGAAGTAAATGTTATATCAAAAGAGATGTTCAATTGGAAAGTTTGATCCTAGATGTGATGAAGGAATATTTCTTGGTTATTGAATTCAAAGCAAAGCATATAGATGTTATAACAAGAGATTGCAGAAAACTGTTGAGAGTGCTAATGTGAAAGTGGATGAACAGTACATAAATCATTCTATATCATATGATAGGAACCCGACAATAGAAATGATCATAACAGAACCAACAATGCCTCAACTGGTACAGGAAGCTAAATAATTACACCGACACTATTGGAAAATTCAACTGTGACTAATGATCAGAGTGGTGAACCTGAAGTTCAAAAGACTCCAAGGTATGTAAGATTAAATCATTCTAAAGATCAAATTATTGGAGATAAAAATAAGGGAGTAATGACAAGAAGAAAACTGGCGAATGAAGAGGTATGTCTTATTTCTCAAATTGAACCGACAACTGTTATTGAAGCTTGTAAGGATAAACATTGGTTAAAGACTATGGAAGATGAATTAGATCAAATAGAGAAGAATGAAACTTGGTCTTTAGCTTCTTGGCCTAAAAATAAGAATGTTATTGGAACTAAATGGGTTTTTAGAAATAAACTGAATGAGGATGGTCAAGTTATAAGGAACAAGGCTAGATTGGTTTGTAAAGGATATTCTCAAATGGAAGGAATTAATTATGGTGGGACATTTGCACCTGTGGCTAGAATTGAAGCCATTAGACTATTTCTTGCCTATGCAGCTTATAAGAACTATAAGGTTTATCAAATGGATGTCAAATATGCATTTTTGAATGGTGAGCTTGAGGAAGTAGTTTAGATTGAGCAACCTAATGGATTTTCATTGACAGATGACAAAGACATGGTTTGCAAATTGAAGAAAGTTTTACATGGTTTGAAACAGGCTCCTAAAGCTTGGTATGCAAGGTTGGATAAATATCTTTTGAAGCTTGGTTTTACTAAAGGGAGTGCTGATAGTAATCTATATTATAAGATCACTAATAATGATATTTTGATTATTGAAGTTTTTGTTGATGATATCATTTTTGGAGGAGAAGATAAACTATGCATGGAATTTTCTAACAACTTGAAAAATGAATTTGAAATGTCCATGATTGGTGAGATGAAATTTTTCTTAGGTTTGCAAATTATTCAAACTGACAAAGGCATTTTTATCTATCAAACTAAGTATCTGAGGGAATTGTTGAAAAAGTTTGGTATGGAGAATTCCAAACCGGTAAGTACTCCTATGGCTACAAGTGAGAAATTATCTATCAAGGATACTTCTTCACCAGTAAATACGACAAGGTATAAATCTATGATTGGTGGTCTATTATATCTAACTCAGACTAGATTTGGTATTATGAATGCAATAAGTATTGTTTCAAGATATCAAAGTAATCCTAAATAAAATCATGAATGTGTAGTAAAGAGGATATTTCGATATTTGCAAGGAACAACAGAATATGGTTTATGGTATTCTAGAAAAGATGATTTCACTTTATGTGCATATACTGACTCAGATTGGGCAGGTGATACTAATGATAAGAAGAGCACTTCTGGTGGAGCTTTCTTTCTTGGAAAGAAATTGGTTTCATGGGTAAGAAAAACAACAGTCATGCATTTATTTATCTACTGTAGAAGCTGAGTATGTTGCAGCAACAACTAATTGCACTCAAGTTTTGTGGATGAAGAAAATATTGAAGGATATCAGGGTAAATTGTACTGAACCGGTAGTTATCTACTGTGATAACTCTGTAGCTATTGACATGTCTAAGAATCTAGTATTTCACTCTAAGACTAAGCATATTTCAATTAAGTATAGCTTTTTGAAGGACAAGGTAGAAGCAAAAGAAGTCAAATTGGTTTATGTGAACACAAAAGAACAGATTGCAGACATATTCACTAAACCGCTATCTAAGGAATCATTTGAGTATTTGAGAGATAGGTTAGGGGTTTGTGCCCCTCCGATAGAGACTTGTTTGATGAAGTTTGTCATCAGTCCATCATGTATTATCAGAAACATTATTCATTCTGGCACTTATGAGTGGTGCTACCACTCAAGGGGAGTAGTCAGCTTTGAAATTCAGAGGTTTATATCATTGCTTTGATATTTTGTCAGATTTCTAGCATTAATGTCAAATGGGGAGTAATAGTTGTATGCGGGAAAAGTGGGCGAATAAAACTTAATATGTGAAAATTTAGTTAAATACTAGTCCACACACACTCACAGGACTTCTTGATGCAAGCTATGGAGTAACGTAGTGTTACTCAGCTTCCCAAGGAGGGTCCCATGGTTCTCTATCTCACAATGTCCCTCAAACCAATGTTTTTGCTCTCAGATTACTGAGCAAAATGGTTTGGGGATGGCAAATATGAGAACGAGAGATGCTTTTAATTGATTTTAGTATGAGATGTGTTGTAAGCTATGTATGATGCTAAAATGCAATAATCTAAATGAGAAGATGACAAGATTAGTATGAATACTATCCTAGCATACTATATTTAGTCTATGATTGAACTGAAATGATAAAGAAAGTAATCTAAGCATGCATATTAGTCTAATTTATGATCTAAAAGAGGCTAAATAATGAGCATATATGAAATGAAAGCTTTGAAAGAGTTTGAGCATAAGTGTGATGCTTCAAATTTGAAAGATGATTCTTGAGAATGGAGGAATGAGAGCTCTATTTATAGCACAAACAGGGCAATGGATGGTCAAGATTGAAAGGTTTAATTAAGGGCCAGGTTTGAAAGTTGGGGATCCATGTGCACAATTGGCACCAATGAAATGGTGACAAGTGTCAACATAGGGTTGGGTTGAAAGAAGAGGTTGGAGGCATTAAAGGCCTGAGAAGACCTCATGGTTATCTAAAGGCTAAGGGTCAAGTCTAAGTTAGGCTTACCCATTGGATTAAGAGTTAATCCAAAGATAAACCTTTGTGCAAATGATTAAAAGATAATCATGGTCAAAGCATTAATGGCCTGATGAGACCCTTGGGTTGGATAGAGGTTGAGTCAAAACAAATGTTTTAACCATGTGGGAGGGTTTGAATTAGCCATTAATGGTTATTGGAGACTTTAGGGATTAAGTGGTTGAAGGTTGGAAGCCTTCAATGGTTTTCAAAGACTTTAAGGGTTTTGGTGGTTGAAGGTTGAAAACCTTTAATGGTTATCAAAGACTTTGAGGTTTTTGAGAAGTGACTTCCCTTTGCTTAAGGATGTGACAAAGTTTAGAGGAGGGTTAGGTTAATTAGAAGCAATTAGAAGATTCTAGAAGGGATTAGAAAGGGGTTTAGGATTTTGCAAGTGGATGGAGGGATAATAGGATTTAATTGAATTAAATAATTTTCATTCAATTTGGTTGTAATTAAATAAATTTGATTTATTCAATTTGGGATAACTATTTAATTAAATTTGAATTTAATTAAAAGTGGATAGGGGGGATTTAATTGAATAAAATGATTTATTCATTAAATGGGTATAGTGAATTTTATTTAAATAAATTGAGTAATTTATTTAATAAAATAGAAGAATGTGGATAATTTAATTAAATTAGATTTAATCAAATAGAGAAATGAACATAAAATATTCATTTAGGAATATGGTCATTTTTATACGTCTACATTTTGCCCCTCTTTGAAGTGACGTGTGTGCACATGTTATTTCAAAGAAAATGATGCTTTATGTGATTTTATGATCAAATGCAATTTTTGTGTCGCTCTTTTGATTTGCAAGTCGTGCCCCAGATTCGATGTGTGATGCCCCCTCGGGAGATGAATCAATTTTGAAAATTGTTGATTTAATTTGATGAAGTTCGTATGATGTGTATGATCTCGTGCATGTAAAAAGTGTGCAGATTGATTCATCTCCCGATAAGTTACAACTGTTTTGGTATAGGGGAGACCGTGACCATATTACAGGGCCAGTCGGCTAACCCTAATTTCATTTTCCTCCTATAAAAAGGGAAAAGGGCTTGATTTAGGTTCATTTGTGCTTTGTTGATTTTGAAGAAAGAGAATTTGCTCTGGAGAGAAAATGCCTATTCCCTATCACAGACACTGTTTTGAGTGCGTTCGGAGGTACCGGAGACCTATAGCGCGTGGACCACCAGTAAGTCAATGTTTTTGACCCCTTTTTGATTTTTTGTTTTGTCATTTTTGGTCATTTTTTGAATGTCAAAGTTCGGGTATTATGTTTTAGCGCGTCTAAGGTCCACAGTAGCGCATGCGAAGTGTGAAGTAGCGCATCAAGTTTAAATTTAGGGGTTGCGTCCGAAAACTGTAGGTTAGCGCGTGCAAGTAAAATAGCGCATGTGAGGTATGAGGTAGCGCGTCGCGTCAATAGGGTAGCGCGTAGGTGTGACCTAGCGCATAGGGACCACAGAGGGTCGCATAGGGAAGGGGGTTTAGCACGTAGGGATAACCTAGCGCATAGGGCTAACAGGGTAGTGCTTAGGAGGGATAGATTAGCACGTGGACAGAGCCTAGCGTAGAGGATGGGTTGGGTAGCGCAACTAAGGAAAAGAGTAGCATGTAGACAGAGTCTAGCGCATAGGACAGATAGATTAGCACGTAGGAGAGACAGCCTAGTGCGTGGGGATGTTTTAGCGCATTGAAGATCTGTTTTAGCGCATCGAAAAAATTGTGCAAGTTTGGCCAATTTGAAAATTTGTTTTGTTTGCCTGTCGTGTTTTGATGAATTTATCCGATATGAGTGTTTGTATAACTTGTTTTGATTTGCGAGTTTTCAAGTTATTTATATATATCAGTCGGTTGTTTTGATCAAAAGATGATGTATTTGCGTGCTCTGTGTCAAGTTCAATGTATGTGAAAGCCTGAGTTGTTTTACAAACCGATATGGGTTGGAAACTTGAGTTGTGTTACAAGCTGATATGGGTGGGAAACTTGAGTTGTTTTACAAGTTTATGTGATTTTGGTACTTGAGTTGTTTTACAAGTTTTGATATGGTTTTTGAGAACTTGAGTTGTGTTACAAGTTGATATGAAATGATAGGATTTTGAACTTGATGTAGATGAGCAAATTGTTTCATGTTGTTGATGTAAGTTTGATTTTGATATCTTTGTTTGGATGTGGAAACTGATATTGGATATGTTTTGTTTGTTTTGACAGGAGCGATTGGGGGTTGTTCAGTCGAGGGAGAGATTCCCGAGACCATGGACGTTGATATCGAGACTGTCACAGGCAGATTTGGATATCATAGAGAGATGTGGATTGACCTCACTACTGGATATGCCTCGGTTCACTGTGAACCGGGGGCTTTTGATAGCGTTGGCAGAGAGGTGGCATAGCGACACGAACACCTTTAATTTTGCCACTGGAGAGATGACAGTGACACCGGAGGATTGCTACCGGATTTTGCGGATTCTTGTAGTAGGGGCACTACTTCCCTATGAGCAGTCAGAGGAGGGCGGCACAGAGGCACTGTGCCGCATTTTTCAGGATGACACAGTTTGTGGATATGAGATCCCTTGGCAGGAGTTTTTGGATTTGGGGTATGCATCGTTGCCATCTGTACTGGCAGGATTCATTGGGGGATTCCTTTGTCCTGATCGTAGGTCAAAGGGATTCTCGGTGGGATGGGGACTGGTTTTGGAGGAGATGGTTACGCAGGGGAGGAGATTTGCATGGGGGTCAGTGATGCTGGCTCATTTATACAGGAGTTTACACGAGGTAGTATACCTCGGTTATGGTAGCTTGTTAGCGGGAGTTACCCTATTACAGGTATGGTGCTGGGAGCACATTCCAGTAGCTAGGCCACTGGCAGACAGAGACAGGCCCGTAGGTGCAGCATATGCCTATGGTTATAGAGGTCTAGTTGTCCAGCGTAAGCTGGGCAAGCTAGAGCATTGGAGGAGGGTGTTCGATGATATAGATACGGTCACCTGGAGACTGTATACAGGTTGCGAGGTATGGGCGGAGGATGGGCTAGAGATGCCCTTTGTATTTATGACGCGATATGTTATTGGGAGGACCTCGTTCGTCATTGAGCGGTTTATGGTGACCCAAGTTTTGCAACAGTTCGGACGCTAGCAGGGGATTCCTCAGGGAGCATGCTTGTATGCACGGAGGCAGCAGGATGTGGCCGATTGGGGGCCGACTATTGACAGTGCAGTGGCCGTGGAGGAGTTTGTGGGGATAGCTGGGCAGATCTGGGACTATGCTTCAGAGATTCAGGACGCTGGGATGACAGAGGAGTTCACCCGTTTGTTTGTTGCGCGGGCAATGGCGAGGATCTCAGATCCAGAGGAGATGAGGCTAGCGTTTGATTCGGATGGGGAGGAGGGAGACGAGGGAGATGATAGAGATGATGGGGAGGATGGAGGAGGGAGAGGAGCTAGAGGGAGGCGGGGAGGTAGAGGTGTGGAGAGGGCGGTACGATAGGGGAGGATTGAGAGGGGGAGAGGAGGATTGGCTATCGGAGTCGAGAGAGAGAGGAGAGTGACGGAGGTGTTGGCTACAGTGGGGGGTGAGGAGGAGATAGTTAGACCAGCACAGAGGAGGAGGGTAGATATACTCCCACCTCCAGTACCGAGGACAAGGTGAGTGGGAGGGGTTCCTCCAGTACAGGTACCATTGCGGGTTCGAGTGCCAGGTCATGTGGAGGATGCACAGATCCGGACCCTGCAGATTACCGTTCAGCAGCTGCAGGCGCAGATTTTGACCTATCAGCGACAGATTTCTTAGTTGACCATTGAGAGAGATACTGAGATAGAGCGGCGAGGACGAGCGGAGGAGGCCTTGGCGAGTGTGCAGAGAGCAGCGGTGGGTGGTCCGATGAGAGACACCCTGAGAGAGCTGACACGGAGAGTGCAGGAGGTTGAGTATTATAGGCGGCATTATGAGGCTGTAGTACCCAGAGAGTGACGAGTGGAGAGCTTTGCACAGTCGAGATCGAGTCGATCTCAAACTGCTGGGACACGATCTGAGAGTCGAGGTGTGACGGGGCCGGTGAGACAGGACCCTCCTGGAGATCCAGGGGCGAGTGTATCTGGAGCGAGACAACACCCTCCTAGAGATCCAGGGGCGGGGGCAGTTGGAGCGAGACCATCTCCGTCAGGAGATAGTCATACTTGAGAGATAGGGTCTCTGTTGTATTTTTGAGCAGTTTGTTATTTGTTGTACTGGACACAGTGTGTGGACACATTTTGTACATTTTGATCAGTTTTGAGATATATATATATGGCACCATTTTTGATCATGTGATGTGTTGATATGGATGCATTTATTTTATGTGATGATGCAATGCTTAAATATATGATGTAATGTTATGATGCAGGATGTATGCTTTTTATATGCTGTAAGATGTATCTTGAAAATGAGATGTATGTTTTTAATATGCTGCTAAATGTATCGTAATATGTAAATAATTTTAAATGATATGGAATGATGTGTATGCAACTAATTGTAAAATGATGTGCAACTAATTGTAAAATGAGATGCAACTAATTGTAAAATGATATGCAACTAATTGTAAAATGACATGCAACTAATTATTTTTGGAGCATCCCTCGTTCTGTATTTGCCATCCAATATAACCATATTTTTGCTTTCTTTGTAGGTTTCATCATTGAGCATTGATTTGTTTAGGATATGTTGAAAATTTATACAAGCATAATGGTATAATTGAACCATAATGACCTGAGAAAAATTTACATGATATTTGATTTTGCAAGATAGCACAAGCGTCAAGGTATAATTGAACCAGGACGACCTGAGTGCGTATTGCATAAACAGACAAGATTTGATCATTTGTATGCGTGAAGTGGAATCAAGCCTTCAGTGATATTGGACGTATCACGTCTCGAGGCATGTATTCACACAGTACAAGTGATCGCCTCCCAGACAGAAGACTAAAAATATTGGAAGTTTCCCACGATCTCTAGCTGTAAAGCATTTAGTGAGACAAGGAAGAGAATCCAATAATGCACAAAGTTCAAAATGCAAAACTAGTTAAGATTTTATGCTATAGTGCAACATTTAGTACTTCAAAAAATCATCCATCCTTGATATTTTCGTGTTTTGTGTAGTTTTTGTTTGGCAATGAAGCGTAGTTGTTTGTTGGATGTCATGCTGGGGAGTTTTGCATTTAGTCTTGATGTCTTTGAGTGTTTGCAATACTATTGATATGATTCATATGCCCCTAGCGGAGTGTGCCTCTTGATGTGATTATATAAAGTGATTCCAAGCCATGGTGTATGAGTGGTAGGAGGATATTTATAGACAAATTAGGATAGTGACTATGCTAAGTATGTCCTAAATGGATATTTGCTAAGTGTCGGGCGATGGCCGGTAGTGTTTGTATGGACAATATGGAATGGAAATAGATAGAGGAGCCATTCGTTCACAAGGGCGCCTGTTTACCAGGTTTTTACCCTTGGTTTTTATTGTACTTTTCTTTTTTTTGTTGTTTTTTTCTTTATTTTTTTGATTTTTTGGTTTTTTGGGCTTTTTCCGTGCACTAGGCTACTTTAAGTATAGTACCTTTTCAGATGGATGTTGTTGGTTGGTTCGTCGAGCACATCTCCTTCAGAATTTGTTAGCTGATAAGCACCTGATCCATAAACGGATATGATAACATAGGGACCCAACCAATTAGGTTCAAATTTCCCTTTCTTTTCTCGATCTTGCTGATTTCTTGGATTTTCTTTGAGGACTAGGTCACCAACCTTGAAGTTGCGGGGAATGACCTTGTGATTGTAGCTCCTACACATGCGTTGCTGATATGCTTTGAGATGAGTATAAGCATGTTGGCGTCGTTCATCCAATAGCTCAAGTTCTTGTAGACGATTAACTTGATACTCTTCATCTGGGATTAAGCCTTTCAAAGAGACTCTGAGAGATGGGATCTCTACCTCCAGGGGTAAAATAGCCTCTGATCCATATACCAATGAATATGGTGTTGCTCCTGTAAGTGTGCGGATGCTGGTCCTGTATGCCCAAAGTGCTGGATTGAGTTGTACATGCCAATCTTTGCCTGCATCATTCACTGTTTTCTTGAGGATTTTCAGTATTGTTTTGTTAGATGCTTCTGCTTGACCATTTCCCTGTGGGTAATATGGTGTAGAGAATCTATGTTGGATTTTGAATTTTTCACATAGTTTGTGGACATCTTGATTTTTGAAGGGTCGTCCATTATCTGTGATGATTGAACTTGGAATACCATATCTGCAGATCAGATAATTGAGGATAAAAGAGGCAATTTGTTTCCCGGTCACCGTGGTCATGGGAACTGCTTCTATCCATTTAGTAAAGTATTCTGTTGCAGTTATAATGAACTTGTGTCCATTTGAAGAGGACGGATGAATTTTGCCAACGAGGTCCAGTCCCCACTGGCAAAAGGGCCAGGATGTTGTAAATGGCTGTAGTTCCTGTGCTGGTGCATGTATTAGATTGCCATGGATTTGGTATTTAGGACATTTCTTGGCAAAGTGATATGAATCTTTCTCCATTGTAGGCCAGTAGTATCCCATCCTTAGAAGCTTTTTAGCAAGAGTAGTACCACTTGAATGTGTGCCACAAATACCTTCATGAAGCTTGTGTAAAGCCAAATCGGAATCATTACGATCAAGGCAACGAAGAAGAGTACCATCAAAACCTCGACGATATAAAGTATCAGTGGTAAGGGTATAACGGGCAGCTTGTTGAATAAAGTTACATTTTTGGTTACGGGACTGGTCAATGGGTAAGATATTGTGTTTAAGGTAGTCGTATATTGGTCCATATAATGGAGAGTCTGAACCAGTCAAGGCATAGATAACATGGGATTCGGAGTGGTCATAGGCGGGGGAGAACAGTTGCTCTACCAGGAACTCATAATGACTCTGTTGCTCAGGAATTTGTAGTAGCGAAGCGATTGTAGCCATTGCATCGGCTACTTTGTTGTTCAACCTTGGTATTTGCTCAAAGGTGATGTGCACAAAATACTGTTTGAAGTCATCCACCATTCATTTGTAGGGTAGTAGCTTGTCGTCCTTTGTCTGATAGTTGTTATTGATTTGATTAATGACCAGTTGTGAGTCTCCATAGACTTTTAACTCTGTGATTTTCCATTCTATGGCCATTTTGATGCCTATGACCAGTGCTTCATATTCAGCCACAT
Source organism: Cryptomeria japonica (assembly GCF_030272615.1). Lineage (NCBI taxonomy): Eukaryota > Viridiplantae > Streptophyta > Pinopsida > Cupressales > Cupressaceae > Cryptomeria > Cryptomeria japonica. Next base: position 125,042,836 of record NC_081406.1, on the reverse strand, counting down.
TATTTGTGCATGGAAACATAAGTCTGTATGCTTTGGGCATAGTGTGTCCTTCAGGAGTGATGAATAGAATGCCGACACCTGAACCATGTTGAGTATAGGATCCGTCAAAGTATAGGGTCCATTGTTTAGTAGAAAGAGCAAGAACATCCCTGTCTGGAAATTCAACCTCCATGGTTTGTTTGCCTGGTAGCGGTGCTTCAGCTAACTGATCTGCAATTGCTTGTCCTTTGATGGCTCGTCTTTCTGTGTATTGGATTTCAAATTCACTGAGAATCATGACCCATTTAGCTAATCGGCCTGTAAGAGCTGCCTTGCTGAGTAGATATTTGAGAGGATCAATTTTCGCAACTAGCTTGATGGTGTGTGCTAGCATGTAATGTCGGAACTTCTGAGATGCAAAGACCACTGTTAGGCAAGCCTTTTCAATAAAGGTATAGTTGAGCTCATAGCCATTCAATGTTCTACTGATGTAGTATATGGCACGTTCCTTTCCTTGTTGATCTTCTTGTGCCAATAATGCCCCCAGTGAAATATCTGTTGTTGAGATATATAGAATAAGTGGCTTTCTGGTGACTGGTGGATTCATCAGGTACTGTTTGATTTGATAAAAAGATTCTGCACACTTAGCCTCCCATTTGAATGGTACATTTTTGTGGAGCAAATGGTTAAATGGTAGACTTTTATCAGCTAGCTGAGCGATGAATCGCCAGATTGATTGGAGTCGTCCTTGTAGAGATCTGAGTTGACTGATATTCTGTGGTGGTGGCATTTCCATAATGGCTTGTACCTTTGCTGGATCAACTTCAATACCCTTAGCTGAGACTATGTAGCCGAGTAACTTACCTGATGTGACCCCGAAGACACACTTCTTAGGGTTAAGCCTGACTTGGAATTTCTCCAATCGATCAAAAATCTTTGTTAGGATGCCAAGATGTTCTGCTCTGGTGAAGGATTTAGCTAGTAAGTCATCCACATAGTCTTCCATAAATGTGTGCATCATGTCATGGAATATTGTGGTCATTGCTCTTTGATAAGTGGCCCCTGCATTCTTTAAGCCGACAGGCATAACATTCCAACAGTACGTCCCCCAAGGACAGGTGAATGCTATTTTATCTTGATCTTCATGAGCTATCTTGATTTGGTTATAGCCTGAGAAACCATCCATTAGTGAGAGCATTGCATGGCCTGCTGTGAGATCTACAATTATATCGATACTTGGCAGAGGAAAGTCATCTTTTGGACAAGCTTTGTTGACGTCTCTGAAGTCAGTGCAGATTCTGATACTACCATCTGGTTTTGATACTGGAACGATATTGGATATCCATTCTGCATAGTCAATGGGTTGGATGAATCCGACGTCTAATAATTTCTTTAGTTCAGTTTTGACCATGAGTGCCACCTGTGGATTCATCTTTCGTAGCTTTTGCTTGACTGGCTTAACTCCTGTAGAGATGGACAAGTGATGCATTATTAAGTGTGGATCTACTCCGGGCATATCAGCATATGACCAAGAAAAGTTGATTTGCTGTTCTTTAAAGAAGATGATGAATGCCGATCTTTCTTCCTCTGTCAGAGATTCTGCAAGATGTATATTTCTGGCTGCTTCTGTGGTACCAATGTTGATTGATTGAGTGGGCTCAATCAATATGGGCGATCGCTCATGAAAGTGCTCAGGAAGAGTGTCAAGTCTCCCATCGTTAGGTGCCTCAAAAAGGTTTTCACCCTCCGATGCGTCCTTTATTTTTACTTTTTTATGATCTAGAGCTACCATTATCTGGTTTTTAGCATTAGATTCTTTATTGGGTTCATTTTTGCGACTGAGAGACTTGGCACTCCCTGATTGATAGATATCATTATTTTGTTCACTGGTAGAGCCTGTTTTTGGATTTACGGTACATAGGTAATGGATAATAGATGCATCATCTGGGAAAATAGGTATATCAATTGTTTTAGGTTCGTCCTAGTTGATGAGGTCAGGAAAGACAAGTGGTAAGGGATCATTGGGTGGATCAAGTTCGGCTACCGTAAGTGTTAGGATAGAGTTTTCATCATGATGGATCTTGGGTTTAAAGAAATTTCGGATTTCGTCGAGGTCCTCGATGGTATCATCTTCCACATAGACTTGTTCATAATGTTTCTGTTCACTTTCCTGAGCGTCATAGATATGTTGCGGTCCAAATTCAAGAGGTCTATCTTCTACGTTATGTTCTTCCTAAGAAAGGGATATAGAATCAGTATCATCCAGGATATCAGTAGTAGCATTGGAGCAGGTACCCCATTCGGATTCATTGAAATCTGTCTCATAAGCATCATCCCAGATTTTATCTGTGCTGTAAACAGGTGTGTTGTATGGTGAAAACAAATCTCTGATGATGGATACCATTTTGATGGTTTTTGTAGATTCTGTATCAGATCCATCTTCTACTTGCTGGATTTGTTCATAGACTGTGCTTCCTTGGGGAGGAATAACGGTATTTGGAGATGACCTGATTTGTTCTTGAGATATTGGTGTTTGAATATGAGCTACTACTACAGATAGGGCCTTCTTATGACTTAGAAGTTTTTCCTGATGTAACTTCTAATCTTGACGTTCCCGTGCCTTGCGGATTGTTTCTGCTGATTCAAAAAGTGCTTCCTGCCAGGATTCTTCTTTGTACGGTGTCTTTACTTTCCATTGAGGTTTGATAGATAGGTGAGGCGGCCACTTCAATAGGAACGTGAGTTTAGAACCCAATCCTGCTTTGTTTCTGCTAGGTTGTGAAGGAAGATCTATAGGTTCAATGACTCCTTCTTTGCGTTTGCCAATAGGTCCTTTACTGCCATATCCCATTTGCTTCATGATTGAGTAGCCTTTTCCATACATGTGTGTTGGTAGAATAATGTCTAGAGCAGCTGCTGTATGATTTTCTTCTTCATCTTTGTATAACCAGCTAAGAACATCTTTGTCTTCTGATGCATGTGCTAGAGTACCTAATTGGATGAAGGTACCATCAAATTTAGTGATGGGCTGAGTAGCCAGTTCTGTTGATGTAGTAGGCAAACCATGTGATCTAGGTGAGGTCGGCAATTTTGCCAAACATAAAGGCTCCAAAGTGTATTCTCCTATACCATGGTCTTTGATTTGCATTTTCTGCTTGAAGTCTCCCCATAAGGAGTTGGATTTTGCTGTTTGTGGATCTGATGTTGAAGATTGTTGCTTTTCTCTATTATAAGGAACCAAACTATCCTGGGCTGCCTCCATTGCATTGCAATGTTGAAATGGATTGTGATCAACAGATATGGAGATTTCTTGTCCATCATAAGGAAACTTGACACACTGGTGATATGTAGAAGGTATTGCTTGCATTTCATGTATCCAGGGTCTTCCTGACAAAATATTGTAGGTTAGATCAATATCTAAGACTTGACAAATAGTATCCTTTTGTACTGGGCCTACTTGAATAGGCAATATCACTGTGCCTTTAGAGGACCTTTCCTCATCATCATATGCCTTTATGGTAATTTTCTTGCAAGGGTCAATAGATTCTTCTGAGAAGCCTAATGCACGGATAAGCTTTAAAGTACATATATTAAGACCGACTCCTCCATCTATTAGGACTCTTTTGACTCGGTGTTTGCAAACAATGACTTCAATATGGAGAGGAGTATTATGTGGATGAATCAAGGAAGCATTGTCATGCTTTGAAAAGGTGAGGTTATGAGGTCCTATCATATGGGCGACCATGGCTTGAAATCTGTTTGTATCCAGATTTTGAGGTATATTTGTTTCCAATAATGCTTGCTCCAATATGTCTTTGTGCTTGGGTGATAGTTTCAATAATTCCAGGATAGATATCTGAGCTGGAGTCTTGCGTAGTTGGCTAACCAAGTCATATTGGATTTTTGGTGTGGTAGTTGCAGGTGTAGTATGTCCCTTCAAGACATATTTCTGAGTGCGGGTTGTTACATTGACAGATTCATGATCACGTTGATCTCGGATGGTGATGACATTGATTTGATGATCTTCAGCTGATATGTGGTTGATGGTGTTGTTGTAGATGTGATTAATACGAGCTCCATGTGTATCATCGGAAGTAGATGCTCCATCTTTGTTGTAATTTGGGAGAGGATTTTTAAAGGCTCTGTGATCACCATTTGTTTTGAGACCATCAACCGTTAAGTCACCTCAATCAATCATGTCCTGGACTATGTGTTTTAATCTCATACATTCGTTTGTTCTATGACCCTTGTTACGATGGAAATCACAATAGTGTGAATCATTCCACCAAGGTGGTTTGATGGGGGGTTCATAATTGTTGAGTGGTGGTAAAGAAAGAATCTTGTTTGCCAAAAGTTCTCTGAATGCTGATTCTAGTGATTGTCCTAGTGGTGTGAAGATACGCTTTTCGAAATTGTTCGTGTTGTTGCGTGGATTGTTGTTAGGTCCTGGATTCATGTTTTTGCCTTGATTATCGTTGGTGTTGTTTGTGTTGGATTGTCCTTGATCAGTGTTGTGCGCATATGTGTTAGCACTGGGAGTAGCATTTTTAGGATTTTTCGTGTTCTAAGGATTTCCAGATAATGCAAGCACTAGTTGTTTCGATTTAGGATCATGTGATTCATTGTTGCCTTCGTTTTTGTTTCGAGTCCAAAATCGAGATTTGTCAAAGTTGGTGTTGTTTTGGTTATTGTAGTTTGATGAGTTTGTTCCTTCCTTGTAGAATTTGAGTGTTCCCTTTTTGACACATGCTTCCTCTACTTGAATGCCATTTTCAATCAATTTAGCGAAAGATGGTATGCATTGAAGTTTGAGTCTGTAACTCATTTCGCCATTCAAGTTATCAATGAAGATTTCCATTTTCTCTTTTTCAGGAATATCTCGAGGATATCTGGAGACCATGCGTCTCCAGCGTTGAAGGAATGCCATGAATGTTTCATTGTTCTTTTGTTTGGTGTTGCAAACATCTAGCATGGTTATGGCATGTTGGATGTTGTAGGAATAGTGGGTTATGAATTTGTTAACCAATTCATCAAATGATCTAATAGGTGGCGAAATTTTGGATAACCATTCCATAGTTTGCCCACCCAAGCTTCTAGGGAATAACCTCATCAAATAGGTGTCATCATGAGTGAATTCAAGGCTTAGTGTGCAAAATTTCCGAACATGATCCCGGGGATCACTTTTCCCATCATATTTATCAAATTTGGGAACGTCCGAGTTTGGAGGAAAAGGCACCATGTTCAAGCTTCTGTCAAATGGATAAGGATAGATTTCATTTAAAGAGTACCACACTGTCGTCCCTTGTTGCATATCCTGTATTTGCCTTTGTAACATTTGCATTTGTTGAGTAAGAGCAATCAAGGGTGCATTGTCTTGCCGAGGAAAAAGTTCTTGCCTTGTATTGGTTCTCAGCTGAAAAGGAGTAGTAAATGGTATATGTTGCTTTGGTGTTTCGAGTTCAGGTATATGCATTTCTGGTATGCGTTGTTCTGGAATGTGTTGTTCAAAGTTATGTTGTTCAGGTATGTGAGTTTCTTCTTCTCGGTTTTGTTCTTGAAATGCATATTGCCGGGATTCGGTTTGAAAAAGATTTGGGTCGAAATCTTCCAGAAGTTTAACGCCCTTGCTTGTGAGCATCAACAAATATTTTTCCTTGTCATTTTCCATGAGCTTTTCGACAAGTTTTTGGAAGGCGGGATTTACTTGACATTCCCTAAGAAGGGTTTCGGTAATTTCAGGTTCTTCTACGGGTGGAACTTCAAAAGGATTTGATAATCTTTGATTCATACTGGACTCAGCGGGTGTCTCACTTTGTTTGTTACTTTGAGAGCGAGTAACAGGCATTTTAGTAGAAGCTTTCAGTAATGAAAGGAACAAAAGCCTCCTCGATGTTTTGCTCGGGCGTTGGTGGTTCTGGTCAAGTTGTGTTATATGTGATGCACTCGTCGGGCAAGAATGCCGGATTGATTTTGCCACCGCGGTTTATGGTTTGATTAAAAGAAGACTTTTGACAGTATGCTCTTGTCTTCAAGGGTTCTTTGTCAAATTCGCTAGATTTGTTTTGGATATAGCGTTTGACGTGATGAAGGAATACCCGATGAGATTTGAAGAGTTGACGATTGATGTATAAAAACTTATTTCGCTTGATGAATTTGGAAAAACTAGGTTGTCATTTCTTTAACGTGATGTTACGATAGAGGTTCTTTCTTCTCAGAATAAGGGGATTAGTCATGCAAGAGTGATCAATGATTTCCTTTAATTGGTTTGGATTCAGTTGATTCTTGTTTTGGAAATTTCAAATCTTACTTTATCAGAGTGAAGGCTGCCCCTTCGTGATAAAGTGTGTCAAATGATATGGATAAAAGCTTCCCGATCTGGAAACTGGATTTGACGATTTGAGAATTTTAAACAAGTGTTTTGAGATAGAAATCCATAAGATGATAAAGGATTTTGATGATACTGATGATGAAAATTTTCTGGATTATGATAGGAGAGACATCCTTTATTGTGCGATTTGTTTTGGATTCGGACAACTTTGTTTGACACAAATTTAGCTTGAGAAAAGTTTTTAATAGTTTGTTTTTGTCACTCTGGTTTGATAAAAGATGATTTTTGATGAAAATTCTTCTAAAGATGTTTTTGAAATTTTCAAAATTTTTCAGTTTTGGACTCTCTGTTTTTTGGCTTTAGATCACGCGTTAAAACAAAGTTTACATGCGCTACTTAATTTACCGGATGCGCTAAAGGAATGAGCCCATGCGCTAATCTGCCCCAAGATATGTGCTAAAGTTTGGTTTTTGGAAAAATTTTGTTTAACAGGTGAAAAATCTACGCGCTAGAATGGGCTTTACAAGCGCTAACTGTTGAAGTATATGCGCTAAAGTATGATTTCCACGCGCTAAGCTGTTTCTTCCACGCGCTAAAGTAAGGACTGTTTGAAATTTGTTTGAAAAAGATACGCGCTACTCTGGGCCCACCACGCGCTAATGTATCTATTCTACGCGCTAGGTTGTTGCTGCCACGCGCTAAAAGTAGGACTGTTGAAAATGGATATTGAATTTTTTGAAAATGTTACACGCTGCACTGGGCTTGTGAAGCGCTAACTATTTTGTTTTATGCGCTAAGAGGTTGCTGCGAAGCGCTAGACTGTGTTATGGATGCGCTAAAGGATTGTTACTATTTTTGCCTGAGGATAAAACGCTGTTGTTTTGACTCCACGCACTAATTTGAGGTTTGCATGCGCTAGCAAATGTCTTCCACGCGCTAAGATGTTGTTCTTATGCGCTAGACTGCCCTGATTTTTTGGTTTGGGTGTTTTCTTGAGATTTTTGATTTTTGTTGAGAATTTTTCAAGTGCGATGGATGATTTTCTGAAGTAATAAATGCAAGCACGGCACAAAAAGTACAACCATTTTGCCTAATTTAACAAAAAGTGTATGTTCTGCGAGGATGTGTTCAAATCCCCAATGTTTTAACAGGTTTGGATACAAGTAATACACTTCAGAAAAACTCTTTATTCAAGGGTCATAAATAACATCATAGCCCACTAGTCTCGATATTCCGTCAACTCAAACAACCATGTCACCCCCTATGGGGCGCCCATTTTTTTACCTTTTGCCAGAAGTTAACCCAAAGTGAATTGCTTCACAGTTGAGTAGTTATCTTGGGAGATATATGGTGAGTAATCTTGGGGGTGGATTCTTCCCCACCCTTGCACTATGATGTTACAAATGTTTGGTTACTGACTCGGTTCAAAGCTTCTAATTTTATGGTTTGTAATCAAGCTTCCCGTTCGGCCGTCAGTGATAAACTCCTTCAGGAGGTTTCCCAACCTTTAGAACAAAGGCTTTACGTATCTCGAGGATACTGGGGGAAGGCTAATCACTACGCGCAACTGTTGAAAAGGACTTTCGTCACTTTCCACATTTGATTATAGTGGGTTGGAATTCTTGGCGTCGAAGTCGTTCCCCACTTAGGTCATTCCTTTCACACCGACCATAAACGACTTTAAGAGTTGATTGCAACTCCTCGGGAAGGCAGGCCTGCTAAAAGATTTATTGCTTGAATGAAATAAAGCTGTAAGAATGGTCTGGATTTTTGATCACCCAGTTAAGGGGAGAGCATATTCCTACCACTTTCGAGACAGAGCAATCAATTATATTTTATCCTTGCAAATCAGTGATTTTGCTAAAATCTATGTGGAGATGTTGCTCCACAAAACATGATGTTCATTTTATCCGGGTAAATCAATGATTTTCTAATTTATGAAAGGGAAATGGTCAACAAAGCAAATGTTCGATTTTGAGGTCCACAAAAGAAATCGATTTTACAAATGAAAAGCGTCTCCGCTCTACCTGCAAGAAATTATCAAAATCTTGCAAGCAAACAAAAAAAATTGTTAGCTGATTTGGTGGACTTCTCCAAGTCTAAAATTTCCTTTTCGGTTACAATGTTAAAATTTCCCTTTGTTTGTTATGTGCTACAAAATGGCTTTAACGCGCTACAATAGAGACTGGATGCGCTACAACTATTGTCCGATGCGCTATACTGTTCAATAAATGCGCTATTCTGTAAGTTCGAAGCGCTGTTCTGTGGTGTTGCTGAGACCTGCAAGAAAATTTTGAATTTGATGCGCTAATGTTTAAATCGTACGCGCTGAATGATAGACTATAAGCGCTGAACTGTGAATGTTATGCGCTATTCTGGTGATTGGCTGTGCTATTCTGTGATTTGCCCGTGTCGAGACCTACAAGAAAATGTTAGAAAGAGTCATGCGCTAAGATAATGTCTTCACGCGCTAAAGAATATAGCCTACGCGCTAAACAGTGAGTTGGATGCGCTATAATGTTTACTGGATGCGCTAAACAGTCAACTTAATGCGCTAATTCATTTTTCCCGCGGACCTGCAAAAGTGGTTAAATTCAAAAACCGATTTGTTATATGGGTTCGAGCCCCACGGTGGGTGCCAGAAATGTATGCGGGAAAAGTGGGCGAATAAAACTTAATATGTGAAAATTTAGTTAAATACTAGTCCACACACACTCATAGGACTTCTTGATGCAAGCTATGGAGTAACGTAGTGTTACTCAGCTTCCCAAGGAGGGTCCCATGGTTCTCTATCTCACAATGTCCCTCAAACCAACATTTTTGCTCTCAGATTACTGAGCAAAATGGTTTGGGGATGGCAAATATGAGAACGAGAGATGCTTTTAATTGATTTTAGTATGAGATGTGTTGTAAGCTATGTATGATGCTAAAATGCAATAATCTAAATGATAAGATGACAAGATTAGTATGAATAATATCCTAGCATACTATATTTAGTCTATGATTGAACTAAAATGATAAAGAAAGTAATCTAAGCATGCATATTAGTCTAATTTATGATTTAAAAGAGGCTAAATAATGAGCATATATGAAATGAAAGCTTTGAAAGAATTTGAGCATAAGTGTGATGCTTCAAATTTGAAAGATGATTCTTGAGAATGGAGGAATGAGAGCTCTATTTATAGCACAAACAGGGCAATGGACAGTCAAGATTGAAAGGTTTAATCAAGGGCCAGGTTTGAAAGTTGGGGATCCATGTGCACAATTGGCACCAATGAAATGGTGACAAGTGTCAACATAGGGTTGGGTTGAAAGAAGAGGTTGGAGGAATTAAAGGCCTGAGAAGACCTCATGGTTATCTAAAGGCTAAGGGTCAAGTCTAAGTTAGGCTTACCCACTGGATTAAGAGATAATCCAAAGATAAATCTTTGTGCAAATGATTAAAAGATAATCATGGTCAAAGCATTAATGGCCTGATGAGACCCTTGGGTTGGATAGAGGTTGAGTCAAAACAAATGTTTTAACCATGTGGGAGGGTTTGAATTAACCATTAATGGTTATTGGAGACTTTAGGGATTAAGTGGTTGAAGGTTGGAAGCCTTCAATGGTTTTCAAAGACTTTAAGGGTTTTGGTGGTTGAAGGTTGAAAACCTTTAATGGTTATCAAAGACTTTGAGGTTTTTGAGAAGTGACTTCCCTTTGCTTAAGGATGTGACAAAGTTTAGAGGAGGGTTAGGTTAATTAGAAGCAATTAGAAGATTCTAGAAGGGATTAGAAAGGGGTTTAGGATTTTGCAAGTGGATGGAGGGATAATAGGATTTAATTGAATTAAATAATTTTCATTCAATTTGGTTGTAATTAAATAAATTTGATTTATTCAATTTGGGATAACTATTTAATTAAATTTGAATTTAATTAAAAGTGGATAGGGGGGATTTAATTGAATAAAATGATTTATTCATTAAATGGGTATAGTGAATTTTATTTAAATAAATTGAGTAATTTATTTAATAAAATAGAAGAATGTGGATAATTTAATTAAATTGGATTTAATCAAATAGAGAAATGAACATAAAATATTCATTTAGGAATATGGTCATTTTTATACGTCTACAATAGTAATGTGAAAAATCATTATGAACCTTACACACATATCATTCATAGGGGAAGAGCTATTGATTGATTGGTTGTCTTCCACAGGGGGAGACTTGTTTTGCATCTCTTGGTACTTAGATGTTTTTCACATCTAGTGTTGCCATCAATGCAAAAGGGGGAGATTGTTGGCATTATGGATGAATTGATTATGTGTTGCATTTATGTTTTGTCATTGATGTCAACACTAGCTTATATGAATGGTTACCGATAGACAAGTTTTGGTTATCGGTAGAAGACCTAGTGTTACCAGAAGAAGAGATTATCTATTGGACACTTCCGACATGTTTGGATCAGTGAAGTATATTGGATTTCATGAGTTATATGCTCCATGATCATGTTTTAGTCAGTTAGTATTGGCTTGGTAAATGGATGTTATCATACACTGGTAAATCCTTACCAGTACTAGTTTAAGGCTTTACCGACAGAGCTTTCATTGAGGAATCATGATAGGATGCACAATTGGTGTTGGTACAGCCTCTTCGAGGATTTCAAGATGCTGAAGATGTTTGTTGATCGTGCTTAAATTGTTTGAAGACATTTCTTTGGTGTTGTGGACCCATAATAGGTCCAATACCTATCTAGGTTATGGATCGGTATCATGCTAGTGTGTACTCTACACGTTACCTGGATGATTCAAGATTTTTTATGGATTTGTTATTATTGCTTTGGTCTTAAGCCGACATGGCATATCATTGTAATAAGGAATTATGTAATGATATTATTATAATATCTTTAGTTGGCCAACCTAATTGGTTTAGGCCTTAGTGTTTGTATAAATAAGAGGTAGAAACTCTTTGTAAAAGTATCATGGTTATTGGAAAGGTCATGATCAAGGAATGTAATGTGCAAATATTGTAATATAATTCAGGCAGAGGAGTTGATCAATCATTGGTGATCGGATTGGATTCAGAAGAGGATTTAGTCCTCCGATATTGAGCTTAACCGGGACTGTAATCAGGCATAGTAGATGTTATTTCCAGCAATTTACTCTATTGGATTGTTGTCCATTTATCTTGAGAAGGTTGTAGCCTCTCTATAGTCAGTGAGACTCTTCTGTAATGAGCAGTAAACTCTAGGCAGTGTGTCTTCTTGTAAGTGCATGCCCCTCATTGTAACACATACTTTCTGCAGAAGTATCATCTGATTGTGGGTAGGCTTCCCACCATGGTTTTTCCCTTTCCGGGTTTTCTGCGTACAAATCATGGTGTTATGTGTTGGCATTTCTGATGATGTTATTGTGATTATCATTGATGGACACACACTTGCTTTGAGATCACTTTTTTTATGTATGAGTTATGCTCAATTGGTATTTGTCTCAACTGGTATTATGTATTATAGTCTCTAGACTATCAGTGTTTTGCAGAAAGTGTTTACCGATCCCAAGCGGTTCAAGGATCTCAAGCGGTACAAAGGAACTAAAGCAACAGTTATCATCTTCCCAGTCTTCATTTTTGTCAACTGGTAATCGGTAATAGATGCAAACAGGTAATAGGTAAATAGATGTGAACCGATATTACTCTGTGATGAGTTACCAACTAGTATTATTTTTGTGATGAGTTATCATCCACCGAGACTTTGGTGGTGGTTCTATGTCATGTTACCAAATGTGTCCAGATGCACTGAACCTAGGAACTTGCAATGTAATCCTATTGGACCGACATGAAATCAGATTCCTTTATAAGGACATCATGTCTAAGGTTTTCAAAGAGGTTAGGGTTTTAGGTGGTTGATGAAGCTTTGCATGTGCGATCATAGAAGAAGATTAAGTCTGTGTGAAGAAATAGAGTGTGAAGATATTGAAGACTGAAGTAATGCTAAAATGCATTAACAATGAGCTATCAAGGATCTAACCAAGCATACTATGCTAGTCTTTAGATCACTCACTTGTTGATTACTCACATCTTCGACAAGTCTGTAACCCTTAACTAGGTAGGCCTAGCAAAGCCTTTGCAAATCCTCTAACAAGGTGGTTCACAACTGTGGATCTGAAATCCTCTCACAAGGTAGTCTTTGATCAGACTTATCTCCTAACAGAGATTGATATTCCTAACAGGATCTATTCTGGTAAAGAACATTGTATGACCTTAACCGGTCTGGTTACTATTATGCAGATAGTTACTTGTGAGTTTCATCTCACCGTGGTTTTTCCCATTTGGGTTTCCATGTCAAAATATCTTGTGTTATGGTGATTGTGCTTCTGTGGGTGAATGCCTTATTTGTTGTTTGGTTTGCATTTGTGTTAACTGGTTTGTTAGTAAAACTGTTATACCGATTTACTGCTAAACTGTTTAAGTGTTTAAGCTCAGTATTTTTTGGTATACTAATTCACCCCCCCTCTTAGTATTCATCAATTGGTATCAGAGCCAACCTTTCTATAAGTTTAACCACTTGGAAAGAGATATGGGGGAATACACTGTGAGAGAACTTACTCATCGGCTCACTCAGACTGAGAAAGCCTATGATGAACAAAAAGTCAAATATAAAGCTTCTCTATCAAAGAGAAGAGAGCATGCTGAGAAACTGATGGAGCTTACTGAAAATAGTTCCTTTGATGAAGTGGACATGGAAGCCCTAGTTGAAGAAGTTGAAAAACTGAATGAGTCTAATGCCAACCTAAGAAGGGAACTTGAAGGACTGGCTATCAGGATACGTCAAGAGCTTGAGAACTGGAGAAATACTGAAGATTTGGTAAAAGACAAAGATCATGAGATCTCCAAGCTGAAGCAAGAAATTAGTGCACTTACTGCTCATCTCCAAGAGAGTAAAGTGGAAAAAGAGGAAATGCAAGGTGAACTAAACATAGCTATTTCTGAGAATGCAACTTTGAAAGAATCCAATGCTACTATCTCCAAAGAACTCACCGAGTCAAAGGAAATACTTGCCAAATTCAATAAGAGCACTATTAAGCTAGAGAAAAAGCTTGAATCAGCTAAACCGGTAAAGAATACTAATGGACTTGATTTCTCTGAATATGAGGAAGGTGAGACCTCCAGAGAAAAAGATGGAGCATCAAAGAAGCAACCAACACCAAAGGATAAAGGTAAGCAAAATTTCAAACCTGTTTTCTTTAATTGTCTCAAGGAAGGACACACTGCCAATGTATGTAGAAGTGAGGCTTACAATAATTTTCCCTACTTTATAAACAATAAGCCTAGATCCAATAGATTCAATGGTAATTGTTATGCTTGCAACAAGTTTGGGCATAGAGCATTTTAATGCAGGTCTGTCATGCACAACACCGGAAGGTTTCCTCAAAGGAGTCAAGGAGTTTTTCCTGAACCCTCTGGGAACCAGAATCCAAACCGGTTTAATACCTATAATCATCAGTCAGGTAGTGGTGGCTATCAAGCGGCAACTGGATGGAGATGAACTTGTTTGATTTGTCATGGAAATGGTCATACTGCTACAACATGCAGAAAGAAGAATGGTAGAATAAATACTTTGATGAGTTCAGATGCAAGATGAGCCAAAGGGTGAGAATATCTGGTGATATTGTCAAGAAGTAGGAAGAGGACATCTGCTTCACCATCAGAGTAGATGAGTGTATAATGGAGGCAGTTAAGCCTAGAAAAGAAAAGGTGGAACCTATGGGATATGAGGTAATGTATGATATGCTAGACGGGTATGCTTCTACCCTACTTGCCTCACTGCTTGATCCTAAGAAGAAGAGAACCAACACCTATCTGGAAAGGGTTACACCAGTTGAAGAGCCTTCAGTAAAGAAGGAAAAGACAATGCCATCTGTATCAGCACCAGTTACTTCAACAAGTCCTAAAGTGACCAAGCGGTCACCGGCAAAGAAGAAATCGAAAGTTGCACCCGCCAAGGTATTTGAGAGGAAGCGAAAGACAAAAGGCAACACACCAGACTTAGAGGACACAAAATCTAAAGAATGGCCTAAGAAGACTAGGCAAACAAGGAAGAAGACAAAGTCAACCAACAATGAACCAGCATCATTAGCATTGGTAAATATTGATATTTCCTCTTACAAACCTTTGACACATTGTCAAAGAACTATCAAGAATATTAGGAGAAAAGAGTTGAGTGATTTAGTAGATTATTTTGATGATTTCAATGACAATGAGAAAGAGGAAGTTGAACAGGAAGTCATTCAATATTTATGTATTAACGACCGGTCACAATCATAAATTAAATCTATGACACAAGATTCTTTATATAATTCTTTAGATAACAAATCGCGCATTGCCATAGAAAAGGAATAGGAAATAAGAGAAGAAATATTTGCACAATATTTTCCTGATGTGTCAAACTTAGAACTTTATGAAGTTATGGAAAAGTACAAAGGCCTCTTCTTCATGAGAAGAAGAAGACTCCAACTATTGGAAGGGAAAGTCCCTGAAGTGGTAAAAGATACCCACTCTCATGCGAAAGCCACTCTGAGGTTGCACCAAGTGTCCAAAGCCAACAAGGAGGCTGAACAAGAACTGGAAATTGAAAAATCAGATGAGGTATATGACAGTGCAGGAGAACTGGTCACTGATCAAATGGACCCTATTGATGTTGATGCTCTGGATGGTGAAAATGTCACCCTAGATACAACAAAGGACAAAGCTGACAAAGAGAAAGTGGACAAGGAGAAATAGGACAAAGAAAAGGCTGACAGAGAGCAAGCAAAGAATGAGAAAAAGAAACAAGAGGAGGAAAATAGAAAATAGGAAGAGAAGAGGAAACAAACAAAAGAGGATAAAAAGAGCAAAGAGGAATAGGAGAAGAGAAAAGAAGAGGAGAAGAGGAAGCAGGAAGATGAGAAGAAGAAACAGGAAGAGGAGAAGAAGAAGAAGGAAGAAGAAAAGAAGAAGGAAGAGGAGAAGAAAGAAGAAGAGAAGCGGAAAGAAGAAGAAAGGAAGAAGGAAGAAGAGAAAAGAAAGAAAGAAGCAGAGGAGCAAAAGAAGGCAAAAGGAGAAAAGCAAAAATCCAAGGACAAGGAGGAAGCGGAAAAGAGTGTACAAGTGGAGACCCCAAAGGCAACTGGTAGTCAAGCCAAACCTATTGATATTACCAGTCCCATTGACCTCCAATCTGTAAATGAAACAAAGCTGCTGCATAGCATTAAGCTTGCCCAAGAGTGATTGGAAGCGCTAAGGAGGAATAAGGAGCAAGATGTTATTCAAACTGCGGTGGAAACTTTTACCAGTTTGGTTCCTGGTACCAACCTCCCAAGTACTGATTCCTCTCTAGCTCAATTGAAACTCTTATGCACAGTTGTAGAGGACCAGGTGCAATGCCTAGAAGATGTTGTTGAAGCCAATGCTCAAAAGAAGCATCAAAAGGCACTGAACACTGCCTTAGTGAAGAAGTTAAATGAGCTCCGGTCTGAACTTCAGAAGGCACAAAAGGACATAAGAGATGCTATGGATGAGAGGAATCTACTGCTCAGTAAGATATGTGAACCCCATCTATTCTGTGATGATGTGCTTGCTCAAAAAGACAAACTGCAATGATTTGTAGGCATATATAAGCACCTTCAAGCCGCCCTATGATTCCTTCACCACATTTGGGCAAACCATTCACCGGTTTCAACTCCAAACTAAAAGAATAGAGTTAGAGATCAGCAACTGGACACGAGATTTGTAGAAACTTCAACTGGTTCTACTACCATGACTGCAAATACTTCAGAAGTGCTATCTCAATCTGGATGCCTTAACGGTCACTCAAGAGATGAGTACCTTGGATGCCATGGAGGAACAGGTTTTCCAGATGCAAACGGAAAGTGAGGTTGCTACCTCATTGCTTGAGTCATGGTCTTTATCCATTAAGACATTTATGCAGGACTTTAAATCAATTTTTGACAAGTTTCACTCTTTATTGTCATAAACACTCATTATTTTAATGATAATGGAAATAGGGGTTATTCAGCTGCACTTTGTCATTGTTGGCAAAGGGGGAGTAGTATTCTGTATTTAAAATTTTGATGTATGTTATGTATAGTTTCATGTTTATCTCTGTAAGGGAGTAGTATACATTATATTTTCTACAAAAGGGGTAGTGTATATGCTAAGGGGGAGTAATTTTGATTATGGCATATTTTTGTTGTAAAACACTTAGATGTCAAAATTTTGCCTAAGTGTTGCCATCAATGCCAAAGGGGGAGATTGTTGGCATTTCTGATGATGTTGTTGTGATTGTCATTTATGGACACACACTTACTTTGAGATAACTTTTTG
This sequence comes from Cryptomeria japonica, assembly GCF_030272615.1. Lineage (NCBI taxonomy): Eukaryota > Viridiplantae > Streptophyta > Pinopsida > Cupressales > Cupressaceae > Cryptomeria > Cryptomeria japonica. The sequence goes on along the minus strand of NC_081406.1, from coordinate 125,026,189 downwards.
TATGTATGAGTTATGCTCAACCAGTATTTGTCTCAACCGGTATTATGTATTATAGTCTTTAGACTATCAGTGTTTTGCAGAAAGTGTTTACCAATCCCAAGCGGTTCAAGGATCTCAAGTGGTACAAAGGAACTAAAGCGACAATTATCATCTTCCCAGTCTTCATTTTTGTCAAATGGTAATTGGTAATAGATGTAAACCGATAATAGGTAAATAGATGTGAACTGGTATTACTCTGTAGTGAGTTACCAACCAGTATTATTTTTGTGATGAGTTATCATCCACTGACACTTTAGCAGTGATTCTGTGTCGTATTGCCAAATGTGTCCAGATGCACTGAACCTAGGAACTTGCAATGTAATCCTATTGGACCGACATGAAATCATATTCCTTTATAAGGATATCATGTCGGGTTTTCAAAGAGGTTAGGGTTTTAGGTGGTTGATGAAGTTTTGCATGTGTGATCACAGAAGAAGATTAGGTCTGTGTGAAGAAACAGAGTGTGAAGATATTGAAGACTGAAGTAATGCTGAAACACATTAACAATAAGCTATCAAGGATCTAACCAAGCATACTGTGCTAGTCTTTAGATCACTCACTTGTTGATTACTCACATCTTCGACAAGTCTGTAACCCTTAACTGGGTAGGCCTGGCAAAGCCTTTGTAAATCCTCTAACAAGGTGGTTCACAACTATGGATCTTAAATCCTCTCACAAGGTAGTCTTTAATCAGACTTATCTCCTAACAGAGATTGAAATTCCTAACAGGATCTATTCTGGTAAAGAACATTGTATGACCTTAACTAGTCTGGTTACTATTCTATAGATAGTTACTTGTGAGTTTCATCTCACCGTGGTTTTTCCCATTTTGGTTTCCACGTCAAAATATCTTGTATTATGGTGATTGTGCTTCTGTGGGTGAATGCCTTATTTGCCATTTGGTTTGCATTTGTGTTAACTGGTTTGTTAGTAAAACTGTTATACCGGTTTACTGCTAAATTGTTTAAGTGTTTAAGTTCAATATTTTTTGGTATACTAATTCACCCCCCCTCTTAGTATTCATCAATGTGGTATGGTTGCTTTGCATTGATTATTTGGTTAATTGGTAAGTTGTATTGTTTACCGGTATCTATTTCTACCGGCATCTGTTGGTGCTTTACAAATACTTGATTTGTTTAAGGTTATATTGTGGATTAAAAGTTATAATTTGTTAACAATTGATTCACGTCCCCCTCTTAGTTGTTCACTAGTTATCCTAACAGCTGCTGCTAGGATATGTTGTTGTCACTGATGTCAATATATTCCTTCTCTGGTGACTATAGATTGGTTTATTGGGTTCATGGTTTGGTGTATGGAGTATCTTTAGTATTAATATATTCTTCTGTATTGGTGTTGGTGATCCGGGAAGCTTAATTAATCATATCATATGATCTGGTTTTGTAGTTTGTTTATCTTATTAGTGTTTTGCAAAGTTCAGTATTTCCTTTGGTATATTCTAGTGTGATCAACTCAAGATGTGAGATTTTGGGATGGTCTTGTGTATCTTCTTTTCATAGGGTTTTTGATTTGGTGCTCCAGAAGTTATCTTTTCTTCATGACAGTTGTTGTTGGTTGAGTATTCTTGAGTTTCAGATGTTGATCAACGAAGATTTGATAAGTGGTGTTGGTGCAACTGTTGCTGATGATTTTAATGTGCTTGCTAGTGTTTCCTATGTATGTCCTATTTTTTTAATGATCCGCATTGATTGTTGTATGATTTCTTGGTGATTTTCTTGAACCGGTGATTTTCTTTGTGTTATGTTGTTTTCCTGATAGTGTAGCGTGTTACAGTTGATCTTGGCATGATTTCCGATGGTGTTTGGAGATTTGAGATAGGTCCATGTTATGTCATGTATATTATTATATTGGTCTAGTGGTCGATCTTTGTATCTCATGATGTAATTTTAAAATTGTGAGTTGATGGTTTAGCCGACCTTGTTGTCAAGGTTGATGACTTGTATAAATATGTGATATAGTCATGTAAATTAGGTGTTGTGGTTGTGTCTGCATTATCAAAGAGTGGTGTATATGAAATCAAGTGATTCATCCTTCAACATTGTGATTGAGCAGAGATTAGTTTGGCAAAACAGACAATTATGCTTAACCAGAACTTTCATTAGGCATTTGGAGATGCTATTCTTTCAGTTCATTTCTTCTGGATTGTAGTTTGAATCTTAAGTCAATGAGACTTCCTTGAGGGTTTTAGCCTTTTGGGTCATTATCTTTTAAGTAGTGAGATCTAGTCAGTGTGTGTGAATGCATGCACATTCCCCATTGTAATATTTTCACATACTATTGCAGAGTATCATCTTATTGTGGGTAGGATCCCACTGTGGTTTTTCCCTTAACTGGGTTTTCCATGTTAAAATCTTGGTGTTGTGTGTTGTGTTATCAATTTGTGTATCTTTTTTATTGCTGCAATTTATTAGATCTATTTTGTGATTAAGTTTGAGATTCGGTGAAAACTGATTCACCTCCACCTCTCATTTTTCCTCCATTGTTTCTGCTAACAATTGGTATCAGAGCTTGATCCTTTGAAAGAACCTTAACTGCTTGAGCAGATTCAAGATGACAACTGCAACTAGAGGTGTTATCTTTTAGATTGAAAGTCCAATATTTGATGGTAGTAACTATGCTATATGGAAGAACTAGATGGAAGTGCACTTGAGATGTCTTGGAGAAGATTTCTAGAAGATTACAAAGAATGCCTATTCTGCTCCTCTGAATGAATCGGTTACTGCTGATGAGATCAAGGAAGCTAAACATAACTTTAGAGTGAAGGAAGCATTGTTGAGTGCCTTGACTGGTTCAGAAATGATAAATGTAATGGGACTTCAAACCATACATGAGATCTAGGAGAAGCTTGAGACCCTATATGAAAGAGATAAACAAGTCAAAGTTGCTAAGTTGTAGATTTTGAAAGGGAAATATGAGATGTTGAAGATGGAAGAAGATGAGAACACAAATACCTTTATGACCAAGGTGAATGATCTTGTCCTAGGTATTAGATGTGCTAGTGGAATCCTTGAAGAATATGAAATTGTTGCTACGATGTTGAGATATTTGCCTCTTGCTTACAAACATAAGGTAGCTGCTATAGATGAGATCTAGAGTGTAACTACTATGACAAGAGATATGTTGGTTGGAAAGATTGCTTCTTTTGAGCTGAGTGAATTTGGTGAATCACATGGAAAGTTTGAGACAACATTTAGAGCATCTGTATCTGGTAAGCAGAAGTATGGACCTAAAGAATGCATAATATCTTGATATGAAAGAGAAAGGAGAGAGTTGGAAGAGCAAGAAAGAGAACTGGATGAGCTTGAAGCATTGATTGCCCAAAGATTTCCTAAGGGAGCTGGTAAGTATGATGGAAAACTGCCTTTGAAATGTTTTTCTTGCAATAAGCTAGGATATTTTTCTTTTAGGTGCCCAGAGAGAATGGCTAAATTTGACACACATGATAAATTTTATAAGCATGACATAAATGATAGATATAAGAAGCATGAGAAGTTTGATAAGCCTTACAAGTCTAATCTGAAGTATAAGAATCAGAATAACCGCTATTATGTTGTTGATGAAGATGTTATAGATGAAGAATCAGAAGGAGATGAAGTTGTGTTTCTTTCCATTAAGGAAGATGGACCGATACCTGTTGATCCCACTAGCTACACTATTGAGGATAAAGCTTTAGCTGCTAAAGTTCAAGAAAAAGATGAATGGGTAATAGATAGTGGTTGTTCACATCATATGACTGGTGATAAAATAAAATTTGTGAGTATGGAAAGGTATGATGGTGGAATAGTGAGATTTGGAGATGAAAAAGCCTATGTTATCCATGGTAGAGGTTCTATTTGTTTTGATGGTAAGCATAATACTAATGATGTCTTGTATGTTGAAGGTTTGACTCATAATCTTTTGAGGGTTGGATAGATGGTTGACAAAGGTTATGATTTACAATTCAAGAATGGTAAATGCAAAATAATAAATTCCTTTGATATAGAGATTGCATCTAGAACTAAGACTGAAGGTAATATCTTTCATTTGAATGCTGGCGAGAAAAGTTGTTTGATTGCTCAGATTGATGAAAGTTAGTTGTGGCATAGGAGAATGTGTCATGTTAATTTTGATTCTTTGATTAAGATCGGTTCTATTCAAGTTGTTGGAGATCTACCTATGATTGTTAAGCGTGCTAATCTGATATGTAAGGAATGCCAATTGGGTAAGAAAACAAGGATTTCATTCAAAAGCAAATAGTATACATCTAATGGATTGATAGATCTTGTACATACTGACTTGTGTGGACCTACAAATGTTAGAAGTGCGTAGGGAGACATATTTTATGTTGCTAATTGATGATTATTCTAGGATGATGTGGGTTGTCTTTTTGAAGGAAAAAATCTCAAGCACTAGACAAGTTCAAGATATTCAAAACAAAGGTTGAGATTGCGTTAGGATTGAAGGTGAAATGTTTTAGTATTTGGCAGAGGTGGAGAATTCTGTTCTAGTGAATTTGATTCATTCTATGAGAAGCATGGGATTAGAAGATAACTATCTACTCCTAGAACCCCTCAGTAGAATGGAGTTGTTGAAAGAAAGAACAAGATTGTTTTGGATGTTGCAAAGACTATGCTGATTGAAAGAAATGTTTTGAAGATCTATTGGAGAGAATCTATTAGCACTCGTGTTTACACATTCAACTGAGTTCATATCAAAGGTGATACTGGTAAGAATCCTTATGAGTTATGGTTTGGTCATGTTCCAACTATGAGATATTTCAGAGTATTTGATAGCAAATATTATATCAAGAGTGATGAGGACATAGTAAAGTTTGATGCAAGAAGTGATGAAGGATTTTTCTTGGGATATTCAACAAAGACAAAAGCCTATCGGTGCTACAATAAGAGATTGAGAAAGATAGTGGAAAGTGCAAATGTGAAGGTGGATGAGAACCTTGGGAAAGAGATCAGAGCTTGTGGATATGATGATGGTCAGTATATTGTTTCGAGTCCCATTCAGACTAAAGAATCAAAGCAGAATGATCCGATAGAAATGGTTAATCTAGATGTTGCTGCTGCCGATGGAGAGGTGCAAACACTTGAAAATTAGAACAACTAGAAGACTCCAAGGCATGCAAAATTGAATCATTCAAAAAATCATATTATTGGTGATAAAAATATAGGTGTGATGACTAGAAGAAGGTCAGTTGCTGAAGAGGTATATTTGATTTCTAAAGTTGAACCTAAAGATGTTGCTAAAGCTTGCAAAGATGAAAATTGGATGAGATCTATGAAAGAAGAATTAGATTAGATTGAAAAGAATAACACATGGGAGATTATGCTTAGACCTAAAGATAAGAATGTGATTGTTACTAAATGGGCATTCGAGAATAAATTGAATGAAGCCGGTGAATTTGTCAGAAATAAAACAAGACTAGTATGCAAAGGATATTCACCGAAAGAAGGAATTGATTATGAGGAGACTTTTTCTTTGGTGGCCAAACTTGAAGCTATTAGATTGTTTCTTTCATATGCTACTTATAAAAATTTCAAGGTATATTAGATGGATGTCAAATATGTTGGCATAACTGATGGTGTTGGCACAACCGGTTCATCAATTAGTATTATCATTGATGACTAACACTTACCAGTGAATAAGGCCTGATGAATAATGACGAACAACAGATACCCCAACTGGTACTGAGAGGGGGGGGGGTGAATCAGTATAGATAAAAACTCTCCTCAACCATTTTATCTAGCTAAAACAAAATCAACTGATTATCATCATTACTGGACTTAACCATGGCAATACTGGTTAAACATAGTAAGACACCAGACACCATAAACTAATAAGTTTGAACACTTCAAATACGATCAGTACTCGACTTCAATTTCACCCATAAACATATGCATGTGATATTCTAGTATTACCATAACATATTGACTCTGCATGCATAATTTTTCAACCAAATAATTCATAAGCATCACATGAAGAATGCATAACACATAACACATAGATTTTTCACATGGAAACCCAAATGGGAAAAACCACGGTGGGGATGAATACTCGCAAGCTTGTTTTGAACTCTTTTGAAGCTCACCCTGTTAGGAGCCTAGTCCGGTTAGAGACTTTACAATAAGGTTCTAGTAGGAACCAATCCTGTTAGAGATCACCCGGTTAAGGGATGGCTATATACCTTGTTAAAGGTTGGAACCCTGTTAAATGTTACCTCGCTAGAGGATTTAAAGAACTCAACTATCTTGAGTCACCTGGTTACAGGTTTTACAATAAGCCTGTTAAAGCTACCCAGTAAAGGGATTTCCCATCTATTGAAATGATTAGAAGACAATAGGTAAAAACTTTGATATGATAATAGCACTATATGCCAAGGCAGATCCTTTTCATATCCTCTACTCTACAATCACACTCTGTAGTTTCCCTCTTACTGGTCTGGCAAGTATCAAGTATCTCTTCACTCAGATACACACACACAACATTTGGAAACCACTTTTCAATAAAAATATCATCGACCTTATAGGAAAAAGATAGGTCAGTAGCTTTAACCCTACACCCTAAGCATCTTAGGTTTACAACATAGGCAATCCCCTCCTAATCATCCAAACATATTGTATAGAGCATTACCATTTCAAATAGATCACAAGACAATCTACATCATTCATTCATCACCACTCATGGGAATCAGTAACTCATCACACTTTCTTCTTGTGCCACTAAGAAGAATGATCATTCCCGAGGTAGACTTCAAATGCAATCAATCTTCTTATGCCTCAATCCTTCACACACACAAAGCTGATGTGGCACCTCGATCATAGAGTATCATCGATTCATCACACAAGATGGATCGTCAAACTGATAACCATAGAGCTGAGACTACCAACCGATAATCACACTTAGTGAAACCATGACATTGGTTCACTGAAACTTATTGACATCAATGACAACATACATTATCGTCATATCAACATACCAGTTCATCATATGCCAATGATATCCAAGAATCTCCCCCTTTGGCATTGATGGAAATACTCAGTGTAATATTACAATTAGAAACATCATAGACTAGTGTATCTTCATCATCAGATATCTTCTCCCCAACATCAATCCTGAAGGATTTGTCATTTGTAGTACTTGACTGATGTGGAGCACACATCTTTTAGTTGACTTCATGAAGGGGTAGAACCCCTAATTCACCTCTCAAATAGGTAAATGTAGTCTTCGGTAAGGGCTTAGTGAATATATCTGCTTGTTGCTCCTTACTAGAAACATGTTGTAATACAACCTCCTTATTTTGAGCTTTCTCTCTCAAGAAATGATATTTGAGCTCAAGGTTCTTAGTTCTAGCATGCAATACTGGATTCTTGGAAATATTTATTGCACTTGTATTATCACAAAATATGTTCACTGGTTCAGATACAGGTACCTTGAAACCTTCCAATACATGTTTCATCCAAATTGATTGAGTGCAGTTCATAAATGCTACCACATATTCTACTTCAGCTGTAGATTGAGAAGTACAACTTTGCTTCTTGCTTGTCCATGATACTAATCTTCCACTGAGAAATAATGCTCCACCGGTTATGCTCTTTCGATCCTCCACATTACCTGCCCAATCAGCATTGGTATATACCTTAAGATTATAGTACCCATTATATAGATACCATAATCCATAATCAACTGTTCCTTTCAGATATCTAAGAATCCTTTTCACAGCTACCAAGTGGGATTCTCTTGGACATTTCTGAAAATGAGCTACTATGCCTACTGCATGAACAATATCTGGTCTATTGTGTCTACTACATGAGCAATATCCTTTTCACAGTTTACAACCAGTTACCATCGGTGTACTAACCGGTTTTTTTTCCTTCATGCCAAAAGTCTTCAATACCTCTTTGACATACTTGGATTGGGTAATAAAGTTACCCTCTTTCATTTGCTGAATCTTTAAACCAATGAAGAATTTTATTTCTCCTATGAAAGACATCTCAAACTCTTTCTTCAATTCATCTGCAAACGCATGACTCATTCTATCAACTCCTCCAAAGATTATGTCATCCACAAACACTTCACAAATTAGAATTTGATCACCTTCTGATTTCAAGTAGATGTTGCTATCTTCACTTGTTCTCTAAAATCCAAGCTTCATAAGATGAGAGTGTAGTCTTTCATACCATTCCCTAGGTGCTTATTTTAGTCCATACATGGTTTTGTGTAATCTACACACCATGTCACTATCTTTTGATAAGGCAAACCCTTCTGGTTGCTCTATGTACACTTCTTCTTCTAGGATTCCATTTAGAAAAGTAGACTTCACATCCATATGATAAACCTTAAATCCATTAAATGCTGCAAATGCAAGTAGCATTCGAACACCTTATAGCCTAGCCACAAGAGAAAAAGTTTCTCCATAGTCTTTTCCCTCCTCCTGAGCATATCCCTTGCATACAAGCATGACCTTATTTCTGACAATTGCATCTTCTTCATTCAACTTATTCCTTAACACCCATTTGGTACCTATGACATATTTATGTTTGGGTCTAGGCACCAAAGACCATGTTGCATTCTTTTTTATCTGATCTAGCTCCTCTTCCATTGCTTTAATCCAGTCTTCATCTGTAAGAGCTTCTCTAAAAGTCTTGGGTTCAAATTCAGAAATCATGCAAGAGTTCTCCACTTTTCTTCTTGTGAGTATCCTTGCATATTTATCTCCTATGATTTGCTTTGGATCATGATGCAACTTCACATATCTGGGAATGACTCTAGCTTGATTTGCTAGCTTTTCTTCTTCTTCTTCACTAACTTCTTCTTCTTCTCTTACTGCAGCTTCTGTAGGAACACTAAGATCTTTACAAGTTTCTTTCTTAACTGGTTCCTAGAAGGCTATACCTGGTTCATCTTCTACTTCTTTGCTGCACGTTTCTTCAGGTTCCTCAGGGGATTCATCAACCCTGGTATTGATACTTTCAACAATGTTTTGAGTTCTATTGTTGTAGCACTTGAGAGCTTTGCTCTTCATGGAATATCCCAAAAAATTCCTTCATCACATTTTGCATCAAATTTTCTCAAATGCTCACCTCTCTTGATATAGCACTTACTACCAAACACTTTAAAATAACTTACAGTGGGAGTTTTCCTTGTCCAGTACTCATAAGGGGTTTTATTTTTTCCTTTCTTGATGAGTACATGGTTCATAGTGCAGACTGCAGTGCTCACTACTTCTCTCCAAAAAGTGTGAGCAACCTTTCCTTGGATCAACATTGTTCTAGCCGCTTCAACTACAATCTTGTTATTTCTTTCTATTATGCCATTTTGTTGTGGTGTTCTTGGGGCATATAGCTGTCTCTTAATACCGTTATCTTCATAGTACTTATTGAATTCATCGGAAGTGAATTCTCCTCCTTGATCAGTTCTCAAGCACTTTATCTTTTTGCCACTTTCTTTCTCTACTAGTGCTATGAAAGCTTTTAACTTTCCAAATGCTTCAGATTTATCTTTCAGGAATGTGACCCACATCATTCTTGAGAAATCATCAGTAAGAATCATAAAATACCTATCTCCCTGAATACTTATAGTTTTCATAGGACCACACAAATCAGTATGCACAAGATCAAGTAAATTTTCTGCTGAGAAAGACTTACCTTTAAAATTTGAGGAAGACATCTTTCCAAGTTGACATTCTCTGCAAAAAGAATTCTTAGGTTTGTCCAGCAATGGTAATCCTCTTACCGCCTTGATCTTACTAGCTTTAACAATATTGTCAAATTTAATATGACAAAGTCTCCTATGCCATATCCAACTATCATCAAACTTAGCCATTAGACACTGACTTATCTTGGCATTCAACTGAAATAGGTTACCTCTGGTCTGCTTACCGGTGGCAATAAGTTCATCACTCTTTACAATTATACTACAAACTCCACCTTTGAATTCCAAAACTAGTCCTTTGTCATTTAACTGAGTAACACTCAAAAGGTTATGCTTAAGGCCTTCTACCCAGTAAACATCATCTGCACTACTTTTACCATTCCATGAGATGGATCCTTTACCTTTCACTAAGCAAGGTGCATCATTGCCAAATTTGACATCACCACCATCATATTCCTCCAAAGACAAAAACTTTCTCTGGTCACCAGTCATGTGGTGAGAACAACCACTGTGAATTCCCCACTCATTAGAGTTGTCAATGCGAGAGACAAGAACTTTCTTGTCGGATACTTCTTCCTTTACTGCTACAAACACTATGTCTTCATTTTTTTCATCCTCTAATTCTTCATCAGTGACACCTTCATCCACAACAACTAGACAATTTCTTCTGTTTCCTCCTTTATATTTTTTAAACCTCTCTGATTTATCCTTATTGTCATTGTTAGGACAATTAATAGCTATATGTCCTATCTTATTGTAGGAAAAACATTTCAAGGGAAGTTTACCTCTATATTTCCTAGTTCCCTTCGGAAGTCTTTTAGCAAGAAGTTCTTTGAACTCCATTAGAATCTCTTCATCATCCATATCTTTACTTTGTCTGGATTCATAATTGGTACTAGTTTCTTTTCCTTTTTATGGATGGTACAGTAGATGCTTTAAAGGATGACTCAGTCTTCTGAACACTACCATCATAGCTATTCAACTCATATGTAGTTAACTTTGAATTGATAGAATCTACGGATACCTTGGTCTTATCAATAGACCTTAGCTCCTGGATAGCAGCAACTCTAATTGCATAGACTGGTAACAATGATCTAAGAACTTTACTAACAATAGTGCCATTATCAATAGCTCCACCAACGCTTTTGATATCTCCAACTACTATCTTAATCCTAATACCATATTGCTGAATGGTCTCACCTTCAACCATCCTCATATCCTCAAATTTACCTCTAAGGATTTCTTCCTTAGCTTTCTTTACATGCTCGTCACTACCATAAATGGTTTCCAGTGCATCCCATACTTCTTTAGGAGTGTCCTTGTCTTGTACATCAATAAAGTCAATGTCTGACAAGCTGATGATAAGGGCTTCCATGACTTGCCCATTTTCTTGGATTTCTCTCTTTTGATCATCAGTCAGAGTGCCAGTGGGAATCACATAGGCATTCTCAACATAGCTCCAGTGTTGAGCACTCATACTCTTGATGTAAATATTCATTCTGTCCTTCCATATTTTGAAGTTATCTCTATTGAACATAGGACCTTCCCTCTTCATCATTATAGCGGGTTATTTTCCTCAGGTGGTTAATATTATATCAACGAGAGCCTGGAGTCACTCTGATACCAATTGATGAATAATGATGAACAACAGATACCCTAACTGGTACTAAGAGGGGGGGTGAATCAGTACATACAAAAACTTCTCTGCAACTTATCAAGTTAAAACAATCTTAATCGGTTGTCTTCATTACTGAACTTAGCCATGGCAATATTGGTTAAACACAGTAAGACTTCAAACAACATAAACAGGTAAAATTGAATACTTCAAATACATTCAATACTTGATAATTACTTCACCCATAAACATATGCATGTGGTATATCAACAATACCATAACCATTAGCTCTGCATGCATAATCACTCAATCAAAGAATACTTCATCATCACATGAAAAATGCACAACTCATGACACACATATTTTTCACGTGGAAACCCAAATGGGAAAAACCACAGTGGGGATGAATACCCACAAGCTTGTTTTGAACTCTTTTGAAGCTTGCTCTGTTAGGAGCCTAGTCCGGTTAAAGACTTTACAATAAGGTTCTGCTAGGAACCGATCCTGTTAAAGATCACTCGGTTAAGGGATGTCTATATACCTTGTTAAAGGTTGAAACCCTGTTAAAGTTTACCTTGCTAGACGATTTAAATAACTCAATGAGCTTGAGTCACCTGGTTAGAGGATTTACAGTAATCCCGTTAAAGCTACCCGACAAAGAGATTTTCCAATTGTTGAAATGGTTAGAAGACAACAGGTAAAACTTTGATATGATAATAGTACTACATGCCAAGGCCTTTTCAGTTCCTCTACTTTGCAATCACACTGCAGTTTTCTCTAACTAGTCTGGCAAGTATCTCATCACTCAGATACATACACAACTTAGGAGCTTATATCACCATCAATTGGTATCAGAGCTCCTCTAGGTCCTCGGTGATATCTTTTACCTCAAGCGGTTAAGCTTATATCACCGAGGACCTGGAGGAGCTCTGATACCAATTGATGAATAATGATGACCAAAAGATACCCCAACCGGTACTGAGAGGGGGGGGTGAATCAACACAGATAAAAACTCTCCTCAACCATTTTATCTAGCTAAAAAAAAATCAACTGATTATCATCATTACTGGACTTAACCATGGCAATACTGGTTAAACACAGTAAGACACCAGACACCATAAACTAATAAGTTTGAATACTTCAAATATGATCAGTACTCGACTTCATTTTCACCCATAAACATATGCATGTGATATTCTAGTATTACCATAACATATTGACTCTACATGCATAATCTTTCAACCAGATAATTCATAAGAATCACATGAAAAATGTATAACACATAACACACAGATTTTTCACGTGGAAACCTAAACGGGAAAAACCACAGTGGGGATGAATACCCACAAGCTTGTTTTGAACTCTTTTGAAGCTCTTCCTGTTAGGAGCCTAGTCTAGTTAGAGACTTTACAATAAGGTTATGCTAGGAACCGATCCTGTTAGAGATCACCTAGTTAAGGGATGGCTATATACCCTATTAAAGGTTACCTCACTAGAGGATTTAAAGAACTCAATGATCTTGAGTCACCTGGTTACAGGTTTTTTAATAAGCCTATTAAAGCTACTCGATAAAGGGATTTTCTATCTGTTGAAATGATTAGAAGACAACACGTAAAAACTCTAATCTGATAATAGCACTATATGCCAAGGCAAGTCCCTTTCATATCCTCTACTCTGCAATCACACTCTATAGTTTCCCTCTTACTGGTCTGGAAATTTTCAAGTATCTCTTCACTCGGATACACACACACAACATTTTCCAACCACTTTTCAATACAAACATCATCGACCTTATAGGTAACAGATAGGTCAATAGCATAAACCCTAAACCCTAAGCATCGTAGGTTTACAACATGGGTCATCCCATCCTGACTGTCCAAACATGTTGCATAGAGCATTACCATTTCAAACAGATCACAAGACAATCTGCATCGTTCATTCATCACCGCTCATGGGAATCAGTAACCCATCACACTTTCTTCTTATGCCATGAAGAAGAATGATCATTCCCAAGGTAGACTTCAAACGCGGTCGATCTTCTTATGCCTCAATCCTTCACATGCACAAAGATGATGTGGCACCTCAATCACAGAGTATCATCGGTTCATCACACAAGCTGGATCGCCAAACCGATAACCATAGTGTTGAGACTACCAACGGGTAATCACACTTAGTGAAACCCCGATACCGGTTCACTGAAACTTATTGACATTAATGACAATATGAATTATCATCATATCAACATACCGGTTCATCATATGCCAATGATATCCAACAATAAAACAAGACTAGTATGCAAAGGATATTCACAGATAGGAGGAATTGATTATGAGGAGACTTTTTCTCTAGTGGCCAAACTTGAAGTTGTTAGAATGTTGCTTGCATATGCTACTTATAAAGATTTCAAGGTATATTAGATGGATGTCAAATATGTTGGCATAACTGATGGTTGGCACAACCAGTTCATCAGTTAGTATTGTCATTGATGACTAACACTTACCAGTGAATAAGGCCAAGCTCATAGGCAAGGAGGTGTGGTAAACCTCAATGGTTTACTCATGGCTGCAAATAGTATGGAGGATTTAGTGCTTCCCTAATATGTATTATTAACATGCTTAAGCAGTGTGTTAGTCAAAGACTAATTGGTTGAAAGATAAACAGAGTATCTTACTGGTCATTCAAGCATCCGATAGGTGTTGAGATTAGTCTCTTAAACTAGTAGTTGAAATGATGATGCGGTCATAGGAGATGACTCAAAATGCAATTAAGAAGTCTTATGTAGGATCATAACACTCTAGATAGATAGGTGATCAGTCTTCTTGATGATCAGTGACCAGTGGCAAAAGATGAAGAGTTACACCGGTGAATCAGTGATACAGGTTGAAGAATGTTATCCACCAAGAATATCAGAGCAGTGACCGGTAAGCTGGATCCGATGACCAAAGGTGAGTCGATCATGATGAGATATGATCAAAACAAACTGCTAGTGATGTCTATAGCAGTTAACAACCAGTTAAAGTGAGATTTGTACGAATTTTTCGGTTCGCATTAAAAAGGAAAAACACGACCCAAAAGTTGGTAGAATTATGAGTTGTGGTGGCATATAAGGATGAGTTGCTGGCGAGATTGATGGAGAGCATGCAGAGAAAGCGCGGGTATATTTGGGAATATTTGAATTTCAAATCTATCAAGATTTAGGTGTAAACTCATTTAGGAATCAACAGGTATGTGTTGGCAAAATATGGTATAAATTTTTTTGGCGAAAACCGAAAAGTTTGATTGTAAAATTGCTAAGTGCAATTTTGAGGAGAGGCGATCCAACAAGGTAGCAAGAGGGTAGAACTGCTAAGCAAATAGCAAAGTGGTGAAGAGAGTCTGCATAGATCAAATAGCGTGAAGAGTAGAGAAAGAATGCAGAGCACTAGTAGAGTGCAGAGCAAGTGTAATGCAAAGCACCAGTAGAGTGCAGAGAAAGTGTAACCGATGGTCAAACTGAAGAGCTTCAATTGGATTTCATTAAGCTAAGAGTATCTATTATAACAAATCATTCTCTCTGCTATTTTCTAATAACTACAACACTAAAATCTCTTAACGGGGTGACCTCTTAATTGATGATCCTAAGTCCTTTAACAAGGCTCTAATAAGTTAAATATTTTAACAGGCCTTAAATAAAATCCCTTAATCGGGTGGCACCTAACAATGTCTTTGTAATCTCCTAACAGGGATGGCTCCTCATCGGGCGTACTCCAGAAGAGTGCATATTTTATGAATTTCTACTCGTACCATGGTTTTCTCCCATTTGGGTTTCCATGTGATAAATCTTGGCATTCACATGTGATTGATTTTATTTGTGCATGTTTCTTATTAATGTTGCTTATACTGATAAGTGTTAAGTTTGAATAGAAACTTTGATTAAGGTTAAAATCTGGTAGAACATGTTAAGGTTAAAATCTGGTACAAGTTTGATAAGTGTTAAGGTTAAACTTTGATTAAGGTGAAGAATAGGGGATTATGTGTTAGATAATTCAAATAATCGGAAGACATCTGAGAGGGGGGGGTGAATCAATTGTCACAGATTACCAGAACATTCAGCGATTAAAACTTTAATATCAAAACCCAAAACATTAATACTAGAATGCTTAAACCAAATACCACAATAGCAGTTAAACTAATTAAGCATAAAGAGTAATCATAGAATAAATACCATCCACATGAAACCAATATTTATATGTGGAAAACTCAGTAAAGGGGAAAAAAATGGTGGGAAGCCTATCCACAGTTAGATAATACTTTTGCAATAAGTATGTGAATTACAATTGAAGAGCCTACAATTGTAGGAAGGCCAACAACCTAGAGCACATTGCTCATCACAAAAGGAGTCTCACTGACTACATATAAATCTAGGATACAATCTAGAAGAAGGAATGAACTGCAAAGATAACATCTCCTATGCCTGAGTACAGTTCCGGTTAAGCTCAGTACTAGAGGACTAAATTGGTGCAGGAGCACCTAGGACCTAGGCTATTAGTCTTTTCTCAATTTTGGCTTGTATTGACCTTATCCAAGTTAGGTATTGAATAAGGACTCCAGGAGGGTCTAAGAGTGAGTGTGATGAGTAAAATGTAGGCCTAGATTGATTTAGTTCTTCTTAGGTTCGCATCTTTTGCATAAGTAGTGGTTTGAGTAGGAAATTGACCTTCTTGATGGTCAAAAGTGGTAAAAATTGGTATAAGCATTAGGGAGGGTTAAAATAGTCTTTAGAATGCTTTAAAAGTCATGACTAATGACTTAGAATAGGTTTCATAGATTAGTAAAGCAAAAAGTGCAAAGTTGCAAAAAGTTGTCATGACAACTTTTGAAAGTTGTCATGACAATTGTTGTCCTAAATTGCTTAGTGATGGAGTTAGGGATATCCCAATGCCCTAGAATGCCTCCACATGTGGGGAATACTATAAAAACCTTCTCTTGCATGGTTACCAAGGCTGGAGTTGTATTTTTGTAAGATCAATAATCTGAAACTACTCATTTTTGGACTGTTTGACATCATTTTGGCTTATTTTGCTCATATTGTGAATACAAATGGATTGAATCCATTGGTCCAGTAATGGATTGAGTTTCTTTGGTGTGTTTAAGAGTTATTAGTTTCATTTCAAGCTTTTAAGTTAGGTTGTATTAGTGTTTTCATTGCTTTGTTTGTAAACAACCAGTTTTGGGTTGTAAATAACACTTTTGTGTAAAATGGTTGCCCCATGAATTCCCTTTGTGCTACCATCATGGCCTATTGGGACATGGAAGGAAACCACTTTTATAGTGTACATATGCAAATAAAAGTTCTGAAGATGAATTTTGGTATGACTGTAACCTTGTTCTAGGCGAGTCCAGGAGCAACCCAACAAGAGGAGATAGGGTGAATTTGGAGTGTAAAGTGCAGGGGTGAATGCAAAACCATAATATAACCTTTTTGAGGGGTCCATGAAGTTCATACAAAGTTTCCAATGTAAGGGGAAGCCTTGAAAAGACTATTTGATTCTCATTTTGCAAACTTGACCAGTCACTGCTAGTTAGAAGTCCTATAAACCCTTCAAAACCCTCATATTTGGGTTAGGGCATTGTACGGTGGGTTGAGAAACCAAAACCACCTAAATCACTTGGGGTTAGATGTATCATTGAATAATATCAAAACTTATTGTAGGGTCTTTTGGACCATTTTCCTCCAAGCCCTAGAAAACCGGATTTTGGAGGCCTAATAGGGCTCATTTCCTTGTAGCCCTTTTCTAGGCAAAATGGTGAAATCGGTAAGAAAGCTAATGGATTCAAAAATAAAATGGACCCAAAAGGTATTAAAATCACGTTAGAAGCCACCTCCACACCTCTGCATCAAATCACAATAGTAGGAGGTCAAATTGACAAGTTGAAACCAATACAACCATAATGAGCACATGGGAAACATTGTGAATTGGTAGGGTTCCTAGTTAAACAATTAAACAAAACACCTTGAGATTGACAAGAAGAAATCCCTAGAAGAGATTGAGAAGGACTTGGAGGTCTTAGAGCATAGCTAGACCTGGAGAGTTGGTGGAATTGAGCAACACTAGCTAGGTGAAGTGTGAGCAAGCTAGGAGAACCCCATCAAATTGGTATCAGAGCCTAAAAGATTTGGGCTAGGGGACTAGATATCCTCAGTGGAATCTGTAGGAGAAAACAACATGGTGACCAATGTAGAGTTGGAAAAGAAAGTGGATGATTAGGAGGAAGAGAATAGACTCCTAAAGGAGAAGTTGCTAGAATTGGAAAGTAAGCTTAGTGAGGTTGAAACCAAGGCAAATGAAGTGTTGGTAAAGGTTGAGGGAGCATAAGGGTGTTGGCAAATGCACACTCCAATGAGACATTGTAGGTGATTTAAGGTTTTGTCATTGATGGCAACCTTGCAATCATATGATACTGGAAAGACAAATATACAATCATCAGCAACGACAGACTCTACACCAACACACAGAACACCAGTAGTAAAAGGAAGGATACTGGCACCCAGGCCAACAAGAATTTTGTTTATAATGTATTTTGTAATTAATTGTAAAATCATTGTAAGCCAACATGGTGAGTTGTAATATGACTCATATATGTATGAGATCATTGTAGAACATTTTGTAATAAGGAGATAGGCGAAATTATGCAGACCTAATATGCGGATTATAAGTTAAGGGTTTATGTATGTAGCAGAGCTTAAACCGGTACTGGATTTGGCATAGCAGATGCCAATCTAAAGTAGTACAAGACATTGGATTTTCATAATCCGTTTTTGTAAGTCACCGTGACTTCTTTTGTATTTGAGCAGTGAGCTCTAGGCACTTGGCCTTCTTGCATGTGCAAGCCCCTATTGTAAAAGTAATATTCCCTTATTGGCCAGTAAGTGAATATTGTGGGTCACAAATCCCAGCGAGGTTTTTCCCACACTAGGCTTCCTTGTTAAAATACTATGTTATGGTGTGCTTCTCATGTGGTTGTTGTTATTCTTGTTTACTGCATTATTTTTGGTTTACTGGTACACAGTCTTAATATGTTTTCATGTTTTAAGTCAAGTAAATCTATTTCACCCCCCCCCCTCTCAGTATCTTTGGGAATCCTAACAAAGGTAAGGGTAAGAAAGTGTCAGAGATAGAAAAGGTGCCTGAATTTGATCCTGTCTTAGAACAAGAACCTTATATGAAGGCATTGAAGGCCTTAAGTGGTAAATCACTATAAGGATTGCCATTGTTCACTGGTAAGATGGAGGTAGAAGTGGTATTAGAATGGATAGAAGGCATGGAGAACCATTTTGAATGTGAAGGCATAACTGAAGCCCAAAGGGTCAAAGTAGCCAAGTTAAGGATGAGAGGAGCTTCTCTCACATGGTGGAAATTTGTACAAGATGAGAGAAAGAAAATGGGCAAAGCACCCATCTCTTCTTGGAAAGGGATGTTAGTCAAAATCAAATAAGTTTATCTCCCTAATGACTATGAATTGCAATTTCATAGGAAGAGACAAAACTTAAGACAAAAAGACCTTCATGTCAGTAGTTATATGGAGGAATTCCATAAAATTAGCCTTAGATCTCATGTGGTGGAAGAAGAGAGTCTCAAAGTTGCTAGATACCTAAATGGTCTACGCTGGAACATCCAAGAAGAAATCAGTCTAATGAGGCCAAAGACAGTTCAACAAACCTATCAACTTGCCCTTAAAGTGGAAGAAAAACTAAAAAAGAAGACATGACTCAAGTAGCAATAGGGGCAGAGGTAGGGCAAAAGACAATAGAGGCTATAGGGGAGGCTTTGGAGGAAGAAGTTCTAAACAAAGAACACAAGGTGGGTCTAAACTCACTGAGCAGAAAGAGAGTGACACTAGTAAAGGAGGATTCAACAGAGGAAGGGGGTCAAATAGTGGTTTTAGAGGAAGATCTAGTGGACAAGGTAGAGGTTCCTCATATTTTGCAACAATGAAGTGTTACCATTGTAACCAACTTGGTCATCTAGCATATAGGTGTCCAGAGAAGGGATCATCATCACAAGGTAGTGAAAGAAGAGTGAACTATCTTCAAGAAGAGTCTTCAAGCAACAAGACTTTAGAGGTTGCCTTAGAATTAGAGATAGGTGACAACTTGATGATAAGGAGAACTTTGATCAAAGAACCGGTCAGAGAAGAGCCAAGCCAAAGAAGGTCCTTATTTAGGATCAAAGGCAAGATTATGGAAAAGGTTTGCAAAGTGATAATTGATTCAGGATCAAGAGACAAGATTGTGTTAGAAGAGGTAGTGAGTAAGCTCAAATTGCAAAGGATACCTCACAACAACCCATATAGAGTCACTTGGTTGAACAAAGGCCAACATGTCCTAGTCAATGAGCAAGCATTTGTGGATTTTACCATTGGGAGGTATAAGGACAAGGTGCTATGTGATGTCCTACCCATTAATGCATGCCATCTTCTATTAGGAAGACCATGGAAACTTGATAGACAATCTATTCATGGTGGAGCCAAGAATGCATACTCATTCAAGAAAGATGGAGTCACATTCAAGATTCAGTCTATCCTTGAGGAAAGTGAAAAGAGGGCAATAGGTCCTAATGTTCTTTTGGTGAGTGAAAAAAAATTCTTGAAGACACTTGAGGAAGAAAAAGGTATAGGGTTTGCACTAGTAATGAAGCCTAAAGAGGAAGACAAGAAAGAGCAACCAGCTTTACCAATAGAGGTTCAAGACTTGTTGAAGAAGTTAAAAGACATAGCGAGTGATGGATAGCCAACCACCTTACCTCCTAAAAGAACCATAAGCCATCAAATAGACTTCATTCTCGGAGCATCCTTACCTAATAAGGCAGCTTAAAAAATGACCCCCCAACAAAATGTTGATATTTCCAAGCAAATCACGGAGCTCTTAGACCAAGGCCTAATTAGGAAAAGCACTAGCCCTTGTGCTGTCCATGTCGTGTTACCCCAAAGAAAGGTGGTACTTGGAGATTGTGTACTGATTCTAGATCTATAAATAGGATCACCATTAGATATAGGTTTCTGGTTCCTAGAATAGAAGACCTAATGGATTATTTAGGGGAAGCTAAGTACTTTACCAAGATTGACCTTAAAAGTGGATACCACCAAATTAGGATTAAAGAGGGTGATGAGTGTAAAACTACATTTAAGACTACAAAGGGTCTTTATGAATGGCTTGTAATGCCATTTGGCTTATCCAATGCTCCAAGAACCTTCATGAGACTCATGAATGAGGTGATGAAGGACTTCATAGGTAGGTTTGTGGTGGTATATCTCAATGATATTTTCATTTTCAGTATGGATAGGAAAGATCATATTAATCATTTACAAGATGTACTGCAAAGATTGTATGATAAAAAGCTCACCATGAACTTGGATAAGTGTGAATTTGTTAAGCAGGAGTTGGTTTACCTTGGGTTTGTGTTATCTCAAGGAAAATTCAAGATGGATCCCAATGATAACTCAATGATGAACTGATAGTATTAACCCGGTACTGAGAGGGGGGGGGGGTGAATCAGTATAGACAAAAATACAGTCCTAAACTGGTCTGACAATAGAAACTTCAAATGACTGGCAAACAGTGACACCAGTTTAAAATTGAGTGCAACCGGTAAAACTAAGAATGACTGAGACAAGCATTAACCGGTTACTCACTTAGCTTTACACTCAACTCAAGACTACCCTACCATTTCTCCCTTATGCATAAATAGGTAATCTATCATCAGATCATAATAATAGCTAGTTCAACATGTTTTATTGACAGGCATAAAACACAAAACCATCATATGCTTGACAGACAATAGAAAAGCATCACAAGATAAAAGCATCACAGATGACACACATATTTTTCACGTGGAAACCTAATTGGGAAAAACCATGGTGGGGATAAATAACCACAAGCTGTTTTTGAACTCTTTAGAAGTTCGCTCTGTTAGGAGCCTTGTCCGGTTAGAGACATTACAATAGGTTTTGCTAGGAACTGTTCTTGTTAGAGATCACCCGGTTAAGGGATGGCTACAATACCCAGTTAAGGGTTAAACCCTGTTAAAGGTTACCTTGTTAGAGGATTTCAAGAACTCAATAGCTAAAGGATTTCAAACTCAATAGCTTTGAATTACCCTGTTAAAGGATTTACAGCAAGCCGGTTAAGGCTACACTGTTAAGGGATTTTCCAACTGTTGAGATGGTTAGAGATCAACATGTATTACAATGATCTAGTAACAACACTCAATGCCAATGTAGATCTGCTTAAGCTCCTCTTCACCTTCTGCAATTACACTCTGTAGGTATCACTTCTCCTGTTTTGGTCTGGCAAGAATCACGTATCCCTTCTCTTGGATACACACACACAACTTTTTCCAACAACCTCAGAAAGAGACACAACATCAACCTTATAGGAAAATAGATAGGTCGGTAGCATAAACTCTGAACCTTGAACCTGTTAGGTTAAGGAATTCAAACGGTTCAATCCTGACCATTGAGAACACTGCATTAATTGCAATAGTCTTGATCCAATCTCAAGACATTCTCCATCGTCTATTTTCACTGATTTCATGGTGGCTAATAACCCATCACACGTTATCACCGTTTTACAAACTTTGCACATTCCCAAGGTAGATAGGGACAATCTCCTTCATGCAAGATCCTTCACGTGCACAAGGCTAATGTGGCAACATGATTTGTTCTTCGTTACAATGATAACTCATCACATAATGTCACTGGTTGAGCCACACAGGCTTGAAGCACTTCAACTGGAAACCCTGAAGTTGAGACTACCAACCGGTAGTCATACAACACTTCCATGTGCCAGTTCCCATAACCATATGTCAGTTCACCTTGAACAAGCATAGAGCTTCACTTTGGCACAAATGTCAGTTCACAGTGTTATGCTGGTTCTCTCATTTACCTATTCTCACCTCTTCAACATATTGACATCAATGACAACATACAATGTCATTATGTCCTCATACCGGTTCACATAATACCAACAATCTCCCCCTTTGGCATTGATGGCAATATACAAAGATATCTCTCCGCTTCACATCTTCTCCCCCTTTGACAACAATGCCAAAGTGGAGGGACAAGCTGCCCTATTCCATTATGCTACTCCCCCTGTGGATTAGCATCCTTCAACACATCAATCATGAAGAAATATTTGACTATGCAATACCTGACTGATGTGGAGCATATGCTTTTAGTTTACCTCCTAAAGGGGCAACACCCCTAATTCACCTCTTAAGTACATAAATGTAGTCTTTGGGAGAGGCTTGGTGAATATGTCTGCTAACTGCTCCTTACTGGAAACATGTTCGAGTGCAATCTCTTTGTTCTAAACTTTTTCCCTTAAGAAATGGTACTTAAGCTCAAAGTGCTTGGTTCTAGAATGTAAAACCGGATTCTTGGAGATATTAATTGCACTAGTATTGTCACAAAATATACTTATCGGTTCAGATATAGGAACTTTGTGTTGGTATTTTGTTAAGGTTTTGTCATTGATGTCAACACCTACTAAAACACTAGCACTTTGGAGATCCAACAACATTCACTAGCAAAGCAAGTAACTATTGCACAGTTACTGGTATATGGTTCACCGATAGGATATAATGTTCACTGGCACTTGGAATGATATGGAAGACACTTGGTAATGTCAAAGACATCGTGAGGACACTTTGTTTTGAAAAATTGATCACTGGTATATTCATATTTGCATATTTGCTTTTACTGGCAAATAGGTCCAGGGTTATCTAGGGTTACCACCGACAGGTTTATCTTTTCCAGATCAGCATGGCACGCTATGGAGATGACTTATTATTGTTGTAAATGCATTAAGCCGACATGTTTAATCGGTTATTGCATCGGATATTATATTGTATGTAAAATGTTTTTATTGTAATATCTTGTAGAGCCAACCTACTAAAATTGGTCTTAGGTTATGGTATAAATGTAAGATCTTATTTGTAAGATCGAATGTGGAATGAGAAAAAGAATTGTGTGAAGGTATATGCGAGATTAAGTAGAGGTATACACGAAGACATCATTTGAAGGTGAAGCTAGGTTTTTGTAGAAGCATATCAACATTACACCGGTACTGAATTCAGCATATGAAGATGCTATTTTGTGCAGTACATTCTTATTGGATCTAACCATCCAACTGTAGTCAGTGTGACTCCCATTTTGTGATTGAGCAGTGAGCTCTAGGCTGTTGGCCTTTCTACATGTGCAAACTCCATTTATGTACACTTACTATTTGCAGTAGTATCATCTGATTGTGGGTAAGGTTTCCCACCGTGGTTTTTCCCCTTATAGGGTTTCCACGTACAAATATTGGTGTTATGTGTTGTGGATGACTCTATGTTTATGTTTCTGCATTAATCTCTACCGATATAGCAATTTACTGTTAACACTGTCTACTGACACACTTAACTGGTTTACCAATATTAAGCATTAAGTTGGTTAATTAGTTTTTGGTTTAAATTTATTAGACAATTGATTCACCCCCCCCCCCCTCTCAGTTGTCTCCGGGACCTAACAATTGGTATCAAAGTTTAGTCCTTTTTTGCAAAAGTTTAACAACTTGAGGAGATCCAATGTCTACTAATTATTTCAGGAAGGATAGTCCTAAACTTGATGGAACCAACTATGGGATATGGAAGATCAGGATGGGGACACATCTGAATTGCATCGGTAAAGACATCTGGGAAGTTACAAAGAATGGTTATACTACTGCTGTAGCTGGTCAAACTGCTCCAACAACCTTAGCTAAAGATGAGGAGAATGATTGTAATGCAAGAGAAGCACTTTTGAGTGCATTATTAGATCAACAAATCATGGGATTATCAGATAGGTCTACTGCTAAAGCTATTTGGGATCATTTGGAAACACTAAATGAAGGAGATTCTATAGTCAAGATTGCAAAACTTGAAAGCTTCCGAGTCAGGTATAAACATCTGAAAATGGAAGAAGATGAAAGGATTTCTGCTTTTATGGAAAGAGTAAATGAAATTGTTTTGGGTATTAAATGTTGTGGAGGAACCTTGAGTGAGGATGAATTGTTTCAAAAATATTAAGAGGATTTCCATTGGCATATAAAATGAAGGTTACTACTATAAATGAGTTGAGAACAATGCCTAATACATCAGTAACTAGGGATACATTGATTGGAAAACCTTTAGCCTTTGAAATTGAGGAATTTGGTCCTGTTGCTACTATAAAAACTAATTTGGCCTCTAAAGCATCAACATCATCTGCTCCATCATTTAACAAATTAGACTGGAAAGCCTTTTATGCAAGAGAACTTGAAGAAACCAGGAAGGAGAATGAAGAGCTTGAAGAACTTGAAGCACTATTTGCAAGAAAAATTCCAAAAGGTCTAGTTGGAAGTAAGTATGAAGGTAAAGCACCCTTTAAATGTTTCAACTGCAATAAGATTGGTCATATGGCTTTGACATGCCCTGATAGACATGCTAGACTAAGAGAAAAAAGCTAGAAGAACATACAAGCCTAATCCTGAATATCAGAGATACAAATTTAAGAAGAACAAAGACAAATCCTGTTACATTGCTGATGAAGATGTGATTGATGATTCTGATGAGAATCTAGCAGACAATGGATGGGTTTTTGTTGCTATAATAGAAGATCAATCGGCACCTACTGCTCAACCGATAGAACAAGCCCTAGCAGCTAAAGTTGAAGCAAAGGATGAATGGATCATTGACTCAGGATGCTCACATCACATGACAGGAGACAAAGGTAAATTTCTGAACTTTCAAGAATACAATGGAGGTTTAGTAAGATCTGGAGATGACAAAGCCTGTTCAATAAAAGGTAAGGGTTCAATATCTCTTGATGGTATGCATAATACTAACAATGTCTACTATGTTGAAGGATTAAAGCATAATCTTTTAAGTGTTGGTCAATTAGTTGAGAAATGATTTCAGTTATAATTTAAAAATGGAAAATGCAAAATCATGAATAGAACTGGTTTGGAAATTACAACTGGTAATCAGACTAGAGGTAATATCTTTCATTTGAAGAACAGTGAAAAGGAATTCTTGATTGCACATATAGATGAAAGTTGGTTATGGCATAAGAGACTATGTCATGTACACTTTGATTGCATGGTAAAACTGAGTACTTCTAAGGTAGTTAGAGATCTACCTAAAATTTTGAAACCTCAGAATACAATTTGTAAGGAATGTCAATTTGGAAAACAAGTTAGAGCTAGTTTCAAAAGTATTCCAGACAAATCCAATAATACTCTTGATTTGACACACACTGATTTATGTGGTCCAGCTAGAACTAGAAGCTTACAAGGTGATAGATATTTCATGCTAATTATTGATGATTGTTCTAGAATGTGTTGGGTTACTTTTCTCAGAGAAAAATCAGAATCACTTGGAAAGTTCAAACTGTTCAAAGCAATGGTTGACAATGAAACCGGTAAGAAAATCAAATGTTTAAAATCAGATCAAGGAGGATAATTCACATCTAAGGACTTTAATACATTCTGTGAAGTGAATGGAACTAGAGGACAGTTATCAGCACCTCAGACACCACAACAAAATGGAGTTGTTGAAAGGAAAAACAGAACTATCTTGGATGTAGCAAGAAGTATGTTATCTGAAGCAAATCTACCACATGTGTATTGGAGAGAAGGAGTTAGCACTGATGTCTATACATTCAACAAAGTTCACATCAAAGGTGAAACCGGTAAGACCCCTCATGAACTATGGTTTGGTAATACTCCTACTCTTAAGTATTTCAGAATCTTTGGAAGCAAATGTTATATTAGAAGAGATGAGTATATTGGCAAATTTGATCCTAGAAGTGATGAAGGAATATTTCCTGGTTATTCATCTAAGAGCAAGGCATATAGATGTTTTAATAAGAGATTGCAGAAAATTGTTGAGAGTACAAATGTAAAGATTGATGAACAATTTAGAGGAACTTCAAGGTATATAGAATCTGAACCGGCAACAGAAATTGTGACAAATGAACCTACACTAAATCCATCGGTACTGAATGAAGATCTAGTTACCCTGGTATCATCTAAGGATTCCACAATAATTGAAGAACAACAACAAACTAAGACACCTCAGTATGTAAGATTGAATCATTCTGAAGATCAGATAATTGGAAACAAATTTAAAGGAGTTATGACAAGAGGAAGATTGGCAAATGAAGAGGTATGTCTTATTTCTCAAATTGAACCATCATCTATCAATGAGGCATGTGAAGATAAATTTTGGATTAAAGCTATGGAAGAAGAATTAGGACAAATTGAGAAAAATAATACTTGGACATTAGTTCCCCGACCTAAAGATAAAAATGTAATTGGAACCAAATGGCTATTTAGGAACAAACTTAATGAAGATGGTAAGGTTGTCAGAAATAAAGCAAGACTAGTGTGTAAAGGATATTGTCAGAAAGAAGGAGTTGATTACAATGAAACCTTTGCACCGGTAGCTAGAATTGAGGCAGTCAGATTATTCTTAGCTTTTGCAGCTCACAAGGAGTACAAAGTTTATCAAATGGATATTAAATGTGCATTTTTGAATGGAGATCTTGAAGAGGAAGTATATATTGAACAACCTGATGGATTTTCTTTGACAGATGACAATGATATGCTTTGCAGGTTAAGAAAAGCTCTATATGGATTGAAAAAAGCCCCAAGAGCTTGGTATGCAAGTTTGGATAAGTATCTTGTAAAGATTGGTTTTACTAAAGGAAATGCAGATAGCAATTTATATTACAAAATAACTAATGATGACATCTTGAGTATTGAAGTATTATTTGATGATATAATCTTTAGAGGAGAAGATGGATTATGTAAGGAATTTTCTATTAAAATGCAGCAATAATTTGAAATGTCTATGATTGGAGAAATAAAATTCTTTTTAGGATTATAGATTTCACAGACTGATAAAGGTATATTTTTGAGTCAATCCAAGTACTTGAAAGAATTACTAAAGAAATTTGGGATGGAGAACTCTAAACTGGTAAGCACACCTATAACTACAAATAACAAATTATATCAAAGGGATGAATCTACACCTGTTAATCCAATTAGGTACAAATCTATGATAGGAGGTTTACTATATTTGACACAAACCAGGCTTGATATTATGAATGCAGTATGTATTGTTTCTAGATTTCAAAGTAATCCTAGGGAAAATCATGAATCAACAGTAAAAAGGATTTTTCGGTACTTACAAGGCACTGTAAATCTTGGGTAGGAGATGTGGATGATAGAAAAAGCACCACTGGAGGAGCATTCTTTCTTGGAAAGAGATTAGTTTCTTGGTTGAGTAAGAAATAGAGTTGTACATCTTTATCAACAACAGAATCAGAATATGTTGCAGCATCAACTAACTATACACAGGTACTATGGCTTAAGCAAATGTTGAAAGACATAAAGGTAAAATGCAAGGAACCTATTACTATATATTATGATAACACTGCAGCAATTGATATATCTAAGAATCCAGTATTACATTCTAAAACAAAACATGTTTCTATCAAACTGAATTTTCTAAGGGAAAAAGTTGAAGAAAAAGAGTAAAAACTAGTTTATGTGAATACTAAAGAACAACTTGCAAATATTTTCACAAAACCTTTGCCTAAGGAGACCTTTGAATATCTTAGAGATAAGCATGGAGTCATACCACCACCAGTAGAGATTTAGATAGTTGGTGATTGTCATCAACCGACAGAATTGAAAGACAAATCTTTTACTCCGGTCTTTTATGAGGAAGCTACTTCTTAGTGGGATTAGTTAGTATATTGAATTGATTGGCATTTTGTATGAACTTGATTTTTTTAACTTTGGCATTTGATGTCAAAGGGGGAGAGATATCTATGGAAAAACACACATTATCTTTTGAGGAGAGATTGGTATTAAAGATTAATCTTTGGATAAACACATGTTGCTCCTAGGTGGAGAAATTGTTGTTTAAAGGAGATTGTTGGTTTTTGGTATTTGACATTTCTGTTTTGGCACTTTGATGGTTTTTCCATCTTGTGTTGCCATCAATGCCAAAGGGGGAGATTGTTGGTATTTTGGTATGATTTTGTCATTGATGTTAACACCTACTAAAACACTAGCACTTTGGAGATCCAGCAACATTCACCGGCAAAACAAGTGACTATTGCACAGTTACTGGTATATGGTTCACCGATAGGATATAATGTTCACCGACAATTGGAATGATATGGAAGACACTTGGTAATGTCGAAGACATCATGAGGACATTTTGTTTTGAAAAATTGATCATTGGTATATTCATATTTGCATATTTGCTTTTACCGGCAAATAGGTCGAGGGTTATCTAGGGTTACACCGGCAGGTTTATCTTTTCCAGATCAGCATGGCATGCTATGGAGATGACTTATTATTGCTGTAAATGCATTAAGCCGACATGTTTAATCGGTTATTGTATCGGATATTATATTGCATGTAAGATGTTTTTATTGTAATATCTTGTAGAGCCGAGCTACAAAAATTGGTCTTAGGTTATGGTATAAATGTAAGATCTTATTTGTAAGATCGAATGTGGAATGCGAAAAAGAATTGTGTGAAGGTATATGCGAGATTAAGTAGAGGTATACACAAAGACATCATTTGAAGGTGAAGCTAGGTTTTTGTAGAAGCATATCAGCATTACATCGGTACTGAATTCAGCATATAAAGATGCTATTTTGTGTAGTACATTCTTATTGGATTTAACCATCCAACTGTAGTCAGTGTGACTCCCATTTTGTGATTGAGCAGTGAGCTCTAGGCTGTTGGCCTTTCTGCATGTGCAGACCCCATTTATGTACACTTACTATCTACAGTAGTATCATCTGATTGTGGGTAAGGTTTCCCACCATGGTTTTTCCCCTTATAGGGTTTCCACGTACAAATATTGGTGTTATGTATTGTGGATGACTCTATGTTTATGTTTCATGCATTAATCTCTACTGGTATAGCAATTTACTGTTAACACTATCTACTAGCACACTTAACTGGTTTACCGGTATTAAGCATTAAGTTGGTTAATTAGTTTTTGGTTTAAATTTATTAGACAACTGATTCACCCCCCCCTCTTATTTGTCTCCGGGACCTAACACTTTGAAGCCATTCAATACATGCTTCATCCAAATTGTCTGAGTGCAGTTCATGAAAGCTGCAACATACTTTGCTTCCACTGTAGACTGAGAGATACAACTCTGCTTCTTACTCATCAATGAGACCAGTCTACCACCAAGGAAGAATGCACCACCAATTGTGCTCTTCTAGTCATCTACATTACCAGCCCAATTAGCATCTGTGAATACTTTCAAGTTGAAATCCTTGCTATATGGATACCACAATCCATAGTCAATAGTTCCCTTCAGATACCTAAGAATCCACTTGACTGCAACCAAGTGGGATTCTCTTGGACTTTTCTGGAGCCTTGCAGTAATGCCAATTGCATGTGCAATATCCAGTCTGCTATGCACTACATAATGTAATTTACTAATGATTGATTGGTATTCCTTCTCATCAACCAATGCTGAGTCATCCTCTTTGGATAGTTTACAACCGGTCACCATTGGTGTTCCAACCGGTTTGCTATCTTCGATGCCAAAGGTTTTCAACACCTCTTTGACATACTTGGATTGAGTGATAAAGATTCCATCCTTCATCTGTTGGATCTATAGTCCAATGAAGAATTTAATCTCCCCTATGAGTGACATTTCAAATTCTTTTTGATAACTTAATGATGAACGAATAGTACCAAACCAGTACTGAGAGGGGGGGGTGAATCAGTACAGGCAAAAACTCAACCTTAAACCAGTTTGTCAACTAACACTTATGCACTGAAGACAAACAGTAGTACCAGTCCTTCAACAGAGTTCAACTGGCAAAACCCAGTGTAACTAAGACAAGCAAAGACCGGTTGCCACTTAT
Source organism: Cryptomeria japonica (assembly GCF_030272615.1). Lineage (NCBI taxonomy): Eukaryota > Viridiplantae > Streptophyta > Pinopsida > Cupressales > Cupressaceae > Cryptomeria > Cryptomeria japonica. The sequence goes on along the minus strand of NC_081406.1, from coordinate 124,995,923 downwards.
CTTCTCATATAATCTAACTCTTCATTCCCATTTCACTCTAATGCATGAATAGGAAATCTACCATCAAAGATGTACATATTACTACAAGATCAACATGCATCACCACTTAATCAGAAAACAATCATAACATCACAGAAAGAAAACATCACACATGACACACATATTTTTCACGTGGAAACCCAACTGGGAAAAACCACGATGGGGATGAATACCCACAAGCTTGTTTTTGAACTCTTTGGAAGTCCGCTTTGTTAGGAGCCTTGTCTAGTTAAAGACAGATATAATAGGTTTTGTTAGGAACTGATCCTATTAGGGATCACCCGGTTAAGGGATGGCTACAATACCCAATTAAGGGTTAAACCCTGTTAAGGGTACCTTGTTAGAGGATTTCAAGAACTCAATAGCTAAAGGATATCAATGACTCAGTAGCTTCGAGTTACCCTGTTAGAGGATTTTCAGCAAGCTAGTTAAGGTTACCCTATTAGGGGATTTCACAACTATTGAAGTAGTTAAAGATCAACAGGTATATCAATGACTTGATGATAGCACTCAATACCAATGCAGATCCGCTTAAGCTCCTCTTCACCTTCTGCACTTACACTCTTCATATATGACTTCTCTCCTCTGGTTTGGCAAGAATCATGTATCTCTTCTCTTAGATACACACACACAACTTTTGCCAACAACCTCTAAAAGAATCACAACATCGACCTTATAGGACAACAGACAGGTCGGTAGCATAAACCCTAAACCCTAGACCTGTTAGGTTAAGGAATTCAAACGGTTCAATCCTAACCGTTGATCATACTATATTGAATGCAACAGTCTTGATCCAATCTCAGGACATTCTCCATCATTCATTTTCCACTGATTGCATGGCGGCTGATAACCCATCACATGTTATCACCGTTTACAGACTTCACACATTACCGAGGTAGATAGGAACACTCTTCTTTATGCAAGATCCTTCACGCGCACAAGGCTTACGTGGCAACACTATTTATTCTTTGTTATCATGCTAACTTCATCACATAAAGGTCACTGATTGAGTCACACAGGCTTGAGATACTCCAACTGGAAATCCTAAAGTGGAAACTACCTACCAACCGGTAGTCATACAATGCTTCCATGTGTCGGTTCCCATGACTACATGTTGGTTCACCTTGACATGCCGGTTCACCTTGAACAAATATACTACTTTACTTTGGCATATATATTGGTTCTCACATATGCCGGTTCTCTCTTCATATCACATATTGACATCAATGGCAACATACAATATCATTATGTCCTCATACCGGTTCACATAATGCCAACAATCTCCCCCTTTGGCATTGATGGCAATATACAAAGATATCTTTCTGCAAACTCATCTTCTCCCCAATTTCTGCAGATATCTTCTCCGCTACACTTCTTCTCCCCCTTTGACAACAATGCCAAAGTGGAGGCACAAACATCCCTGTTCCATTATGCTGCTCCCCCTAAGGAGTAGCATCCTTCAACACATCAATCAAAAAAAAGTTTGACTATGCAATACCTAACTGATGTGGAAGAAATACTTTTAATTTACCTCCTAAAGGGGCAGTACCCCCAATTCACCTCTTAAATACACAAATGTAGTCTTTGGGAGAGGCTTGGTAAATATGTCTGCTAACTGCTCCTTATTGGAAACATGTTCCAGTGCAATCTCTTTATTCTGAACCTTTTCCCTCAAGAAATGATACTTAAGCTCAAAATGCTTGGTTCTAGAATGTAAAACCAGATTCTTTGAAATATTGATAGCACTTGTGTTATCACAAAATATACTTACCGATTCAGATACAGGGATTTTGAAGCCATCTAATACATGCTTCATCCAAATTGTTTGAGTGTAGTTCATGAAAGCTGCAACATACTTTGCTTCCATTGTAGACTAAGAGATGCAACTCTGCTTCTTACTCATCCATGAGACCAGTCTACCATTGAGAAAGAATGCACCACCGGTTGTCCTTTTCCAATCATCCACATTACCTGCCCAATCAGCATCTATGAATACTTTCAGGTTGAAATCATTGTTGTATGGGTACCACAATCCATAGTCAACTGTTCCCTTCAGATACCTAAGAATCCGCTTGACTGCAACCAAGTGGGATTCTCTTGGACTTTTCTGGAACCTTGCAGTAATGCCAATTGCATGTGAAATATCTGGTCTTGTATGCACTACATAATGTAACTTACTAATCATTGATCGGTATTCCTTCTCATCAACCAATGTGGAATCATCCTCTTTTGATAATATGCAACTGGTCACCATCGGTGTACCAACCGGTTTGCTATCTTCCATGCCAAAGGTCTTCAACACCTCTTTGACATATTTGGACTGAGTGATAAAGATTCCATCTTTCATCTGCTGGATCTGCAGTCCAATGAAGAACTTAATCTCCCCTATGAGTGAAATCTTACACTCTTCCTTCATCTCATCAGCAAACTCATGACTCATCTTGTCATCTCCACCAAAGATAATGTCATCAACAAAAACTTCACAAATCAGGATCTGATCTCCTTCAGATTTCAAGTAGATATTGCTATCTTCACTTGTTCTCTCAAATCCAATCTTCACAAGATGGGAATGTAGATGTTCATACAATGCTCTAGGTGCCTGCTTTAGACCATATAAGGCTTTATGTAGCCTGCACACCATATCACTATCTTCAGATAGGGTAAACCCATCTAGTTGCTCTATATACACCTCCTCTTCAAGTACACCATTTAGGAATGCAGATTTTACATCCATTTGATATACCTTGAATCCTTTAAAAGATGCATATGCAAGAAGCATACGAACTCCTTCCAATTTGGCTACAGAAGCAAAGGTTTCTCCATAGTCTTCTCCTTCTTCTTGAGCATATCCTTTGCACACTAATCTGGCTTTGTTCCTAATCATCATGCCATCCTCATTCAGCTTGTTTCTGAACACCCATTTGGTGCCAATGACATTTTTATGTTCTGGTCTGGGTACCAGTGACCATGTACCATTTTTCTCTATCTGGTCAAGTTCCTCTTCCATTGCCTTGATCCAATCTTCATCTTTATGAGCCTCTTTGAACGACTTAGGCTCAAATTCAAAGATCAAACATGAGTTTTCTCTGATCTTTCTTCTTGTAAGGATTCCTGCATCCTTATCTCCTATGATCTGCTTAGGATCATGATTCAGGTTGACATACCGAGGAATAGTCTTGACTGGTTCTTCTTTCTTTTCCTCTTCATCCTCATCATCATCAGTATCAACATTCACTAATTCGGGAACATTGTTATTGGTACTTGGTTGACTGACAACCAGTTCCTAGAAGGTTGCAATCGGTTCATTTACAACTTGCTCACTACCTGTTTCCTCTAGTTTCTTAGAGGTTTCATCAACTCTCACATTGATACTTTCCATAATTCTCTGAGTCCTATTGTTGAAACACTTGAGAGCTTTACTCTTGGTGGAATATCCTAGGAATATTCCCTCATCACATTTAGCTTCAAACTTTCCCTGATGTTCATTCCTCTTGATGTAACATTTTCTACCAAATACCCTAAAGTAGCTAACCACAGGTGTCTTACCGATCCAATACTCATAAGGAGTTTTATCCGTACCTTTCTCGATGAGTACCCGGTTCATTGTGTAGACTGCAGTGCTTACCGCTTCTTTCCAAAAGGTGTGAGCTACTTTTCCTTAAATCAACATGGTTCTAGCTGCTTCAACTACATTTTAGTTATTCCTCTCTGCTAGGCCATTTTGATGTGGAGTCCAAGGGGCAGACACTTGCCTCTTGATGCCAAATTCTTCACAATAATTGTTGAATTCATCGGAAGTGAGTTCCCCTCCTTGATCAGTTCTGAGACACTTGATCCTTTTTCTGCTTTCCTTCTCCACTAATGCTTTGAAAGCTTTGAACTTCACAAAGGCTTCAGACTTGTCTTTCAAGAATGTGACCCACATCATTCTTGAGCAGTCATCAGTGAGAATAATGAAGTACCTATCACCCTGCACACTTCTAGTTTTCATAGGACCACACAAATCAGTATGCACAAGATCAAGCAAGTTGTTAGCAATGAAAGATTTACCTTTAAAGGTTGAGGAAGACATTTTCCCCAATTGACACTCTCTGCACAAGGTATTATTGGGTTTGCTTAGCACCGACAACCCTCTAACTACCTTGATCTTACTAGCCTTCATAATGTTATCAGAGTTTACATGGCAGAGTCTCCTATGCCATATATAACTATCATCAAACTTAGCCATAAGACATGTACTTATATTTGCATTCAAATGAAATAGGTTACCTTTGGTCTACATGCCAGTGGCCACCAATTCACCATCTTTTCCTTTGATTCTGTAGATTCCATTCTTGAATTCTAGAGTGAGGCCACTACCATTCAGCTTGGCAAGACTCAGAAGGTTGTGTCTGAGACCATCAACCCAATACACATTATCAGCACTACTCTTTCCATTAAGAGAGATGGACCCTTTTCCTTTAACCATACATGGTGCATCATTGCCAAAACAAACCACACCACCATCATACTCTTCCAAGGATAGAAACTTGCTTCGATCACCAGTCATATGGTGTGAGCAACCACTATCAATCATCCACTCATTGGAATTATCAAAGTGGGAGACAAGAGCCTTCTTGTTTGACACATCTTCCTTTACAACAACAAACACAATGTCTTCATTCTCTTCATCTTCTAATTCCTCATCTGTGACACCTTCATCAACTGCAACAAAACAGTTTCTCTGGTTTCCTCCTTTGAATTTCCTGAATCTTTCTAGTTTATCCTTGTTGTCACTATTAAGACAATTCATAGCAATATGTCCTATCCGGTTACATGAAAAACATTTCACAAGGATCTTACCTCTATATTTATTGGTTCCTTTTTGGAAATTTCCTGGCAAGAAGAGCTTCAAATTCCATCAGAAACTCCTCATCATCCATTACTTTGCTCTATCTTGGTTCACCACTAGTGCTTGCTTCTTTTCCTTTCCTGGGTGGTACAACAGAAGCTCTAAAAGCCGATTCAGTCTTTTGAACACTGCCATCAAAACTATTTAGCTCATAGGCTATCAACTTTGCTATGATGGAGTCCAAGCATACCTTAGTCTTGTCTATTGATCTCAGCTCCTGAATAGCAGCAACCCTTATTGCATAGACCGACAATAGGGATCTCAGGACTTTGCTTACCATAGTGTAATCTTCCATTTTACCACCTGCACTCTTGATATCTCTGGCAATAGTTTTGATTCTAATACCATACTGTTGAATGGTTTCACCTTCAACCATTCACATGTCTTCAAACTTTCCTCTAAGGCTTTCTTCCTTAGTTTGTTTTACATGCTCATCACCTCCATAGATATTTTCAAGAGCATCCCATACCTCTTTGGGATTTACCTTATCTTGGACACTGTAGCTAGGAAATTGAGGATCATCAAAGCAAATCAATATTAGCCTAGTTCAATCACGAAAACTCAATTGCAATGATAACAATCCTAATTACATTCAATGAAAACATGAAAACAAGACATTCAAGATTGAAAACTAAGCAAACCAAATGCAGATGTCTTCTTCATGTGGCTCCATTGTCCTTCTTTCTCCTTCAAATAGCTTTGTTTGTGGATCTCACCTACTAGTGCATAAGCATGATTTGAAAGCAAGTAGACAAGACGATAGCGCAAGAATACTAGAAGCATGATTGATTCGACCAGGGGCTTTGATTGAAGAAATCATCCAATTTATAGATAAATTGGAGAAATGAGAAGATTAGCATGAATTTGATTCGAATGGAAATTGCAAATGAAGAATGACAAACATGACAAAATTATGACAAATTTGCACTTTCTATGCAAAATTGATTGATTGATAATTTTGACAAAATTATGACAAATTTCTATGTCAAAATTGATTGATTGACAATTATGACAAATTATGACAAATTTGCTATGTCATTCCCATGAAATTAGGAGAAATATAGGAGAAAATTGAAATTAGATGAATTAGAAATTAGGAAATTAGAAAATTGATGAAATTAGGAATTAAGTGAATTAATTAACAATTTTTCATTTATTAATTAATTCACAAAGAGGGATGAATTAGTTAGCCAATTAAATAAACATTTAATTGTGACAAGAAGACTTAGGATAAATAAATAAATTATTTAACCTAGAGGGAGAAATGACAAACAAGGTTAAATGACTAAATCATGAAACCCTAGAAGATGAATTAGAAATGCAAGGATGACAATTAGGTCTTGACAAAAGATAATTGATATCGATTCGATTTGATCATGATTCTGACTGACAAAGGACCAATGCTGATAAATGATTTGATTGATAAATGCACCAATTGATGAGGAACAATGACTAATTGATCCAAATTGACATGATTGAGAAGGACGACGATCGATGACAAATCGATCGCAAGATTGAAAATGACAACGATCGATGACAAATCGATCGCAAGTTGACAAGATTGAAAATGACAACGATCAATGAAAAATCAATCACAAAATGACAAGATGACAAAGGACAAGGATTGATGACGAATCGATCACAAGATGACAATATTGAAAAGAGGACAAAACCGTAATTAGGATTGATGATGTCCAAAATGATGACAAATTAACACGCACATTGATGCGACAGGAAAGATCGATTAAAATCATGACTAAAGATTGTTATCGACAAGACCAAATTCGAAAGTGAGACAAATGAAGAATGTGGAAGAAAGACTCGATGCTCACAAATGATAAAGACCAAGTATGCAACATAGAAGAAATGTTAATGCGACGCAAAAAAACCTAAAATAAGGCAATGTACCAATGTTAAAATATGACTCTGCAAGCGTTGACCAGTTTTAGATGTCTACATTTTGCCCCTCTTTGAGACAATGCGATATTAATTGTTGTTTCAAAGAACAATAATGAAAATGCCCTAGACAATGACAATGACATATGCATGCCCCCTTGAGGAATTGGCCAGAAACATCCAGAAAAGAGGCCAATTGATCGATAAGAATGATAGAACATGATAGAAGCAAATAGACTGACAATTGGAGACCGGATGCACAAAGGACAAGCAATTGAAGGTGCAAAAGACCGTGACCAGCATAAGATGGAGAGGGTGCACATCCATCTATGCACTGACAAAGATCTATAAATGAGACAAAGAGAGTGAAAATTGCTCATTTGCACTAGCCAAAGAGGAGAATTTGTTGCTCTAGAAAAGGACACTTGCAGAGAGATGGTGAACATTCCAATGGTAGATCACCTCGGAGAACATGTACGCACCTATAGACGATCGGATGATGCAGGAGCAATGGTATGTATCTCAAAAACCCATATTGTCAATTTTATGAATTTTGATCGCTTGCGGGACATTGCGGGGCGCACAGGGAATGCAAAAACTGACTTCTGCGCCTATGTGAGTGCATCTTGCGCTTGTGTATGGTATCCTGCACTTGTGTAGGGTACACAGGCGCAAGTTGTTGCTACACAGGTGCAGGACCTAGCACACAGGCGCAGTTGTGCATTGGGGACCCTAATTTGGCCAAAAACAGCATGTGAATGATCTGAAAAGGGGGGATAAGAATAGGATAGGTCAAAATAAATGAGAAACACCCTAATTTGGACATGAAACAAGGAAATGTAGCCTGTAGGAGAAAACCTTAAAACTAACAAAATGTGCCCCAATTTTGATGTAGAGTCGACAGTATCCATTGATCACGCGGGAGAACCGACCCGACTGCTTCATGTTATGACATAGACTCAGGAGCACAGACAAAGATACACTAGTAGGACTTGGAATATACTACATCACATTCATGCCCAAGATTAGGGCAAACATAGGACTGCTTACCGTATTGGCAGAGTGATGGCATTCAGAGACCTCCTCATTCCATCTGGCGACTGGAGAGGTGACTGTGACACTAGAGGATGTATGGCATATCCTCCGCATTCTGATTCATGGGGAGATGATATAGTATGACCCAGTGACAAGGAGAGATGCTTTGTGCAGATTATTTGAGTGTGACGCAGATGATCTGGATATCATAGAGAGGGAGATTGGCTGGGAGACCATGGCATTAGAGTATGATCGACGATATGTGGTGATAACAGTGGTGATAGCATGCCTACTAGCGGGGATAGATGAGGACATGGATTCCCTATTGGATGGGGAAGAGTGCTAGAGCGAATGGGGATAGAGGGGACGGTGTACGCATGAGGACCATGTGTACTTGCTATGCTATATTTTCAGTTGCATCAGATAGCATATCAGGGAGTGCAGACTTTGAGCCGTGGAGTCACACTATTATAGGTATGGGCATTTGAGCACATAGCCATATGTCGACCAATTGCAGAGAGATAGGTAGTACCACACTGACCATATGTGTACTGTTATGGGGGAGCACTGAGACAGGGTCCTTTCAGATATATATTGTATTGGCGACATGAGCTAGACAGATTGAGAGAGTTCATATGGAGGCCATATCTTGATTGCCCTGGATGGTCAGATGATAGTGAGGAGCTACTATATTGTAGATAGGAGAGATACCTGATTGGGTGACCAGTGAATCACCAAAGAGTGATTGAGATATACCTGCCAGAGAGAGTTAGACAACAGTTTGGAGAGAGGCAGGATGTACCTAGAGGGACTGCACACTTTGCCCGATCTCACAGAGAGACGAGTCAGTGGGGGAGGATGATTCAACCACACATAGCATATGCTGACTTCACACAGCTACAATAGAGATAGTGGGATTGGAGATCAGATGTGGTGGACGCCTGGACGATAGAGGAGTATGAGCGATGGTTTGCACGATGACGACCAGTGCCATTGACAGATCCTGATATCCCGGTACTGAGGAGACAGGAGGACTTCCCACTTGTTGGAGAGGATGACGACAGAGATGAGGATGAGGAGGATGAGGGTGGTGATGAGGACAGAGATGATGAGGAGGATGATGACTATGAGCTAGATTCAACCGATCAGGAGTCATTGCAGGATATACCCATAGAGCCGGAGACAGCTAGGATAGAGGAGATGGAGATGTGCAGGGTGACCATAGCGAGTCAACATGATCACATTGCAACATTAGAGAGATAGAATGCCATCTTGAGGATAGAGCATGATCAGTTTAGAGCAGAGATAGCCAGACTTACAATGCCTTGAGATACAGCAATAGCCCAGGCACAACGAGAAGAACAAAGAGTCACTGAGTATATTGGGTCAATTAGGGATGCCAGTGCACGTGAGATGGCACAGATGTTGGTAGAGACCAGAGAGGAGATACGCCATTGGAGGACACTATATGAGAGTGCAGTTCTACCAGAGCAGAGAGCAACATCATATCGGGCATGATCGAGGACAGAGAGCAGGGCATGCTCTCGGAGGTCAGTGAGCAGCATGGGGATGAGTGGACCTATGAGACCACCACAACCAAGACCTGGGGCAGGAGGGACATCATCCTTCAGACATGGCAGGGATGAGGAGGACAGAGGGAGCACCTAGTGACAGAGGCACATGGTCCTTACGACAGAGACATATGTAGTTTGACATTTTGTAGTCAGCCTACGGGCCATACTTAGGACAGATAGTCCAATTTTGTACTTCGATATTATTTTGATAAATGATATGATATGCATCGATATGATGGGATGCAATGTGTTATGACTGATGGTTATTTTCCATGTATGGATGGCTTATACACTGTTGATGTACCATTGTGGAACATGTATTGATATATTTTTTTTATGTGTTTTTGATGCATTTATAATATGAAATGGATAAAATGCTTGATATGATGCTCGATGTGATGTTTGATATAATGCAAATGTACTAACCAATGAATGCAGGATGCAGCATATGTGTTTGGGAAAATCAGAGCACTAGACCGAATTGACTATCCAAACTAATGGAAGAAATGTTAGTAAGAAGAAATGAGACAAAGGACAGTTAGAGACGAAGAAAAACTTGCTTTCACAAATGCACTTTGTAGGTGAGAACCTTTATTTAATGTAGCAAAATGGATGTGTAGCATCATGGCATTAAAGGCCAGAGCTGAAATGCAACCCTTTTTGCAAAAGACAGACACATCGCAGACAAACAACAATCACAACAAAAAAGAAAGGGACCATGAACCATCCCGGTCACTCTAAATCACTCAGTGACATCATCGAGCAACATAGGAACATGATCGAAGATAAATCAATAAATGATAAAACTCGCTAATTCCAACAAGTCAAACAAACATCTTGATCTTCATTGTTAAAAGTTGAAAGTGTTGATAGGACGATCATGCTATCTAGTTTCAGGACATGCGGTACCCCATCTAAGACAGGACACAGTCTGGTTTTGAGTATACCACACCCTATATAAGACCCATGATAGTGTGCCAAGGACGAACAATATTAATGTTGATGTTTGATTGATAAGACAATTTTGATCAGTTTGAATGTCTAGTTTGATTGAAAAAGGTCATCTGTTAATGCGTGATTTCATTAAAGCACAATGTGTGATTGCATGTCATTGGAGGGATGCTCAGCGATTTGTCTATGCACAAAGGGGATTTTTTTGTTTTGTTTTGCTTTTCTAGTTTTTACAATTTTTTTGTGTTCATTTTTTTTCAGGACTTTATTTGACTTTTTAGGGATTTTTTCAAGACATTTTTTTGATTTTTATGATTTTGTCAGGACATTTTTCAATTTTTTTAATGATTTTTTAAGGACATTTTTCAATTTTTTATGATTTTTTAAGGACATTTTTCATTTTTTTTGGATTATTTCAGGACATTTTGAATTTAAAAGTTCCAGTGATTGATTAGGACAAGGGGAACACACCCAATGCACATCTAAAAGACATATATAGAGTCCAGGTTTGAAACATATGCACAAGAAACGAAGTATGCAAGACAATGATGCTGACCAATTACAGGCCTGGAACAAAACATTGGGTCAGGACAAAGATAGACCTGATAAACCTGTAGAGAGACAACTTAGCTAGAGGTCATGACAGATGACGGAGCAATGATCTTGTTACACATGGCGCCTGATTGCCAGGTTTTCACCATGGTACTTGCCCAAAGCACCTGTTTGCCAGGTTTTCACTAGAGGGCGAATCATTTTTCTTTACTTTTTTGTTCTTTCCTTTGTTTTTCACTTTTTTTTTTTTTTGTATTTTTTCACTTTTTTTTTATTTTTTTGTATTTTTTGCTTTTTTTTCAGGACTTTATTTGACTTTTTAGGGAGTTTTTTCAGGACAGTATTTGATTTTTTAAATTTTTTTCAGGACATTATTTGATTTTTTTGATTTTTTTTTTTAGGACATTTTTCAATTTTTATGATTATTTCAAGACATTTGTGAATTTTTATGATTATTTCAGGACATTTTTCAATTTTTATGATTATTTTAGGACATTTTTCAATTTTTATGATTTTGCCCCCAGTGTCTAGCAAGGCAAGGAATATGACAGGTGAATAAATAGGCTTTCTGAAATGTTGGTGGATAGAGGGAAGACAAAGGCCTTTTATTATGGAGATAATACAGATGCAAATAATGAAATAAATTGGATGAATTTCTTCAATCAAGGAAACAATAATGAAAATGCCCTAGACGATAATAATGACATATGCATGCCCCCTCGAGGAATTGGCCGAAAAAATCCAAAAAAGAGGCCAAGTGATCGATAAGAATGACAGAAGACGATAGGTTCGAACGGACTGCCAAGACTGACAGAAGAAATGTTAGTAAGAAGAAATTAGATAGAGGACAGTTAGAGATGAAGTAAAACTTGCTTTCTTAAATGCACATAAGTAGGTGAGAACCTTTATTTAATGTAGCAAAGGGGATGCAGAGCATCATGGCATTGAAGGCCAGAGCCAGAACGCAACCCCTTTTGCAAAAGACAAACACATTGCACACAAGGAATGAGTGAAGCATCCTAGGGTGCATACATCAAGGGTCAAGGTATGTGCGGCGTTCACAAAGCGAACACACTTATCACAGACACCCAATGATATAGTTGCCCTAGTTTGTGACAAACATTCCACAAATAGCAAACACAACAAAAAAGGAAAGGGACCATGAACCATCCCAGTCACTCTAAATCACTTAGTGACATCATCAAGCAACATAGGAACATGATCAAAGCCAAAGATAAATCAGTAAAAAGATAAGACTCACAAATTCGACCAAGTCAAACAAACATTCTGATCATCATTGTCAAAAGTGGAACACAAGAATGATCATGTTGTCTGGTTTCAGGGAATGCAGTACCCCGTCTAAGACAGGACACAGTCTTGTTTCGAGTATACCACACCCAGTATAAGACCCATGATAATAGTGATAAGGACAAAGGATATTGATGCTATTTTGATTGATGTGACAACTATGATCAGGTTGAATGCTTGCTTGGTTGAACAGTTCATCTGTTAATACGTGATTTCATTAAAGCACAATGTGTGATTGCGTGTCAGTGGAGGGATGCTCAGTGATTTGTCTATGCACAAAGGGGATATCTTTATTGCAAAATGCTTGTTTTTGGATTTTAGTGTTTTGAAATTTTTTTTTTGGTTCATTTTTTCAAGACATTATTTGGTTTTTTTGGTTTTTTTTTTAGAACATTATTTGATTTTTTTGGATTTTTTCAGGACATTATTTGATTTGATTTTTTTTTTATTATTATTTCAGGACGTTATTTGATTTTTAGGGATTTTGCCTCCAATGTCTAGCAAGGCAAGGAATATGACAGGTGAATAAATAGGCTTTCTGAAATGATGGTGGATAGAGGAAAGACAAAGGCCTTTTATCATGGAGACAATGTGGATGCAATTTTCAAGGGCTATGGCGTGATGGGACAAGAGACTAGATATGACAATGTAAAGCAGTGACATGGCATGATGGACATGTCAAGAGGTTTTTGAAACCATGTTTAAATTTTTGCGTCCTTATGTCAGATCAAGATCAAGGGATAGAAAGAGTGTATGGATAGTGACAAGATATGGATAGGATAAGCAAGACCAAGAATGGATAAGGGACATGGACTGAAGGTCGGGATAGGCTAAGGGGTAGTGGCATAAAGTTGCAATAAGCTAGGGAATATGGATGAAAGGTTGTAATAAGCAAATGGATAAAGACCAAAAGCCATGATGGACTAAAAGCTGCAAACAAGATGCATGATGCTCATGACAATCCTCAGCCTTGTTAAGATCAAAGGTGGAAAATGGGATATGTACATGAGGGACAATAGGATAATGGAGGAGTGTGACATGATAATAGAACAATGGGGGAAAAAAGTATATGATAGGATAAAACCTATCCCCAAGTACGGTATGCAAGAAGTTCATAGATTACACATGACACCTGTTTGCCAGGTTTTCATCATGGTACTTGCCCAAGTCGCCTGTTTGCTAGGTTTTCACTAGTGGACGAATTATTTTGTTGCTTTACTTTTTTCTTTCTTTTTTTTTTCACTTTTTTTTTTTGTATTTTGACATTTTAGTCGAAAATAGACACATGATAGGGGATGAAAGAAGGACTCAAACATCTTTTTGTTTGGATAGTAACCTTGAAATAAATGGACCATGACCTTTAAAAGTATGCTCAAAGATGTTGGTAGGATAAGGACATGGAAAATAAGATGAAACTAAGGTGAGGATTTATGCAAAGGATTGGATCAAAGGGATCGAAGGATGGAAAATATGCATTGGATAATGGATAGGGTACTGGAAGAATTGGGCTTCACTGGATGGAAATGAAGGCAAGATCAACATTTTCACACACCTTGAGGGGTGATGGATTGATGGAGGAAAAATGGATCTCAGATTGTGAGATTTGGATATAGGAATAGCTTGGGATTTGTGGACATAAGGACCCAAAATGGAAGAAGGAGGTGATGGAGGAACAAATTTGAGAGGTTTGGATGGAGGAATATCAAATTTGGATGCCAAGTTGGATTTTTCTTTTTGTGCTTCAAGAAGCTGCTTAGGAACCCACATTGTTTTGGATTTTTCATGCTTTTGTTGTTCTTTGGTGTGCATTGCTTGCATAAGGGATTTAGGAACCCATATATATTTTGAATTTTGTTTTTGAGCAATGGGCCTTTGTGGCCTTTTGGATATTTCTTTTTCTTTATAGATCATATTGTTCTTTGTTTTGACATGTCGATTATATTGGACATGTTGATCCTTGAATACATGTGGATTTTTAGACTTATGACTTTTATACTTGGCATCCAAATTGCTTGGAGGGGGAAAAGAATGCATGGATGGATATGAATGAAATGGACTTCTTTTGGATGGATGAAATTTATTCAAGGATGTATGGCTTTGCTGACCTTGCATAGAGAATGAAGGAATATAAGGACCTAAGATGGATGGAAAGTATGATGGGGAAGGTGTATGCTTGGATTTTGAAGGGATGTTGGATTTAGCAGGGGTACCCACGTCTTGAGGAATTTCACTGAGGCCATGAACCTTAATATTTTATTTAACATGAAGGGATTCTTGTTTATGAAGATCTACTCCTTTGCCTTTATGAATATCTTGACTTGTAGGATACTCTTTTCTTTGGGAAGAAGACGCGAGTCCATTATGAGGTGGATATGATATGAGAGAAATAATGAGATCTTGAAGTGGATCAGATTTCACCAAAGCGGAAGAACCCATTATGCATGTCGAGGGTTCATGAACATCTTCCACTGACACGTTAGAATCATGAGGGGGATTAGGATCATGAGAGGGACTAGGATTGTGTTGTGGAGATGGTTCAATGACAGGCTGTTCAAGAGATGGAATGGGAGGAATAATGGGATCATCACAAGAAATATGATCTTGGAGTGTATATGGAGCATTAAGACAAGGAGATGGAGGAACAAAAGGATCTTGTGGAGGATCTGAAGGAATAATTTGATCTTGACAAGGAGGAAGATCATTGGAATCCTCTTTAAAGGTGCTTTGCTCTTGACTTTCAATGGGATCATCATAAAGGATGGAAAGGATATCTTGATCTTTCTTAGGAAGTGGAATGTCAATGGGATTTGAAAGGACGTTGTGTTCATGAAATGGAAGGGGATCGTTTGGGATTGGATGAACTGGGATATCTTGATCTTGCCCGGGGAATGGAGTGTCAATAGGACTTTGGATAGGATGGACAAGAATAGGGGAATCATCATGAGTTTCTGGGAAGATGAGATCCTGGTCAACAATTGGATGGGCTAATAAGGTTTCAGGATCTTGATCTTGATCTGTTTTAACACGCATTTCTTTATGCTCTAAATTATCCTCTTGACATGGGGTTAGACTTTGGATATGCATGGGGGATTCTAACAAGGGATAAATGGTTTGGCATGAAGGAAATGCACTTTGAACATTTGTGATGGATTCTGGCAAGGAATCAATGCTTGAACATGAGGAAGAGGGACTTCGAATGGGGTCCTCTAAAACAGGTAATGGCAATAAAGTGCATGGTGGCATTGGGTCTTGTATTTCTAATACATGACAAGGATGTGCATCATGAATTGGATTATCTTGGCAATCAATTATGGATAGCCCTTGGATAATTGCATCCTTGGGTGTATTATTTGAGGAGGACAATATGGAAGGTTCTTGTGAAACTTCTAAAGGTGTAGGGATAGATGCCACTGGAGAGTCAATTTGTTTGTGGGGGGATGAGGCATTGCTAGACATAAGTGTATTATCTTGATCTTCCTCAAACAACTCACTTGGTAATTTCCTGAAGAGCATTGCAATAAAGCCACCTTTCTTTCGAGGTTTTGACATGGTTTTATCTGGAATTTGAACGTGTTTTTGGTTTGATGTCATGTTTTGATATTGGACTTGGTTGAATTGTTCTGACATGTTTGAAACTTGGCTTGGTGTGGGCTGCAACCTTTGTTTTTGAATGTTTGGTTGTGGTTGTTGACATTGATATGTTGATTGAACTTGTTGATATTCCACCATTGGTTGAACTATTTGTTGACATTGTATAGTTGGTTGGACATATTGTTGAAATTAGACCATTGGTTGTATTGGTTGTATATGTTGAACAATTGGTTGAACCATTGGTTGTATTGGTTGAAAATCTGATTGATAGTAAACACCTTCTTGTTCTTGTTGTGAAGGCACATAATGTTGTTGTCTCTTTTCTTGAAATTGTTTCATCATCTCTATTTGTGAGAGGAGAGCTAGTATGTCTGATCGTTCAAGAAGAGATCTTACATCAATTGACTCAATCTTTGGATTTTGACCTGGAAATTTTTGAAACATTTTGGACATTTGTGATCTATTCTTCTCAATGTTTTTCACTCTTTGTTCCAATATCTCCTCTTCTTGAGCTAGTTTCTCCTCTAGTTTTTGTATTTGGACATTTACATCATCATGATAAGTTTGATCCAAGTTCTGAGACATGTAGAGATTGGATTGACATGATTGATTTCTCAATTGTGATGTCATGGCTTCGTAAGAAGGTTGAGACCTCATTTCAACAAACATGTCACTATGCACATGCAATATTTTTGGAAGTTTTTTGATTTTAAAAGGATGATGTATGATATGAAACTAAATGCAACCTAAATAAATAAAAATGCAATCTATGGTAAGAATACAACCTATGTTTTTGTTGTTTTTTGAGATTTTGACAAACTTTTTGGAATGCAAATCTAAAAAGAGACCCTTAGGAAATTGAAATGATGTCTTGAACTCAAAGGACAAAAGGACCAAGTGAAAAAGGACAAAATGATAATGTCTCCCCTATATGCTTGGATACTACGCTAGGTTTGATGAAATGACATTGATGACAAAAGACAAAAGTTTGATAAGGTCTAGACTTCCTAACAATGACTTAGGGTTTATTCAAAGATTTGGATTACTCAAGTATGAAAAAACCTAGTTTTGACACTATATGCAAAGGGACAATTACTATGCAAATGACCCTAGTATGATATGATAATGACCTAAGCTTAATGAAGAAATATAGGGTATGCAAATGCAAATGTATGACAATGTCAACCTAAGTTTGAATTATGAAATGGTATTACTCTAATGCAAGAGGACACATGCAAAATGGATGACCCTTATTGATATGCAAAGGAGTATGACCTAGGTGAAACTTAACCTTGGTAATTGACAATGAATTTGCAAAATGCAAACCTAGGATGAACCTAAATCTAAGTGACATGAATGTTGAGACAAGATTTTGAAAAATGTTTGACAACCATGTTTGAAGGTGTTTTGAACTTTGTTGGATGAAATACTCTTGTGTTTAACCTTGTTTTGAATCAATTTGTCTTATTTTTGAAATGAGACACAACTCAACTTTTGACAAGCAAAGAAGACAAGATATTTCAACTTAGACTCAAAACAATCATGCTCATTCACACATTTCTTATTGATGGCAAGGGTAGTAGGTACTTGAGAGGTAGACTCATTATGAGATTCAAGGAGAATACATAGATACTTGACCCCACGGGCTCCCCTCCATGACACTCACTTCTTAGGGCAGCCAAGCATCAGTCCCCATGGAAATCTTCCCATGGCAAACTTAGTATCTCTTCCAAGTATCCAAACTTGTCCTTGTCAAGCAACTAGAAGGATTTTTGGCCTCTAAATACAAGGTGTTTAGTAAGGGTTTCTGTTAAGCGTTACTCCTTGGTGTCACACAAGCATGATTGAGACATTAAGCCCACCAAGATACCAAACAAATGTAGTTGCGCAAGCATTATTTAGACCTTGAGGCCCTACTTAGATGTTGATATGAGAAAGAGTCCAAGGGTCATCACTTCCCAAGTAACTACAATTCCCACGTAACCCTTCCTTCAAAGCTTTTGCCCATCAGGTATTTATTTATAGTGAGTTAGAATGCCAAGGTATTCTAGCTATACTCACTTTGGGTCGTTCCCTTCTCACGATTGTCACTTGCTTGCAAAAGAAAGCAAATGGTCGGGAAGGCAGGCCCTCTAAAGGTAACAAACAATCTGAGCCCTAAGAATGGTATCGAAGATCTGGATTTCTGATCACCCTAAGAAGGATGAGAGCATACTCTCCTACTCCAATGTCAAACTCAACAATCAAAGCAAACACACGTTCATTCCATCCTATTTAGAAATCAGACTAGGTGCCTAATTATGAATTACAAACACAAAGTTTAGTTGGAGTACAAGGCAACCCGCAGAACCACCAAGTCAGAAGTTTAATTTTGCTTATTCTTTGACTAGTGAACCTGCATAAAATATGTTAGTAGTTTCATTTGTTGTCTTTGTCATGCGTAATGCCAAGGTGCTGCACAGAGAATCAGTACCAAAGAAAACCAGAATGCAAGAAACACAATGAAAACCAAAAAAAAAATTATTTTTTTTTTACACAAGCTTAAATTGCCTTAACACAGGCGCATAACCCATCAAGTTGTGCTTGTGTTGCATCAAGCTATGCTTGTGTACCTTACACAGGTGCAGAATACCTTACACAGGCGCAGAAGTCTTTGACATAGGCACAAAACTCTTTGACACAAGCACAAAAGTGTCCAGAAAGCTCTGGGGCACACTGTTTCTTGATTTTTTCACCTACAAATCAGCTCAAAAACACTCAAAAACACAGTTAAGGGGTTAAGTTCACGTCGGGTTCACCAATTTATGTAGCTAAGAAATTGAGGATCATCAAAGCAAATCAATATTAGCCTAGTTCAATCATGAAAACTCAATTGCAATGATGACAAATCCTAAAAACACTCAATAAAGACATGAAAACAAGACATGAATTTAAATGCAAACCATTGCAAACTTGAATGTCTCCTTCATGTGACTCCATTGTCCTTCTTTCTCCTTCAAATTGCTTTTATTTGTGGATCTCACCTACAAGTGCATACACATGAGATGAAAGAAAGATTGACAATATAACATGACAACATAAGGGTACTAGAAGCGTGATTGATTCAACCAGGGGCTTTGATTGAAGAAATTCATCCAATTTATAGACAAATTGGAGAAAAGACAAGATTAGAATGAATTTGATTCGAATGGAAATTGCAAATCAAGAATGACAAACATGACAAAATTATGACAAATTTGCACTTTCTATGCAAAATTGATTGATTGATAATTTTGACAAATTTCTATGTCAAAATTGATTGATTGACAATTATGACAAATTATGAAAAATTTGCTATGTCATTCCCATGAAATTAGGAGAAATATAGGAGAAAATTGAAATTAGATGAATTAGAAATTAGGAAATTAGAAAATTGATGAAATTAGGAATTAGGAGAAATTAGTAAATTGGAAAATTAGGTAAATTAATTAATAATTTTTCATTCATTAATTAATTCACAAAGAGAGGAGGAATTAGTTAGCCAATTAAATAAATATTTAATTGTGACAAGGAGACTTAGGATAAATAAATAAATTATTTAACCTAAAGGGAGAAATGATAAACAAGATTAGATGAATAAATCATGAAACCCTAGAAGATGAATTAGAAATGCAAGGATGACAATTAGGTCTTGACAAAAGATAATTGATGCCGATTCGATTTGATCATGACTAACAAAGGACCAATGCTGATAAATGATTTGATTGATAAATGTGCCAATTGACGAGGAACAAAGACTAATTGATCCAAATTGACATGAAGGACGGCGATCGATGTCAAATCGATCGCAAAATGACAAGATTGAAAATGACAACGATTGATGACAAATCGATCGCAAAGCGACAAGAATGAAAATGTCAATGATCGATGACATATCGATCGCAAGATGACAAGATTGATGAAAATTTGATTAGAGGACAAGGATCGATGATGAATCGATCGCAAGATGACAAGATTGATGACAATTTGATCAAAGGACAAGGATCGATGACAAATCGATCGCAAGATGACAAGATTGAAAAGAGGACAAAACCCTAATTCAAAAGCAATAAAAATGAGGAATGCAGAAGAAGGACTCGATGCTCGCAAATGATAAAGACCAAGTACGCAACATAGAAGAAATGTTAATGCGATGCAAAAACCTAAAATAAGGCAATGCGTAAATGTTAAAGTATGACTCTGCAAGCGTTGACCATTTTTAGGTGTCTACAGACACCAATGAACTCAATATCAGATAAGCTACAGATTAGGGCTTCCATGACTTGCCCATTCTCCTGTATCTCTCTCTTTTGATCATTGGTGAGAGTACCGGTAGGGACAACATAGGGATTCTGAACATAGCTCTAGTGTTGAGCACCCTTGCTTCTGATGTATATCTTCATTCTGTCTTTCCATATACTTAAATTTTCTTTGTTAAACTTTAGACCTTCCCTCTTCATCATTACAATAGGGTCTTTCCCTCAAGTGGTTAAGCTTACAACACGGAAGACCTGGAGGATGCTCTGATACCAATTGATAACTTAATGATGAATGAATAGTACCAAACAGATACTGAGAGGGGGGGGTGAATCGGTATAGGCAAAAACTCAACCTTAAATCGATTTGTCAACTAACACTTATGCACTGACAAACAAACAGTAGCACCGGTCCTTCAACAGAGTTCAACCAGCAAAACCCAGTGTAACTAAGACAAGTAAAGACCAGTTGACACTTATCTTCTCAAATAATCTAACTCTTCATTCCCATTTCACTTTAATGCATGAATAGGCAATCTACCATCAAAGATGTACATATTAGAGCAAGATCAACATGCATCACCACTTAATCAGAAAACAATCATAACATCACATGAAGAAAACATCACACATGACACACATTTTTTTCACGTGGAAAACTAACTGGGAAAAACCACGGTGGGGATGAATACCCACAAGCATGTTTTTGAACTCTTTGGAAGTCTGCTATGTTAGGATCCTTGTCTAGTTAAAGATAGATACAATAGGTTCTGTTAGGAACCGATCCTATTAGGGATCACCCAGTTGAGGGATGGCTACAATACCCAATTAAGGGTTAAACCCTGTTAAGGGTACCTTGTTAGAGGATTTCAAGAACTCAATATCTAAAGGATATCAATGACTCAGTAGCTTCGAGTTACCATTTTATAGGATTTTCAGCAAGCTAGGTAAGGATACCCTGTTAGGGGATTTCACAACTATTGAAGTAGTTAAAGATCAATAGGTATATCAATGAACTGATAATAACACTCAATGCCAATGCAGATCCACTTAAGCTCCTCTTCACCTTTTGCACTTACACTCTTCAGATATGACTTCTCTCCTCTAGTCTAGCAAGAATAACGTATCTCTTCTCTTAGATACACACACACAAATTTTGCCAACAACCTCTAAAAGAATCACAACATCGACCTTATAGGACAATAGACAAGTCAGTAGCATAAACCCTAAACCATAGACCTGTTAGGTTAAGGAATTCAGACGGTTCAATACTGACTGTTGATCATACTGTATTGAATGCAACAGTCTTGATCCAGTCTCAAGACATTCTCCATCGTTCATTTTCCACCGATTGCATGGCACCTAATAACCCATCACACGTTATCACCATTTACAAACTTCACACATTCCCGAGGTAGATAGGAACACTCTTATTTATGCAAGATCCTTCATGTGCACAAGGCTTATGTTGCAACACTATTTGTTCTGCGTTATCATGCTAACTTCATCACATAAAGATCACCGATTGAGTCACACAGGCTTGAGATACTCCAACCAAAAATCCTAAAGTGGAAACTACCTACCAACCGGTAGTCATACAATGCTTCCATGTGCCGGTTCCCATGACTACATGCCAGTTCACCTTGAACAAATATACCACTTTACTTTTGTATATATACCAGTTCTCACATATGCTAGTTCTCTCTTCATATTAGATATTGACATCAATGACAACATACAATATCATTATGTCCTCATACCAGTTCACATAATGCCAACACTTTCTTCATCTCATC
The DNA here is from genome assembly GCF_030272615.1 of Cryptomeria japonica. Taxonomy (NCBI): domain Eukaryota; kingdom Viridiplantae; phylum Streptophyta; class Pinopsida; order Cupressales; family Cupressaceae; genus Cryptomeria; species Cryptomeria japonica. The sequence continues at coordinate 124,974,016 of NC_081406.1, read as the reverse complement.
TGCAAACTCATGACTCATCTTGTCATCTCCACCAAAGATAATGTCATCAACAAATACCTCATAGATCAGGATCTGATCTCCTTCAAACTTCAAGTAGATATTACTATCGTCACTTGTTCTCTCAAATCCAATCTTCACAAGATGGGAATGCAGACGTTCATACCATGCCCTAGGTGCCTGCTTTAGTCCATATAAGGCTTTATGTATCCTACATACTGTGTCACTATCTTCATATAGGGCAAACCCATCTAGTTGCTCAATATACACCTCCTCTTCAAGTACACCATTTAGGAATGTAGATTTTACATCCATTTGATATGATTTGAAACCTTTAAAACCTTCATATGCAAGAAGCATACGGACCCCTTCTAGTCTGGCTACAGGAGCAAAGGTTTCTCTATAGTCTTCTCCTTCATCTTGAGCATATCCTTTGCATACCAATCTGGCTTTGTTTCAAATCACTGTGCCATCCTCATTCAGCTTATTTCTGAAGACCCATTTGGTACCAATGACATTTTTATGCTCCGATCTGGGTACCAAAGATAATGTACCATTTTTCTCTATTTGGTCAAGTTCCTCTTCCATTGCCTTGATCCAGTCTTCATCTTTAGGTGCCTCTTTGAATTTTTTAGGCTCAAATTCAGAGATCATGCATGAGTTTTCTCTGACCTTTCTTCTTGTAAGGATTCCTGCATCCTTATCTCCTATGATCTACTTAGGATCATGATTTAGCTTGACATACCGAGGAATGGTCTTGATAGATTCCTCTTGCTTTTGTTCTTCATCCTCATCTCCATTAGTATCAGCATCAACATTTGCCAGTGTAGGAACATTGTTATTGGTACTCGGTTGGCTATCACTCGGTTCCCAGAAGATTGCAACTGGTTTGTTCACCGCTTGTGTACTATCAATTTCCTCAGTTTTCTTAGAGGTTTCATCAACTCTTACATTGATGCTTTCCATAATTCTCTGAGTCCTATTGTTGAAACACTTGAGAGCTTTTCTCTTGGTGGAATATCCTAGGAATATTCCCTCATCACATTTCACATCAAATTTGCTTTGGTGTTCACTCCTCTTGATGTAACATTTGCTACCAAACACTCTAAAGTAGCTAACCAAAGGTGTCTTACCAGTCCAATACTCATAAGGAGTTTTATCCTTACCTTTCTTGATGAGTATCTGGTTCATTGTGTAGACTGCAGTGCTCACCACTTCTCTCCAAAAGGTGTGAGCTACCTTTCCTTGAATCAACATGGTTCTAGCTGCTTCAACCATAGTCTGGTTATTCCTCTCTGCTAGGCCATTCTGCTGTCTAGTTCGGGGGTAGACAATTGCCTCTTGATGCCATGTTCTTCATAGTACTTGTTGAATTCACTGGAAGTGAATTCCCCTTGATCAGTTCTCACGCACTTGATCCTTTTACCACTTTCCTTTTCCACTAATGCTCTAAAAGCTTTGAACTTTACAAAGGCTTCAGACGTGTCTTTCAAGAATGTGACCCACATCATTCTTGAGCAGTCATCAATGAGAATCATGAAGTACCTATCACCCTGCACACTTCTAGTTTTCATAGGACCACACAAATCAGTATGCACAAGATCAAGCAAGTTGTTAGCAATGAAAGATTTACCTTTAAAGGTTGAGGAAGATATTTTCCCCAATTGACACTCTCTGCACAAGGTATTGTCCAATTTGCTTAGCACCGACAACCCTCTAACTGACTTGATCTTATTGGCCTTCACAATGTTATCAAAGTTTACATGGCAGAGTCTCCTATGCCATATCCAGCTATCATCAAATTTAGCCATAAGACATGTACTTATATTTACATTCAGCTGAAATAGGTTACCTTTGGTCTGCATGCCGGTGGCCACCAGTTCACCATTCTTGAGTTCCAGAGTGAGGCCACTATCATTCAGCTGGGCAACACTCAGAAGGTTGTATCTAAGACCATCAACCCAATACACATTGTCAGCACTACTCTTTCCATTCAAAGAGATGGACCCTCTACCTTTGACCATGCATGGTGCATCATTGCCAAAGCAAACCACACCACCATCATACTCCTCCAAAGATAGAAACTTGCTCCGGTCACCAGTCATATGGTGAGAACAACCACTATCAATGATCCACTCATTGGAATGATCAAACTGGGAGAAAAGAGCCTTCTTGTCTGACATATCTTCCTTGACAACAACAAACACAATATCTTCATTTTCTTCATCCTCTGATTCTTCATCTATTACACCTTCATCAATTGCCATAAAGCTGTTTCTTGGTTTCCTCCTTTGAATCTCTTGAACCTTTCCGGTTTGTCCTTGTTGTCGCCATTAGGAAAATTTACAACAATATGTCCTATCTAGTTACAAGAAAAGCATTTCAAAGGTAGCTTACCTCTGTATTTTCCAGTTCCTTTAGGAAATTTCCTAGAAAGGAGAGCTTCAAATGCCATCAGAATCTCCTCATCATCCATTTCTTTGCCCTGTCTTGGCTCACCACTAGTGCTAGCTTCTTTTCCTTTTCTGGATGGTACTGTAGAAGCTTTAAAAGCTGATTTAGTCTTTTGAACACTTCCATCAAAACTATTTAGCTCATAGGTTGTCAACTTTGCAATGATGGAGTCTAGGGATACCTTAGTCTTGTCTATTGATCTTAGCTCTTGAATAGCATCAACCCTTATTTCATAGACCAACAATAAGGATCTCATGACTTTTCTTACCATAGTGGCATCTTCTATTTTACCACCTGCACTCTTGATATCTCCAACAACGGTTTTGATTCTTATTCCATACTGTTGAATGGTATCACCTTCAACCATCCGCATATCTTCAAACTTCCCTCTAAGGCTTTCTTCCTTAGCCTATTTTACATGCTCATCACCGCCATAGATATTTTCAAGAGTATCCCATACCTCTTTGGGATTTACCTTATCCTGAACATCAATAAACTCAATGTTAGATAAACTACTAATTAGGGCTTCCATGACTTGCCCATTCTACTGCATCTCTCTCTTTTGGTCATCGGTAAGAGTACCGGTAGGAGAAACATAGGTAGTCTCAACATAGCTCCAGTGTTGAGCACCCATGCTTCTGATGTATATCTTCATTCTATCTTTCCATATACTGAAATTTTCTCTATTAAACTTTGGACCTTCCCTCTTCATCTTTAGACTGGGATCTTTACCTCAAGCGGTTAAGCTTATAGCACAGAGGACCTGGAGGATGCTTTGATACCAATTGATAAATCAATGATGAACTGATATTACTAACCTGGTAGTGAGAGGGGGGTGAATCAGTACAGACAAAAATACAGTCCTAAACCGGTCTGATAGTAGACACTTCAAATGATTGGAAAATAGTGACACCAGTTTAAAATAGAGTGCAACCAGTAAAACTAAGAATGACTGAGACAAGCATTAACCGGTTACTCACTTAGCTTTACACTCAACTCAAGACTACCCTACCATTTCTCCCTTATGCATAAACAGGTAATCTATCATCAGATCATAATAACAACTAGTTCAACATGTTTTATTGACAGGCATAAAACACAGAACCATCATATGCTTGACAGACAATAGCAAAGAATCACAAGATAAAAGCATCACACATGACACACATATTTTTCACATGGAAACCCAATTAGGAAAAACCACGATGGGGATGAATACCCACAAGCTATATTTGAACTCTTTAGAAGTCTGCTCTATTAGGAGCCTTATTTAGTTAGAGACATTACAATAGGTTCTGCTAGGAACCGATCCTGTTAGAGATCACCCAGTTAAGGGATGGCTACAATACCCGGTTAAGGGTTAAACCCTGTTAAAGGTTACCTTGTTAGAGGATTTCAAGAACTCAATAGCTAAAGGATTTCAAACTCAATAGCTTTGAATTACCCTATTAAAGGATTTACAGCAAGCCAGTTAAGGCTACCCTATTAAGGGATTTTCCAACTGTTGAGGTGGTTAGAGATCAACAGGTATTATAATGATCTAGTAAAAACACTCAATGCCAATGCAGATCCGCTTAAGCTCCTCTTCACCTTCTGCACTTACATTCTGCAGGTATCACTTCTCTCATTTTGGTCTAGCAAGAATCACGTATCCCTTCTCTTGGATACATACACACAACATCGACCTTATAGGAAAACAGATAGGTTGGTAGCATAATCCCTGAACCTGTTAGGTTAATGAATTCAAATAGTTCAATCCTGACCATTGAGAACACTGCATTAATTGCAACAGTCTTGATCCAATCTCAAGACATTCTCCATCATCCATTTTCACCGATTTCATGGTGGTTGATAACCCATCACACGTTATCACCATTTTATAGACTTCGCACATTCCCGAGGTAGATAGGGACAATTTCCTTCATGCAAGATCCTTCACATGCACAAGGATGATGTGGCAACATGATCTGTTCTTTGTTACAATGCTAACTCATCACACAATGTCACCATTTGAGCCACACAGGCTTGAAGCACTTCAACCAGAAACCCTAAAGTTGAGACTACCAACCGGTAGTCATACAATGCTTCCATGTGCTAGTTCCCATAAGCATATGCTGGTTCACCTTGAACAAGCACACCGCTTCACTTTGGCACAAATGTTGGTTCACAGTGTTATGCCGGTTCTCTCAGTTGCCGGTTCTCACCTCTTCAACATATTGACATCAATGACAACATACAATGTCATTATGTCCTCATACCGGTTCACATAATGCCAACACCCAACAAGGTTGAAGCCATAGTAAATTGGCCTACTCCTAAGTCAACAATAGAGGTGAGAAGCTTCCATGGACTAGCTCAGTACTAGAGGAAGTTCATTAGGCAATTCAGTGCTATATGTGCACCAATATTAGACACCATTAGAGGTGGAATGAAGGAAAATTTTTAGGGGAATGAACAAGCAAATCGAGGATTTGAAACCTTGAAGGAGAAGATAGCTACTCAACCGGAGTTGGTATTGCCTAGTTTTGAGAAAATTTTCATAGTGGAATGTGATGCAAGCAATGTTGTAGTAGGTGCTTTCCTAAGCCAAGAAGAAAGACCAGTAGATTTCCATAGTGAGAAGCTAAGTGATGCAAAGAGGAAATACTCCTCTTATGACTTGGAACTATATACTTTAGTGCAAGCTTTGAGGAGGTGGAGACACTATCTCCTTCCTAAGGAATTTGTAGTCTATACGGACAACCAAGCATTGAGCTTTCTAAAATCACAAGAAAAAATCAGTCATAAACACATGAAATGGGTGGAGTACATGCAAGCCTACACATTCACAATCAATCACAAGAAAGGACAGTTAAACTGGGTTGCTGATGCATTAAATATGAGACTTTTGATAGTCCAAGAAATTAAATTGAGGAGCATAGGAGTTGACAGTTTTAGAGACCTATACCTGGAGGATGAAGACTTCTCAAATGCCTATAAGGTGTGTAAGGAGTATCAAAATCACTTCCATAGTGAGTATTCTGAATTTACTTTGCAAGATGGGCTATTGTTTAGAGGTGGGCAGCTTTTGTGTGCCTAGAGGGTCAATCAGAGAAAACCTCATTTAAGAGAAGCATAATGACAACCATAGTGGATATTTTGGAGTCAATAAGACTCAAGAGTTGGTTCAGAGGTATTACTATTGGCCTAGGATGAATCAAGATGTGAAAAAGTATGTGGAGACTTGCATAGTTTGCCAAAAGGCCAAGGGTACTTCTTCAAATTTTGGTTTATACCAACCTCTTCCCATACCAAATAGACCTTGGGAGTGCATTAGTATGGACTTTGTAGTAGGTTTACCAAGGACAAAGTAGGGATTTGACAACATTTATGTCATTGTGGACAGATTTAGTAAGATGGCCAGCTTTGTACCTTACAAGACTACTCATGATGCATGCCAAATAGCTCATTTGTTCTTCAAAGAAGTTGTAAGGATACATGGTTTACCCATAAGCATTTTTTCAGATAGGGACTCAAAGTTCATGAGTCATTTTTGGAAGACACTTTGGTAAAAGCTTGGCACCAACCTATCTTTTGGATCAGCCTACCATCCTCGAACAGATGGGTAGACTGAAGTGTTGAATAGGAGCTTAGGAAACTTATTGAGGTGCCTTACCAAAGAGTATGGTCAGACATGTGATCAAGTGCTTCCACAAGCTGAATATGCATACAATGACACAATAAATAGGACCACTGGCAAGAGCCCTTTGAAGTGGTCTATGATGTTCACCCAAGGGGTATTTTGGAGTTGAGAGACTTAGGTAGTACAACAATAAGAAGTGGATATGCAGAAGACTTTTCTCAGTCAATGAAGGAGGTACATGAATCAATCAAGCAAGCATTGATGGAGAACACAAGCAAAATCAAGCAAAAAGTTGATGAAAGAAGGAAGAACCTCCAATTTCAAGTGGGAGATCTTGTCATGGTGCACCTAAACAAAGAAAGGCTACAACAAGGAGTGCCTAACAAGTTGCAAATGAGAAGGTTGGGTCCATGTGGCTTTCTAGCCAAGTATGGAGAAAATGCATATAAGGTGGACCTACCTAGTGACATAGGATTGTCACCGGTTTTCAACATAGCAGACTTAGTCTCCTACAAAGGACAAATTCAAGGTTCAGATTGCAGTCACTTAGAGGTATTAGATGATGCCAACAACCTTCAATTACCAGCAAAACCAAATCCAAAGGCTGAGAAGGTGTTGAGTTCAAGGATTACCAAGAAGACAAGGCATCAAACCTATTGGGAGCACCTCATCAAATTATAGGGTATAGATGATGTTGAAGCTACATAGGTGCTTGAGACAGAGTTTAAGAAGCTAGGAATTGATCAGAATTTGATTCCCAAGAAGGTGACTTAGTTTTCTTTTGTTCGGGAGAATGGTGTAGAAGCACCTAGGACTTAGGCTATTAGTCTTTTCTCAATTTTGGCGTGTATTGACCTTATCCAAGTTAGTTATTTAATAAGGACTCCTGGAGGGTCCAAGAGTGAGTGTAATGAGTAAAATGTAGGCCTAAATTGAGTTAGTTCTTCTTAGGTTTGCATTTTGTGCATAAGTAGTTGTTTGAGTAGGAAATTGACCTTCTTGATGGTCAAAAGGGGTAAAACTTGGTATAAGAATTAGGGAGGGTTAAAATAGTCTTAGGAATGCTTGAAAAGTCATGAGTAATGACTTAGAATAGGTTTCATAGATTAGGAAAGCAAAAAGTGCAAAGTTGCAAAAAGTTGTCATGACAATTTTTGTCCTAATTTGTTTAGTGATGGAGTTAGGGATAGCCCAATGCCCTAGAATGCCTCCACATGTGGGGAAGACTATAAAACCCTTCTCTTGCATGGTTACCAAGGTTGGAGTTTTGTTTTTGTAAGATCAACAATCTGAAACTACTCATTTTCGGACTGTTTGACATCATTTTGGCTTATTTTGCTCATATTGTGAATAGAAATGGAATGAATCCATTGATCCAGTAATGGATTGAGTTTCTTTGGTGTGTTTTAGAGTTATCAGTTTTATTTCAAGCTTTGACGTTAGGTTGTATTAGTGTTTTGATTGCTTTGTTTGCAAATAACCAATTTTGGCTTATAAATAACACTTTTGTGTAAAATGGTTTCCCCATGAATTCCCTCTGTGCTACCATCATGGACTATTGGGAAATGGATGGAAACCACTTGTATAGTTTATATATGTAGGGAAAAGTTTTGAGGATGAATTTTTATATGACTGCCACCTTGTTCTAGGCGAGTCTAGGAGCAACCCGACTAGAGGAGATAGGGTGAAATTAGAGTGTAAAAAGTAGGGGTGAATGCAAAACCACAATCTAAGCTTTTTGAGGGGTCCATGAAGTTCATAGAGAGTTTCCAATGCAAGGGGAAGCCTTGATAAGACCATTTGATGCTCATTCTCCAAACTTGATCAGTCATTGGCAGTTAGAAGGCCTAGAAACCCTTCAAAACCCTCATATTTGAGTTAGGGCATTGTACGGTGGGTTGAGAAACCAAAACCACCTAAATAGCCTGGGGTTAGGTGTATCATTGAAGAATATCAAACCTTGTTGTAGGGTATTTTGGACCGTTTTCCTCCAAGCCCTAGAAAACCAGATTTTGGAGGCCTAATGGGGCTCATTTCCTTGTAGCCCTTTTCTAGGCAAAATGTTGAAATCAGTAAGAAAGATAATGGATGAAAACCTCAAATGGACCCAAAAGGTATTAAAATCATGTTAGAAGACACCTCCACACCTCTACATCAACTCACAATAGTAGGAGGTCAAATTGACAAGTTGAAGCCAAGACAACCATAATGAGCACATGGAAAACATTGTGAATTGGTAGGGTTCCTAGTTAAACACTTAAACTAAACACCTTGAGATTGACGAGAAGAAATCCCTAGAAGAGATTGAGAAGGACTTGGAGGTCTTAGAGAATAGCTAGACCTGGAGTGTTGTTGGAATTGAGCAACACCAACTAGGTGAAGTGTGAGCAAGCTAGGAGAACCCCATCATAAATCCTGTTACATAAACCTAGCTCGATCTCCAATGATTGATCAAATCCTCTTCCTGAATGATATTACATTATTTTCACATTACATATATCCATATCCCTTTCCTATATCCTAATACTTGATGATCTACAATGAGATCTTACACCATATATATATAAACCTCAACCATAAACAATCAAGTCGGCCACCAAACAATAAACCAATTACAAAATTACAAAATTGTTGGCATTACATGAAGATTGTATTGATGTCAATAGTAATAGGTAATGAAGTTGTATTGCAATTGGTAATGATGCAGTAAAGCAACCAGTAGTAAAGTAGTGTATGGAACCAGTATTATTTTGAAGCAGAGATCAACTGGTAACGCTAACCAATTGATAAGTAGAACCCTAACCGATGGAGCTTGGATAATCGGTTGTGATGATATATGACCGAATTGTGATCGGAGATGAAGATGCAACATATGCATGTTGCACATGATGAGTGGATTTGGTGCGTAGAGATAACCGTTTATCTTGGAAATAATAAAACACATAGCATGAAGTGTAAAACGCGTGATGAGCTACAAGATCCAATGTGCGGGGATCCAGGAGCGGTTGAAGTTTTCTAAAAAAATGTGTAGTTGATTTCTATGTAATCTAACAGTCAAGATTGAACTAATATGTTTGTAATCTCTATGAGATTGGTAGGTTTTGTGTTGTGTTACTGACCTATTAAGGTCGATGAGTTGTTTGTAATTGCGTTGGCAAATTTGGCTGTGTGGAAGAGTGATTGTTTCCAAACCAAAAGTTGTATCTACAGAATGTTGTGAAGGCAAATAGGACCAGAAAATGATCCAATTAAGTAAGGAAATGCTATTACCAGATCAACAAAGAACTAGTTGTTCTCTAACTATTACAATAGTTAAATCCCCTAGCTAGGTAAGATTTAACAAGCTTCCTATTGAAATCCTCTAACAAGGTGATCTATTAGCTTGGATTTGAAATCCTCCACCAAGGTTACCTTTCATAGGGTATTACCTTTTACAGGGTATTGTAGTCAATCCCTTAATTGGGTGGTCCTTAATCAAATCTGTTAATAGGACGTTATTGTATAAGCTTCTAAAAAGGCTTGGCTCCTAATAGGGCACACTTCAGAAGAGTTCAGAATACTTGTGGGTATTCATTGCCACCGTGGTTTTCCCCATTTAGGTTTCCATTGTGTCAAGTAGTGAATGATTTTGTGGATGTGTTTTGATATGGTTGATATGAATGACTGGTAAATTCACTTAGATATATTTAGATGACTGGAAATGAACTAAAATGAGCTAAAACTAATATTAGTGAAGTGGTTTAATGTTTTGGTTAAATGATTTGAGTTTCAGATTTGTTGCATTGTATCGTTGATGTTTTGATCAACCGGAAAAGTTTGACAATGCAGTTGCAATTTTTGATACAATGACTAAACCGGTTAGTTTAGTGATTGGATTTTGAGTTGAAAATTTGTTTGGTGAAATTTTAGTTTATTTTCTATCTACTGATTCACCCCCCCCTCTCAGTAGTTGGCTTGATGAGTATAGTTTCATCATATTATCAATTGGTATCAGAGCATTTTAGGTCCTCTTGTGTTTAAACCTAATATCTTGAGGAAAAGATCTAGGAGAACATGATCAAGAAAGAAGGTCTGAAGTTCAAGAGGGAAAATTGTTGGGATCCAAGAACACTGAGAGGGGGGGTGAATCAGTGTTCTACCAGTATGAACAATTTTTAACTTTCTAGACCATGCATATATAAACCGGTAAACAAATAACAAGAAGCAAGTAAACCATCCACATAAATGAACACCATAACACACTGAATTTATACGTGGAAAACCTCAATGAGGAAAAACCATAGTGGGATTTGAGACCCATAATATCAATTCACTGGCCATATGAAAAGATATTACATATAATAGGGGCCTGCACATGGAGGAAGGCACACTACCTAGAGCATACTACTCATTACTAAATATCCTCACTGACTACAAGCTTTTTGCTAAAGTAAATTAGTGGAAATGAACTCAAGAATGCATCTGTTATGCCAAATAGAGTTCTGGTTCTGGTTCTTCTCTTACGCGGTTCATAAACCCCAAACTACTACTGGTATCACTTTTCCTCCAAGAATGGTTTCCAGGCTATCTATAGATCATTGCATGATATAACATTTGTATGCAAAATGATCTTCATACATATATTTTGCATCATAAAGTTCTGCTATATTCTCCTATATCCACACATATCATCTATCACATATGTCTTCTTATTTTAAAAATAACCTAGCAGATTGACCTATATACTTATTACAAATAATATGCCTTATGTCAGCTTACAATACATTTACAAAGGATATTCAATGTCCACCTTGACAATATTTATAAAATTATTTATTAAGTAAATCCTCCTTGATGTTGGCTTCAAATGAAGTATTGATGCCGGTGTCGGTCCCGATGTAGCCCTGAATGCTCCAAAGCTGGTATATGCTAGTATATGCCTCCAAGTGCTGGTTTATGACTTCCATTAGATCTTGTTTCCATCAATGACAACAAAATGAATCCAATGAGTGTCGATTGCCAAAAATCTCCCCCTTTGGCATTGATGGCAACACTCATGTCAAAAATGGATTCCCTGCCAATATGCTTGCCTTGAGAAATACACTCCATCTGATATGATTCCAATGTGTTTCTCTGATATTTTCACATATATACATACTCCCTCTTTGACATCAATGCCAAAGACCGGTGAAAGAATTGAAAGAATAAAAGAATACTGTTAGTTTCACTGGACCTTAGTCATCTTCAGGATTTTCGGGTATGCCTTTTGTAATAATTGGAGATATGTATCCCAGTTGGATTTGAAAGTATTGGAAATAGATGAAAGTCCACTTAGTAAGTGGGCAAGTATTTCCTTCTCTTGGATATTTGCCAGTGTGGGTTTAACTAACATATACATTTACTCTCTTTTGTGAACACCCAATGAATCTAGTCTAGGACTTACCAATCCTCTTAGATTTCTTGCTCTTCTTATGATTTTATCTCTCTCCTTCTCATGAAAAGAAAAAAAATTGGTTCTCCAAGGTCAAAATTTGTCCATCAATAGATTTGGTTAGTGCAATCAATTCATCAAAAGAGTTAGCAATTTTAGCCATCTTATCATATAACTCCTTCAATCTGATATCTACATTAGTTGTAAGACTTCCTATATTACAACAAACTTTGTAGATATTAGTACATTGTTTTAAACAAACCTCAATAGGAATAAGTTTGTCCTCAATTTTCTTCTTCCCTATTTCTATAAGTTGATCAAATGTTGTTCTTTTTGGTGCTATGAAATTGTCCAAAGCTTGTCGATCTACAATCTATCTCAGAGATTGAAAATTGCTGGATATATACTCTTTTAGAGTCTTGAGCTTACCTGAAGGGCTTTGTCCATCTTCAATCTAACAGTCAAGTATTAGTCTGTGCAATACAGAGACCGATTGATCAACTAATCCTTTATCTGCAATACCTTCCTTCAATAATTTTTGAGTAGCCATCATTGTTAATTCAGTTGGACTTAACTCAGAGACTGATTTCTTCTCAACCTGAGAAGTGTCAATTGCCAAAACTTTTTGTTGGGGAATCAGTTTTACTTGTCGATATGAATTTAGTTTCTCTTACCTTGTCCATCTCAACCTCTTTTGCCCTGGTGGCTTTGCCACTTGGTGTAGTGTCAGTTACAACTGGTGGAGTATCATCCATAGTATTTATAGTGTCATGTACATTGCCTTTCTCAAAAATGGTCTGTGTCAGTACAGACTGTACACTCTCTTTAGCTTCCGGTTGTGTCAAAATTGGAGTGGGACTGCCCAAAATACCTTTCCCGTTTGATTTGTTAGGAATAGTGGAAGTTGTTGCCCTTGCAAATTCTTCTTTAGATATGGGAAAGTCTGGGATTTTTTGAAAGAATTTGGTCCATCCCTTACTTTACTCATTTACCACCCCATTTACTCTCCCCATCATAAGGCTTATCTGCCAGGATTTACTACTGAAAACTATCCTATTTGCAATGTCTATACATCTTTTCATTTCTTCATTATTTACAACACCACATAATTCTAAAAGTGCAACTTCCTTAATCTCCCTATCCCTCTTGACAACATCAAGTATTCTAGCCTCAAGTTTATTATACAAGGATAAAGGTATTTCCTTCAAAATTTCAACTAAGGATTTCTTATAGATGTCTATATACAACAAAATAGCCTCTTCTAATTCATTTTTCTCATTCTCTTCTAAATCTTCATAATACTTTGATATATTTTTCAATATTCCATCTTTTGTAATTTCATCAATACGCTCAACACAGGTCATTGTGGTTTTACCGGTTCCAATATCATCACCCCGCTTCTTTTTTCTTGTGGTTGCCAGTGTGACCAATTTCCTCTTTTGCATAGGCTTCCTTGCCGGTGGCGGAGGTGCAATAGGCTTAGTTGCCTTTCTAACAAGTTTCCTCCTAGGCTCTTCCTTCTTCTTCTCTACTAGTGGTTTTACCACATCCTTCCTTTGTACCCTTTTGAAAGTGAGAGGTTCATTATCCTCAGAATCCGAGTCAAAAGTGATAGGGGAAATGTGAACTTGTGGCTTCTTCACTTCTACAGTACCAACCTCTACCAGTTTAGTTGCCTATTTAGATTTAGAGCCCAATTGAGTGTCTATCTTATGGATCACATCTTGTACATATGCAGACATATTTTCTATTTTCTTCTCTCTTCTTTCCAGTTAAAATTGGTTTTCACTTCAAGAGCCTTCTCTCCTATTGTACCAAAATGCTCTGTCTTATCATCTAATGGGGCATCTAACAAAGTCTTTGCATAGAGTTCAAAAATGCTGTCATCCACCTCATATACAAGCTTAGTAATCCAGATTTGCCTAGGTTCAACTGCTTCTATAAGAGTTTCATTAGTTTTAACATGAAACAAATATCAATGGAATACTTCTCCAGAATGTTTTTTGAAATTCTCTCCCTTTGCCTCATGTTTTCTTGAAATGTATTAAAATATCCCCAAAGTTTCTCATCTTTGCTGGTACCAAGACCGATGATAGCTTCCTTGATCTATATACCTACTGGTATGTCATGAGCCCAGTGCTTCTTCCCTAGACCAGGTAGCTCATTTAGGAAGTAAAGCATTAAACAAACAATCAAGTTTCCATATCTAAAAGTGCCTTTCTTGGTTCCTTTGATCTTACCAAGGTTTAGCATCAATTCACTTTTGATATGCAGCATGAATGCATGAAATAGCAACAAAATTCAATTAGTTAGATTGAGTTACCTTGTAACCTATGATCATGCTTGAAAACTTTATATCCATGTCGGTGATTGTGCTTATCCTCATTGATCCGCTATCAGGTGTAGCACCACTGAGTTTCTCAACCTCTGTGTTGGAAATTTTCTTGCCAGGTTCTTATCTAACCTTGGGTAAACTAGTGACAACTTGAATAGACTCCTTCATGATCATGTAAGGTCTATCTAGCTAAATAAATTCATTGTGAACCTTGCACTTTTGGCATATGTTCAAAGTTTGATGACATGATGATATGGTATGTTGTCATTGATGTCAATATGCTGAAGTATGAATCGATATATTATAGTAAGTGAACTCGCAAGTGAAGCAGTATGTTGAAGTGTGAACTGGTATGATGGAATGAACTGGTATATGCAGAAAGGTGAATCAGTATGTTGGAATATGAACCGGTATATGCAAAGTTTGTATCAAGGTTTCATTTGATATGACTACCGGTTGGTAGTCTCAGCTTCAGGGTTTCTGGTTGATGCATTCCAAGCATATGTGATTCGATCGAGGACATCCTTTGTTGGGTTAGCATTGAAATGATGATAAGATCATGTTGCCATGTCAACCTTGTGCATGTGAAGAATCTTGAGGATCTTGCCTGAAGAAGATTGATTGTATCCACCTCGGGAATGTGCAAAATCACAGTGAATGGTGGACAGCACGTGATGGGTTATCAACTTCTAGAAGCAGTGATGAATGAATGATGGAGAATGTCTTGAGATGTGTTCAAGATTGTTTTACTCTATGCAATGTGATTGAATGGTCAAGATTGGACTGATTGTATTAATAACCTAGATGCTTAGGGTTTAGGGTTTATGCTACCGACCTAATTGTTGTCTATAAGGTTGATGATGTTTGTTGTTGTAAGGTTGTTGGAAAATGTTGTGTGTGTATCCGAGAGTAGAGATACTTGATTCTTGCCAGACCAGAGGAGTGAGTAGATACTTGGAGAGTGTGATTGTAGAAGTATAGAAATTGAAGTGGATCTGCCTTGGCATTAAGTGTTGTTATCAGATCAGTGTTTTACCTATTGAATTCTAACCATTTCAGTAGTTGGAAAACCCCTTTACCAGGTAGCTTTAATAGGCTCTTTGTAAATCCTTTAATAGGGTGACTCAAAATCCTTTGACAAGGTTCTAACCTTTAACTGGGTATTTAGCCATCCCTTGACTAGGTGATCCCTAGTAGGATCAGTTCCTAGCAGAACCTATTGTAAAAGTCTTTAACTGAACTAGGCTCCTAACAGAGCGGACTTTAGAAGAGTTCAAAAAAAAACTTGTGGGTATTCATTCCCACCGTGGTTTTTCCTAGTTGGGTTTCCACGTGAAAAATCAGTGTGTTATGTGTGATGCTTTTTCATGTGATGTCTTAAGTGTTTTATGTTAAGCGATAATGCATGTTGTTCCAATGGTCATAACTATTTCTGATATTACTTGCTTAAGCATATGGGTGAAGATTGAGATGAGATGTTAGATCTGAAGATGATCTAGATGAATTGGTTCATGTCTGTCACAGTCATAGTGTGTTCTACCGGTAGTGTCTTAATCTAGATCGGTGATGCAGTTTGCCAGTTAGAGTAGTCTTTGCAATTGAGTTGTAAAAGAATTTTTTTTTGTCTATATTGATTCACCCCCCTCTCAGTATCTATAGAGTATTTACTATTCATAATTATTCATCAAGAACATATCTGATAACCTCATCTTTGAATTTCGGTAAGTACAAAATATCGGTTAACCCTAGATCCTTAATTGCTTTGAATTCTAGTTTCATGGTTTCAGAGTCTCCCAGTATCATGGATTGATACATGCTTTTGATGACTTCAGTTCCCAAATCCTCAAGGGTGCAGTCAATGTATGCCCTCACATCTTCAACATACATTACACTGTTAGGAACCCTAGAAAATGCTCCCGCATAGTCTTCCCTTTTAGCAATTTTGGGAACCTCCTTAAATATTGGCCTTAACCTATACTTGACTTCGACGATGGTGGGATTTGCAATAAAAGTAGGAGCTAAAGATCTAGATGCCATTTCAAAAATACCTGAAGGTGAATGTCAGTGGAAGATTGAGTGCTTCAGATAACTGCTCGAAATCCTTTCACAATGCTTTTTCTCTCTCTTGAATTGCCTTTACTTTGCTTTGATTGCTTTGAATGCATGGTGAGTGAAAATGAATTAACTTACCCTCTTTTATCAATGAATAAAAACTCTAATTTTTTGTAATAAATGCTTCACCAACAACCCTACAGATGTTGGTTTCATAGTTATGTGTCAGATGAACCTTCAACAATGATGAACACATTCTCTACATCTCTTTCCAGATCTTCTTAGATCTCTTCCGGGGTAGTATGAAAAATTTAGCAATGACTTTGCCAACCCTTACGGGTTTATGCCTCAATTACTAGTGGAATTTCTTGTCGGTGGAGGAATACCTTGTTCTACCAATGGAGTTGTTGGTATAGATCCATCTCCACTTGTTTCTTCAGATTTTCTAACCCATCTCTTGGTGTGATCTTGTTGTATTTCATCTACCTTCTGCTTTCCTTTCTCATTATCTTTGTCATTATTAACCAGTTGAGTCTTTCTTCTGCAATACTTAGCAATATGACCTATTTTGTTGCATACATAACATGTAACAATGTTCTTTTGAATTGCTTTGACATATCCGGTATCATTTCTTGACCTACAATGATTAGCAAAATATCCAAACTTCCCACATGCATGACATTTAACATTCATTCTGCAATCTTCTGATCTATGACCATATTTCTTGTAGTTTGTGCATTGATCGGGAACTGAATTGTAGTTTTGAGTTTCCTTATTTCTACATTGTTTAGCCATATGCCCAAATTTATTGCAAACAAAACATCTCCCATTGAATTTATAAGCATTAGATTGCCTTATCGATTTCCTCTGTTCTGATGAGTTCTGCATACCGGTTGTTTGATCTTCATGTATAGTACCAAAGCTTTCACCTTGTACAAATCCAAGTCCTCTAGAATCATTCTGTCTTTATCTTTTCAATAAGTCATCTAACTGTGCAACACTGATCCTAAACATTTCTTTATACTCACTTGCAGTAGTCAGATCATCTCTCATAGTACTTATTTGCCTTTCAAGTTCTTGTTCATTATTCAGGGAGTGTGCCAAATCAGTTCTCAATAGATTATTCTCATGAGTCAATCTACCACTTTCATCAAATTTGTTCTTCAGAGATATAACAAGATTATCTTCCTTCTTATTTCTATCCTCAATATCTTGTGATAACCTCATAGTCAGATCTTGCATTTCATTCTTCATGAGCATGTTTTCTTGACTTAGTTTCTGACATTGTTCCTTAAGAGCATTCTTCTCCTCATCATCCAGTTGCTACAAAAGTTCTTTTCTCTTGGCTGGACCAGATGATAACCTTTCTTGTAGGATAAGAATGAATTCGTTTGCATAATTCAATTCTTCTTGCAATTTCAAGTTCTTCATCCTTTCAACATCATAATCCTCAAGAGCCATCTCAAGTTGCTTCTCCATAGCCATGTTCAAAGATACCGGTTTTAGGATCTTCCTCAAGCTGTTAAACTTCTGCTAAGGTACCAGGCTTTGATACCAATTCTTGGGATCCAAGAACACTGAGAGGGGGGGGGGATTAATAAGTGTCCTGCCGGTATGAATAATTTTTAACTTTCTAGACCATGCATATATAAACCAGTAAACAAATAAAAAAATAGCAAGAAGCAAATAAACCATCCACATAAATGAACACCATAACACACTGAATTTATACGTGGAAAACATCAATGAGGAAAATACCACAGTGGGATTTGTGACCCACAATATCAATTCACTGGCCATATAAAAATATATTACATATAACAAGGGTCTGCACTTGTAGGAAGGCACACTACCTAGAGCATACTTCTCATCACTATAGAGCCTCACTGACTATAAACTTTTTGCTAAAGTAAATTACTAAAAATAAACTCAAGAATGCATCTGCTATGCCAAATAGAGTTCCGATTCTAGTTCTACTCTTACCCAGTTCATAAAGCTTGAACTACTACCGATATAACTTTTCCTCCGAGAATGCTTTCTAAGATATCTATAGATCATTTCATGATATAACATTCACATACAAAATGATCTTCATACATATATTTTGCATCATACAGTTATGTTATATTCTCCTATATCCACACATATCATCTATCACATATGTCTTCTTATTTTAAAATAACCTAGCAGACTAACCTATATACTTGTTACAAATAATGTGCCTTATGTCGGCTTACAATACATTTATAGAGGATATTCAATGTCGGCCTTGAAATATTTTTAAAATGATTTATTAAGTAAATCCTCCTTGATGTCAGCTTCCATTGAAGTATTGATGTCAGTGTATCCCTGAATGCTCCAAAGCCAGTATATGCTGGTATATGCCTCCAAGTGCCGGTTTATGACTTCCATCAGATATTGTTGCCATCAATGACAATAGAATGAATCCAATGAGTGTTAATTGCCAACAAAAACTATAGAATCTGGAGTGATAGGATGAAGATCTATATCAAGATCTTAGGAAGTCAATATTGGGAATAGGTTGTTACTAAATATAACTTTCCTAGTGGGATTCTGACAGATGATCAAAAGAAGGAGCAATAGGAGAACAATAAATAATTGGAAGCCATCATCAGTTCCTTGTCCGATTTAGAATATGTTGACGTTCATGGATTGGAGACTGCATATAAAGTATGGAAGAAACTGGAAGATATCTATAGTGGTGATGAGAATGTTAAGATTGCTAAAGAAGAGAGTCTTAGAGGAAAATTTGATGATATGCAGATGGCTAAAGGAGAAAACATTCAAGAGTATGGTCAAAGGATCAAGGAGATAGTCAGAGAAATCAAAAGTGATAGAGGTACATTGGAGGATACCAGAGTGGTTAGCAAGGTGTTGAGAACCCTTCTACTGGTCTACTCTATCTGAGTTGCAGCCATTCAGGAACTCAAATCTATTGATAAGACAAAGATAACTCTTGACTCTATCATTGGTAAATTGACTACATTTGAATTAAATGATTTTGATGGAAGTGTTCAGAGATCAGAATCTTCATTTTGAGCCTCAGTCTCAACCCCACCAGTAAGGAAAAGTAGAGAAGTGAGCTACAGTCATTAGTCTAGATCTAACAAAAAGGTAGATGATGAAGATAGTCTGATTGAGATTGAAGCATTGTTGGCCAAGCGGTTACCCAGAGGTACCGGTAAGTACAAAGGTAAATTACCATTGAAGTGTTTTCAATGTAACTTGATTGGACATATTGTTACTAACTATACAAATGGAGATAATGAGCAAAAATGTGAAAAGTATAGGAAGTATAAAGGCAAAGGTAAAAGATATTTTCTCATTGAAGTGGATGGAGGAATTATAGATGAAGAATCTGAGGAAGATGCAAATGAGGACATTGTATTTGTTGCTATTAAAGAAGAGATATCATATTAGAAGGCATTGGTCTCTCACATGGAAAGTTCAGATGACTGGATTTTAGATAGTGGTTGTTCACACCACATGACTGGTGAACGGAGTAAGTTTCTTGCTTTGAAAGAGTTTGATGGAGGTGTTGTGAGATTTGAGAATGACTCACCCTACACGGTGAAAGGGAAATGATCCATCTCTCTAAATGGTAAAAGCAGTGCAGATCATGTCTACTAGATTGAAGGACTGAAACACAATCTTTTGAGTGTTGCTCAATTCAATGACAAAGGTTACCCACTGGAATTCAAGAATGGAGTGTACAAGATTTATGGAAGCAAAGGTGAACTGATTGCAACCGACAAAAAGACTAGAGGTAAATAATTTTATTTAAAATCTAAAGTCAATAGTTGCTTAATTGAAAAAGTAAAATATAGTTGGCTTTGGCATCGAAGATTCTATGATGTAAATTTTGATAACATTGTAAGAGTCAGTGAGTCCAAATCAGTAAGAGGTTTTCCACAATTGGACAAACCAATGAATGCTTTGTGCAAGGAATATCAGTTATGGAAAATGCTATCCTCAACCTTCAAGAGAAAATATTTCTCAGCTAAACATTTCCTAGATTTGGTTCATACCGACCTTTGTGGACCAATAAGGACTAGGAGTATTCAAAGTGATCGGTACTTCATGATATTTATCGATGATTTCTCAAGGATGATGTGGGTGACATTCTTGAAAGGCAAGAAAAAATCATTTAGCAAGTTTAAGGCATTCAAAGACTTAGTTGAAAATTAAATTGGAAAGAAGATAAATTGCTTAAGAACTGATCAAGGTGGTGAATTTACTTCAGAGGAATTCACTAGATACTATGAAGACAACATAATCAAGAGGAAGCTTTAAGCACCTAGGACACCATAATAGAACGGTATTGCAAAAAGGAACAATTGGTCAATAGTTGAAGCTACTAGGACTATGCTAATTTAAGGAGGTGTAGCTAAGACTTTCTAGAGAGAAGCTGTCAGCACAACTATTTATACAATGAACTGGATACTAGTTAAAAGAGGTAAGGACAAAACTCCCTATGAGTATTGGTATGGTAGATCACCTAATGTCAGTTACTTTAAAATTTTGTTAGCAGATATTTTATCAAAAGAGGTGATTATATTGGTAAGTTTGATGCCAAGAGTCATGAGGGAATATTTTTTGGTTACTACACCAAGAGAAAAACTTACAAGTGTTGCAACAACCAGACTAAGAAGATCATTGAAACTATCAATGTCTGAGTTGATGAGTTTCCTAAAACTTCAGGTGAAACTAACAAGGAGAAGGAAGAACAAGAACCTTACACACTTTTTTTGGAACTAGAACTGGTGAAGCCAAAAGTTGGTGAACAGAACAAAGAAGCCCCAGTTCAATCGAAACATGAAGGTCTAGCAGAAGATAAAGAAAGTGAAGAAGAAGAACCTGAACAACAAGATCATGTTATTCCAAGGTATGTTAGACTCAATCATAGCCCTGATCAGATTATTGGAGACAATAATGCAAGTGTACTAACAAGAACAAGGCTAAGAGAAAAATCTTGTATGATTTCCACCATTGAGCCTAGAACTGCAAAAGAAGCCTTTGCAGATGAAGACTGGATCAAGGCAATGGAAGAAGAGCTTGACTAGATAGAGAAGAGCAATACTTGGTCATTAGTACCTAGACCAAAGAACAAGAATGTAATAGGTAAAAAATGGGTATTCAGAAATAAATTGAATGAAGATGGAGTAGTGGTAAAAAAATAAAGCCAAACTAGTATGCAAAGGATATGCATAAGAAGAAGGTGAAGACTATGGTGAGACATTTGCACCAGTTGCAAGATTGGAAGGAGTAAGGACTCTACTTGCATTTGCAACATACATAGGATTCAAAGTATATCATATGCGTGTTAAGTTAACATTCCTAAATGGAATATTGGAAGAGGAAGTCTACATTGAACAACTAGATGGTTATGTTTTAACTGTAGAAAAGGATATGGTGTGCAAATTGCATAAGGCATTATATGGATTGAAGCAAGCACCTAGAGCATGCTATGAAAGATTTCACTCTCACTTAGTGAGGATAGGTTTTCAAAGAACTAGTGAAGACAGTAACATATATCTCAAGACAAAAGGAGATAAGATACTGGTAAGTGAGGTATTTGTGGATGATATGATTTTTAGAGGAAATGATGATATGTGTCATGATTTTGCTAATGAAATGAAGAATGAGTTTGAGATGTCACTGGTAGGTGAGATAAAAAATTTCATAGATCTGCAAATCCAATAGATGAAGGAAGGTATTTTCATCACACAGTCCAAATATGTGAAAGAAGTGTTGAGAACTTTTGGAATGGGAGACTGTAAACTAGTTGGAAGACCAATGGTTACAGGTTGTAAATTATCTAAGGAAGATGATTCTGCATTAGTGGATGAAAAGGAGTACAGGTGCATGATAGGTACACTACATTATGTTGTCCACAATAGACCAAACATTGCTCATGGAGTAGGATTGGTTGCCAGATTTCAGAAAATCCCGGAGGAGACACACATGGTTGCAACCAAAAGAATTTTCATATACTTGAAAGACACAATTGATTATGGATTATGGTATCCATATACATGAGAATTTGATTTAAAAGTTTATATAGATGCAGATTGGGAAGACAATATTGATGATAGGAAGAGTATAACCGAAGAAGCATTTTTTCTTGGAGGTAGACTAGTGTCTTGGAGCAACAAGAAACAAAGTTGTATCTCTTAATCAACAACAAAAGCTAAATATGTTGTAGCTTATATGAATTGTACCCAGGTAATTTGGATGAAACACATTTTCAAAGTTTTAAAGTTGAAGATATCAGAACCGGTAAGAATTTTTTGTGGTAACACAAGTGCTATAAATATTTTTAAGAAATCGGTGTTGCATGCTAGGACAAAGCATATTGAGTTGAAGTATCATTTTCTGAGAGAGAAAGTGCAAAGTAAAGATGTGTCACTGGAGCATGTATCTACTAAAGAAAAACTAGTAGATATCTTTACTAAACCTCTACCTAAGGCTACATTTGAATATCTTAGAGTTAAGTTAGAGGTTTTACCCCTACATGAAGTCAATTAAGAAGATGGGGAAGCCATCAATCCTGAAGCCTATTTAAAATATTGAAGCAAGATTAGTGTATAGTGGAGCTACTCCACAGGATGAGCAACTAGTTGCAGATCGGTGAAGCATGAAACTGCATGGTTTACCTTCACTTTGGCATTATTGTCAAAGGGGGAGAAGAACTGTATATGATTGATAGGCAGTTAGCAGTTGAAGACATGAAGATACAGTTGAAGGAGAGTATATGGGAAAAATGTAAACAAAGATTCCTATACTTGTGTATATTCTTTACTCTCAATCATCACAATCAATGGGTATTGATATTTGTATTGCTATCAATACCAAATGGGGAGAATATTGGCATTGCATGAAGATTGCATTGATGAAGTATAGTGTTGTCATTGATGTTAATAGTAACTAGTAATGAAGTTGTATTTCAATCGGTAATGATGCAGTAAAGCAACCTATAGTAAATCAGTGTAGGCAACCGGTATTATTATTGAAGCAGAGATCAACTGGTAACCCTAACCAGTTGATAAGAAGAACCCTAATCGATGGAGCTTGGAGAATCAGTTGTGATGATGTATGACTGAATTATGATCGGAGATGAAGATGCCACGTATGCATGTTGCACGTGATGAGTGGATTTTGTGTATAGAGATAACCGTTTATCTTGGGAATGATCAAATGCATAGCATGAAGTGAAAAACACATGATGAGCTATAGGATCCAATGTGTGGTGATCTAGGAGTGGTTGAAGTTGTCTAGAATAATGTATAGTTGGTTTCGATGTAATATAACAGTCAAGATTGAACCGATATGTTTGTAATCTCTATGATATTTGTAGGTTTTGTGTTTTATTTCTGACCTATTGTATTTGTTTTTAAGATCGATGAGTTGTTTGTAATTGTGTTGGAAAATTTTGTTAAGTGTGGAAGAGTGATTATTGCTGAACTAGAAGGTGTATCCGCAGAATGTTGTGAAGGTAGATAGGATAAGAAAAGGATTTGAATAACCCAGGAAGTGCTATTACCAGATCAACAAAGAACCCATTGTTATCTAACCATTACAATAGTTAAATCCCCTAATCGGGTAAGCTTTAACATGCTTCTTATTGAAATCCTCTAACAAGGTGATCCATTAGCTTGGATTTGAAATCCTCCACCGAGGTTACCTTTAATAGGGTATTACCTTTAACAGGGTATTACCTTTAACATGGTATTGTATCCAATCCCTTAACTGGGTGGTCCTTAACCAGATCTGTTCTTAACAAGACATTATTGTATAACCTTCTAACAAGGCTTGTCTCCTAACAAGGTGAACTTCAGAAAGGTTCATAATACTTGGGGTATTCATCCCCACTATGGTTTTTCCCATTTGGGTTTCCATGTGAAAAATCATTGTGTCAAGTGGTGAATGATTTTGTGGATGTGTTTTGATATGGTTGATATGAATGACTGGTAAATCCATTTAGATATGTTTAGATGGTCGGAAATGATCTGAAATGACTGATATTAGTGAAGTGGTTAAATGTTTTGGTTAAATGGTATTTGAGTTTCAGATATGTTGCATTGTATCGCTGATGTTTTGGTCAACCGGTAAAGTTTGATAATGCAGTTGTGGTTTTTGATACATTGACTAAACTGATTAGTTTAGTGATTGGATTCTAAGTTGAAAGTTTGTTTGGTGAAAGTTTAGTTTATTTTCTATCTACTGATTCACCGCCCCCCTCTCAGTAGTTGACTGGATCCTTATAGTGTCATCATATTATCAAAAACATGTCGTTCTTAGACCAAACAAACAATATCCAACACATAAGACATCCTGGAAACACATCAAGAGGTCCAATACACATGTTACATTAAGTCGGTCCATAACCTAGATCAATCGGGACCCAATATAGGTCCCCACACTAAAAAAATTATATGTAATCTGCCAAGTCTCAAACATGATTACCATTAGCATCCTGAGTCCATACTAGAAGTTGTAACAACACCACTTATGCATATCATCAAAGATCTTCATCAAAGCTCTACCGGTGAAACCCTCGCCGAAACCACAAACCAAGCTTCCAAGAAAATAAGATAGCATCCAATCACCAGACCAAAAGCAACTTACTGAATTTGAACATGAGTATCATGAATAAGCCAATTCCATAACCAAACCATACTGGAGCATACCGAATCATGCTAGATCCAATCCAACCAGAAACCACACATCCTATCGGGACTAGAAGGGTGCCGATAAAGCATCCAAAATAGCTAGTGTTGACATCAATGACAAAACATCAATGCAACACATAATCAATTCCTCAAAATGGCCAACATTATGAGGTAGATGTCTGCATCCAGAACACCTTAGGAGAATGAGGTTGTTGAAATAAGAAAAAAAACTCTAATCGATTATGCAAGGACTCTAATGATTCAGAAGGATATTCCACATGTCTTCTAGAGAGAAGCAATGAGTATTGCTATGTATACCCTGAACCAGATACAGGTGAAGAAGGGGATAAATAAGACTCCCTATGAATTATGGTGTGGATATTCACCCAATGTGAGTTACTCCAAGGTATTTGGAAGCAGGGATACATCAAGAGGGATAAGTACTCTGAAAAGTTTGATCCTAAGAGTGATGAAGGAATCTTCTTAGGTTACTCCACAAAGAGTAAAGCATACTGATGTTTGAACAAAAGGATCAGTAAGATTGTGGAAAGTGCAAATGTTAGAGTAAATGACAACAAGAGTGAACCAGAGGACTATCAAGGATTCAATTACACTGTACCGATCAAACCTACTACAGAGAATCCTAGTGTAGCTACAAATGAGGAAGCATGTGAAGTAGAACCTATACAACCGGTAGAAGAAGCCCCAAGAAATGAACCGAAACCACTAGGGTATGTCAGAAATAATCATTTTGTTGACAATATTATTGGTGACAAAAATGCAGGAGTATTGACTAGAAGAAAAGCAAGGGAGAGTGCCTATCTGCTCTCTGAAATTGAGCTCAAAACAATAAAGGAGGCTCTAAAAGATGAAGACAGGTTCAAAGCTAGGGATGAAGAACTGGAGTAGATTGAGAAAAATGAAACCTGGACCCTTGTGTCCAGATCAGAGAACAAAAATGTGATAGGCACCAAGTAGGTGTTTAGAAACAAAATGGATGAAACTGGTCAAGTACTAAGAAACAAAGGAAGGTTAGTTTGCAAAGGGTATGCATAGTAAGAAGGCTTGGATTATGGGGAGACCTTTGCCACAGTGGCCAGACTAGAAGGGATCATAATCTTGCTTTCTTATGCTTCTTATAGGAAGTTCAAGGTCTACCAAATGAATGTCAAATCGACATTCTTGAATGGTGTTCTAGAGGAAGAAGTGTACATTGAGCAATCAGAAGGGTTTGCTTCAAAATATGGAAGAGATATAGTATGTAAGCTAAAGAAGGCTCTGTATGGGCTAGCTTGGTATGAAAGGTTGCACTCATACCTGATGAGTATAGGGTTCATGAGAACCAGTGACAATGATAACTTGTATTTGAAGATTGGAAAAGAAGGAAAACATTTGATTGCAGAAATTATTGTAGATGACATAATTTTTGGAGGAGATGATGAAATGAGCAAAGGTTTTGCAGAATAAATGAAGAAGGAATTTGAAATATCCATGGTTGATGAAATAAAATTCTTCATTGGTTTACAAGTATCTTAGCTAAAGAATGGTATATTCATTATCCAGACTAAATTTATAAGGGAAATATTGAAGACCTTTGGAATGGAAGATTCCAAACCCGTTGGAACTCCAATGGTTACAAGTTACAAGATTTCCAAAGATGATGAGGCTAATGAAGTGAATGAGACAATACACCGATCCATGATCGGTAAGTGTCAGTATGTTGTGCATAGTAGACCAGATATAGCACAAGCAGCTGGCTTGGTTGCTAGATTTGCTGCAAATCCAAAAGAGACTCATATGGTGGCGGTTAAGAGGATATTCAGATACCTTAATGGGAATGATGGGAATGGCCTCTGGTATTCGCATAAGGGAAATTTCAACTTTAGTGTCTTCACCGATACAGATTGGGAAAATAACATTCATGACAAAAGAGCACTAGTGGAGGTGTATTCTTTCTTGGAGATAGGATTGTGTCATCGACAAGAAAAAACATAATTGTACCTCTCAATCCACAGCCGAGGTGGACTATGTGGCTGCTACAATCAACTATACACAAGTAGTATGGATTAAACAACTCTTGGAAGGTATTCAAGAAAAGGTGACTAAACCTATGGTGATACACCATGACAATACAAGTGCCAACAACATATAAAAAAACCTGGTAATGCACTCCAAAACCAAGCATATTGCAATAAAATATCATTATCTTAGGGAACAGGTGTAGGACAAAGAAGTTAGACTAGAATATGTGCCAACCAAGGAATAGGTGGCATACATATTCACCAAGCCACTACCTAAGGACACTTTTGAGTATCTTAGAGGTAAGCTAGGGGTAATTCCCCTACATGCTCTAAGGTGAGTGAAGATTGAAACAACATCACTCTAGTATGATTTTCCTGAAAAATTCTATGTATTTGGATTGATGATTATGGACTACTCCTGATAGGGGGAGAAGTCATTGTAGTATGTGAAATATGATTTCTAGACTGTTAGGATTCCCAAAGATACTGAGAGGGGGAGGTGAATAGCTATCTAACCAGTGAAAGAATTTTTTGAACTTATTACATGAAAGACAATTCAAAACTATGTACCGGTAAAACAAAATTAATGCAGTAAATAAGAATAACAACCACAACTTGAAAGACACACCATAACACAATAAATTTTTAATGAGGAAACCTGGTGTGGGAAAAACCTCAGTGGGATTTGTAACCCACAATATTTTCATCCTGGCCAATAAGAGAATATTACTATTACAATAGGGGCCTGCACATGCAGGAAGGCCAAGTGCCTAGAGCTCACTGCTCAGTTACAAAAGAAGTCTCCTCGGCTTACAAAAATGGATTACACAAATCCAAAGTCATGTACTACTTCAGATCAACATCTTCTATGCCAGGTTAAGTACCGGTTTAAGCTCTGCAATATCATAAACCCTTATCCAAATCTGCCTTATAATTCGCACATTAGGTCTGCAATAATCTAACCATATCCACTTCCTAAATGATCTACAAGATATCATACTTATATGAGTCTTATTACAATTCACCATGTCGGCTTACAAAGAGATTTCAAAATTAAATATAAAATACAATTAAACAAAATTCCTGTCAGCCAGGGTGCCGGTAATCTTTTCGGTGCTGGTGAACTATATGCCGGTGTAGAGTCTGTCGGTGTCGGTGCCTGCCGGTATCATATGATTGTAAGGTTTCCATCAATGACAATACCTTAAATCACCTACAATTTCTTGTTGGAGTGTGCATTTGCCAACAATCTCCCCCTTTGGCATTGATGGAAACACTCATGAGAAAAATCCAAAAAGTGTCCTAAAATGATGTCCAAAAAGAATCAGCCAAAATGTCTTACCAAAACTATGTTATCAAAAATGTGTGCTCCCCCTGAGCTAATGATCTCTTCTACAAGTTATTTTTCTCAGTTCTACTACTCCCCCTTTGACATCAATGACAAAGGTTGTCAAAATGTCAACTGAGTGCAGTTTCAACTTGAACCTTGTAACCGGTTGGTTACAATCTGGAATAGGTCTGCTAATTCCAAATTTAGTCCCTAAGTAAACCTGTTACTGTCCTTTAATGCTCCTTCTATTCTTTGAATTGTACCGGTGAGGCGATGCATTTTCTCTTCCGGTGTCTTTTGTCCCTGAATAAGTGCCTCTAAGATCTCTTTCCTCAAAGAGATGAGGTTATCTAATTTAGGACTGAGTCTACATTTAAGTTCCTTTGCCTTTCCTTTTATTCTTTCCTTCTCTTTCTCTAGTTTTTCAAGTTTCTCCTCAAATCGTGCTATCTTTTGTTCTATAATTGATATGGATTCAGATGAATCAATGATATTGTCAGCTATATCATCAATCTCTTTTTGCACTTTGTTGATTTCCTTGTCAATATCTGATGTTAGAAGATTAGTCTTGTATGTGTTTCTGTATAGTTCCTTAAATTCCTTTATTTTTGTGCTCAATGCTGGTAAGAGGGTATCAATGTGTTCTGTGCACTTCTTTATTGTTTCATCAAAGCATTTCAGTTTTTCCTAATCCATTTTCTTTGTAAATGTCTCTTCATTTATTTGATCCACAATCAGTATATTGTTGGTTATGTATTTAGACAATGTGTCTAACTGACTCAAAGAATCTTTATTATCTACATTGCACTTGGGTGTAATCAATTTAAGAATAGGGATGGTGTCATCTATAGCCTTATATGCTAATACATTGCAACCTGTTATCTTTTTGATTGAGTCTAATAGTACCTTAGTCACATTTGTTGGCCTGAATTCAGTTATTGATGTACCGAATGTCTGCCCAACTGACTTCACAATCTCTATCCTACCAATGGTAGTAACAAATTTTCTTGTTTTGACCTCTGGTAGGTTAGTTTGTGTTTGCATTTCAACTAGCATAGGTTTAGGCTTTTCTGTAGTTGATGGTGGCACTGTCTCTGTTTGAACCTATGACTCTAACTGTTTCTCTACTTTTGTCTGTGTCTATTTCACTATGCTTTCTTTTGCTAGTTTTTCTGATTGTTTCTCAGTGTTATCTACCGGTGTTTCTAATGGTTTACCAGTGGTATCCACTATCGGTTTCTCTATCTGTGTTGGTTTTTCAGTGCTTGCATTGACACTATCACTAACCCCATTCTCAACATTTGCAGCTGGTGGTTCAGTAGCCACTTCTTTCTTCTTATCTTCAGTGGTCTCTTTATCAACCACAATATTGACCTCTTGAGTGTCTATATTCATGGTATAAAAAATTTCAAACTCCAGATTTGTATCTTCATGTGGAGTCTCCACATTCTCAGTAGTCGGTGAATTATCAGGTAGTACTAGTGGAGTAACTGAAGGTGGTGGTAAATTGTCTGTCACTTTTATATTTGGTGGTCCACCTACTTTCCCTTTTCCTTTGTCCTTATCCTTTTGGTATACCTTAAAGGGTTTTGGTCTTTTTAGTTCTTCTTGTTTTTCTTTCTCCATAAAGAAGATGTCCCATTTATCAGTTATTTCTTCAAAGATTTCATTCACTCTGTTGACCATTAGACTTACATGCTGGTGACAATTAGAAAAGACTGTCTTGTTTGCTTCACTGATCAGTTCATCAATTTCCTCAACTGATTTCACTGGATGAACAACTAGCAATTTCTCAATCTTGATTTTCTTGTCTAGTTCCATAATGGATAACCTTTTAGCATCAAGCCGCCTATATAGATCACTAGGCAAATCATCTACAACCTTTATCAAAACTTTCTTATAAATATCTAGGTCTAAGATGATACTATTTTCTATTCTTTCTTTTTCCTCATTAGTAAAAGTATCATACAATTTACTTACATTTGATAAGTTTCCATCATATGTTATTTCATTCAATAGGTTGTCAAGAGGAGGAATAACCTGTTTTTGCTTTTTCTTTCTAGGTGTCATCTTTTTAGCTGGGGGCCTCACTGCCTATTGTTTCTTTCTTGCCTTCTTTGGTGTAGGAGAGGGTGCCAGTGAGGGTTTTCTTTTTCTTTCTACCCTTTTGAATACAACCAGTATCTCATTGTCAGAGGAAGTTGCAACTGGTGAAAGAAGTGCTTCCGGTTGAAGTCCTTCCAGTTCACTTTCCTTAATACCAGTTTTCTTTAATACATCTTCTTTTATTGCTTTCACCTGTCTCGTTCCCTTCCTCACTCTCTGTTCAGTTTTCTTAACTCTTTTCTGAGATTGAATGCCACTTTCAATTGTTTCAGCATTTCCAAAAACTTTTTCAGTTGGTTCCTTAGCTGCTTCTAAGAGGGATTTTGCATAAGTTTCAATTATATTATCATTTATCTAATATCCCATCTCACTAACCCAAATAGTCCTAGGGAAAACTGCCTCCATCCAAATTTCATCTTTCTTTATCACAAAGCATATCTTCTTTTGATACTTATCAACAATTTCTTGAGATAGCCTTATTCTTGTCTTCATTCTAGCTTTCAACGTTTGAATATATTCATTTATATTTTTCTCACTGTCATCTCCCATGTTGTTTAGTATGTCCAAGAGTTGCTTTCCTACCGGTATATCAAAGCCAAAGTCTTTCCTACCAATACTGAGTACTTCCTTGGTAATGTATAGCATTAAACATACAAGCAAGTTACCAAATCTGAAAGTTCCCTTCTTATCACCTTTGATTTTCTTCAAGTTGTCTATCAGTTCATCTTTAAGCCATTCACATACGTCAATTCTTGCATTGTCATTTACCATGTCATATGCACTTTTAATACATAAGATGGAGACTAACTTGAGTCTTTTTGCATGTGTAGCCTTATAACCAAGAATCATACTGACAAATCTAACATTTATGTCTTTCACATCATGAATCTTAGGGATCTTTTGTCAAATGTTGGATCGGTTAAGGTCATCACAGTGTCATTTGGAACTTTCTTAATTCTGTCAGGCCTTTTACCGGTGGAAGGTAAGCCTATCA
Source organism: Cryptomeria japonica (assembly GCF_030272615.1). NCBI lineage: Eukaryota > Viridiplantae > Streptophyta > Pinopsida > Cupressales > Cupressaceae > Cryptomeria > Cryptomeria japonica. The sequence goes on along the minus strand of NC_081406.1, from coordinate 124,943,002 downwards.
CTACCCTAACTGCTTCTTTAATGATCTTATGGATGGAATCCAACCAAAAGAATTCACCATGAACTCTGCTCAGGACTATCCTTATCACATCTTTAGGAAAGTTAGAGATGCTAAGAATGTCCACAAAACCTAGGGTTTCCACTACCTTGTGTTTCGGTTTGATATTACCATTTACATCACAAATTATAGTCCTATACATTTTCTTGATTTTATCATCTCCTAGTTTCTAAATATGACAATATATATATTCTAGGATCCTCTGCATAGACTACTCCCTTAGGTATTTTTGAAAATAATCCTAGGGTATCATCTTTCTTCACAATTTCGGGAATAAGCTTGAACACGGGTCTAGGGCGCTTGATAACTTCAATCACAATAGGGTTTGCAATAAATTCAGGTGCAAATGAAGAAGCCAGAGTTATAAATACCTTAATCTACCTTTAGGATGAGTGCTTTAATGAACTGCTTTACTTTTTGCTAAGGATGCCTTCACTCGAGATTTTTGCGCTCTCTGGAGATTTGAATGTTCAGTGAATGAAAAAAGAACAAAAACACTTGCTTTATAGTGTTATAATTGTTGGCAAATGCACACTCCAATGAGAAATTGTAGGTGATTGAAGGTATTATCATTGATGGCAACCTTCCAATCATAAGACACTGATAGGCACCAACACCGATAGACTCTACATCGGCATACAGATCACCGACACCGAAAAAGAAGATTACCGACACCATGACCGATAGGAATTTTGTATAAATGTATTTTGTAATTAATTGTAAAATCTTTTGTAATCCGGCATGGCAGATTGTAATATGACTCATATATGTATGAGATCATTGTAGATCATTTAAGAAATGAAGTATGAAAAGAATATAGTAGACCTAATGTGCGAATTATTGGGATAAGGGTTTATGTATATTATAGAGCTTAAACTGGTACTGAATCTGGCATAGTAGATGCTGATCTGAAGCAGTACAAGGCATTGGATTTGTATAATCCAATTTTGTAAGTCAGTGTGACTTCTTTTGCAACTGAGGAGTAAGCTCTAGGCACTTGGCCTTCCTACATGTGCAAGCCCCTATTGTAAACAATAATATTCCCTTATTGGCCAGTAAGAAAATATTGTGGGTCACAAATCCCATTGAGGTTTCCCATAGCGGGTTTCCTCGTTAAAAATATTGTGTTATGGTGTACTTTTCATGTTGTGGTTGTTGTTCTTATTTGCTGCATTATTTCTGGTTTACTGGTACACAGTTTTGAATTGCTTTTCATGTTATAATTCAATTAAATTTACCCACCAGTCAGATACTGATTCACCCCCCCCTCTTAGTATCTTTGGGAATCATAGCAATAACCTTCAACTGCCACATTTAATGCATGTCGGTTGAGTTAAAAAATTAACTCATCTATCGGTAAGGAAGTAATTCAACTTCTCACCATCAACCGAGGGTAAATTAGCATGTTTTCAATTTGTTGCCATACCCCCAAAGGATTTTCGTTCAGTTAGATGAAGAATCTCCTGCCGGTGGAGTGATACTCTATTCTGATGGTGGAGGAGTATTCCCATCAACATTCTGATCTGACTTTTGAATCCATTGCTTTGAGAATTCTCGCTTTACCTCTTCAACTTTTTCTTTTCCTTTCAAGCTAGGTCCTTTGTTGTTTGCCGGTGATGTCTTACTTCTACATAATTTTGCAATATGTCCAATCTTGTTGTAAGCATAACAAGTGACATTGTTTTTTCTGAATAGCTTTCCCATATCCTATGCCGACATGTGTTCTGCATTGATTGGATAAGTGTCCAAATCTTCCACAAACATAACATCTTAGATTCATTATGCAATTTTCTGAATTATGACCAACTTTGTTGCATTTAGAACATTGTCCAGTGGGTGTATTAGTGTTCTAATAATTTCTAGATCTACACTAATTTTCTCTATGACCATACTTGTTACAGTTAAAAAATTTCCCATTAAATTTGTAAGCATTAGGTTGTCTTACCGGTTTGTTGTGATCATGATTGTTTGCAGTACCAAATCTTTCACCAACTTCAAAGCCAAGGCCATTTGTATCACCATTAGGTCTTTGATTCTTCAACATGTCATCAAGTTCCTCTGAACTTTTCTTGAAATTCTCCTTGTGTTGATTTAGAATAGCCAACTCATTTTCCGAGAAATCTTTCTATCTCATGAGTTCAGTTTTATCATGTTCTAAGTGAATTAGATCTGTCTTTAGCATGTCACTCTCATGACTGAGTCTTAGATTTTCATTTGCAGCATCATTGATTCTTCTAGTTAAGTAATTTTCATTCTTCTTCTGATTTTCAGTCTCTTTGCAAAATCTCATAGTCGTATCATGCATCTCATTCTTCATTGTACTATTTTCTTGTCTTAGTTTATTCATTAGATCATTAAGAGTTTTCTTTTCATCATCATCATTCTGCATCTTATCACAAAGTTTGCTTCTTTTGTTTCTTGTAATAGTGAGTTTCTCTACAACCTTCAGGTCATCTTCAAGTTTGATATTCTTCATTTTTTTTGCATCATAGTCTGAAAGAGTTGTTTCCAATTGCTTTCTCAAGTTTTCCATCTCTACCGGTGTCAGGATCTTCCTCAAACTATTAGGCTTTTGAAAATAGAGGACCAGGCTCTGATACCAATTATTAGGATTCCCAAAGATACTAAGAGTGGGGGGTGAATCAGTATCTAACCAGTGAAAGAATTTTCTAAACTTATTACATGAAAGGCAATTCAAAACTGTGTACTGGTAAAACAAAATTAATGCAGTAAATAAGAATAACAACCACAACATGAAAGACACACCATAACACAATAAATTTTTAATGAGGAAACCCAGTGTGGGAAAAACCTCGATGAGATTTGTAACCCACAATATTTGTTTACTGGCCAATAAGAGAATATTACTGTTACAATAGGGGCCTGCACATGCAGGAAGGCCAAGTGCCTAGAGCTCATTGCTCAGTTACAAAAGAAGTCTCTCTGACTCACAAAAATGGATTACATGAATCCAAAGTCATTTACTACTTTAGATCAGCATCTACTATGCTAGGTTCAGTACTGGTTTAAGCTCTGCTATAATCATAAACCCTAATCCAAAATCTGCCTTATAATTCACACATTAGGTCCGTAATAGTCTAACCATATCCACTTCCTAAATGATCTACAAGATCTCATACTTATATGAGTCTTATTACAATTTGCCATGTCGACTTACAAAGAGATTTTACAATTAAATACAAAATACAATTAAACAAAATTCTTATCGACCAAGGTGTCGGTAATCTTTTCAGTGCTGGTGAACTGTATGCTGGTGTAGAGTCTGCCGGTGCCGGTTCCTGCCGATATCATATGATTGTAAGGTTGCCATCAATGACAATACCTTAAATCACCTAGAATTTCTCAGTGGAGTGTGCATTTTCCAACAATTAGACTACACCTTTGGCATTGTTGTCAAAGGGGGAGTGAAGTCAGATGGAACATGAAGGGAGTTGAAGTCAGATGTGACATGAATAGAAGTCATTGAAAGGGGGAAGATTCAAATAGAGTAGCTGATCGGTACAACAGAAGTAGAAGTGACTAGTTGCTAAAAGAGAAGTTTGAAGTGTTGCCATCAATGCCAAAGGGGGAGATAGTTGGCATAACTGATGGTATTGGTACAACCGGTTCATCAGTTAGTATTGTCATTGATGAGTAACACTTACCGGTGAATAAGGCCAAGATCATAGGCAAGGAGGTGTGGTAAACCTCAATGGTTTACTCATGGATGCAAACAGTATGGAGGATCCAGTGCTTCCCTAATATGCATTATTGATAGACTTAAGAAGTGTGTTGGTTAAAGACTAATCAGTTGAAAGATAAATAGAGTAGATGACTGGTCAGTCAAGCATCTGATAGGTGTTGAGATTAGTCTCTTAAACTAGCAGTTCAAATGATGATGCAGTGACTCAAAATGTAGTTAAGAAGTCTTATGTATGACCAGAACACTCTAGAAAGATAGGTGGTCAGTCTTCTTGATGATCAGTGATCGGTGGCAAAAGATAAAGAGTTACACCAATGAACCGGTGGTATAGATTGAAGAATGCTATCCATTGAGAATATCGAAGCCGTGATCGGTAAGATGGATGCAATGACCAAAGGTGAGTTGGTCATGGTGAGATATCATAAAAAAATCTCCTAGTGAAGTCTATAGTAGTTAACAACCAGTTAAGGTGAGATTTGTGTGGATTTTCCGGTTTGCATTAAAAAGGTAGAATACAACCCATAAGTTGGTAGAATTATGAGTTGCGATGGCAAATAAGGATGAGTTGCTAGCAATATTGATGGAGAGCACACATAGAAAGTGCAGGAAGATTTTGGAATATTTCAATTTCAAATATACCAAGAGTTAGGTGTAAACTCATTTAGGAATCAACAGGTATGTGCTGGAAAAATATGGTATAAGGTTTTTGGCGAAAATCAAAAAGTTTGATCGTAAAATTGTTGTGCAATTTTGAAGAGAGGAAATCCAAAAAGGTGGGAAGAGGGCATAACTGCTAAGTGAATATCAAAGTGGTGAAGAGAGTGTGTAGAGCTTGGATAGTGTAAAGAGTAGAGAAAGAATGCAGAGCACCAGTAGAGTGCAAAACAAGTGTAATCGGTGGTCAAACCGAAGAGATTCAATTGGATCTGATTAAGCTAAGAGTAGATATTATAGTAGATCATTCTCTCTATTATTTTCTAATAACTACCGATGCTCTGCAAAAAGGATTATAAAATCTGTTCGATGACAACACACACAAGAGCACAAGAAACAAATGTTAGTGTTAGCAACAAAATATTACCCTAAACAGACGTATCAAGAGAGATATTCAGCATGAAATAGAAAGCATACAAACATAGAATAGATAAAATATACTCCTCCAAATGCTAATCAAAATGCTCATAGATACTCCTCCCTTGTTCCTCTCCTCTGTAGGTTCCACATGAGTGTAGCTCTCAGCTTTTAGCACTAGCCATGGATGCCATATGGAGATTCAAGATGGTTGAATATGATAAACAAATTCTATGCAAGTGTAGATAGTGATGCTATGAAAAAGCTCTATGCTAATACCAGTATAACAACAATACTCTAATGCTTTTTTTTTGCTTGAGGAGAAGGGCTCTATTTATAAAAGAAATGGGGAAATGAAGGGTTAAGATTGAACAATATTAACAAGGGTTAGGATTGAAAGATATTCAATCCATGTGAGACTTTCAACCCAATCCCATGGTGACAAGTGTCACTATGAGGAGGCTTGAGAGGAGAGATAAGGAGCATTAAATGCTTGATGGGACATGATGGTTACCCTAGGGGGTTGGGTTAGGGTTAGGTTAATGGATATTCCTTTTATCCAAGGGATAAATGAACGTGCAAGGGTTAAATGGTTACCTTAGTCAAAGAAATAAATGCTTTGAAGAGACCCATGAGTCAAAAGGATGGTTAAGTTGGAGGAAAGTCTCTAACCAAAGGTAAAAGGTGAGTTAACCATAAATGGTTATGTAAGAGCCTTTAATAGTTTGGAAGACTTTAGAGGTTAATCATTTGAAGACATAAAGCCTTTAATGGTTATTGAAGACTTTGGAGGTTTTTGAGAAGTGACTTCCTTTTATTTAGGAATGTGATAATGATTAGGATAGGATTAGGCTAATTAGAAGGAGTTAGAAGAATCTAGAAGGGATTTAGGCATGCAAGTGGATTTTGTAGGAGAATGTAAGTGGGAGGAATTTTGGGATTTTCAATTGAAGTAAAATAATTATTTCAATTAAATGGTGTAATTTGCATTTGGATAGATATTTAAATAAATATTAATTTATTTAAATGTGAATGTGAAATCTGGATTTTATTTAAATAAATCTTAATTTATTTATATGAGAAAAAAGAAGATAAAACATTAAATGCTTGAAGACTTTGAGGGAAACCATTAAAGGCTTAAGAAGACTCTAAAAAGAAGCAATTAAGTTTGAAGACTTTAAGGGAAACCATTAAAGGGTTAAGAAGACTCTAGAAGGAAGCCATTGAGTTTGAAGACTTTAAGGGAAACCATTAAAGGCTTGAGAAGACTCTAGAAGGAAGCCATTAAGTTTGAAGACTTTAAGGGAAACCATTAAAGGTTTCAAGTGGGTGAGGATAAATAGGATTTTAAATAAATAATTTTTATTTAAAATAGTTGTGCAACTTGCATTTGTAGGAAAATGCAAGTGGGTGGAGGATAAAGGTGATTTAAATAAATGTAAATGTTAATTTATTTAAATGTGAGAGAAGATTTAATTAAACAAATATGATTTATTTATTTAATTAATGGTCTGAATTTGGTTAAGTGAATTAAATCAAATAAATTGAATATTTTATTTAATTAATAGGAGAAGAGGGTTAAGATGAATTAATTAAATATTAATTTAATTAATTATTGATGGTTAAATAGTCAAATAAATACTAAATATTCATTTAATTAAGTGGACATATTTATGTGACTATATTTGCCTCTCTTTGAGACAATGTAGTTTTATCGCTTCGTTTCAAAGAAAGAAAGATAGGTATGAGAAATATGATCCATAAATGTTAATTTAGTGGGTGGTATGCCCTCTCGAGAGATGGGTCGAATTTTTTTGAAAAATAGGGCGATTTCTCAAAAAAAGAGAGAAGTTGAGGAGAGGTAAAATAGAAGAATTTAGAAGTTAGGGTGAAAGAATGGGAGAAGATGAAGTGAATACAGAGAAATGGCAAGCTAGTGAGTACCCGTAGGTTATGCAGGAGATACTATGCAAATGTGGTGTTGTGCTTTTGATTGATGCTATACAATTAATCAAAATTGGTTGGACAATTTGGTGCAATCGGTTGTATTTCCTTGGTCAAGTCAAAGCATGACAGTTGATGTCAGTTGTTTGCTTGGACAAGATAAAGTCTGCGTAAGTGAATCAAAGTGACCTGTTGTGACTTAGACAATATGTAATTGCTGGATGAAGTCAAGGTATTTGAAGCAAAACACTCGTTGAGACCTAGACAATTGATGTAATTGTCTGTTGGATTGTGTTTGATTGGTTGATCAATTGATAGTGTGTGTGTGTGTGTGTGTGTGTGTGTGTGTGTGTGTGTGTGTGTGATGGATGGTTGTGGTGAATCATAGTAGCCCCATTGAGACTAGGTCATTATAATAAATGCCTAATGTAGTCTAGGATTACCATGATCGATTACCTATTGAGACTTGAAGATACATGATCAAAGTATCTGTTGATAGTCTAGGAGTGTGTGAGTCGATGTACCTGTGCAGATAGAGTAACTTGCTTGATTAGGTTGATGGGAAATGATGTAGGGATTATGATGATATTGATGATCAACATAGGGATGGTGGGAGGGGATTCAATGTTAGATAGAAGATATGGAGGACCTAGGACTCATTCCTATGGAAGAAAATAAAAAATAGAGTATGCACCCATTGTCATTACTATGTATGAATAATATGCAACGATATGGATGGGTGATATGCAACGAAATGCAATATATACAGATGAGATGGAATGATGATCCATAGTGCTTTTATTTTTCATCATTGAGCATGGTAGTATCAATCTTGGACGAGGTAGTAGGAACCAAGGATGGAAATTGTACCTGCAAACAAGCATCATGAATAAATAATAAATAATATGGACCCTCCATAATGGTTCATTCTCATATGGTCGAGGTATACGTTGTAGTTAGCAATCCATAATGCTCCATAACTGTATTGTGCATATGATCATGTAGCTTATTGAACTTCCCACGTAGACACCATTAGTACATGCCCCAAAACTTCATTGGAACAAATCACAGAAGATACACAAATAAAAATGATACTTAGGAACCATCCCGACTACTCTAATCACTTGTGGATATCTCGGAGTACCGTACAAACTTGATATAAATGAATAAATAACTAACAAACCGACCAAGTACTTGATAGCTTAAACAAAATTTTCTTGTCAAAGAAAAATGGTATCATGTCTTTGTTTTGGTAAGGAAGGATGCATCCATGTTAAGACAGTTGTGTGTCGATATTGATTGTTTGGTTGGTTTGAGTATTTCACAATGTGTGTTTGGTATCTTCTTGGATGTGTATGTACAAGGTGTTGCCATGTTTTTGATTGATTTTATATGTTTTATGATGTTTTTTGGATTTTGTGATTGTTTTTGAATGTTTTGGGGATTTTGTGAGACAATTTTGAATGTTTTTGGTATTTTGTGAGGTAGTTTTCAATGAAGAGGTCAATGAATCATAAGTAATGTACAATCCACTTTCATCAAATAGGTTAAGGGCATTGCTCCCAGCTTAGACATAACTATGAAAAAGTGGGGTGCAAGACGCATGAAGTACTATCCTTGATTATAGATCAGTAACAAGCCATGGTTTGACTGATGGATGAGTGGATGCAATGAATGTGATCGCAACAAGTCTAAAAGACAATGGACCCATAACCTTTACGAGTGGTGCTTGTTTGCTAGGTTTTCACCATCGCACTGACCCAAGGTGCCACTGGAGTGGTTGATCACCATTTGGATGCATGATTTTTCTTTACTATTTTGTTTTTTTGTTTTTTTCTTTAGGACATTTATCTGAATATTTATGTTGTTTTTCTGGTATGTATGGGAGCCTGATGCTCTCTACAGTTTATGTATAAAACCGTTTGAGGTGCATGCTATTGATTGGATTAGCTAGCGGTTCTCCTTCTGAAGTAGCCAACTAATATGGCCTGGACCCAAATATTGCAGTGATAACATATGGACCTAGACAGTTTGATTCAAACTTTCCATGATGTTCTCTATTTAGTTGGTTACGAGGATTTTCCCTAAGAACAAGATCACCTACCTCAAATGTACGAGGTCTAACTCGATGATTATAGCTTTTGCTCATGCGTTGCTGATAGGATTTAAGGTGGTTGTATGCAGCTTGTCGTTTCTCATCAAGTTGCTCTAAATCTTGGAGATGTGATACTCTATAGGCTTCATCATCTATGAGATTATGTAAGGAAACCCGTAGAGATGGTATCTCAACCTCAATAGGTAAGATAGCTTCTGTTCCATAGACCAGTGAGTAGGGAGTTGCGCTTGTAGGGGTTCGAATGCTAGTTTGATACACCCATAGTGCTAGATTTAATTGAACGTGTCAATCACGACCGACATCATTAACTATCTTCTTTAGAATCCTCAATATGTTTTTATTTCATGCTTCAACCTGACCATTTCCTTGTGGGTAATAGGGAGTGGAAAAGCGGTGTTGGATGTGAGACTTCTCACAGAGTTCACGGACATCCTGATTTTTGAATGGGAGCCTATTATCTATGATGATGGACATGGGTACACCATACCGACAGATGATGTAATTAAGGATGAATGAGGCGATCTGCTTGCCGGTGACTTTGGTAAGTGGAACAACTTCAATCCACTTTGTGAAATAATCAGTAGCGGTAATGATGAACTTATGGTCGTTGGATGAAGATGGATGAATTTCACCCACAAGGTCAAGTTCCCATTGACAAAAAGGCCATGGTGTTGTGATTGGTTGCAATTCCTATGCTAGTGCATGTACCAGGTCTCCATGAATTTGACATTTCTTGCATTTTTTGACAAAATTATAGGAGTCTTTTTCCATGGATGGCCAATAGTATCCAGCTCGTATGATCTTCTTTGCTAAGGACATACTGCTTGTGTGAGTCCCACAAATTCCTTCATGTACCACTTCCAAGGCCTTTGTTATCTCATCTTGTTCCAAACATCGAAGGAGAGTACCATCAAGACTGCGTCGATATAGGGTTTCAGTAATAATGGTATATCGAGCAGTTTGGCGCCAAGATTATTGCTAGGCAAGCTCCTTCAATAGGTGTGTAATTGAGTTCATAGCCTACCAGTGTGTGAGAGATGTAGTAAACATCACACTCTTTCCCTTATGCATTATGTTGAGCTAGTAGCATCATTTAGTGAACTCGACGTGAATCAAACACGCAATCTGAAAATAGCTCCCCTGGTTTTTGCTTAGTTTTGCATAGATCTGCCATGGTAATATCACGTTCAATGTTATGTGAGTAATGTGCAATGAATCTCTGGACTAGCTCTTCAAATGTCCTAATGCCTCCTATTAGTCAGGAAAACCATTGCATGGTTGTCCCTGCCAAACTTTGAGGAAAGAGATGCATTAGGTATGTGTCCTCATATTCCACTTCCAAGCATGCTGAATGGAATTCTCTAACATGATCGTGAGGGTCTCCTTTTCCTCTATACTTTTCAAACTTAGGTGTTTCAAAACCTCATGGAAAAGGTGGCATATGAAGATTCCTATCAAAGGGATAGCGACAAATGTCATTAAGTGAAAACTGATTAGTTTTCACACCGCTCTGAAGCTTTTGGGTGAGATTCTTGACTTGTTTCCGCAACATGTCTATGTCATTTGGAGGAGGAGGAGGTGGGGGATTACCTTGATGAAGGTTGTATCTGATGTGATCTTGACCTCTTTCATCCTCATTACGACTCTGGCATTCTGATGCTTGCCTTAGTTGTGCCACATCAAAATCAGAGGGTAGTTTGGCCCCCTCTTGAGCAAGTCTTAAAAAGTGAGCATCAACATTGCTCCTGAGTATTTCATCAAAAAGTCTATTAAAGAGAGGGTTGTGTTGTGCCCTTTCTATTGCCACAGGAGTAGGAGTACTTGGATTTTCATCATTTGGATTTCCTCTAAGAGCTTCTTGGAATTCATTGATATTTTCCTCCTCTTCTTCCTCAATCTCTATTTGTCTAGATCTCGACCTAGTTTGTGCCATTTTGTTTATAAGGTTTTGTTGAAGTTTGATGAAAATGATGATGAGTTGTTGATGAAATGAGAGATTTATGTTTGGTGGAGTGTCTTGCGTATGGATCTAGGTAGATGTTACCAAAATTCTTCCTTGAATTGCTTGTTGTGTTTGATTGATAACGTTTGATGTGATAAGGTTTAGAGAGGGCTGAGATGTGTTACGGACCCAAATACCTAGTAATGAGAGGATGCACTCATAGACGAGTTCTAACCTACATAGAAATGCCTCTTAGGATGAGTTTATCCTAGATGTAGAGACATTCTAAAAGGTGATGTGTTGTGTTTGATTCAAGCAATTACTAAAAATAACTTAGGACAAGAACCTATTGATGTTTTGAGAGTTGGAATGGCTTGATGATATGTGAATGTGAGAATGGATGAGATGTTAACTTCAATAAAAACTTCGTGTTAAATAGGGGACAAATTCTTCCTCTTCTCTTTCGGGAGTTGGTGGTTCTTCCCGAGATACGATATATGTGATACAAATGTTTGGAAAGAAGTTGGGATTGATCTTGCCTCCCTTGTTCTTGTGATAACTCAAAGCTCGGTATTGAGTGAAAGCTCTGCGGTTTAATGACTCTTGATCAAACTCGTTTGATTTCCCTTGAAGATATAGATGCATGTGACGTAAGAAAGCTCTATGAGAGACAAAGATTTGTCTATTAAGATAGAATAATTTCCTCCTTTTGATAAGAGCCTTTGAGCTCAATGGTCTTTTCTTTAAGTTGATATGTTGATGAAGATTCGTCTTTCTCAAGATGTGAAGAATGGTCATATAGTTTGATAAATGCTTTTGCTCTTTGTTTTTGATCTTTTTGTTGGTATTTGAAAATGTTGTGTTGGATGAATACTTGTTTTCGGAACTGATTTTTTTGATTTGTTCTTTTGACAAGAAAACAAAGCAAGCACACAAACACAAGAATGTTTCCTCAAAAGGAACAAATAGATGTGGGTCTAGATCAACCCAATCCTTGGACTTTTAATGACCATTTTCTTCAAATGTATTTTAGGTGTTTTCCAAAGCCTGAAGTCTTCTCAGTTTTCACTAGTCTTGACTCAAAATGAAAACACATCAAACACTCTTTATCCCTAAGGTCAAATGGCCAGTTGCGATAATTTCAGCCCACCTCTTGATATTTCTTTGACTTTGGTACTACATACCTTATGAATCCTGTCATGGTAGGTAAGGATGTCATATACTAAGTTTTGCACGCACATAGCAAATAGATGATCTCTATGATGGGGGAGTCACCACTTTTATCGGGCTACAAGTAACCTTTCAAAAAGCTATGTTTTCGCTCAAGGAAATATGTATGGTGAGTATCTTGGGAGAAAAACCTTCTATGCTCTTGCACTGAATTTATCACAAATATCCTCAATCAATAGAACAGGTGGGATACTACATAAAGGTGTCTAGTAATTTTTGATGTCTTTGGACATAAATTCATTCTACAGTGACTCACTTAAGAGCCTTGTAACTTGTGGTGGAGCCCATTTGTCCTTTCGGCAAGTTATAGTGTAGGAACAACTATACCCAAGGCTACAAATTTCGCTCACACCTGATTTCTATAGCGACTCAAAGGATTTACCACACGAGGTCATTCCCAAGAGTGATGTGGCTCTTGGTAAGCCTCTCTTAAAAATATAAACTTTGAGTGTTACTAACACTTTTCTCTTGCACCTATGACCATGAAAGCCAAGGGAGAGGATAGTGTGTGTTAGAAGTAGGACCACTCTATAGATTTTTCACAAGCGTGCCAAACACAAAAGACACTTGTTCTTTTTAACCCATCATCGCAATGTGATCTAACTATTTGGAGATGTTGCTCCAATAGTCATGGTGTTCTTTTTATCCTTCAATGGTAAAATGTGTTGTAATCTAGGAATTGGAAATCCTGGTCAACTGAATTAAGAGCACTTTTTTCTTAAAGTAAATCGATTTGAGAACAACTTTGACAAATTGGGGATTCTTTTTAACTTGCACAAAATGAAGTGTTGATTGTGAATTTTAGTTTGATGCAAGGAATAAAATTGCCCTGTTGATTTTAAGCACCAAAATAATTTGTTCCTAACTTTGCAAAAAATAATTTTGTGTGTTTGTTTTTGTGATTCTTTTTAACTTTGAACAAGTGTGATTCTTTTGTAGAGCTCCAAACAAAAGATGTGGTTCTTTTTAAAACTCCAAATGAAAGTGTAGTTGATTTTAACCCAAAAAGAAAATGAATTTATTTTATCCTAACTTGAAAGACAAAGTTAGCAATATGAACAAATTTATTTCCTAAGCTAAAATCACTAAAAATATCCTATTGTAGGGGTTAGTTAAAACCTGCACAAAAGATAATCAGTTAGGAAAATCCGCATGTTTTGGTGGGCTTCTACAAGTCTAAAAAATTTGGTTTTCAGTCACAAGGAATTATTTTACAACTCTATGTTACAATAGCTCTACTCTATGTGAAAATAGAAGCACTATTTAACACGAAAGAGCAATAGTATAGACAATAACGCTAAAGTATCAATTTATGAAGGTGCTAAACTAAGAACAAAAGTGCAAAAGCATGCCCTGTGTGTCAATTAAAACATTCAAAAGTTAGTAGTCTTCAAAATGGTTGTGTGTTCGATTCACATCGGGTTCACCAAATTCCTGTGCTTGTGCATGTATCAGGTCTCCATGAATTTGACATTTCTTGCATTTTCTGACAAAATAATTGGAGTCTTTTTCCATGGACGTCCAATAGTATCTAGCTCGTATGATCTTCTTTGCTAAGGACAAACCACTTGCATGAGTCCCACAAATTCCTTCATGTACCTCTTCCAAGGCCTTTGTTATCTCATCCCGTTCCAGACAACGAAGGAGAGTACCATCAAGATGTTATTATATACTAAGTTGTCATTAGTTTTATGTCCAAAGTCATCCTATATACTCTAGTCGGTTAATACCACTGAAATATTCAGTCGGTAAGCACTAAAGCAGTCAGTTATAGAAGAAAGGAGTCACAAAGTTAAGTATACACTGAGCTGTCTACCGAGTAACGCTCTATGTCTACCAAGCAACAAATAAGGTATACCGAGTAATCTGAACTGAGTAGAAACATGTTACCAAATTCAATGAACCTGGACACATATGTGGAAATGTGTTACAAGAATCGAGGAACAGGGAACCATTATCACATAGGAAATTGCACTTCAAGACTTTGGATGATTTTCAGGAAGTTTATCTAATGAAATAATTTCTATGTTTATTCATTCGATGAATCTTGTTTGTAAGATAGAAGCATGAACACATCACTGTCCTAGAGATCTATTTATATAGAGTGATTTGAGAATCAAAATGTGAGACATGTGTGATAGAAGAGTTAAAAATAAAATCATAAGAGGACACATTAAGTTGTGACTTCTACGACTGATAGAGATATTCAGAGGACACCGAGAAAGTCTACAAAGAACAGTTTAAGGGATAGAGTAAACAGAAGGGTTTACCGAGTTGATTTATCAATTATCGAGGTATAATATGAGCAAGGTAATTTCATATTGAGCACATAGAATCTTCTATAACATTTCATATGTAAAGTTGCAAATATTTGTAAAGATTTTATTGAATCATTTGAGTTGTAATAGAAACCTCTAACAGGGTAAAAGACTCTAACAAAGTCTATAAATTGTAAAGCCTTTAACCAGGTGCAACATTTTGTATAAGTGTTGTAAAATCCTTTAGCAAGGTAGATCTAAAGATCTTGTTACTCCTAACAGGGTAAGCTATCAGAAATAGCTAAACATGTAGCTCTAACCGAGCAACCTTTATTATTGTAGTAGTGAAGTTGTGGGTGCCATCCCCACCACAGTTTTTCTCTCTAACCAAGAGTTTATGCGTAACCAAAATCTTTGTCTTATGGAGTGAAATGTGTATGGATGTAATTTCTATAATTATGTGTTAGCTTTATATTATGAGATTAGCAATTTACAATTTATGTTTATCAGTAAGATTGTTTCTGAAGTACCGATTCACCCCTCCCCTCTTAGTACATTAGCTTTCCTAGTTGGACCTAACAATTGGTATTGGAGCTTCAATCTTGGAAAAGAGTTTAACAACCTAAAGAGAAAGATATTATCAATGGAAGGCTACAAACAATCTCAGAGAATTGTGAATCTTCAAGAGAATTGGATCATGCTAATCAAGTGATTGCAGATATGCGGAGACAAATACAAAGATCACTGAAAGTCAGAAGAAGGTTGTTTGATGATTTACAGGACTCACAAGAGTTGGTGGAAGAAATTGAGACATCATCTGAGAACAGTATATCAGAAGAGACTAAAGAAATGATTAGAGAACTAAAAGAAAAGAACAAAGCACTGACTGAACAACTGAAAGCAATGAAAAGAGAACATGAGCATTTCAGCACACATATGACTGAAAATCTTGATGCATTAAGAATAGCTAAGGATAACATAAGAGACATGGAAAGAGAAAAACAATAGCTAGAAGCATTGGTGTTTGAAAAGAATGATGAAATCACAAGAATGACTAGAATTCAAAATAATATTTCTGATCAATTGTGTTATGCACATCATGAAGAAAATCTAAAAGAAAATGAGAATCAAGCATTGAAACTTGTATTATCAAGATTGACCAATTAACTTGAAGCAGAGAAGAAATCAAAATAAATACTGAAAAAAAGTTATGAAGCATCAAGGATGCTGGATGAGAAACTAAATATAAGAAGACCCAACAAAGATGCAGGACTTGGTTACAAAGAAAAACACTCTACTGAGAAAGGGATCAACACCACCGAGAGAGGGGAATCATCAAAGCAAGCTGGAAATAAGGAGAACATCAAAGGAAAGAAGCCTATTTGAAACTATTGTGGAAAACAAGGACATACTGCCAACATGCGCCAAATCAGAAAAGGTAAGCAACCAAATGTCACTAGGTCTGATAGTTATTGTTACAATTGCAATAAGTATGGTCACACATCTAAACAATGTAGGACAAAGTCTGCTAGAAATTTTCAAAAGGCAAAATGCAAGGGGTTTTGCAAAAAATGCAATAGATATGGACACAGTACCAAGACGTGTTGGTTTAAGCAGAAAAATTATATGAGGTCTTCACACCAAGCAAATACTAGAAGCTACCGAACTCGCACAGATCTTAACCGACAGTATACTGCACTACCATGGGATTACAATACAAGAATATGGTGTGAATGCTATGGAAGATATGGACACATAAGTGCCAATTGTATGATAAGGTCTGGAATGAACAACCAAAGATCATGGAGAATTCCTGGAATGACATGCTTTCATTGTCATAAAGTTGGACACTTGACTAAAGATTGCAAAGATCAACCCAAAGGAGATACTAAAGAGGTAAAAATCAAATTACAGAAAATCTAGAAAAAGAAGGAAATTGAGTCAAAAAATGAAGAAAGCACCTTACCTACCAAGTTAGGTGCATCTACTTCGAATTAATTAGTAAAGGTATGAAGGGATTGCATTCTCTCAAGGTTAGATCCTAACAGTTCCTATTTTATCATGTACTTAATTTCAAATTTTGCATAGCTAAGATGCATTAGCAAGTTTGAAATTCTATCTAGTCTTTTGGAGTACCAGAGAAGTTAGTAAGTGCAAGAAGCCTGTCTAGTCGATGAAAGCATAAAAGGAAGTTAATCAGTTTAGTGGAACCGAGTGCATTTAATGTTTTCTTACCTAACTGCACAAAGCTCGGTAAGGTAAAATGTGTACTTAAAGTTCTTTGCGTGGTCTTTTTACACTTACCAGTTATCAAAGAGCAGAGCTAAGCAATTCAAAGGCGATCAAACATCTCCCCAGTGAATTTCAAGGTATTTAAACAACAATCTCAATGCATTTTCAAGCTATTTAACTGGTCAATATCAGTTGTGAACATCTACATTATATTTACTAAGTCAAAAGTGTTTTTTGGTTAATTAAAACCCTAAGCTCTTTCATTAGTAGAAATCCAAGTTTGAAATGGCTCGTAAGTTGCAGAAACCTATTGTAGTTGAGACTATTGAGAAGCCCTCACCGAAGTATTCCTTACCTCCCAAAGTTGCATATGAACCCGATGAGAAAACTGCATTTTCTCTTATTCCGGATAGGGTTCTATTGGTTGAAGATGTCAGATTCTACACTAAGTGTCATGTTGAAGAGTTAGGTCATACCGAGATCAAGGACATGTATGATGAGTTATGCACCGATGGAATCCTAGATGTTAAGTATGAGCATATCAAAGTCAAGGGATTGACCAAAGCCCTAACCTACCCTCGAGTTTTCAAACCCCAATGGTTTAAATTTGCTTTGAGCAGAGTTCATGATGAATTTATGTGGTTAGAGGAGCAACCATTCAAAATCACTAAGGAGATCATTCACATAATAATCGGATACCCTATATTCGACCATGCCCGAGCACAGAAAATGATTTCACAGAAGGAATTGATAACTTTAACCAGAGTCGAGTCTGATTGTAGAGGTCTTAAATTGAATAATGTTACAGATGTAGAGCTAATGTTTGCAATTAGAGTCATCGGTTATTGTTTCTTTCAATCAGCAAGAGAAAACAATGTACCATGTGCAGCTGTAGATTTGGCCTACAAGATTGTGAAAAAGGGTATGAAGATTGATCTATGTGAAGTGTTGTTGAAAAACCTATTTGAAAATCTCAACACTATAAGGAAACCTAAGAAGAACAACTCGGCAAACAGACTAAAGTTTGGGTCACTCTTAGTGTGCATGTTTTTCTATTTTCAGAGATTTTTCCCATCAGTCGGTAACATACTTTGGGAGTTACACCGACCAATCACCCATCAAATAAATGACTTTATCAATCAGTTAGGTGATAATTTCAATGAGATAATGGATGATTACTTTAGCAAATTTCAAGAAAAAATGCATAATAGGTACAGAATCCCACCTCAGTTAGTGGAAAAATATAAGGATACTATATGTTTTGAAGTGGACACCGACTACTGTTATGTCAATGCAGTAGATCCTAGAACTCAATCTCTACCATCCATGGGTTATGAGATGGATCTTGATATTTCTCAACAACAAATAGATGACTTTTTGACACTTCCAAGGCATGCTACTGAGATCAGGTATGGTACCTATGAAGAGGTCAAAAAAAAAGTAGAAATGGGCATAGTAGTACCAAAGGCTACAAGAAAAGCCACTAAAATGATCAAAGTGCTAACTGAGAAATTTGGAGAAGGTTCTACCTCCACTCCTATCAAGAGTGATCAACTTACAACTGAGGAAGAATCTGAGGCTCAAGAAGCAGCCATCACTCTAAGCACCAAGTTGCCAAAGGGAAAAATATTGAAAAGGAAGAAACAAGATACACCCAAGGTATCATCGACTCCACCAGTTAAGCGACCTAACACTAGATCATCTGCAGTGTCACCCAATAAGGGACAGAAAAATGTTGAATTGCCTAAAATTACAAAGACTTATAGAAAGTCGACCAGGAAACTCATTTTGAATAAGGAATCAAGTGACACAGAATCTAAAGACAAAAATAAATTTCAGATTATTAGAAGCAATTTAGATGGTTTGATTTCACTGTTAGCTAATATTACAACTCAGAATTCCCTAATGGATAGTGTCAAGGATGCACTCTCCACTGCTCTCACTGACACTAGTACACAGTATAAATATATTTTTGATCAGTTGCCTCCACCTAATGGTAACTAGTTTTGATGTTTGTCAAAAAGGGGGAGTGTACCAAGTATAAGAGGGAGTGTACCGAGAAGAACAGAATAGAGTATCCGAATGTATAGTTGAATTTGATAGGGGGAGCATAGAACACAATGCAGTGAACACCAAACATTGATCACAGGAGCATGCAAATTAAGTTATGTACAGTATATTAATAAGGGGAGTATATATTTGAGTATATTACTATTCATTGACAATTGTATATACTGTCATTTTAGTCAAATTTTGTAAGTATATAGATTTTGAGTTATGGCTTTGAAAGGAGTTTTGTCAAACATACCAAACTAATGTCAAAAGGGGAGATTGTTATTATTTACTAAGTTGTCATTAGTTTTATGTCCAAAGTCATCCTATATACTCTAGTCGATTAATACTACTGAAATATTCAGTCGGTAAGCACTAAAGCAGTCGATTACAAAAGAAAGGAGTCACAAAGTTAAGTATACACCAAGCTATCTACCGAGTAACGTTCTATGTCTACTGAGCAACAAAGAAGGTATACCGAGTAATCTGAACTGAGTAGAAACGTGTTACCAGATTCAATGAACCTGGACACATATGTGGAAACATGTTACAAGAATCGAGGAATAGGGAACTGTTATCAGATAGGAAATTGCACTTAAAGATTTTGTATGATTTTGAGGAAGTTTATCCAATGAAATAATTTCTTTGTTTATCCATTCGATGAATCTTGTTTGTAAGATCGAAGCATGAACAGATCACCATCCCACAGATCTATTTATACAGAGTGATTTGAGAATCAAAATGTGAGACATGTGTGATAGAAGAGTTAAAAAGAAAATCATAAGAGGACACATTAAGTTGTGACTGCTACGACTAACAGAGATATTCAGAGGACACAAAGAAAGTCTTCAGAGAATAGTTTAAGGGACAGAGTAAACATAAGGGTTTACCGAGTTGATTTATCAATTACCGAGGTATGCTA
Source organism: Cryptomeria japonica (assembly GCF_030272615.1). Classification (NCBI taxonomy): domain Eukaryota; kingdom Viridiplantae; phylum Streptophyta; class Pinopsida; order Cupressales; family Cupressaceae; genus Cryptomeria; species Cryptomeria japonica. The sequence goes on along the minus strand of NC_081406.1, from coordinate 124,923,475 downwards.
TGAGCAAGGTAATTTAATATTGAGCACATAGAATCTGCTATAACATTTCAGATGTAAAGTTGCAGATATTTGTAAAGATTTTATTGAATCATTTGAGTTGTAATAGAAACCTCTAACAAGGTAAAAGACTCTAACAAAGTCCATAAATTGTAAAGCCTTTAACCAGGTGCAACATTTTGTATAAGTGTTGTAAAATCCTTTAGCAAGGTAAGCTATAAGAAATACCTAAACATGTAGCTCTAACTGAGCAACCTTTATTATTGCAGTAGTGAAGTTGTGGGTGTGATCCCCACCGCACTTTTTCTCTGTAACCAAGAGTTTCTGTGTAACCAAAATCTTTGTGTTATGGAGTGAAATGTGTATGGATGTAATTTCTATAATTATGTGTTAGCTTTATATTATGAGATTAGTAGTTTACAATTTATGTTTATCGGTAAGATTGTTTCTGAGGAAAAGTTTTGAAGTACTGATTCACCCCTCCCCTCTCAGTATATTAGCTTTCCTAGTTGGACCTAACACAAGACTATCTCAGTTTAGGGTTTCAGCAATAATGGTATATTGAGCGGATCCAAAAAAAAGTATTCATCCAACACAACATTTTCAAATACCAACAAAAAGATTAAAAACAAAGAGCAAAAGCAAAGTATCAAATTATATGACCATTCTTCACATCTTGAGAAAGAAGAATCTTCATCAACATATCAACTTAAAGAAAAGACAATTGAGCTCAAAGGCTCTTATCAAAAGGAGGAAATTATTCTATCTTAATAGAAATATCTTTGTCTCTCATAGAGCTTTCTTACGTCACATGTGTCTATATCTTCAAGGGAAATCAAACGAGTTTGATCAAGAGTCATTAAACCACAGAGCTTTCACTCAATACCGAGCTTTGAGTTATCACAAGAATAAGGGAGGCAAGATCAATCCTGACTTCTTTCCAAACATTTTTATCACATATAACGTAGCTCAGGAAGAACCACCAATTCCCGAAAGAGAAGAGGAAGAATTTGTCCCCTATGTAACACAGAGTTGTTATTGAAGTTAACATCTCATCCATTCTCACATTCACATATCATCACGCCATTCCAACTCTCAAAACATCAAGAGGTTCTTGTCCTAAGTTATTTTTAGTAATTGCTTGAATCAAACACAACACATCACCTTTTAGAATGTCTCTACATCTAGGATAAACTCATCCTAAGTGGCATTTCTATGTAGGTTAGAACTAGTCTATGAGTGCATCCTCTCATTACTAGGTAGTTGGGTCTGTAACACATCTTAGCCCTCTCTAAACCTTATCACATAACAAGTTATCAATCAAACACAACAAGCAATTCATAAATCTCTCATTTCATCAACAACTCATCATCATTTTCATCAAACTTCAACAAAACCTTATAAACAAAATGGCACAAACTTGGTCGAGATCTAGACAAATAGAGATTGAGGAAGAAGAGGAGGAAAATATCAATGAATTCCAAGAAGCACTTGGAGGAAATCCAAATAATAAAAATCCAAGTACTCCTACTCCTGCGGAAATAGAAAGGGCACAACACAACCGTCTCTTTAATAGACCTTTTGACGAAATAATCAGGAGCAATGTTGATGCTCACTTTGTAAGACTTGCTCAAGAGGGGGTCAAACTACCCTCTGATTTTGATGTGGCACAACTAAGGAAAGCATCAGAATGCCACAGTCGTAATGAGGATGAAAGAGGTCGACATCACATCAGATACAACCTTCATCAAGGTAATTCCTCACCTCCTCCTCCTCCAAATGACATAGACATTTGCGGCAACAAGTCAAGAATCTCACCCAACAGCTTCAGAGTGGTGTGAAAACTAATTAGTTTTCACTTAATGACATTTGTCCCTATCCCTTTGATAGGAATATTCATATGCCACCTTTTCCACGAGGGTTTGAAACACCTAAGTTTGAAAAGTATAGAGGAAAAGGAGACCCTCACGATCATGTTAGAGAATTACATTCAGCATGCCTAGAAGTGGCATATGAGGACACATACCTAATGCATCTATTTCCTCAAAGTTTGGTAGGGACAACCATGCAATGGTTTTACTGACTAACAGGAAACATTAGGACATTTGAAGGACTGGTCCAGAGATTCATTGCACATTACTCACATAACATTGAACGTGATATTACCATGGTAGATCTATGTAACACTAAGCAAAAACTAGGGGAGATATTTTTAGCTTTCCTACAATGATGGCGACAAATGTCTAGCAGATGTTCCCTTTAGCTACCTAAAAGAGAGCTAGTGGAAATATTTATTTCTAGCTTGAACAAAAAAATGGAATTTCATTTAGACATGAAAGGAATAGAATATTTCAATGACATGATCACACAGGGTTTAAAATGTGAGAGGGCCCGCATCAAAAACAGACTTATCAAAATATACAATGAACCCAAATATGCACCTCACTCGCGCTTAAATAGTGACAAGCCTAACTTCTGGAACAAAAACAAGAATGTCGTCAATGACGGGGTTGTGGATGCACGAACTATCAAAAGTGCACAACCTGTGGTCCGATTTGCAAGACATAACCCCCCACCCAAGAATAACAAAGTTGCTCCTCCAAATCAAGGATGCAATGCACCTCAAGAGGAACCCAGGCAGTGTCAGCAAAATTTTAAACCAAAGCGAACATACACTCCCTTAGGAGAACCTATTGAAATGGTGTTACGTTAGCTAGTTTCTCAAAATTTGGTGACCTTACCTAAAACATCAAATTACGAACCTTAGGTCAAACCTTCATGGTGGAGGGATATTGAACATTGCAATTTCCATCAAGGGAAAGGGCATAAGACAAGAAATTGTCATAGATTGAAAGATCTTATTCAAGATCTTATTGACTAAGGTGAAATCAAAATCGAAGGACATGACCCAAAAACAACTAACAATGATCATCTCATGTTCAAAAATCCACTTCCATCACAAGATCAAAGGGGTCCTTCCACTTCAGGGAGAAACACAGATACTACTGATTATACGCAAGCCACTTATAATTACACTGTGAATCACCTATATGATGCCAGTGAATAAATTGCAACTATTACCATCAAAAATCCCAGCTCCACTTACAATGTTGTTACACATCGCGACAAGATTACCATAAAAGTAGCTCTACAAGGAACCACATTTATCCCAAAGCAGTATAACCTTGTGGACCAATTAGACAAAATACCCACATTGATATCTATCTTAGAGCTATTGCGCCTATCTCCATCTCATAAAACAATCTTGGATCAAGCTCTCCAAGAGGTGTCAGTCCCTGCAAACCTAAATACAGATCAGTTCCAAGCCATGATTGGAAATCTAAGGTCATCATCTTGTCTCACTTTCTCTGAAAGTGACAACACATCCTTCCAGCAACCTCATAACGCCTCACTCCACATTGAAGGGTTTATTAACCAACATAGGATCAAGCGAGTCTTGATCGAAAATGGAGCAGGACTAAATATCTGTACACTATAATTGGTCACAACATTGGGATATGCAATTGAATCAATGGATCCCTACAAGAAAATAAAAATCAAAGCTTATGATGATGCGGAGCATTCATTCAAAAGAGCAATTGTGCTACCCATCCGAGTGGGCCCAGTGGTGAAGCACATCATATGCCAAGTTCTAGACCTTCCTCTGCCATATAATTTATTATTAGGAAGACCTTGGATACACACCATGCAAGCCGTTCCATCCACCTACCATTAGTGTATCAAGTTCCCTCATAATGGTGTAGAAATTACAATCCTGGGTGATGCAAACCCCTTTGTATATTGTCACAATATCAATCATCAACTAGAGATTAGCGTTCCCAACAATAGAGTAGCCATCTCATCCACATCATATGTAAGTCCAGCCTCTCTTTCCAGTTCAAACACCACTATACCCAAGAAAGAGAAGCTCAAGATGAAAATAGCAGAGGAAGGTCCTTGAGAGTACAATCTAAGCCAACTCTTTTGTGTTGGACAAATGTCCACTTCTCCTAGAATTCATGGTAAACCTCAATGGTTACGTCAAATGCCACTAGTCAAGACAACATGTACTTTGACACCGTTCATCCTTGGAAAGAGTCAAGAAGAAGAGACCAGAGATGAGGACTTAGCAGAATGGATCTATAAAGATCCCATCACCACAAACATCCCACAAGATAAGCTTCCCACAGATCAATATGGCAAAGGCCTTCTCATTATGTAAAGAATGGGTTATGATGGTCAAAGTGTTTTGGGACCTTACAAGCAAGGGCAACATGAGCCGCTGTAGCCAGAATTAAAGCCCAAAGATAACACGGGACTAGGCTTTCAAAAGGAGATCCTCCCTAAGCGTAGATTCAAAGGGAAACAAGGAAAACCTCTATATCAACCTACTACAAACATAAAGAGGCCACCTTTGATTATATCAGCAGCACCATGTACTATAGCAACTACCCCATTAAGGCTAAAAATCCCGGCAAAACCATCCACAACACCAATCATCCCACCGATCAAAACAACAATCCCATTCACCATAGCAACCGCATCAATAGCACCAGTAGTAGTATTAGAACCCCCAGCAGTATTGACCACACCGGCAATTCCAGCAGAAGCAACAAATTCAACAACATCGATACTCCCCATCTCAGATTCTTTGATCCCCATAATCCTCCCTGCAGCACCGATCATTTCATCTACAAAGGTCCATCAGCCGGTTACACCTACAGTGTTTAACTCAAAGGATATCCCAGTATGGTATAGCAATCAGATACTGGAAAGTAACTCAGAGACCGACTCACATGAGTGGGAATTTGATTCAATACAGCTTAATACTTCAGATGAGGAAGACACATCACTACCTCCACCTCACAAAGACATCCCTATTTACGAAGAAGCATAGATAAAGACCTCTTGGGTTCCTAAACTGGAAACATCTTCCACAGAGCCTACCTCGCATCCTACACCTGATTCTAACAGGGAGAGTACCATCAATGACCTTCACTATAATGTCTTAACCCTCACTGATACATCTAACGAACTTAACCTAATCAATGAAGTAATGCCCATTATCCATCCTGAACTCATCGAATAGAACCAACCTAATCACCCATGTCTTGACCATTTCTAAAATGATGAGGCAATCATTTAATTTTTGGAACTATGGGATAACATACCAAGCGGGGATCACAAAGTTGGATTTGCCATTGAACTTAATAGCGCAACATACTTTGGGGCGGATGCCAAACCTTTCAGCTACAAAAATATAACAATAAAACATGGATCTTCCAGTGAAAACCACATTGTGGCATTGTTTGATCCCACAAAAGTAAAAAGAAAGAGCATATCCAATGGTGAAAACCTCTCTGAGGCGCCAGAGGATGAAAGGTTTGACATTCTCCCCTCTAGTACACATTAGGAATGATCAACAATCCTTATTGAAGAGATAAAAGAATACAACGTGGGGACTCCTGAAACTCCTCACCACATACATCTGGCATCTCTTTTAACACCAGAGGAACAACCTAAGTTTGTCAAATTCTTCAAAAAGCATCAGATCAACTTTGCATGGTCATATGTAGACATTTGTGGTATTGATCTAGATTTAGTCATGCATCACCTCACCGTCGCAGAAGGAGCCAAACCTATCAAGCAGAAACTTCGCAAGATGCATCCCCAGATTGCGGTACTAGTCAAAGCAGAACTTAAGAAACTCCTGGATGTTGGTTTCATTAGACCAATTGATTATGCAGATTAGATCTCCAATATTGTGCCTGTCAGAAAACCAAATGGGGGCATCTGTATCTATACTGACTTCAAAGATCTGAACAAGGCATGTCCTAAAGATGACTTCACCCTACCAAATATCAACATAATAGTAGACCTAACAGTAGGACATGCCATGCTTTCACTCATGGATGGCTTTTCAGGGTACAACCAGATAAAGTTTGTACCATAGGATCAACATAAGACGACCTTCACATGTCCATTGAGAACATACTGCTGGAATGTAATGCCTTTTGGTCTAAAGAATGTAGGAGCAACCTACCAATGAGAAATGACCACCATCTTCCATGATATGATACATACCATAATGGAAGATTATGTTGATGACTTACTAGCAAAATCACTAACAAGAGAAGGTCATCTAGAAATATTAGAGCAAATCTTTGACAAACTGAAATAATATCATGTTCGAGTCAACCCAAAGAAATGTGTCTTTGGAGTAACCTTAGGAAATTTTTTAGGATACATTGTCTCAAGCAAAGGCATTGAGGTCAATCCTGCAAAGGTCAAAGCAATCATGGACATGCCACCACCAAAGAACATCAGTCAGCTATAGACACTCCAAGGGCGGCTACAATCCATTAGAAGATTCATTGCGCAATTGACAGATAACCCATTTACACACCTGCTACACAAGAACATTTGCTTTCAATGGGATGCCAGATGCCATCAAGAATTCCAGATGCTTAAAGATTATCTCATGAATACACCATTTTTCATCCCACCAAATCTGAATAAACCTCTAATACTCTATATATCAGCAACTAATACAGCATTGGGAGTGCTACTGGCTCAACATAATGTAGAAGGGAAAGAGTGTGTTGTTTACTACATCTCTCGTACACTGGTAGGCTATGAACTCAATTACACACCTATTGAGAGAGATTGCCTAGTAGTAATCTTGGCAGCCACTTAATTAAGGCACTATCTATTAACACATAAAGTACAACTCATTGCCAAGATCGATCCACTAAAGTACTTACTCAGCAAAGCAGCATTGGCAGGCCGCTTGGCCAAATGGGTGATGGTTTTAAGTGAATTTGACATCACGTATGTGGACCGTAAGGGTATCAAGGGCCAAGTTATTGCAGATCAGTTGGCTGATGCACCCATCATAGGTGATCATCCTCTTATTTCCAACTTTCCTGATGAAGAGATATTCATGATCATAGAAGCACAACCATGGAAACTATACTTTGATGGTTCATACACTAGGCATGGCTCGGGGGCAGGTATCCTGTCTATCACACCTCAAGGTGACAACATCCCGAAGTCTTACAAGCTCACATTTCCATGCACAAACAACATAGCAGAGTATGAGGCCTTGATTGCAGGACTCAGACTAGCCATACAATGGAAACTGAAAGAGTTACAAATATATGGCGACTCCTAATTGGTTATTCGACAAGTCAAAGATGAATATCAAACCAACGATGACAAACTCATGCCATACAAGCAAATGGTGGACAGTTTAAAGACGTCATTTACTACTATCACCTTTGAGTAGATACCCAGAGATCATAATCAAGTTGCTGACGCTATGGCTACCATTGCATCTCTCTTAGATCTTCCACATAATTTAACACGCTACGAGTTCTTGATAGAACAACTTTGGATTCCTGCTTATGATATCAATAGGAAGGTTGTGTGTTTGATTCATGTCAGGTTCACCAAATGATGCTCTGCAAAAAGGATTAGAAAATATGTTTGATGACAACACACACAAGAGCACAAGAAACAAATGTTAGTGTTAGCAACAAAAGATTATCCTAAACAAGCATATCAAGAGAGATATTAAGCATGAAATAGAAAGCATACAAACATATAATAGATAAACTATACTCTTCCAAATGCTAATTAAGATGCTCATAGTTACTCCTCCCTTGTTCCTCTTCTCTCCAAGTTCCACAGGAGTGTAGCTCTCAACTTTTAGCACTAGCCATGGATGCCATATGGAGATTCAAGATGGTTGAATATGATAAACAAATGCTATGCAAGTGTGCATAGTGATGCTATGAAAAAGCTCTATGCTAATACTAGTATAACAACAATACTCTAATGCTTTTTTTTTGGGTTGAGGAGAAGGGTTCTGATGCACTACAAAATGGGGCAAGGTTAGATTAAAACTTGTGGTCATATAACACACAAAAACACAAGAAACAGTTAGTGTTAATCAACTAAAAACTAATCTAATCAGGCATATCAAAAGAGACACTAAAAACATGATAAAGGATTTAACTATGGAAGTAAATACAACAAGGCATCTCCAAATGCCTTTTAACATGCTCTTAGCTCCTTCTGCTTTGTTCCTCTCCTTTCCAAGTTCCAAATTAGTGTAGCTCTCAGCAGTTTTTTGCACTATGGATGCTTATGGAGGTTCAAGATTGTAGATGATTACTCTAAATGCTATGCAAGTATCAACAAACTATAAATGAGATTATTATCTAGTCTAGTATTGATTTTAATCCAAAAGAGTAAATGTAAATGCTAAATTCTCTCTAAAATTCACTATAGATTAAATGCATACAAGTTTTTAGGATCTAGATTATGAAGAAATGAGCTCTATTTATAGGAAAAATGGAGCAATGGATGGTTGAGATCGAGTAATCTCAACAAGGGTCAGGATTGAATGATATTCAATCCATGTGATGGCTTTCAACCCAATCCTAGGATCACAAGTGTCAATATGAGATAGGTTGAGAGGAGAGCGAATAAGCATTAAATGTTTGACATGACCTGAGAGTTAACTTGGGAGTTAAGGTCAAGGTTGGGTTGAGTGAATAAATTCTTTATTCAAAGAATAAATCTTTTATCCAATGGATAAACTCTTGTGCAAAGGTAAAAGAGATAACCATGGTCAAAACAATAAATGCTTGAGGAGACACATGAGTCACATGAGGGTTGAGTTAGGGGTTAACCATAAATGGTCATGTAAGAGCCATAAGTGGTTTAGAAGACTTTAGAGGTTAAATTGTTGAACACAAAAAACATTAAATGCTTTTCAAAAACTTTGAAGTCCTTGAGAAGTGACTCCAAGTTGCTTAGGAATGTGACAATAATTAGGGGATAGATTAGGCTAATTAGGAAGGGGTTAGAAGAATCTAGAAGGGGGTTAGGATTGCAAGTGGGTTTGTTGGGTGAGGGAAAATAGGATTTTAATTAAAATAAAATTAATTTATTTCAACTTGTGGTTGCAAGTTGCATTTGTAGGAAAATGCAAGTGGGGGATGGGGGTGGGGGGGTTAATGATTTAAATAAATGTTTTATTTAATTTATTTAAAAGAGGAAAGGGGATTAAATTGAATAAATAAGATTTATTCGTTTAATTGACTGTGAATTTGGTTGAATGAATGAATTAAAATAAATTGAATAATTTATTTAATTAATAGGAGAATGTTTGAAGATGAATTAATTAAATATTAATTTAATTAACTGATGGCTAGTGGATTTTTTTAATTAAATAAATAGCAAATATTCATTTAATTAAAATGGACAGATTTATGTGACTACATTTGCCTCTCTTTGAGACGGTGCGGTTTATCGCTTCATTTCAAAGAAAGAGAAATAGGTGTGAAGAAATGCCCCATAAAATGTTAATTTAATGGGTGGTATGCCCCCTCGAGAGATGGGCCAAAAAATTTCAAAAAATCGGACGATCTCTCGAAAAAGAATGAAAATTGGCAGGGTGGTAGAAGAGAATATTTTAGCAATGACGGTGAAAGAATGGAAGAAATCAGAGTGAATATGGAGAAACAACAAGCTAGTGAGTACCATGAGGTCATGCAAGAGATATGATGAAAATGTGGTGGTTGTGCTTTCGAGTGATGCTATACAATTGATCAAAATTGGTTGGACAATCTGGTACAATTAATTTAATTGTCCCGTTCGAGTCAAAGCATGACAGTTGATGCCAGTTGTTTGCTTGGACAAGATAAAGTCTGAGGAAGTGAATGAAAGTGACCTGATGTGACTTAGACAATTGATGTAATTGCCGAATGAAGTCAAGGTATAGGAAGCAAAATACTCGTTGAGACTTAGATAATTGATGTAATTGTCCGTTGGATTATATTTGATTGATTGATCAATTGATTGTGTGTGTGTGTGTGTGATGAATTGTTGTGGTGAATCATAGCAGCCCCATTGAGACTAGGTCATTATGATAAATTCCTATTGTAGTCGAGGTTTTCCATAATCAATTACCTGTTGAGACCCAAAGATACTTGATCAATGGAGGATGGTGTGAGTAAATGCCTGGGAAGGTCTACAAAGCCCAAAAAGTTAAAAACATAGGCTATGATTGATTTTGACGAGAGCACGAAGCCTTGGACTGCAGACATTGCTAGACTCAAGTCCAATAAAGATGCTGCTATGGCTTCAAAAGTAGACTACACTATTGAACGAATTGATTTGGGGGTTGGAAACAAAGCTGTAGATGTGAAGCATCTGGAGACTTCGACTAAATGAATTATCTCCTATACTTGGAAGGACGAGAGAGACAAGGTTGAGTTGAAACAAAGTTTAACACAAATGGACCAGTATATTCATGCTTTGTAGACCAACCCATTACCATTGTCCCAACATTCAGGACCATTTAGTCCAAAATCACCTAGCAATCAAAAATTCTTGGATGAAGTTCAACGAAATAGGATGATTGTCGAGAATTTCTCATAATGGCTCACCTCGATCATGCATCAGGCAACTAATTACATAATAGATTTGGTCCAAATTTTCAAAGATGCCAATGAGGTCACCAAAGCATTGGACTCCGACTTGGTCTCGTGGTAGAAGGAGAAATCTAAGTGGGCTATGATTTCAAAATAGATGCGTGATATTCAGCGTTATGGTCTAATGAACTTTCTTGTTGAGAATCAAGTGTCGGGATTAAATGAAGATGTAATGTTTATTTGTAAGGAGAGTATTGAGTGGCACATCCAAATTATTGAACAGGGTTATAATGAGTCAGCTAGTCTGCGTGGCGAATTAATGTCCTTAAGGGCGACCATGCAAAAGGACTCACACTGCATGGATGTCCAATTACTTAAAGAAGATAGCGAAACCCTGGAAGACACTATGGAGATGATTAACCATTTTAGTAGCCACATTAGACAAATCAAGATGGATAAATCCTTGTCCATGGAAGACTTTACGAGGATCTCTAAAGTGGAATCGATGCTCACTGTTTGTCTCGATCACCTAGATTCCCACAGAGATAAAGTGCAGATTGTGAAGAGAAATAAGGAGCTCTGGAAGCACAGAGTAATTCATATTAGTTTGCCACATGTAACTATAATCCAGGAGTTTTAAAAAGTGCATCGAGAGTGGAGCGCGACAAAGGTGGTGATGGTGTCTATTCAAGACACCAACCCGAGCGATCACACTGGAACTGAGCAGACGACATGACTAGCACTGCTGGTAGTTGTTTGCAAGCGAGTCTAGTTATTTTCCTTAGTTTCGATTATACGGTTAGGGTTGCTTTCTATTAACTCTTATGAGTTAATTTTACTTTGGTTAAAAGGAACTATTGGATCTAGTGACATATAAATATGTTTTGTAATGACTTTGAATAGGGTCACTAAGTTTTTGAAAAGACTATCTTTAAGATTGGCTAAAAAGATTTTGTGTATTTAGAAAGTGGATGACCATGTATGAATGCAAAATCTTGTTAACAACTATTTTTGGTTTCAAATCTGTGTTTGATATTTGAAGTTTGATTTCCATGTAGATCTATTTTTAAGAAGGGGTTGTTATACTTTCTATGTGTGCAGAAAACTATTGGCAAATTTCATCTTTATAAGCTTTTCATTTTGTTTTAGTGTTTGTATGAAGTCTATCGACTTTATATAAAAAGTTATATATGGATCAGTGCTTGCATTCATTTTGAATTGACTGGTGTATGCAATTGCTTTTAAGTTCTTTTTGGTGAAAAACATTCTATTGATTGTATGTAATTTGGAGTCGAATGAATATTTACTAGAGGGAGTTGTACCTTAATACAAAGGTTAATCAATATAATGATTTTCCAACTTTTTGGTAGAAAGTTTGCCTGCCTTTCTATGACCCGCAGTGCTTGAAGATTAAAAAAATAAAGAAAGACAAATCTGTTTATCAACTCATTTTTGGTGACTCTGCTAGGGAGTGAAGAAAATAATTGGTTTTAAAACCAGATCGTCATTATAGTGTACTTTGTTCTTCATAAATGGTATTGCCTCTTAAAGGGTTTTTGCCTGTATTGCAACCAAATCTAAACTGGGTACAAGAGGAACAAATTAACATTACCTTAGAGCTCGATAGTCTAGCTTGGAGGCATAGAAGAAGTTGAGCAGAGTATGATAGAATAAGTGCTCTTCTTAGCAAAATAGAAAGACGATCAGATCAACCTATGTTAGTCTTTCAAAGAGTAGTAGTTCCTAGGGTTTTCTTTATCCATGTCCCTGATAATCAATTCCAAATTCCTAGATGTTTGTTGCCCTGATTTTTCACAATTTTAGGTAGATCTCTAACTGCCTTAGAAGTACTGATTTTTACCATGCAATCAAAATTTACATGACATAGAATTTTATGCCATAGCCAACTTTCATCTATATGAGCAATTAAGCATGCCTTTTCACTGTTATTCAAATGAAAGATATTACCTCTAGTCTGATTACTGGTTGCAATTTCCAAACTAGTTCTATTCATGATTTTGCATTTTCCATTCTTAAATTGTAACTGAAAACCTTTCTCAACTAATTGACCAACACTTAAAAGATTATGTTTTAATCCTTCAACATAGTAAACATTGTCAGTGTTATGTTTACCATCAAGAGATATTGAACCCTTACCTTTGATTTAAATGGCTTTGTCATCTCTAAATCTTACTAAACCTCCATTGTATTCTTGAAAGTTCAAGAATTTGCCTTTGTCTCCAGTCATGTGATGTGAGCATCCTGAGTCAATAATCCATTCATCCTTTGATTCAACTTTAGCTACTAGGGCTTGTTATACCGGTGGAGCAATAGGTACCGGTTGATCTTCTGTTATAGCAACAAAGACCCATCTGTTGTCTGCTGGATCCTCATCAGAATCATCAGTCACACCTTCATCAACAATGTAATAGGATTTATCATTGTTTTTCTTAAATATGTATCTCTGATATTCAAGATTAGGTTTGTATGTCCTTCTAGCTTCTTTTGTTAGTCTAGCATGTCTATCAAGGCATCTTGAAGCCATATGACCAATCTTATTGCAATTGAAACATTTAAAGGGTGCTTTACCTTCATACTTACTTCCAATTAGACCTTTTGGCATTTTTCTTGCAAATAGTGCTTCAAGTTCTTCAAGCTCTTCATTCTCCTTTCTGGTTTCTTCAAGTTCTCTTGCATAAAAGGCTCTCCAGACAGATTTGTCAAAAGATGGAGCAGATGATGTTGATTCTTTGAAGGCCAAATTAGTTTTTATAGCAACAGGACCAAATTCCTCTATTTCAAAAGCTGAAAGTTTTCCAATCAATGTATCCCTAGTTACTGATGTATTAGGCATTGTTCTTAGCTCATTAATAGCAGTAACCTTCATTTTATATACTGGTGGCAAACCTCTTAGGATTTTTGAAACAATCTCATCTTCACTCAAGGTTCCTCCACAACATTTGATACCTAAAACAATTTCATTTACTCTTTCCATAAAAGCAGAAATTCTTTCATCTTCTTCCATTTTCAGATGTTCATACCTGACTCGGAAGCTTTCAAGTTTTGCAATTTTGACTGTGGAATCCCCTTCATTTAGTGTTTCCAAATGATCCGAAATAGCTTTTGCAGTAGATCTATCTGATAATCCCATGATTTGTTGATCTGATAATGCGCTCAAAAGTGCTTCTCTTGCTTTGCAATCATTTTCTTCATCTTTACCTAGAGTAATAGGAGCAGGCTAACCAGCTACAATAGCAGTATAACCATTCTTAGTAACTTCCCAGATGTCTTTACCAATGCAATTCAGATGTGTCTCCATTTTGATTTTCCATATTCCATAGTTGGTTCCATCAAGTTTAGGACTATCCTTCCTGAAATAATTAGTAGACATTGGATCTCCTCAAGTTGTTAAACTTTTGCAAAAGAGGACCAATGCTCTGATACCAATTGTAGGTTCTAGGGACAACTGAGAGGCGGGGTGAATCATTTGTCCAATAAATTCAAACCAAAATCTTATTAACCAACTTATTGCTTAATATCGGTAAGACAGTTAATTGTGCCGGTAAACAGTGTTAACAGAAAATGTTGTACCGGTAAGAATTAATGCATGAAACATAAGCACAAAGTTAACCACAACACATGACACAAATATTTGTACGTGGAAACCCTATAAGGGGAAAAACCACAGTGGGAAACCTTACCCACAATCAGATGATACTATTGCAGATAGTAAGTGTACAAGAGGGGTCTGCACATGCAGAAAGGCCAACAGCCTAGAGCTCACTGCTCAAACACAAATGGGAGTCACACTGACTACAGATGGATGGTTAAATCCAATGAGAATGTACTACACAAAATAGCATCTTCATATGCTGGATTCAGTACCGGTGTAATGCTAATATGCTTTTACAAAAACCTAGCTTCACCTTCAAATGATGTCTTCGTGTATACCTCTATTTAATCTCGCATATACCTTCTTATAATTCTTTTTCGCATTCCACACTTGATCTTACAAATAAGATCTTACATTTATACCATACCCTAAGACCAATTTTAGTAGGTCAGCTCTACAAGATATTACAATAAAACATTTTACAAATAATACAATAACCGATGCAATAACGATTGAACATGTCGACTTAATGCATTTACAACAATAATAAATCATCTCCATGGCGTGCCATGCTGATTTGGAAAAGATAAACTTGTCGGTGTAACCCTAGATAACCTGAACCTATTTGCTGGTGAAAGCAAATATGCAAATAAGAATATAGCAATGATATTACTTCAAGGAAAAGTGTCCACATGATGTCTTCGA